>NW_027363463.1:0-735000 GCF_046119375.1 Phyllobates terribilis
GGTCCATTTCCATATTTGGGCCCCTCGCCTGATACGCTTGAAGTGGTGGAAGAGGAGATCCCATGTTGCGATGCCCAAATATTTGAACAGCCACGACCACAGGAAGTCGACGTTGGCAATCTGTCACAAGAGGTGGACGATGACGAGACACAATTGCCAGGAAGTGGGGAGGAGGATCGTGGTGCGCAAGTGGAAGAGGAGGAGGTGGTGGATGATCTAGTAACTGACCCAACATGGAAGGAGGACATGCAGAGTGAGGCCAGCAGCACACAGGGGGAGAGAGGCAGAGTACCCCAACAGGCAGGAAGAAGCAGTGTGGTGGCCGCAGACAGAAGGCAGGCAACCGTTCCCCGTAACACCAACACGAGGGACGTTGCCAGTACAAGCGGTAGGTCTTCCAGAGTCTTAAATTTTTTTAAAGACTCTGCTGATAACCCCAAAAAGGCCATATGTTCCACCTGCCATGCCAGCATCAGCAGGGGTGACAAAACTACCAGCCTGACCACCACCAGCATGATCAGGCACATGGCAGCAAAGCACCCGACTTTGTGGGGCGAAACCCAGGGTCCACGACCAGTGTCAGCGGGTGTCACCACTGCTTGTTCCACTGTTGTGCGTGCAATAGAACCCCCTGTTGTGTGTGCAAGTCAATCCCCTGTCCATACTGCATGTAAAGATGCCCCCTCCTCTCAGTCTTCACTTGTTATGGCAGTTTCTCAAGAAACAGCATCAGCGTCCACGTCCAGGTCCCACCGCAGCGTTCAATTGTCCATATCCCAGACCTTTGAACGAAAGCGGAAATTCGCAGATAACGCCCCACAGGCCACAGTCCTAAATTTGCACATTTCACGACTGCTTGCATTGGAAATGCTGCCTTTTAGGTTGGTGGAGACGGAATCCTTCCGCAATCTTATGGCGGTGGCCGTCCCTCGGTACTCGGTCCCCAGCCGTCACTATTTTGCCCGGTGTGCCATCCCCGCACTACACAAGCACGTGTCCCAAAGCATCTGCCGTGCCCTCAACAACTCAGTTACTGGGAGAGTCCACCTGACAACGGACACGTGGAGAAGTGCTTCTGGCCAGGGACGGTGCATCTCTCTGACGGCACACTGGGTAAACATAGTGGAAGCCGGGACCCAGTCGGACCTTGGGACGGAACACATCCTCCCCACACCGAGAATTGCGGTGTTATATATAATAAAAGATGAAACTATATAATTAAGGACGGCGCTATACATAATAAGCGAGTACACTATATACTAAGGGTGTATGCTATACATAATAAGTGAGTACACTATGTACTAAGGGACTGTGCTATACATAATACGGCTATATTCCTGCATCTGTGTGCAGTGTCAGTGTGCTACCCTGTTTTACAGACGCATTGAGCATGTCCTATTCTAATCCTCAAAATCGGATCAGAACAGGACATTCTCTGATCCTCACAGATCTCATTCTCAGATCCGTGATCCGTGATCTATAAAACTCTACAAGTCCGTGGACCATCCGATAAAAAAATCTGACATTTTACACAAATGTGAGAATGCAGCCTAAGGGATTTTACATGTAACATTATCACTCCAAGTCATACAGCGCAGATACAGAATAATATTTACATCCAGGCACTTACCGCTGACGTCTCGTCTGATCAGAGTCGATTTCTGCTGCTTCTTCTCCATCTGGTCAGACCTTCATGTCGACATCTCCCAGTCATGATTCGTCTTGTCATGATGATCTCCAGCCTAGATAATACAAGGTCACATATATTGTATATATACATGTGTCTCCCCCGCACTGAGCCCCTGAATACAGATCTGTAACCCCCCATTAATATACTAGGGGAAGCCACTTAGTAATCAAAATATAAACTGATAAGCAGCACTGTGCCCCCCATTAACTATAATCTCCACCTGCCAATAATGTAAATTATTCAGTCTCTGTGACTCCCCCCAATTAACTGTAAGGCTATGTGCACACGGAAAATATACAAGCGCCCCCATCATTGCTCTGTCCCAGCACCTCCATCATTGCTCTCTCCCAACACCCCCGTCATTGCTATGTCCCAGCACCTCCCGTCATTGCTCTCTACCAGCACCCCCAACATTGCTCTGTCCCAGCACCCCAGTCATTGCTCTCCCAGCACCCTCGTAATTGCTCTCTCCCAGCACCCCCGTCATTGCACTCTCCCTGCACCCCCGTCATTGCTCTATCCCTGCAGCCCATCATTGTTGTCTCCCAGCATCCCCGTCATTGCGCTCTCCGAGCACCCCAATTATTGCTCTGTCCCAGCACCACTATCATTGCTCTCTCCCAGCACCCCCATCATTGCTCTCTCCCAGCACCCCCGTCATTGCTCTCTCCCAGCACCCCCGTCATTGTTCTCTCACTGCACCCCCGTCATTGCTCTCTCCAAGCACCCCTATCATTGTTCTCTCCCAGCAACCCCTGTAATTACTCTCCCAGCACCTCCATCATTGCTCTCTCCCAGCAACCCATCATTGCTCTCCCCATCCCCGTCATTGGTCTACTAATCCCCATCATTGCTCTCCCCGCCCCATCAGTCCCATCACTGCTCTTCCCAGCCCCACCATTGCTCTCCCCAGACCCATCAGCGCTCTCCCCAGCCCCATCAGCCCCACCATTGCTCTCTCCAGCCCCACGATTGCTCTCCCGAGCCCCATCAGCCCTACCATTGCTCTCACCAGCCCCATCAACCCCACTATTGCTCTCTCCAGCCCAGTCAGCCCCATTATTGCTCTCCTGAGCGTTTCAGTAAAAATAAAAAAAAACACACTTACCTCTCTGCCCGTTCCCCCGCAAGCTGCAGCATCACTGCTCTTCCCAGCCCCACCATTGTTATCCCCAGACTCATCAGCCCCACAATTGCTCTCCCCAGCCCCATGATTGCTCTCCCCAGCCCCATCAGCCCCACGATTGCTCTCCCCAGCCCCACCAGCCCCACGATTGCTCTCCCCAGCCTCATCAGCCCAGTTATTGCGCTCTCCAGCTCCATCAGCCCCATTATTGCTCTCACCAGCGTTTCAGTAAAAAAAAACAAAAAAACACTTACCTCTCTGCCCGTTCCCCCGCAGGCCGCAGCATCCTTGTTGTCTGCAATTTCCTCCCTCACACAGGCCCACGCTGCATGATGATGTCATCAAGGAGCGCGTGCCTGTGTGAGGGAGGAAGCGGCGGGCAGGAAGCAGAGGATGGATCTCTGCAGCTCTGCTGCCATTCTGTCCTGTCAGCAGCGGGGATGCAGGGATCGCTCCCTGCCCGCCACGAGCAGGGAGACGCTGCACCGGCGGGCCCCCCGGCACAGCTGCACCAGCAGCGATATGTCCGCCCCTGGACTGCTATGGGGCCCCCCAGCTCACGGGCCCCATAGCAGTCGTGTGGTCTGCCGCCATTAGTGGTACACCACTGCATTTTACCTATTTTTGATTGCATCTAGCAGGGCTTTTGTACATCAGAGGCAGTCCATGTTTTCCAGGCGTGCGGTATTGCATGTATAGCCATACATGTTGTGAGTTTCTAACAAGCATATAAACTGCTTTTCTCCTCTACGCTTTTGCTTCTGTGAACACTAAGTTATATACATGCTCTGTAGTAGCCCTGTCATTTCCAGACATTGGTGTATTATAATTCTGAGCATTATAATTCTCCATACACATGCACTTTAAGGGTTTATTATGTATTTATCTCTTGATTGGTGACTTTGAAGCAGGGTTTATTTTGTTTTTGTTTAACCACTGGACCACCCCAATTAATGAACAATTTCCTTCTTTGACATGCACATGCACTTTGGATAGTTTCAATCCTTGGAATCGTTGGATTATGTAATGGTATAGGTTACTCTGCAGTGACTATCTCTGCTAGGTTGTTCTATGCTATTTTGTGGGGTGCACCAGGAGATAATATTCATGCATACTGGGTTGGCATTTCTTACCATCCCTCAAACAAGAGGCATCTGTTTTTATTTTATGTATGTGTTTGGTAATGTCTATGATATTGTTCAGTAAAATAATTTGTTTTTTATACACACTAACTTGAAGTGCTCACTTTTGTCTACTTGGTCTCCTTGATGTAAGGATTTTTACCTAGTGGTACAGATTGATTTACACATATTCATTATATATCTGCAAACTTTCTCATAAAATTCAAACCTGATAAATGCTTCTTGCACGAGTATTCAAACTCTACAGACTAGTATATGGCAGAGGCACATTCTGTAGCGATTCTAGCTTTATGTTTATTGAAGAAAAATAATTACAGGCACATATAAATCCCCCTATTAATAATCATTTATTACACATAAAAAAATTACAATCAGTAATATGATACCATGGGGACCCCGTGCAAGAAATATTGATAATCAAGATAAAATATAACATACTGTAGAAATGTCAGTGATTCCCATATACAGCACTAGGAATGAATGTGTGAACTGCCGTTACATTAAAGATGGGACAATTGCAGAAATACACTTGCATTTTTTTGTTGGGTGCATTTTAAGGTGTGAAAGTGAAGGAGTTATAGATTTAATTCAGTGCCCATGTTCAAAGCAATATATTGGCAGGACTCTGAGACCTCTTAAAAAAGGAGAGGAGAACAGATTAATAAGAATAGAAATTTTTTTTTGTTAAACATGCACTTTCAATCATTTCAAAACATTTCATAACAGCAATTCAAATGGCTATATCTATATACGAGTATAGGAGGAAATAATCTATCACAAATGTCCGGAGCTGAATCTAGAAAGAAATTAGGCTTTAAAACACTAGCGCCGAAAAAAGGGGAGTGGGTATTGCTGGAAGCTGCTGATAGATTAGCGGGTCCTGTGTGAAAACCCGTAAGGAAGAATGGCTACTAGATAAAGGATTGATACTATCACGCTAAACAGCGGCTGAACAGAGCAGGATGAATGAAAGGAATAACAGACATAGAAATAATGTTTCACCAAAATGAGTTGAATGTCCCCCTTTCTTGGTATGTAAATTTGTCTTAAGATTACCGGATAATGATTTGCAGCTATGAAAGTTAATAGATGATTCCCTGGGTTGCGATGATCTATGGATAATTGGTCGGGTGGTACCTAGCTTCTGGTACAGATAGAGGCAGCTAGTGATTGGACGTTTTCCATCTATATATCCTCCTCTTACCATTTTTTTTCACCCTTCCATTGACACGACAACATTATTACTGAACACATAAGCTCTATCCTTTATATATACAGTATATAATTTCAAGGGAAAATGCGTTTTAAAAAAAGGTTTT
Source organism: Phyllobates terribilis (assembly GCF_046119375.1). Lineage (NCBI taxonomy): Eukaryota > Metazoa > Chordata > Amphibia > Anura > Dendrobatidae > Phyllobates > Phyllobates terribilis. Next base: position 5,278 of record NW_027363463.1, read on the forward strand.
AAAAAATTAATTATTAATTTAATTTCAGCTTTTTTTATTTTTTATATTCTATATATATTTAAATTTTTAATGATTTATTGTACTACAGTGCTGCTCACCATTCTTGTCACGCCGTAATTTTTTCGTAGACTGTACAATATCTTCAGAAATAAATGGAAATGTACCAAAGTTATATCCTCAGGATTTGTGGTCCAAAGTAATACAACAATACAATATTGTTTTTCAACTTCCATGTTGCAATTTCAAAGAAAAAACTGAATGTGCCACAATAATGGCACCCCTAATTAATACTTGGTTGCACACCCTTTGTCATTGTTGACAGCCTCCAAACGTTTCTTGTAGCCATCTGTAAGCTTCTTGCACTTCTCAGCTGGAATTTTCTCCCACTTTTCCTTTGCAGTTTGTTCAAGCTCTTGAATGTTTGCAGGGTTCTTTTTCCCAATGGCAGATTTCAGCTCACCCCTAAGATTTTCAATAGGATTGACGTCAGGACTCATAGCTGGCCATTTTAAAACAGTCCATTTTTATTTTTCAACCATTCGTGTGTACTTTTCGATGTGTGCTTTGGATCATTATCTTGCTGGTGGACCCATGATCTTTGACTCAAACCAAGTTTTCTTACACTGGGTTGGACATTTCATTCTAAAATCTCTTGATAATTCTCTGATTTCATGATTTCTGTGATACGGTCAAGGCCTCCAGTACCAGATGCAGCAAAGCAACCCCACAGCATTATGGATCCTCCACCATGCTTAACTGTTGATAAGGTGCTCTTTCCTTAAAAGCTTCATTGCACCCTCTGTAAACAAACTGTTGTTTTGCACTGCCAAAAAGTTCTATTTTTGTTTCATCTGTCCACAGAACATTTTTCTAGAAGGATTGTGGTTTGTCAAGGTACTCTTTGGCAAAGATCAATCATTCCTTTTTATGTCTTTTCTTCAGCAATGGTTTCTTTCTTGACCTTCACCCATAAAGCTCTGCTTGGTTTAGTGTGCGGCGTATGGTACTTGTTGAAACCATGACCCAAGACTGTTCCAGGTTGGCCTTCAGGTCTTTGGATGTTTGGTGTGGTGGTTTTTCCACCATTCACACCAACCTCCAAAGTCATCTCTTGTCAATTTCCTCGTTCCCCCACACCCAGGGACATTCTTGACAGTTCCATGCTTGGCAAACTTCTTAATAACATTGTGCACTGTTGAAACTGTGATAACAAAGTCTTTGAAGATGGCCTTATACCCTTTGGAAGTCTTGTGTTTGATAATAATAGCAGTTATGATGTCCTCAGACAGGTCTTTTGTCTTCACCATTGTGACAAAGGAATAGAGCCTGCCATGTGGCTTTTTAAAACACTGAAGTCATCAGTCATTGGCTAATTCATGTCACATGGACTCGGATAATTAATCACAGGTGAATCTCTTTTGTGATTTACCACAGGCGAGTCAAAATGTGTTTCTATACTAAATTAATGTAAAGGGTGCCAATACCAGTGACACAGCAAGCTTTAGGTTTTTCTATCCCCCCTAATTGTTTTTTGTTTTCAATTATTTTTTATCATTTGCTCTTTTGTATTTAACATGAGTGCTCTATACAAAAAACTGTTTCAACTGATTCATTTTTTTTCAGCAGTCATTCCACATTATGTACTTCATCTTCATGGGTGCAAATAATGATGAGCAGGACTGTATATTGTATTGTATTAGTGCATTATCCCTCCTATTTCTTATTTCTACGCTCTGTACTAACATTTATTATACACATAATCCACTCGATATGCTTGGATGCTATGTTTGGATTTCTTTTTCCCTTAATAATAAAGAGCTTCATTTAAAAACTGCATTTTGTGGTTACTTGTGTTATCTTTGTGTAATATTTCCATTTGTATTGTGATCTGAAACATTTAAGTGTGACAAAGATGCAAAAGAATAAGAAATCAGGAAGGGGGCAAACACTTTTTCACACCACTGTATGTGTGAAGTGTAAAGTAAATTCTACAAGGTTTTCTATATATTGAGAAAATATAAATCTGATAACTGTGACTTGCATTTGTATTTATCCCTCCGGAGTAAATAGTCTGTAGGACCACCTTTCGCTGCAATTACTGCTGCAAGTCTTTTCAGGTATGTCTCTACCAGCTTTGCATCTAGAGGTGACATTTTCTCCCATTCTTCTTTGTAAATGCTCTATCTCAGTGAGATTGGATGGAGACGTCTGTGAACAGCAATTTCAAGTCTTGCCACAGATCCTCAATGGGATTTCGGTCTGGCCTTTGGGCCATTCACACTCATGAATCTGCGGTGAGGGGTTCAGCATGAGGCTGCGGTATGTGCATTGCATTACACACATCTATTGCCTGGTACATTCTCATACTTACCACAATGCTCTTCAATTCTAGAAAATGTCAATCTGACATTTACAGAGTCACTTTTATCCCAAGTTTCAGAGCTACAACTAGAAGATGATTCCAAAAGTATAGTATCCAGAATATTAGTAATATACAGTGATCAGAAAAATAAGATTATCCCAAGATAATAGGACAAAACGCCAACATAAAGTGTCATGCAGTGCTCCATCATTAGTGGCAAATGCTGCCCATGTCAGTAATGTCATACAGAGCCCATAAGAATATATTCACCACCAATATTATAAACCCAGGTATGACAATAGTCATTATGGCACATTATACCGATACATGTGTAGGCTCCGCATGGTGCTGGAATTCAGAAGTTCAAAGTGCACATTTCTTATAGCTCCTATATTGTACATATGGCAACTATATGGCACAGTTGAATGGCATTACCCATATGGGCAGTTCATGGCACTAGTTATATTCACAGTATATGGTAACAGAATTGTATCCACCTGTATTTTATATTTAATGTGCTGTCTATAAAAGGATAGTTTTTTACATCAGTCAGATTAATTACATTATTAAAAGGCTATACGCAATTTCTTAATTGGGTAAAATTGCAAAGTGCTTGTAAAAATAGGGAACTTTGCAAATAACCCCTTTTTAAAAATTCTCTTCATTTCTCATGAGAGGAGGTATTTTGAATTCTAGAATTTGCTTGTTGCCTAGGTCAGCCACCATTCTGTCTGTCAGAGTTGACTGATCTCCCAAACAAGGAGACTGTAACGGGTCTGGGAGGCAGAACCTCTGGGCTACTATACAAGGGGGCGGTCCTTGTAAGGGAGCGGGTGGCGACCAGGCAGGCAGTCACAGCAGGTGACCGGGACAGTCTCTGGGTGTACGGGCAGGGGGTCACGGCAAGTGATCGGGGCAGTCTCTGGAAGAACGGGCTGGAGGTCACGGCAAGTGACCGGGGCAGTCTCTGGAAGAACGGGCTGGAGGTCACGGCAAGTGACCGGGGCAGTCTCTGGAAGAACGGGCTGGAGGTCACGGCAAGTGACCGGGGCAGTTTCTAGGTAAAGGGTAGGTACGACCTGTGATGGCTGAACCTCCAGGTAGGCTAGCAAGGCAGATGGAGGATGTGTGCTCCCAGGTGAGCAAGCGAGAGTCTCTGGAATAGCAGGTGGTCACAGCACGTGACGGCGGAGCCTCCAGGTAGGCAAGCGGGCAGGTAGCGGAGAAGTGCTCCCAGGTGAGCGGGCAAGAGTCTCTGGAATAGCTGGTGGTCACAGCACGTGACGGCGGAGCCTCCGGGCAGGCAAGCAGGCAGGTAGCGGAGAAGCGCTCCCAGGTGAGCGGGCAAGAGTCTCTGGAATAGCTGGTGGTCACAGCACGTGACAGCGGAGCCTCCGGGCAGGCAAGCAGGCAGGTAGCGGAGAAGCGCTCCCAGGTGAGCGGGCAAGAGTCTCTGGAATAGCTGGTGGTCACAGCACGTGACGGCGGAGCCTCCAGGTAGGCAAGCAGGCAGGTAGCGGAGAAGCGCTCCCAGGTGAGCGGGCAAGCTGGTCCTTAGACAGACTGACAGGAGTTGTAAGGCAGACCGTCGGACCTCAGGCTAGCAAGTAGGTAGCAGGAACAACAGGCAGGAAACAGACAGCAAACTGGCAGGACTCTGGCAGAAATCAGGCAGGTAACTGGCAGGTAACTGGCAACGGGACCTTAGGGCTGAAGAAGAGTAGTGAACAGTGCAACAACATTGCTTGGGCACCTCCATTTTGGAGGAGGTGCCTTATATATGGTGAAGTCCTCCGGCCATTGGCCGGGGACTCCTTAGGACGGCGCGCGCGGCCCCTTTAAGAGGGAGGGAGAGCGCGCGCGCGCGCCCTAAGCACAGTGGCCGGGAAGGAGCGCGCGCTGCCAGCAGAGCGGGAGGAGGACGCCGGGCACGGAGCAGGGAGGTGAGGGGAACAGCGTCCCTGCCTAGCAGAGGGCAGGGACGCCGGCGCTACAGTACCCCCCCCTTTAGGCCCCCCCTTTTTTAGGCCAGACAGAAATTTAGCAAGGATAAGAGGGGCATGGATGTTCTCCCGGGGCTCCCACGTTCTCTCCTCAGGACCAAACCCCTTCCAATCTACTAGAAAAAAGGTCTTTCCTCTTACCCTTTTGGTGGCAAGAATGTTCTCTACCTCAAACTCGTCCTCAGCAGAAACCGGAGCAGGAGGCGTACCTGTAGACTTGGAAAAAGAGTTAAGTACCACAGGTTTGAGGAGAGATACATGGAAGGAGTTAGGGATCCGTAAGTTGGCCGGGAGTTTCAATTTATAGGCCACCGGGTTGATCTGACTGATGACCTCCAGGGGGCCGATGAACCGAGGCCCTAACTTGTAAGAAGGTATCTTGAGTCGGACATATTTAGATGAGAGCCAGACTTTATCTCCGGGACGAAATTGTGGAGGATCCAGGCGTTTTTTGTCAGCATGTCTTTTCATCCGTTCGGACGACTGAAGGAGTGCGGATCGGGTACTCTCCCAAATGGAGGAAAATGTGCTAACGAGAGATTCCGCAGCCGGGTTGTCCACAGAGGTGGAGACAGGAAAAAGAATCCGAGGATGCTGACCGAAGACTACAAAAAACGGGGATTTGGAGGAGGATTCACTCTCGTGATTGTTATAAGAGAACTCGGCCCATGGTAGGAGATCCACCCAGTCTGAATGATGGGCATTAACGAAGTACCGGAGGTAACTGGTCAGGTTCTGATTGATCCGCTCCACTTGACCATTGGACTGTGGGTGGTAAGCGGAAGAGAAGTCCAGGGTGACGTCTAGCAGTTTACAAGTGGCTCTCCAGAAGCGTGAGGTGAACTGTACCCCACGATCCGACACGATGTGGAGGGGCAGGCCATGAAGACGGAAGATGTGACGAATAAAGTCTTTAGCTAGCTCGGGTGCAGACGGGAGGCCTGGCAGGGGAACGAAATGAGCCATCTTGGAGAAGCGGTCAGCGACCACCCAAATGACCGTACAACCGGCAGAGACTGGGAGGTCTGTTATAAAGTCCATTGCTATATGCTGCCAGGGGGCAGCAGGTACTGGGAGCGGAAGGAGGCGACCGGCTGGCAGATGTCTCGGAACCTTGTTGCGGGCGCAGGACACACAGGCAGAAACAAAGTCTATTACGTCCTTGTGCAGGGTAGGCCACCAGTAGTGCCGGGTAATAAGCTGGAGGGTCTTTTTCTGACCGGCATGGCCAGCCAGTTTAGACGAGTGACCCCAGTGAAGGATCTTCTCCCGATCAGGTACTGATACGAACGTCTTTCCGGGAGGGAGACGATTTAGACTCACGGGAGCCACCTGCATTACTCTGGCGGGATCGATGATGTGTTTCGGATCTTCCTCGAGATCAGACACCAGAAAGGATCGAGACAAGGCGTCTGCCTTGACGTTTTTGTCAGCCGGGCGAAAATGAAGAACAAAATCAAAGCGAGCAAAAAACAAGGACCACCGGGCTTGGCGCGGGTTAAGTCTCTGGGCATGCTGGAGGTAAGCCAAGTTCTTGTGGTCAGTGTAAATTATTACCGGGTGAAGAGCCCCCTCGAGCAGGTAACGCCACTCCTCCAATGCCAGTTTGATGGCCAATAACTCTCGGTCTCCTATGGAATAATTGCGCTCTGTGGAGGAGAAGAGTTTAGAGAAGAAGCCGCAAGTTACCATCCTCCCGGAAGATGATTTTTGAGTAAGTACCGCTCCGGCTCCAGAGGAGGAGGCGTCAACTTCCAGGAAGAACTGCTTGTTGCCGTCCGGGCGATGCAGCACCGGGGCGGAAGAGAAGGCCTGTTTTAAGGAAAGAAAGGCCTCCTCTGCTTCGGGCGGCCACTCTTTGGGATTAGTACCCTTACGGGTGAGCGCGGAAATTGGGGCAGTCCGGGAAGAGAAGTGTGGTATGAAGAGGCGGTAGTAGTTGGCAAAGCCCAGGAACCGCTGAATGGCCTTCAACCCCTCCGGTCGAGGCCATTTCTCGATGGCAGACAGTTTCTCTGGATCCATTCGTAGGCCGGTCTGAGAAATAATGTAGCCCAAAAACGGAAGCGAGGTCTGCTCAAAGAGGCACTTCTCGTATTTAGCGAAGAGGTGATTCTGCCTGAGCCTGAGCAGGACCTGACGAACGTCCCTCCGGTGAGTCTGGAGATCCGGAGAGAAGACCAAGATGTCGTCCAGGTACACCACTACGCAGGAGTAGAGAAGGTCCCGGAAGATGTCATTGACCAACTCTTGAAAGACGGCAGGAGCGTTACAGAGACCAAAGGGCATTACCAGATATTCATAGTGGCCGTCCCGGGTGTTGAATGCCGTCTTCCATTCATCCCCCTGACGGATACGAACCAGGTTGTACGCCCCACGGAGGTCCAGTTTGGTGAAGATTCTAGCCCCTCTCAGACGATCAAATAACTCCGGAATGAGCGGAAGGGGGTACTTATTCTTCACCGTGATCTGGTTTAGGCCTCTATAGTCTATACAGGGACGGAGAGAGCCGTCCTTTTTTTACGAAGAAGAAGCCTGCTCCCGCAGGGGAGGTAGATTTCCGGATGAATCCCCTGGCCAGATTCTCCTCAATATATTCGGACATCGACCGGGTCTCAGCAGCGGATAATGGATAAATACGCCCACGGGGAGGAGTAGTACCGGGTAACAGGTCGATAGGGCAGTCGTATGGTCTATGAGGGGGTAGTGTCTCTGCTTCCTTTTTATTAAAGACATCAGCATAAGACCAATAAGGAATCGGAAGTCCAGGTAGATTAGCTGGGGTAGGAGAAGGACGGACGGGATGGACGGGAACCAGACAGGTCTTATGGCAGTCCTGTCCCCAGCGAAGGACTTCTCCGGTCTGCCAGTCAAGCACGGGTGCATGTCTCTGGAGCCAAGGTAGACCTAGCAGGAGGGCGTGAGAGAGTCCAGGCAGAACATGAAAGAAGATACTCTCAGAATGCAGCATTCCCACCTGTAGAGTAATGGATTCGGTGATGAGTTGGATGGGGCGTGGTAAGAGACCCCCATCCACGGCAGCAACAGACAAGGGTACAGCCAGAGGTTTGGTGGGGATGCGGTATTTCTCTACCAGGGACTGTGAAATAAGATTCCCGGCTGCTCCAGAGTCCAGTTGGGCTAATTCGAAATAACGGTTCTCACCGCAGACGATTGAAACTGACAGCAGCAGAGATGGAGAGGATTTATTCTTGTCTAGGTCGACCTCTCTGAGCGAACCTAGACACAGGCGTTTCCCGACCTCTCTGGGCAGGCACGGATCCGGTGCTCCTTACTGCCACAGTAGAAGCAGCTCCCCTCGGCACGGCGTAAGTCCTGACGTGTTTTGACCATCTTGGTCTGGTCGACCTGCATAGACTCAGGAGAGTGTACCTGGGGAGAGACGGAGGGAGTGACGGGTTTCTGAAAAGAAGGAGCTAGACGTGGAAACCTCCTCTCACGGGTGACCTCTTTGGCACGCTCCTGGAACCGTAGGTCAATCCGGGTGGCAAGAGTTATTAGGTCATCGAGAGTGGTAGAAATGTCCCGACCGGCAAGTTCATCTTTAATACGGCCGGACAGACCCTCCCAGAAGACGGATACCAGAGCGTCGTTATCCCAGGCCAGCTCCGAGGCAAGGGTACGGAACCGTATGGCATATTGGCCCACGGTGAGACTTCCCTGACGGAGGCGTAGCAGAGATGATGCGGATGAGGTCTTCCGTCCGGGTTCGTCGAAGACTTTCCGGAAAGCCGTGAGGAAGGCAGGCAAGTCGGACACCAGGGGGTCTCCTCTCTCCCATAGAGGATTTAGCCAGGCCAGGGCCTCCCCGGTGAGATGGGACATGATGAAGGCAATTTTGGCCCGGTCGGAGTTAAACTGGTGGGACAACAGTTCAAAGTGCAGGGTGCACTGATTTATGAAGCCCCGAGCCTGGGAGGAGTCGCCTCCGAAGCGAGGAGGTGCAGAAAGCCGGGGTCCGGGGTAGGATACCATGGTATTGGTGGGCAGCGGAGCTGCCGGGTTGCGAGTCATGGCACTGGCGGAGGTTGCTGGTGGAGCAGTCAGAGTATCCAGGCGAGAATTGACATTCCGCAGGTGACCCAGGATGGACTCCTGTTGGGACCTCTGACGGGACAGTTCATGACAGAGGTCCAAGAGCGAGGGAGCTTGGGTGCCACCGGGTTCCATGGCCCGAGCAAACTGTAACGGGTCTGGGAGGCGGAACCTCTGGGCTACTATACAAGGGGGCGGTCCTTGTAAGGGAGCGGGTGGCGACCAGGCAGGCAGTCACAGCAGGTGACCGGGACAGTCTCTGGGTGTACGGGCAGGGGGTCACGGCAAGTGATCGGGGCAGTCTCTGGAAGAACGGGCTGGAGGTCACGGCAAGTGACCGGGGCAGTCTCTGGAAGAACGGGCTGGAGGTCACGGCAAGTGACCGGGGCAGTCTCTAGGTAAAGGGTAGGTACGACCTGTGATGGCTGAACCTCCAGGTAGGCTAGCAAGGCAGATGGAGGATGTGTGCTCCCAGGTGAGCAAGCGAGAGTCTCTGGAATAGCAGGTGGTCACAGCACGTGACGGCGGAGCCTCCAGGTAGGCAAGCGGGCAGGTAGCGGAGAAGCTCTCCCAGGTGAGCGGGCAAGAGTCTCTGGAATAGCTGGTGGTCACAGCACGTGACGGCGGAGCCTCCGGGCAGGCAAGCAGGCAGGTAGCGGAGAAGCGCTCCCAGGTGAGCGTGCAAGAGTCTCTGGAATAGCTGGTGGTCACAGCACGTGACAGCGGAGCCTCCGGGCAGGCAAGCAGGCAGGTAGCGGAGAAGCGCTCCCAGGTGAGCGGGCAAGAGTCTCTGGAATAGCTGGTGGTCACAGCACGTGACGGCGGAGCCTCCAGGTAGGCAAGCAGGCAGGTAGCGGAGAAGCGCTCCCAGGTGAGCGGGCAAGCTGGTCCTTAGACAGACTGACAGGAGTTGTAAGGCAGACCGTCGGACCTCAGGCTAGCAAGCAGGTAGCAGGAACAACAGGCAGGAAACAGACAGCAAACTGGCAGGACTCTGGCAGAAATCAGGCAGGTAACTGGCAGGTAACTGGCAACGGGACCTGAGGGCTGAAGCAGAGTAGTGAACAGTGCAACAACATTGCTCGGGCACCTCCATTTTGGAGGAGGTGCCTTATATATGGTGAAGTCCTCCGGCCATTGGCCGGGGACTCCTTAGGACGGCGCGCGCGGCCCCTTTAAGAGGGAGGGAGAGCGCGCGCGCCCTAAGCACAGTGGCCGGGAAGGAGCGCGCGCTGCCAGCAGAGCGGGAGGAGGACGCCGGGCACGTGACGGCGGAGCCTCCGGGCAGGCAAGCAGGCAGGTAGCGGAGAAGCGCTCCCAGGTGAGCGTGCAAGAGTCTCTGGAATAGCTGGTGGTCACAGCACGTGACAGCGGAGCCTCCGGGCAGGCAAGCAGGCAGGTAGCGGAGAAGCGCTCCCAGGTGAGCGGGCAAGAGTCTCTGGAATAGCTGGTGGTCACAGCACGTGACGGCGGAGCCTCCAGGTAGGCAAGCAGGCAGGTAGCGGAGAAGCGCTCCCAGGTGAGCGGGCAAGCTGGTCCTTAGACAGACTGACAGGAGTTGTAAGGCAGACCGTCGGACCTCAGGCTAGCAAGCAGGTAGCAGGAACAACAGGCAGGAAACAGACAGCAAACTGGCAGGACTCTGGCAGAAATCAGGCAGGTAACTGGCAGGTAACTGGCAACGGGACCTGAGGGCTGAAGCAGAGTAGTGAACAGTGCAACAACATTGCTCGGGCACCTCCATTTTGGAGGAGGTGCCTTATATATGGTGAAGTCCTCCGGCCATTGGCCGGGGACTCCTTAGGACGGCGCGCGCGGCCCCTTTAAGAGGGAGGGAGAGCGCGCGCGCCCTAAGCACAGTGGCCGGGAAGGAGCGCGCGCTGCCAGCAGAGCGGGAGGAGGACGCCGGGCACGGAGCAGGGAGGTGAGGGGAACAGCGTCCCTGCCTAGCAGAGGGCAGGGACGCCGGCGCTACAGAGGACAGCGCTTACAAGTTGTTTCCCATGGAGCTTGTGAGTGCTGCTGAGAAGCTGTCTAGATACCTGGATTCAGCCACCTTCAGGGTCCTTGAGCTCCTCCGATGCCTCATGCCACATCCAAGCACTGATTTTACAATACATACTGCTTATATTATTATATATTATTATACAAATCTGTTAGCCCAGATGAGGCTGGTGTACTTGTCAGCATATGCATAAGGATGGCTGTATAATCCTTTGTGAAACTTTTCCTTTATCACATTAAAATAAGGATAAAACGCTCCTCTTAACATCAGGATTGCACAGCCATCCTGATGTGAATTTTCAGAGTACGTACATCAGCCCCATCTGGTCCGAGATCTGATTAATAGTATTTTTACAGTTTGCTTTGTGAAACCTGGTCATATAACTGCTTGAACGTGTGAGTGCTGTTCTGTAAGAGGACGGACACCGAGACAGCTTGAGATACTGCGGAGGAGCCTTCCAGCAGGTGGTGTAAAGTTTGGAAAGTGGAAGCCCAGCGTAAATGTTTTTGCCAGTCATCTATCTGTGGTGAAGCTGTTCCCCTATTTAAGAGTATTTGTAGTTATGAAGCATGTTGGCGTCTCGGAGACTCTGTGACCAGTAAGCTTGTTGCCTCTTTTCAGTAACATTATCCTAAACTGTCACCAGTATGTGCCTGAATTACTTCTGCCGTCCTTTAGTGGTGACACCAGATACCAGTCTGCCACCAATGTCATTGTATCCTAAAGAAATGTCCTAAAGCATTCCCACCCCATAATCACACTGTGCCTTACAGGCATTTAGTGTTCATAGAGAAGGTCGTCTACTCTGGAGCAATGGACATCATGAAGCTTCACTAGAAGAGCATCTATCCCTTCTGTAGTAAGCCCAATTATTCTATGCATTACAGCTATTTAGTTACACAGCAAATATGTAATTCTACATTGAAAGCTCAGGCCAGAAGTGGCATGCTGGGTCATTTAATAAGGGTCTGTGTTATTGAAGCAAATTGTACTAAATATTATTTTTAAGTCAAAGTAAAATGTATAATACAAAAGCGTCAACATGATCTTTATCAAACATTCACTGTGAAAAATAATAATGTGACATAAGAAAAAAATATGAAGAACTTCCAATATACATCTAAGACAAAATGTATAATCTAGAATATAGTGAATAAGCGAATACTATTGAGAAGCGAATATCAAGTATAAGCAAATAATCCTCATTAGGGTTTAGCAAAAAGTTACAAAAACATGCTAATATGCCGAGACACTAGCAATGACTAATCTAGAATTCAGCAGAAAGAACAATCTGTGTGCACCAAATATGGAATTAAATTACAAATAACTCCAGTCCATATATTGATAATACAATTTATCACAGGAAAATAGTTATATGTGAAAAAGTATGTAGTATAGTGTAAAAAATATAACCCACCAATATTATTACTATTGGCAAATAAAATCCTTGTGTCCGGTCTAGGAGGGCTGTATTTCCCTATTTACACTAATAAAAAGCGCGATCATTGCCTTGTCATTTCCTATAGTATTAACACCAGAATGAGTATCCACAGCGGCATCTCAAGTTCAGACTTACACTATTTTTGATGGACTAGAAGCCAAGGGCATGTTCACATGTTGCATTTTTGCCGTATTTTCAAAAGTTATTTCCGCACGTTCTTTGCATGAAAAAACGCAGTGTTTTAATGTACTAGCAAAGTCAATGAGATTTATGGAATCTCATGTACATTCTGCTTATTTTTTCCTTGCAGATTTGAAGAAGTTTCATATCTTCTGCATGTCAATTCTTGAAGCGTTTTTGCACATATTTTAGGCAGCATTTTACCCGCCAACACTCTAGTATTTCTTTTCCTCTACAAATAATAACCGTGTGCACATCCCCTAAATGCTGCAAAACAGCGTCAGAAGGAAAATGGTGGCAAAGAGCGTTCTGCAAAACAGCAAACTCACACATGTGGGTTTTCTAAGAAGCCATTATAGTAACTAGAAATTATTCTTTAGAAACCTATAGTTGTCATTACGTGTAAATATTACTATCGAGATTGCTGCAAAGTATATTCAAGTCTTAACCTGAAAATGTGAAAAAGATCTGGATATTTGAGTCTTTCTATAGGAAAAAAGGCAGCAGAAAAGCTAAAATAAACCTCTATCTGTGAGCTTGGCCTAATACTATGTGATATGATGAGAATAAAATAGAAAAACACCAATATCTGATAACTCATATATATGACTGCTTATGGTCAATTCCTATCACATGACCAGTGAGCACATTGGAATGTTGCCGGTTGGCAGTTGGAGAGTTGCGGTTGGCTTGCATGCGGATGAGGAGGAGCTGCCTTCAGCAAAGCGACATTATGGAGATTAAAGAGGAGGACTTTAGGATGAGAGGGAAGAAAAGGAGAAGAAATGTTTTGGACTCATCGGATGATGAGAAGCCGTCCATCAAGAAGAGCCATAGGAGAGGAGAGAAGAGAAATGGCTCAGAGTTGGAGATCGTCTCTCAGAAGATTGATCACCAAGGCCAGAAAGAAGAACAGGAATGTCATCAGGAGGTCCTAGCTAGAAGAAGTGGAGCCAAGAGGAGAAGACAAATCTTTGGCTCATCACATGAAAGCTCTTCAATCAAGAAAGAAGAAGAAGGGCAGAAGACCACCAAGGGCACAGGTAATACTATACATCAATTTACCACAGGGAGCACCATGACATGTAGCTTCTCATGCCCACACTTACAGATCAGGGCAATGTTGTCACTTTACACAAGTTACACATCTTTTAAATCTGACAGGTGGAGGATGTGATACATGAGCAAGATCTGAAGCTGGAGGGTTGTAGAACTGTTCCACAGTCCATTTATATATATGTATATATTCAGTACTTTGTTAAACCCCTACATGATCAGGCCATTTTTCCCCATTCTTGCCAAGGCACATTTTTTTCTTATTTTCATACATATGGTTTAAAAAACTGTAAAAAATTGTAATGTTTGGATATTTAAATATTTTTTTGTGAAACATCGAGTCTAAATTTTACAATATTTTAATATTATTTTATTTTTTTATGGTAATATCTGTAGTAAATAAACGATTTCTGTGCTTGTGTTATTTTTATATATTAGTTACATGGTTTTTTGTTAGGGATGGGGCTTGTAAATGCAATTTGGATAGTCATTGTTTTTTTATTTATTTTTTCCTGGTTTTTTTGCTCTTTATTTCAATGATTTTACACAGGGGTTGTCTTAACTTTTGAAACATTTGATTTTTTTCTTGCTTGAATAGATAAAAAAAATTGCAATATGGTTTCATTAAAATAAAATTGAGTCGTTTGCCTCCTATAGTCTTTGTGTTGCGCTGTCTATTGCTGGCTGCAGAATTAGTTAATGAGGTTGACCATTTTATCTTTACTTTAACAGATGTGTTGGGGACATGATTTTGTGGCATTTACTATGATATACTGTAGGTATGTCAGATTCTCCTCCTGCTCTTGTTACTGCAGCTTTCCTTACAGACTGCCCAGCTCTCTAGTCTATAATATGGCTGCTGGTGGAGGAGCAGTGACCAGACCTGTCCGTCAGTCTACTTCACTATAAAAGCATCTTTCTCATGGGAGGTTCTCCATTTTGAGATCTCTCCACAGGTGTTCTATGGGATTCAGGTCTGGACTCATTGCTGGCCACCATAGAAGTCTCCAGTGTTTTCTCTCAAACCATTTTATAGTGCTTTTGGAAGTGTGTTTTGGGTCATTGTCCTGCTGGAAGACCCATGACCTCTGAGGGAGACCCAGCTTTCTCACACTGGGCCCTACATTATGCTGCAAAATTTGTTGGTAGTCTTCAGACTTCATAATGCCATGCACACGGTCAAGCAGTCCAGTGCCAGAGGCAGCAAAGCGACCCCAAAACATCAGGGAACCTCCGACATGTTTGACTGTAGGGACCGTGTTCTTTTCTTTGAATGCCTCTTTTTTTTTCCTGTACACTCTATGTTGATGCTTTTTCCCAAAAAGCTCTACTTTTGTCTCATCTGACCAGAGAACATTCTTCCAAAACGTTTTAGGCTTTCTCAGGTAAGTTTTGGCAAACTCCAGCCTGGCTTTTTTATGTCTCGGGGTAAGAAGCGGGGTCTTCCTGGGTATCCTACCATACAGTCCTTTTTCATTCAGATGTCGACGGATAGTACGGGTTGACACTGTTGCACCCTCGGACTGCAGGGCAGCTTGAACTTGTTTGGATGTTAGTCGAGGTTCTTTATCCACCATCCGCACAATCTTGCGTTGAAATCTCTCGTCAATTTTTCTTTTCCGTCCACATCTAGGGAAGTTAGCCACAGTGCCATGGGTTTTAAACTTCTTGATGACACTATGCACGGAAGACACAGGAACATTCAGGTCTTTGGAGATGGACTTGTAGCCTTGAGATTGCTCATGCTTCCTCACAATTTGGTTTCTCAAGTCCTCAGACAGTTCTTTGGTCTTCTTTCTTTTCTCCATGCTCAATGTGGTACACACAAGGACACAGGACAGAGGTTGAGTCAACTTTAATCCATGTTAACTGGCTGCAAGTGTGATTTAGTTATTGCCAACACCTGTTAGGTGCCACAGGTAAGTTACAGGTGCTGTTAATTACACGAATTAGAGAAGCATCACATGATTTTTCAAAGGGTGCCAATACTTTTGTCCACCCCCTTTTTTAGGTTTGGTGTGGAATTATATACAATTTGGCTTTAGGACAATTCTTTTTGTGTTTTTTTCATTGAAGACAAACGGATACTGGAAGCCTGTGCTAGCATTTCTTCTGCGTTGTTGCTATCAGTGTGTCAAGAGTGGGAGAAGAGGGTTGCATTGACAATCCAACACAATGGGCAGCACTTTGAACACATTTTATAAGTGGTCATAAACTTGTAAAAAACTCATGAAAGAATAAAGTTACGTTAAAACCAAGCACACCATTGTTTTTCTTATGAAATTGTCACATGACCCTCTTCCCATTGAAAAAAATAAAGTTAGATTCAAAATGGCCGACTTCAAAATGGCCACCATGGTCACCATCCATCTGGAAACGTTTTCCCCCTCCCATATACTAATGTGCCACAAACAGGAAGTTGATGTCACCAACCATTCCCATTTAATTTAGGTGAATCCATATAAATGGCCCACCCTGTGTATACATTTATGTATATATATATATATATATATATATATATAAACAGTATATATATATATATATATATATATATATATGTATATATATATATATATAGAAAGAAAGAATATCAAGAGGCAGCACTCCAAAAATATTATAGAAAAATGGACTTTAATGAGCCCAAAGGCAACGTTTCGGTTCACAGAATCTTTCTCAAGCAGAGTTCAAGTGCATATAGTGCAATATATATAGTTACAAACAGTGATTCCATAATTATAATTAATTGATACAAAACCATGATTACATAAGAAAAGTGCAGTAGTGCATATCACAAAATATTATTCAGTTACATACATAGTGATAAAATTTTAGACAGATATATTATTATCATCAATTACAGTATCCATAACTCTCATAAAGTGATAAGTGCTTTGATTAGTATTTATCAGTGCCAGGTGTACATTATAAATCATAATATATTTGAGGTTGCGACTCACACTGCAGCAATCATGCATGACCACGTTTCTTACTTCCTCCACGCTGTCCTCGGCGTCTCAAAATCCCATCTGCGCATGTCTCCCAGGAAATCCCCATTATCTCGTCACATGATCGGGGCAAACCTGGTCCGCCCGCTTCGTGACGTCACCGGGCATGCGCATTACACTTCTATTGCTACAATCGCCATCTTTTAAATTGGCAAGCCCCACCAAAAGCTTTTCTTCAAATGTAAACAACGTATGTGCTTTAATGATTTCTCTTATCCCCTATTTATAATAAAAGCGCACTATTTCTCATTATTAGGGACAACATTCTGTTAGCAGTTTCCCAATATATTTGCATTGCAATGACAGTATTCAAATAGTGATTCCTGTGTCCATAAATGAACTGAGGGATAATATTTATTACATAACCCAAACACCCTTCCATGGAATTCCCTATTCCTAGGTTCATCCATGGAGTGAGATTAATAGGCCAGAGGAGGAACCCTCAACAGGTCTCCACCTCCTTCCCAATCTCAGGTGTTTAATTGGGAATACATTACAATCCAATTCCCTCCATAAGTAGGAATACCATTTCATTATGTAAAAATATATATTTATAACTTTATATATATATATATATATATATATATATATATATATACATACAGTTAAGTGTCTATAAAGAAGGAATAATCAACAAGTGTTATTAAAGCATGATTCGTCCCAAGGGAGGCAGAGAAAAATCAATAAATACGTTCAATTGATTCATTAACATACTTACTGCATCCCATGCACAAAGGTTAATGATACACTAAATTAGGGATAAGACATAGAGCAACTGGAAAAGAATGTATCAGAGTCCAGATCACAAGTAAAGCATATAAAGTACGAGTGCACAGCAGGAACTAATTATACAGTACAAGTTGCTAATATCCAAATAAGGAGAAGAATCATGCCTATGACACAGATGTCACAACATAAGTATATCTTCTAGTGAGAGTAATACACAGTGACACATATAGAAAGTTATGGTCCCACATAAAATGAGAGTACAGCCTAGTTACAACCTGTGGATGGCATGAAAGCGGCCCTGACGCGCGTTTCAAGTCCTGCTTCTCCAGGGGGCGATTGTGTATGGGTGACAGGCAGGGGGGTATATATATCCAAAGTATTTTGGCACGTGTAGCGGGGGTAGAGCGGCGCTTCCAGTGGCGGAAGCCAGCGCCGGAAGCAAGGGAGTCAGTGTCCAACGCAGCAGGTGCCCGCCTCCCGCTGACACATCAGTAAGGAGTCCCCGAAGTGCCGCGTCATAGGGACACGTATCCATGGCAACCAGGTGCTTCTTGCCGGCTGGCAGAATGTGCACAATCATCAGGATGCCAAGAGATGCAGACATACTTAGAGGGAGAGAAAGAAATTGCGGAGAACATTACCGGCCCATACCTGGTGTAAGTTAATCATGACTTTCTATGTATATATATATACTAGCTATTGAAGCCGTTCTATGCCCGGGTGGCGAGCATTTTTATTGGTATATGGTCTCCCATGCTGGTATGTGTGGTATGTGCTGCCCCCCTCCTGGTATTTGTGCTGCCCCCATCCTGTCCGCACCATCCTATCCTGGCATGCATTGCACTCCTCATCCCTATCCTGGTATGCATGGCCCCTCATCCGAATCCCGGTATGCGTGGCACCCCTCATCCACAATCCCGGCATGCGTGGCACCCCTCATTCCCAATCCCGGTATGCGTGGCAACCCTCATCCCCAATCCCGGTATGCATGGCACCCCTCATCCCCAATCTCGGTATGCGTGGCACCCCTCATCCCCAATCCCGGTATGCGTGGCACCCCTCATCCCCAATCCCGATATGCGTGGCACCCCTCATCCCCAATCCCGGTATGCGTGGCTCCCCTCATCCTCAATCCTAGTATGCGTGGTACCCCTCACCCCACAATCCTAGTATATGCATGGTCCCCTCACCCCACAATCCTGGTATATGCATGGTCCCCTCACCCCACAATCCTGATATGTGTGGCCCCCTCATCCCTTTCACACTGTACACATATACAAAAAAAAATTAACAGTTATACTCACCTTTGTTCTCTGTGCTCCAGCGCTGCTGCGTCCTCTTCTGCCGGAGGCCGGGGGCGGAGACCGGCGCCGGAGCACCGCGCTGTCCGGCGCCATTTTGCTGAAGACACACTGTAAATGTGTCTTCAGTAAAATGGCGAAGGATAGCGCTATGTGCACGCGCCGATCCGACGCCTCACTCCTGCCCCCGGTCTCCGGCCAGAAGAGAGGTGCCGTGGCAACGCTCCTCCTGGTCAGGTAAGTATGCAAGTATGGCGCCGGAGAACGCGGTATGTGTTCAGTGTCTACGCATACCGCGATCTCCGGCGCCATACACCTCCTCTTACCTGTAACGGCTGGATGCATGATTCTGTCTGAAGCCAGACTGTGCGTCGCGCATGCGCAGTCTATCGAGGCTTCAGACAGAGGGATGCATCCCCGGTTATATTATATATATATATATATATATATATATATATATATACAGGGTGGTCCGAAAGTAGGTGGACAGAAAGTGTAATAAGGTTATGAAGGGGGAGATTTATCAAACATGGTGTAAAGTAAAACTGGCTCAGTTGCCCTTAGCAACCTATCAGATTCCACTTTTCATACCTCACAGACTCTTTGAAAAAAAAAGTCTATTTCCAACAAGTTGGGGCCCCTCCACATTATTCAAGAGTAATCCGCGAGTATCCTGATGAAACATTTCCTAATAAATGGATTGGCCGAAGAGGCCCACTTGATTGGCCGGTACGTTCACCAGACTTGACCCCAATGGATTTTTTCTTTTGGGGAGTACTCAAGGACAAAGTTTATAGTCGAAAACCAAAAAGTGTCAGTGACTTGAAAAATGACATAAGAGATGCACTTCAAGAAATTAATACCCAAAGAGACTTGTGCAAAAAAGTTTGTTGAAGCGCAAGAGGCGACTTCAAAGCTGTGCAAATTGTAATGGAAAACAGTTTGAGCCCCTGCATTGATAACATTTAAGGGCTTTTGTGTTATTGTTCAGAATAAAATGTAATTGTCAATGTTATGCTTGTGTTAGTAAATATAATTTTATATATAAATCAAAATAAATGTTATTATTTTCTGTCCACCTACTTTTGGACCACTATATATATATATATATATATATATATATATATATATATATATATATATATAAATACACAAAGATACAAAGATGTAGATAAAAGAGGGAAAATAATATATGAAAACACACAATCAGGAATAGACATCATATTGTGAGAATTATGTACAACATATGTGTATAAAGTATAATGTCCACCAAGTAATACCCAAAGTATCATTATTAAATATAAAGGAGTATATATAGAGAGAGTCATGAGACAATATAATATAATATGTACTCAATATGGTACAGAGAATATGGGAATACCATGAGTATCAACAGAACAAAGTTATAAATTGTGCATAAATGTGCAAAACTAATGGTGGTAAAAAAGAGGGGAGGGAAGGGAAAGGGAAAAGGAAGAAAAAATGAAGATGTGACAAGTGAATGAAAACATGGAAACAATAATAAACAGAGAGTGCACGAATTGTGTGAATATTTTTTATTATTATTTCGTGACCAAGCCCATGTGGTGCAGATGTCGGATGCATCCAATGGCAACCAGAATCACAGCAACGTGAAAAACCACATATGTTACGTGAAAGTGTTACACTAGTGAGTAGTGATGAGCGAGCACGTTCGTTACTCGAGATTTATGAGCATGCTCGGGTGTTTTCCGAGCATCTTCAGTGTACTTGAATATCATGTTTGAGTCACTGTGTGTGCATGATTTGCGACTGTTTGACAGCTTTAACACATGTGAGGAATGCCTGTTTGTTAGGCTTTCCTCACATGTATTAAAGCTGTCAGTCGCAAATCATGCACACACAATAACTCAAACATAACACCTCAGCACGCTGAAGATACTGGGCGAGCACCCGAGCATGCTCGCCGAAAGGGTTAACAAACCACGTTCGCCCATCACTACAAGTGAGACCAATCACAGGTAAAATAAATATAATAAATAACAATAGTATGAAGAGATAGTTAATGTCACAATACAAATGTATGTGTGCCCTTCACATACGAGTGAGCATAGACATGTGTTATATAGTAACATAGCTACTGACATCAGTATAATGGAAAATGTACAATAAAAAAATCAGAAAATTATAAGCCACAATGGGCAAGAGGAATCGAAAAAATAAAATAAAAAATATACAAGTGATAGGAATACTGACGTGTCAGTGTGACACAGGAAGTGCATCTTAAAGTGCCCTTTTTTGTGCATCCAAAATCACAGATTTAAAGCAACAATAAACAAAGAGTAAAAGCCGATGAATAACAATAGTGAGTAAAATATTTTATAAAAAATGCTTATAGCGGATGGAATCAATTAGTGGCACACCGCACAGGAAATAGACAGGTCCGAAAAAGAGAGAGCAGCAGGGCGGGATGCTGCTGAAAGGTGAGTACATATCCATAAAAAGGGAGACGCGTGGAGCGCTGGCCCGCAAGGACGATCAGGCACCCGGTCCCCGAGGGGGGCAGAAAAAGGGAGGGAGGGAAGGGAGAAGAAGATCCTCCAAGTGAGTGGTGGTCCAGCATCTGTCTCACAGTAGAGTGTACAAAAATACTGGATACCCTGCATGTAAATAAAAAAGTGAGAAGTTATAAACAGCATAAAACATAAGTAAAACCTAAACACAATAGCACATTACAAGAAAGGGACAAAACTGAGGACCTCGTTGAGGCCTTTGGGGCATATGCAATCAATTTTCATAATCCACCAACGGTCTTTCTCCAATCCCCCCCCCCTAGTCAATTAATATCCTGTCAATACCCCGAATTTGGAGGAGGCTAGCATCACACCCATGTTTTAACTTGAAATGCCTTGGGATAGGCTTCAATACAGTATCGGCAAGAGATTCTGATGCATTCTTAATATCTTGCACGTGCTCCCTCACACGCACTCTCAGTTGGCGAAAAGTAAGACCCACATAGATGAGGCCACATGGACACAAGGCGTGGTTGATTACGCCTTCTGTATTGCAAGATGTATGCTGTGTGATTTGAAACTCCTTATGACCATCACTTGATGGGAAGGATGTACACCGCACCAGATTTACACAGGCCGCACAGTTCTTGCATGGATAGAAGCCCCATCTGGGGCCTTTTGAGCTGAAGGCTTTCTCTGGTCCCGGATCTTTATGGTAACTATGTACCAGCAAGTCCCTCAGGTTCATCGCCCTTCTATAGGTGGTGGAAGGGACTGGTGTAGTACATTTGGAAAGGACTAGGTCTTGCTTCAAAATGAGCCAATATTTCCCCAATGCATTTCTAACATCTATCACAGTAATTGAAAAGCCAGAGATGGTAATAAATCCTCTCTACCTTCTCTATAGGGAGTCCGACTGTGACTGCCGGTAGGCTCGGGGCTGAGGTAACTGCACAATCTGGTGCAGGTGTTATACAATGTAGTGTTGTTTTAGAACAGACCTGCACAACAAACAGCTCATGTACCGCATGCAGCCCACCAAAGTTTTGCTGCAGCCCATGGAGCCGTCCAGGATATGGAGCTCCCATCTTCTTATATTCAAATGTTTCAGACGCAAACATATTTGAACACTGTCATCGGGACTAGGGTAAAACAGCGCTCGTCAGTCCCAGCCTCGACATGCTGCTGCTCGGCACGCTGCTGACGTCATCACACTATTGTCGGCACCCAAACACCTCAGAGGAGAAGAGATGGCACAGCCAATAGTAAGTCAAGGAGCCAAAGATTAAATTAATTATATCATTGTGGATGAGGAAGGAAGGGGCTAATGTTACAGTGAGGGCACATAATGAGGGTGACAATTGTCAAAGGGGGCACAATTGTGGTGGGGGTTCCTTCATTCAATCGGGCAATGTACAGGGGAATATTTTGGAGAGGGACAGTATGTGGGCATACAGTGGGTACAGAAAGTATTCAGACCCCTTTAAATTTTTCACTCTTTGTTTCATTGCAGCCATTTGGTAAATTCTAAAAAGTTCATTTTTTTTCTCATTAACGTACACTCTGCATCCCATCTTGACTGAAAAAAAACAGAAATGTAGAAATTTTTGCAAATTTATTAAAAAAAAAACCCTGAAATATCACATGGTCATAAGAATTCAGACCCTTGGCTCAGTATTGAGTAGAAGCACCCTTTCTATTTCAAGTGTTTATTTCTGTTAATGTTGACGATTATGGCTTACAGCCAATGAAAACACAAAAGTCATTGTCTCAGTAAATTAGAATAATTAACAAAAAACACCTCCAAAGGCTTCCTAAGCGTTTAAAAAGTCCCTTAGTCTGTTTCAGTAGGCTCCACAATCATGGGGAAGACTTCTGACTTGACAGATGTCCAGAAGGCAGTCATTGACACACCCCACAAGGTTCCAGAGTTCCAATTTTCATTTAGAAATCAAGGTCCCAGAGTCTGGAGGAAGAGTGGAGAGGCCACAATCCAAGCTGCTGGAGGTCTAGTGTGAAGTTTCCACAATCAGTGATGGTTTGGGGAGCCATGTCATCTGCTGGTGTAGGTCCACTGTGTTTTTTCCAGGCCAAAGTCAGCGCAGCCGTCTACCAGGAAATTTTAGAGCACTTCATGCTTCCCTCTGCTGACAAGCTTTTTGGAGATGGAAATTTCATTCTCCAGCATGACTTGGCACCTGTCCACACTGCCAAAAATACCAATACCTGGTTTAAAACCAACAGTATCACTGTGCTTGATTGGCAGCAAACTCGCCTGACCTTAACCCCATAGAGAATCTATTGGGTATTGTCTAGAGGAAGATGAGAGACACCAGACCCAACAATGCAGAGGAGCTGAAGGCTGCTATCAAAGCAACCTGGGCTTCCATAACACCTCAGCAGTGCCACAGGCTGATCGCCTCCATGCCACATTGCCGCATTGATGCAGTAATTGATGCAAAAGGAGCCCTGACCAAGTATTGAGTGCATTTACTGAACATACATTTCAGTAGGCCAACATTTCAGATTTTAAAAACATTTTTCAAGCTGTTGTTATAAAGTATTCTAATTTACTGAGATAATGACGCTTGTGTTTTCATTGGCTGTTAGCCATAATCATCTACATTAACAGAAATAAACACTTGAAATAGATCACTCTGCTTGTAATGACTCTATATAATATGTGAGTTTCACTTTTTGTATTGAATAACTGAAATAAATAAACTTTTTGATAATATTCTAATTTAGTGAGATGCATGTGTATGTAGCCTCTATTTCTTTAGTGTGGTAAGTACCATTTTGAGGGTATGTACCATTATTATTCATTGTAGCAAAATGGGAAACAGAAAATCCACTACTGTTGTTGCAGATTCATGGTTTTGCATAGCATTTGCTCTCCTGCACTGATTATGGGGGCAGAAACCTCAGGGTGAAGATCTTTTATCTTGCACCATTTATACTCAAAAAACACATTTCCAACAAATGCATATAAAATTCCCCTCCTTGCTATTTTTTTTTCTTAAAGATTACAAATAGTTTATTAAATAGTAATATGTTGCAATAATCTCATTTATTTTAATGCAGTTATAGTACTTCACATATAACATTTATTTATATTCTCTCATATACAATAAATATCCATACGCTTCAATCATCTGTTTAAGAAAAACAAAATGGAACAAATATTAACCCTTCCATATTATTCCATCATCCCTCCTCCCTTGAATCAAAACAAACCCCACCTGCACCCCCAAACTGAAGGGGAGGATACAAGGAAAACCCTTCACCCCATAACTAGCATTGCTCTACACCTGTCCATTCTTCCCAGATATGCTCATAAACAGTTGTCTGATTTTTATTATCGTAGACCACTTTCTCTTTTTTCGCTTATCAATTAATTTAATTCAGGTTGTTCTTTTACCTTCCATTTCCTCATAACTGCAAACAGAGTTTGAGACAAAATACATATTAATAAGATCTTATTACTACTTCTTTTAAGACTCAAATATCTACATCTAATAAAGAATTTTTAGGGTCATTTTATAAATGCACTTAAACATTATTTAATACACTATTGAATTACCATACAATATCTTACTATTTGTTTTCTTAAATTCTGTGTCAGTGGCTAATCTAAGGGTTTTTGAGATGTAAATAGAGAGATATTCTCCCTTACAATTGATTATGGAAGATTCATTTATTTAAGGCAGGTTAGTTGGAGGGTGGGTGGATGTCTGGTTGAGGAGTTCTCTAAGAACTCGTTCACACTGCTGTATGACATAGTAGAGTGCTCTCTGATGTTTTATCAGACAGCACTCAGCCCAATATTATACTATGGGGCAGTGCAGATCTGAAATGTTTTTGCTCATGACGATTCGGCATGGGAAAACAATTGCAGCACGCTGAGAGTGGCTCAGCAAATCGGATCACATGCACCCATACAAGTCTATGGGTGCGTGTAAAACCTTGGCCCAGACTTGGATTTCATCCCAGTGCAGTTTGATTTATGCAGACACAGACGATGGAAAAGTTGGAGAAACGAAGTTCTCCATCTTCTCCGCACCTGTAATATGATTGTCTCAAACAAGAGAAACGGATCCCAGTAAACTGACACTCGGCTCAAACTCTGGTCAGAGCTTGAGCCTAGTGTCATTAGCATAAATGATCCAATTCTCTCACATGAGAGAATCAACACTTGTGTGACCCGGCCTAACGTGTAGTTGGGGAGCTAAGAGTGGGAGATGGTTTGAAGGGGTGAAGTGGAAGGTGGAGTGGGGGAGGTATCAGAAGAGGAGGGATATTTTAACTTAATTATTATTTTAATATGGTGAAAGTTATCTAATTTAATGTTAGAAGGGTTTAAGATAAGTTGAAATGGTATTTCTTTGCTTGGATGAGAAGAGATCTGATGTCTCTGATATGTCTTCAAAAGACACATTCAGATAGTGATTCAAGAAAGTAGCTAAAAGTGGGTTGTCAAGTACATGTATATCATGCTGTACATAATATCTACTCACGAGGGTCTTTATCCTTGTTCAAAGGGGTGTAAATATAAGTATGTATTACACAGGGTAGAAGTAAGATAGATATATATAAATATATATATATATATATATATATATATATATATATATAAACTGTTGAAATGTAAAATTAACAACATAAGGTTAGAAATTGCAAACACCTGTATTCCTCTCCCATATAAATCTGAGCTTCACTATGAAGAAAGTGAAAACTTGCAATATCCGATTTTGATTGTAGGAGATTTTAATACTGTAATTGACTTTACCTGTAATAGAAAATCATGTAGACGTGCGTCAAAGTCTAGTGATACAACATCTTTTCCAATCCTCTGGAAGAATTTTTTGGGGAAGAGGCTTATTAATCCCAAGGATTATCAGGATTCATGTTACTCTAAGACTTAGCAATCCTGATTCCCTATTGATATGGTTTTTGGCAATGGAGAAATTTTGTATAAACTCCTTTAAGGGGGTTGATACTCACTCAGCAGCTTTTACGGGGATCTCCCTGGGCAACCCAGGCTTGCACCGACTTTGGAAGGGAGTGGATGAACCTGTCCATGATGACCTTTTCCACCATCTGTACTGGGGAGGAAGATTGAGGTTACAACCACTTTGAACCAAGTGTAGGAGGTCGAACATTTGGGACCTGGGAGGTTTGTCACTGCAATAGGCCCAGTGGTGCACCCGTTGCACCCTAACAGTCAGAGTCACTCCCAAGCGCGCCAAAATTTCTGTTTTTAATTTGGCGCACTCCTTTGCGTCCTGCAGGGCCAAACAAGTCATAATGGGCTTTCTGAGGCTGGCCCATTAAATATGGCACCAGCACCTCCGCCCACTGCTCTGGAGGCAATCTCTCTCGCTCCGCCACCCTCCCAAAGAACGTTAGGACCTCGACGTCATCACCCGGAGTAATCTTTTGCAATGCTCTTCTTACCGTCTTCCTGACATGTGAATCATTACCTGGAGTTGAGGGAGGGACGGCCTCTCTGCTGCGAACTTTCCCCGCTAGAAGTTCCATCTGCCGTTGTTGCTGCTGAATCTGCTGCATCAGAAGTTTATTAGTCTCTTGCTGCATCTGTTGCTGCTCCCGGTGCTGCTGTTGCAGGCTCTGCTGGCTCTGCAAGTGCTGCCGGTGCTGCTGTTGTTGGCTTTGCAGCAGGTGTTTGAGTGGCTCTTTCATGGTGCCGGACATCTCTGGCTGGCTGGCGGCCTTTACCCAGGACATCCATCGATCTCTGTGGCAGGTACACGTTTTCCTGGAATCTTGCCCACATTCTCCACTAATTGTAACTGGGTTGGTACTCACTCAGCCACTTTTAAGATAGTCACAGGAGTCAGTTTCTTTAAAAATGTCCAAGGTGGGTTTATTCGGACTTCATAAACTGCACTCTCCAGGTAAATTAAACATTTTCTCGGTAATTATTTTGATTCTAGGCTACATATATACCGGGACACGAGGATATGTACTTTAAATGCCCCTGATGAAGCCACCGTGTGTGGCGACACGCACTGGGCACTGAGGTCCCATTTGCACCTTCCCATTTACAGGCTGATTTGATTGAGTATTTGCTTTCTATGATCATATTGTTTAATTGGCTCTACTATTATTTTTTGCTGGGGCAGCACGGGTGGCCACAATTGAGTGTATGTGATGGAGTGGTTATGGAGTAGTCATCTCCAGTGTGAGGTGAAAGGGTCTATTGGCAATCGCCAGTTTACAATTATACTGTTCTATAGACCTATTACCCTGTATACAGGGACACCATATTGATTTTCACACAGATACCTGTTGTTGCACTTTATATACATATTGTTTTTTGTGTATTCTCTATTTATATAGAATACTTTGGGCTTGTGCAATATTGACCATCATAGATATTCTATACAGCCTGTTAGAGTTCATCTATTTGACTGCACTTTATTGTATTTTCTGTCATTATAATATGGGAAGGTCTCTAAAGTAGTGGGTTCCTCAAGCAGTGGATTCCTCCACTATTTTTAATGGTGTTTTAAAATAATTTTTTTTGTGCGTATTCTTATATATGTGTCAGGAGATACTGTAATAAATTGATGTAATTTATATTCAAATATTCCGTGATTATTTCTTCAGGTGATCACCGCTTAGGTGCATGTCTTCTTTTCTTTTTGAAATTCGTATGATGTTGTATGACATGTGGCAGGTAGATCCCAGTTATTAGATGGTGCCCTCCTAAAGTAGTAGGTGCATGGGGTTATGTCCCAGCTTTTTGTCCTTTTTATGGGCACAAGACATGGATTTCCTAATCCAAGCTGCTCTTTGTCCTACTTATTGACCATATATAAGGCTATGTGCCCACGATGCAGAAATGCTCAGGATTTTTTCCTGAGCGTTTCTGCATCTCCCTGGCAGAAAAAAACGCATGCGGATTGTACATGCGGATTGTACATGCGGATTGTACATGCGTTTTCCTGCCAGGGACATGCGGAAATGGAGCTTTATTCACTGACATTTCCGCATGCGGATTGACAAGCGCTTTCCAAGCGATTAGCATCACTTGGAAAGTGCTTGTGACAACTAGGTCACACTGTATAAATTCATGCAAATTGCATGGATTTATATAGTGTGACCCGAGAGAGTGGTAAAAATAAAAAAATAAATGTATACTTACCCTCCGATGGCCCCCGGTGTCCTGCTTTACACTCCGTTCTCCCTTGCCGGCAACAGTGAATTGAAAGACCTGCCGACGTCAGCATCGCGTGACCCGTCACATGACTCTGACGTCAGCGCAGGTCCTTCAATTCATTGCAAAGTGCCGGGAAGCAAGTAGGAGCGCAGCGCGGGCCGACAGAAGGTAAGTAGACAGTTATTTTTTATTTTATTCTTTTTTTACAGATTTTTTAATGGTACCTGGGTGTGGAGGAGACTCTCCTCTCATCTACACCCGGGTACCATCTGCACATTGGAACGCGTGGATTACGCATCTACATATACAGTGATGCGTAATCCATGTGATCTAAAGCAAGTCAATGGCGGCGAAGACGCAGCACTTCTGCAAAATAATTGGTAGCGCTGCGTTTTTTTCCGCAGCGGAAATTTTCGCAGCATGTGCACAGCACATGCGGATTATCATTGGGGAACATTGCTGCCCTTCTACCATGCGTTTTTAATGCGTTTCAGCAGCTATAAAAACGCTGCGGAAACGCATTAAAAACGCATTGTGGGCACACAGCCTAAGGTTGTAAAGGAATAAGGGGTTCTCAGTTTTGGACTCAGGAGGAAATATTAGCGATGTACACAGGTGATTTGTTATTATTTTAATAAATGTAAAGGAAGATCTAAGGACAGATATTTCATTGGTGAATGGATTTGGTATTTTTTCTGGATTGAAGATTAATTGGAATAAGTCAGATATCATTATTGGACAAGAATTTCCAAATTACAGATGGTGATATACTTATTATCCAAGAGGGCAACAGTTTGAAATATTTGGCATTAAATATATCACATAAGATGGTGGACTATATAGAAGTGAATGTCATACCGGTGTTGAGTCGTTTTAGCAGAATGGCAAAAATATGGAGGAACAAGGAAGAATCAATCTGATTAAAATGTATTTGTTTTTTTATGTATATTTAATAAATTCCCCTCTTTGCAACTTAGTGACTGAGTATAGGAAAAAATGTATATTAAAGCAACCTTATACCCTGAGACTGAAAAGTTACTACACTTTGTAAATATACAGTCATCCTTCCTGACGCCCTTCTTTTGCCTCCCGCTACCTCCATTGCTTAGATCTGTGTTCTGTTCCTACTACCTCCAAGATGGCCACCAGTTTGGTAAGTCTAAACCACATCTTCCCTGTCTTTTCTGTGCTGTGGGATGGGAAAGAAAAGGCAGGAGAGGTGAGGTTTAGATTTACCAGTGTACTCCATGCTGCTATGACCGTCATCTTGGAAGCAGGAGGAAAGGAACGCCTATCCCAGCAGAGGAGGCATCGGGGAGCTAATGGAGGGCTTCAGGTAGAGTGCCTATACATGCGAAACGTATACCCACTTCTCAGTCCCAGGGGAAGGGGCCCTTTAACACTGTTGCAGGACAATATTAGCGTTGAGCTGTAATTGTTTTCTAAGGCAGTACACTTAATATAGGACAATCACTGTGCTACCAGTATTATTCCGCACATAAATGATACTGATTCTCCATTTTGTAATAACATAATTAACCCTTTGTGCTAAACTGAATAGTAAATTATAGTCTGTTTTTCAATTAACAGCATAAAGCAATATGTTTACAAAGATGAATACTCCAATGCTGACCAAAACTGAATTCTCTGCTAAGGTTACAAAATAACCAACACTTTATACATGGACAGTAAATTCTTTTTCTAATTTCTCGTCTTATTTCTGTTTGCCATTTTAGGAGACAGTGGTGTGCGGCCATCTCTCCCCGGCAGCACAATCTCTGACAACATCAAGAGACTAGATTTTCATCAAGTGCTTGGCCGGGGGAGTTTTGGAAAGGTAAGAACCTATAACATTACGAGCCCAGATTGTATATTGTTTGCTATACAATATAAGATCATGAATGAAGTAGAGAATAACACTGTTAATAACCATCTAAGATCCCCAAATTCAGGTGTTTCTGACAAAGGCAGATGCAGGGCGGTTTCCAAATGTGTTGCTACCTATATATGTGTAATAGTGTTTTCTGATAGTCTACAGTGGGTTAAAGTATTTTTCTGGTGCCTCTAACTTCTGCACTAGGAAGTTGCAGGTGCTGCTGTTTTCCCCACATGCCTGCACCTTGGAATCTTGGATGGCCAGCAGATAACAACATCTATTTTTCAATACAGGTGCACGATCCTGTTGGCTGTGCAAGTGTGGGCCAGACACCTGTATAGACAACATCATGCAGAAGTGACAGCTGCCGTAGAAACTCTACATGCAAATATGTGACCAGAGCACTTTCATCCACCTTTATCCATGCTAGCTGTGTCACCCACATAGAATGTGGAAGAATGTGCTCTGGTCAGATGAGACCAATAATTTAAATTTTTTGCTAAATGAAAAACACTAAGTGTGGAGGAAAACTAACACTGCAGATCACCCTGAAAACACCATCCCCACCGTCAAACATGGTGGTGGAATCATCATGCTGTGGGGATGCTTTTCTTTAACAGGGACGCTCGTCAGAGTTGATTAGAAGATGGATGGAGCTAAATACAAGACAATCTTGTAGGAAAAACCTGTTAGAGGCTGGAAAAACTTGAAACAGAGATGAAGGTTCACCTTCCCGCAGGACAACGACTCTAAACATACTTCCAGAGCTACAATAAGATGGTTTAAATAAAAACATACTCGTGTGTTTATATAGCCCAGTTAAAGTCCAGACATAAATCTCATTGAGAATTTGTGGCAAGGCTTAAAAATTGTTGTTCACAAACGCTCTCTATCCAATCTCACAGCTAGTTTGCAAAGAAGAGTGGGCAAAAATTTCAACCTATAGTGCAAAGCTGGTAGAAAAATACCTTGCAGCAGTAATTGCAGCAAAAGGTGGTCCTACAAAGTGTTGACTCAGAGGGGCTGAATACAAATGCACGTCACAATTTTCAGATTTACATTTTTAAAATATTCAGAAAAACATGTATCATTTCCTTTACACTTCACAAATACTTGTACTCTGTGTTGGTATATCACATAAAATTCCAATAAAATACATTTAAGTTTTTGCATGTAACTTGAAAAAATGTGGAAAAGTTCACAGGATGTGAATACTTTTTCAAGGCACTACATTGTACATCTGCATGTACGTAGCTACATAAGTATGAGTAAATATATGTGTGTGTACTGAGAATGACATTTATTAAAGATATTGTCCACAGTTAAAAAGTAATAATTCAAAAAATTCCGTGTCAGCAGTGGTGACGTCTCATACATTCTCCTGATTGCTAACCAATGACTCGTCTCAATGGTTTTGTCCAATAAATAGAGACATCCTCAATGAGACCAGTGATTGTCTGCAGCAAGGTAAACAAGTGCAGGTTTGGACTACTGTGCCAGGCTCTGGAATAGCAAAGGATTTATCAGGGTAGTATCGTTTTATTTTTTTAATCATACTACTCCCTGAAGTTAGGACAAAAATCGAATTGAGGACAAGCCTCCTAATACTATTACAGACAACTCTCTGATTTTTTAGGACATTCCTGGGAAAAGGAGAGAGCTCCTTGATTACCAGAGAAGCCAGCAAATATCCCAAAGCATACTCTTCACAATATATTCACCTCTCGTGTTTTCTGCAATTCTTATAAGGCTGGGTGCCCACGTAGCGTTTTTCAAGCGTTTATGATGCGGAATTTCCGCAGCGGAAACGCTTGTGAAACACTAGGTAATCCGCACCCCATGGTCCCCAAGGGGATTCCGCATGTTCTATGCACATGCTGCGCATTTTTCCGCAGCGTTTATGCTGCGTACAAAAATCTGCAGCATGTCATTTAATTTTGCGGAAGCGCAGCGGAAGCCCCGCTATTGACTTGCATTGAGACGCATAGAATGCGCGTCTGTACATTTCTACAAGTGAATTCTATGCGTCTCTATGTACGGATGGTACCCAGTTCAGGAGGAGAGAAGACTCTCATCCAGACCTGGGTACCATTGTTCCTGTAAAAAAAAGAATAAAATAATAAATAAAGTTAATACTCACCTTTCCGAAGGCTTCTCTGCATGCCGGCATCGCTGAAGGACCTTCGGTGACGTCACAGTCATGTGACCGCAGGCCCTTCACCGCTCTGTCTCACGATATGCCGGCAGCCGGGAACTAGACAGGAAGGAGCGCTGCAGCCACGCCGGGGCATCGGGGGTGAGTATAGCTTTATTTTATTTTATTTTTACGTTTCACACTGTATAAATCCATGCTGTTTGCATGGATTTATACAGTGTGACCTAGTTGTCAAGCACTTTCCAAGTGATGCTATCGCCTGGAAAGCGCTTGTCAATCTGCATGCGGAAACGCATGTGAATCCGCATGTGGATCCGCATGTATTCTGCAGGAAAAAAGCATGCACAATCTGCATGTACAATCTGCATGCGTTTTTTCTGCCAGGGAGATGCAGAAATGCTGCAAAAATTTTCTGCTTCATTTCTGCATCGTGGGCACATAGCCTAACTCCTGGCATCACTGCAACATAAAACCTGACACCAGAGGTGCTGTGGAGTGAAAAGGAGTTTAGGATCAGGACAAAGTGTCTGCAAATGTAGTCTCAGGTCTGTGCTGCAGATTAAGGTGCATTCACACTGCGCAGTTATCGGAAACCAGTGGAAACAGGCTGACGTTCGCCCGACAAACAAGCAAAGTGGTCTTTCATAGGGTAAAATGATCTTTTGTTTTGCTTAAATCTTTATCGATCTTGAAATAACCTATACAAAAAACTATGAGCAATAGCCAAGGTAGCATAAAAGGTATATATTTTATTAGTACAATTTAGACACATGATAAAATCTGATGAAAAAAGAGAAAATCAGATAAGGCTAAAAACACAGGCAAACCCCATGGTGCATAACAAAAGAATATGCAGCAATATTAAGTAATGTATACATAATAGGCTATTAGAAAAAGGTATGTTGGGTGGAAATAAATCCTACACACATATAAAGTGTAATAGACGCCAAATGTGATAAAGTATATATGCTGCACAAAATAACCCTAGTATAGATAGGCATACATTTGCAGCATGGTCTTTGATGCCAGCATCTATGTACAGCTGAGCTCTGCACCCCAACACAGTCTGTTTATATTGATTCTCATCTCAGCTTTTCATGGCTGACACAGGAATAATGCCAACCAGCTCTGGAGTTGTAGTTATTCCTGTCTCAATCATGCATGGCTAAGACTGAAGTAATCCTTTAACCTCCTAGCTTTAATGGGTAATTCTAGTGGGGTTATTTCCTAGTGCCCATGTTTATAGCTATTAGATCTCCTGTATGTAAGCTAGTAAGAAACTGTAGAAATATAAAATAATTATTAAAGAAATAGCAATGGTGTCACTTTCCTGCTCCCCTCCACACTTATTTCAATGAGTTGTTCGGCCTTAGGGTACAAGTCTGCAGTAACTATGTGACTACAGACTTGTGAGTCCTCACAGTGTGCAGTGTGTGTGCTGTTG
Source organism: Phyllobates terribilis (assembly GCF_046119375.1). Lineage (NCBI taxonomy): Eukaryota > Metazoa > Chordata > Amphibia > Anura > Dendrobatidae > Phyllobates > Phyllobates terribilis. The sequence goes on from NW_027363463.1 coordinate 38,569, forward strand.
AGGTTCTCCAGTGCCGGTGCCAGGAATGGGCAGGAGCATAACTGCAGGTATGCAATTTGCATACATGTGGTCATGTGCCGACGAGACATGTGCAGCTGTCCATGTCGCCCTGGCACTTTACAGAAAAATTGTGTGCCAGTTCAAATGTGCTGTTGCGTGTAGGGTGCGTTACACTCACTTGTAGGCCACAGGCCCCAGCTGTCTCCAGGTCTTCAACTTAAGGAGCTGCCGCACATAGATTAGGGAACACTCAGTTCGTTTCAACACACAGAAGTTTACTCGACAGTTCAATTGCATCAGATTGTAATACACAGTATCGGGCACAACATTCTCCATTTCTTATTTCCATAGTACAGAACATTTTCAGCATTTATTTACGTTCTAACTGGACTATCCCTACGTTCACTGATCCTGTCAGCCCCAGGATTTCCCAGTTGAGTTCCACAATACACCCGAGATCTGTTACATTTCCCATACACAATTGCACGTCCATCTTCCTCTGTATGTAAAGGGGTGAGGTGCTTGCCATAGCACCTGAATCGAGCCCTGATCTCCGGACATTGCAGGAATGTCTGCAGTGAATTTTTGTAAGGCCTCATATCACCCAGAACAATATGTACTCACTCTTGATATCAGCCCCAACTGCCCTTGAATTTGATCTTATATCACTCACGAACGCTCTACAAACAGGAAGCAGTCTCCTTTAACTGGCACTTTTCCCTCCCACTATGAGCTAGTCCTAAACATGAACACTTTCTTACACTATTCTCATCCTACCTATGTCAACTCCTAAGTCCTAAACTATGTCTTATCTTGCGCAATCCTATGCTGTACACTATACATTATACATATGACCATATCACACTCTATATTACAATTCACATAATATGACATACTGTAACTATGTAATTACACCATATATACTGAAAACTGCACTACAATACAACACGATTGGTGTCTTCAGGGGTATGAATGCGACGGTCCAGTCAACACCCCCTTACACAGGCTCGCTCAATACAAGGGAATTGAGTGAGGCCGGATAAATGACCATCTGCTCCCATCACTGGAGAATCCTCATGAGTCTACACTCACATAAAGTGTCTGCAGACTTGTACCCCAAGGCCAGACAACACCTTTAATGAAGATCATCAACTAATGACCATTTTTTTCTAGGTGGTGCTGGCGGAAGATAGATATACCCGCCAGCAATTTGCTGTAAAAGTCATCACAAAGAGGAACCTGCTAGCTGAAGGAGAGGAGCGCGCGTTGGTGGAGCGGCGTGTGTTACAACTTGCATCTGGCAGCCCCTTCCTTCTTCATGGCACATTCGCCTTTCAGACCAAGGTAAAATTGTGACCTGTTCATTAATATTGGATAAAGAATAAAGTGCACTCATCTATATGCACAGGATATGTCCACGTTTATATCTGGTGTTTGTTAACATTTCAGCATTGGAAACATTTTCATGTCCTGCTCCTTGTATGTGTAGCTGTCACCTACTGTGGGAACACTGGACAAACCCTGGGAACCAGGCAATGTGCCTAGAAATATGATGCTGACGGTTAACTTTTGGGGTTTCTCTATTGAAGTCTATGGAAAGTCTTGGAGTGGTTCAACTGGCTCCCAATATCTGAAGTCATTTGTCCACCCCTATGGATGTCATTCTTAATGAGTACTTCATAATGGTGAGAAATGCAGAAGGCAACATTACAGTGAAAAGTAATGCTGTACATTTAGCACATCACATTCTACATATGTAGATATATCTTCTATATGTATATACTTAGAATAACTAATAAACACATAGTAAAAGAAGAAAGTATCATTACTGCTATTATTATGCAACTATATCTCCACGAGTAAGTGGAACAGAGATTAATCACAGAAGAAATCGCAGAAGAAATCACTGATTATTGAGTGTTAGTAAATGTATGACTGCTACAATGACTTTATCATACGACTGATTTCTACGTCTTGTCTGACAGGAGCTTGTGCTTCTTGGGATGGAGTATGTCACCTGTGGCGAATTCCACCATCTCCTGATGAGGAAGGGGTGTCTTGACATCCCCAGTGCACGGTACAGTATTCACAGTCTAAGCCATACAGCTATGTATTTTCTAAATGAGACTGACTAGATTGATTCGATTGTTAGCCCTAACGTTCACGTAAATTCATATCTCCCATTCACAGGGATGTTATTAGGGAAACACTTAGAAAAATACAGCTCTAATTTTTATTTCCAAAAATAGCACCGCACCTGTCCACAGGTTGTGTGAGGCATCGCAGTTCATCCTCATTCACATTAGTCATGTGGCGTTATTTTTTAAAGAAAGACACCATGTTTTTCTGATCCTGGATAATCCTTTAACACCATATGAATATACATTGTAATAGTAGCAATTGTGTATCCCTATAGGCAAGAAGGAACTTAAAGAGGTTATCCACTACTTTAACATTGATGTCCTATACTTAGGATGAGCAGGTCCAGGTGCCTTATAATCAATACGATATGTGCGACTGCCCTTCTAGACCATTATAATAATATAAATACTTGTATATAATAACCAGAAATATAAAATCCTGATAAGTCCTGCCTGTCTAGTCTTTTGGGCAATATATATTTCTGAGTTTCTGATTCACTAAAAACTATTTTCTCCTCTTTTCTTTCGGCCAGATTCTACGCCGCAGAACTTGTGTGTGGAATTCAACACCTGCATTCTAAGGGCATCATCCACCGGTAACTAGAAATACATCTAATCCTCCACCACCAGTGATGCCTATAACTATACACAGCAATACTGAGAATTATACAGCGGACACTGATAAGAATCCATTTGTCTTCTTCACAGAGATCTCAAGCCTTCTAACATCTTGGTGGCTGCGACGGGCCATATAAAGATTGCCGACTTCGGTCTGGCACTTGAGAACATCTATGGAGACCGGACAGCCACCGAATACGCTGGGACACCAGGCTTCATGGCTCCTGAGATGCTGGCTGCGGAGGAGTACAATGCTGGGGTAGACTGGTATGCATTTGGCATCATTTTGAACATCATGATTACCAGCAGGTCCAAATACCATCGAGGACTATTCAACGCTTCCAGCAAGGAGGCGAAGAACATCATTAAAAAGGTCAGTACATGATATAAGTTGTATTACTTTTATATTATTGTGTGATTTATTGTGATGTTAGCGGTAATTTACTATTATATTCAGCTCCATTGGTGGGAGTGGAATCTCATGTTAGGTCAAGTGTTTACGTGTTCAATATAACACGTAAACACTTGTAGGGGTGACGTGATGGTATATATTACCTGTCATGTATTATTGAAGATGTCAGAAAAAAAACACTAATATTAGGCTTTTTTTTTTCATAAATATATATAATATTTATTTATTTTAGTTAAATTTTATTTATGAAGCTGTTATATAAATATAAACATTTTTTTTTCTTCTTTTGTAGCTCCTCCGGGAAGATCCTGCCAGGCGCCTCGGAGTCCATGGTAACATCAGAGCCCATAGGTTTTTCCAGCGTATTGACTGGGACTCGGTGGAAGCCCTTAGAATGTGTCCCCCACATGTTCCTGTGCCAGTAAGTATTAGAGGAGATGTTTTATACAGACTCATTTATGAATAGTTTCACATAGCTTTAATCACTTTTTCCAAATTCGTCAGATTACTAATAACAGTGAAGGTCGCTGATTTGTCAGTGGTGAGATTGTAAGCCCCCATACATGTTAAATGATCAGCAGATAGTGACAAAATCTGCCGATCATTGGTTGACATATGTAGAGAGCCTCTAGCTTTCCTGAACTTTACTATATACTGTTCTTATGTAATCACCTTCTTGTGTTTTCTTTTTCTCTTATAGCCAAGTAACATCCAGCGCGGCTCCAGACCATTCAATCTTCAAATTCTGGAAGCAGCAGAGGCTAACAACTCAGCCCTCTCAGCAGACCACCAGGCCTTGTTCACGGGGTTTTCATTTACCAACATCAGCTGGAAAACCCCAAACCATCCACCGGCTCTTTAATATCATCAGAGCAAGCTGTCTTCCTAAACCCCAAGAAGAACATCAAAATAAGAAGATCCGGAAGGGCAAGCAGGACCTGGACAAGCAAGAAATAAGCGTGTCAGGACTCAAGCCAGGATCAGGACCCCAGAAGAACACAGAAGATATTCCTGTTCAAAAGGATGGCCATAAAGATGGATGAGGCAAGGGAGGTAAGTGCCCAGTAGGGACTTTTATGTGTGGCATTATGGTGTGCCTGGGAATACCATGCACACTACATGCCCCTGACAATAAGAGCCTTATGATACTATATGTATAGTGTTACGCTATGTATATAGTACATAAGAGAAAAAATATTCTAGTTATATTAACCGGTGACTACCGGTGACTATAATTACAATTTTCCCCTTCCTCCATAACAACTCATTGAGCTGTCCTGGGCGACGGGGAAATAAGGTGTGAGATGGCTGGCTATTAAGGGGTGGAAGGAGGCCAGTTTTTTTTTTTTTATAAATCATAGCATTTAAAGCTATATTGCTTTGCTATGTAAAATAATTATATTTACCGGTGACTACCGGTGACTATAGTTACACTTTTCCCCCTCCTCCATAACAACTCATTGAGCTGTCCTGGGCGACGGGGAAATAAGGTGTGAGATGGCTGGCTATTAAGGGGTGGAAGGAGGCCAGTTTTTTTTTTTTGGTTTGTTTTTTTAAATCATAGCATTGAAAGCTATATTGCTTTGCTATGTAAAATAATTATATTTACCGGTGACTACCGGTGACTATAGTTACACTTTTCCCCCTCCTCCATAACAACTCATTGAGCTGTCCAGGGCGATGGGGAAATAAGGTGTGAGATGGCTGGCTATTAAGGGGTGGAAGGAGGCCAGTTTTTTTTTTTTTTTTTTTTTAATCATTGCATTTAAAGCTATATTGCTTTGCTATGTAAAATAATTATATTTACCGGTGACTACCGGTGACTATAATTACACTTTTCCCCTTCCTCCATAACAACTCATTGAGCTGTCCTGGGCGACGGGGAAATAAGGTGTGAGATGGCTGGCTATTAAGGGGTGGAAGGAGGCCAGTTTTTTTTTTTTTTTTTAAATCATAGCATTTAAAGCTATATTGCTTTGCTGTGTGAAATAATTATATTTACCGGTGGCTACCGGTGACTATAGTTACACTTTTCCCCCTCCTCTATAACAACTCATTGAGCTGTCCTGGGCGACGGGGAAATAAGGTGTGTGATGGCTGGCTATTAAGGGGTGGAAGGAGGCCAGTTTTTTTTTTTTTTAAATCATAGCATTTAAAGCTATATTGCATTGCTATGTAAAAAAAATTATATTTACCGGTGACTACTGGTGACTATAGTTACACTTTTCCCCCTCCTCTATATCAACTCATTGAGCTGTCCTGGGCGACGGAGAAATAAGGTGTGTGATGGCTGGCTATTAAGGGGTGGAAGAAGGCCAGATTTTTTTTTTTAAATCATAGCATTTAAAGCTGTATTGCTTTGCTATGTAAAATAATTACATTTACCTGTGACTATAGTTACACTTTTCCCCCTCCTCCATAACAACTCATTGAGCTGTACTGGGCGACGGGGGAAATAAGGTGTGTGATGGCTGGCTATTAAGGGGTGGAGGAGGCCAGGTTTTTTTTTTTGTTAAATCATAGCATTATATCTAGCAACACTGCTAGATATAATCATAACAAAAGCATAAGGACATAAACATATGACGGTGTCCGGAGAGCCTGACGAGGCCGCAGTTGGTGAAATGCATGTCGAGGCTCACACACACCATCTGGATGCTCCTGTGCTTCTCGTGAGACATGGTACTGGTGCACATACTTTATGACTGATTATCTTCGGGCTCTCCTGATACCATCATATGTTTATGTCTTTATGCTCTTGTTATGATTATATCTACCAGGGTTAATTGACTTCATTATTTTCACCTGCACCCCATATTGGGGATTAGCATCTACTGCGGCCATCTCGTCTTTTGACCAACTTCTGATTATTATATAGATATTGCAGGGGTATTATACAGGCAAAGTTTAAAGTTTTGCCTTCCTGCTCTCTACTATGTATTTATTTAACTGACTGCAATGCACGCCACTTATAAGACACTAGTGCTGTAGAACATCAGGGTTGCTTCACCTATATTTTGCGTACTGTTAAAACGTATTATAAACATCGAGCCTTTTTTCCGGGTTCTTATTAACCCCTTACTTACCGGGGACGTATTAGTACGCATATTTGCGTACCGCCGGTTCAGTGAGGGCTCCGGCGCTGAGCCCTCACTGAACCGAGCACATGTCAGCTGATTCTTACAGCTGACATGTGCCCGCAACAGCCGCGGGTGGAATCGCGATCCACCCGTGGCTGTTAACCAGTTAAATGCTGCTGTCAATCTCCGACAGCAGCATTTAACGCGCGCTTCCGGGTAGCGCGTCATAAGCCCCGCCCACCGGCGACCCCGTCACGTGATCGCGGGTCGCCGATGGGCGTGCATGACAACCCAGGGTCTGCAGCAGACGCCTGTGGTTGTCATGATCTTGTCGCTATGAGCGCCACCTAGTGGTCGGCGCTCATAGCACAGGACCATTTCTGCTGCATGCAGGGGACCTGCTCGTCCCCTGTATGTAGCAGAGGCGATCGGACAGTTGCTTCTTCTAGTCTCCTATGGAGACTATAGAAGCATGCAAAAAGTAAAAAAAAAAAGTTTTTAAAAATATAAAAAAAAATAAAAAAATATAAAAGTTTAAATCACCCCCCTTTCGCCCCATTCAAAATAAAATATATAAAAAAAAAACCCACATGCACATATTTGGTATCGCCGCATTCAGAATCGCACAATCTATCAATATAAAAAAAGAATTATTCCGATCGGTAAACGGCGTAACGAGAAAAAAATTCTAAACGCCAGAATTACGTTTTTTGGTCGCTGCAAAATTGCAATAAAATGCAATAACGGGCGATTAAAACATCGGATCTACCCCCAAATAGTATCAATAAAAACGACAGCCCGGCACGCAAAAAATAAGCCCTCAACCAGCCCCAGATCCCGAAAAATGGAGACGCTACGGGTCTTAGAAAATGGCGCTATTTTTTTTTTTTTTTTTTTACCAAATTTTGGAATTTTTTTTCACCACTTAAATATAAAAGAACCTATACATGTTTGGTGTCTATGAACTCGTAATGACCTGTAGAATAAGAAGAGCAGGTCAGTTTTAGCATTCAGTGAACATAGTAAAAAAAAAAAATAAAAAACAACTGTGGTATTGCACTTTTTTTGCAATTTTACCGCACTTGGAATTTTTTTCCCGTTTTCCCGTACAGGATATGATAAAACTAGTAATGTCGTTGAAAAGTACAACTCGTCCCGCAAAAAATAAGCCCTCACATGGCCATATTGACCAAAAAATAAAAACGCTATGGCTCTGGGAACAAGGGGAGCAAAAACGAAAATGCAAAAACGAAAAATGCTCCGGGGCTTAAGGGGTTAAAACTACGGCCACTCACAATTGATCAGCTAAACTCTCTGATATTTATACCTTATATAATTGTCAGTTAGCTGTGAGGTTTTAGTATTTAATTTATTTAATTATACCGGATTATATGCTTGCATATTCTACTTGTTAGTATACTTCTTTTGCAGGTATATTCATAATTTTTCCTGTTTTTTATAGACTATTCATCATATTTCTTAGTCTCGCAGTTTGCAGTAATTACTAGCCCACCTTAATTGTGTTTGCCCCTAGAACTCTAGAGCATTTTTCATCTCACAGGAGCTCCTCATTATCTGGTTCTATCCTTATATTCAGGGATTGTTTCCATCCTCCCTGTTTTTTAATTGTACTTCTCCCCCTTACCTTGTATTGTTGTATTATTGGTATTATATTTATAATTGATGTACAATAAAATGGTTTATATATTTAACAAACCTTTGTTTTCGTTTGGGTCTCCGTCTCCTCCATATTTATTAACATTATATATATTGAGCGGTATTTGACTAGGATTCCCTTCTTTTTGGTTTTGATATCTTCTTAGGGGTACAACACACTTCTCTTTAGTGATATCTCTTATGTAGGTTTACATGTGTAGATACAGGTCTGGTGACGAATTCTGTGTTGCTCTGTAAGTGTGCTGCAGCAATACAGTGGGTACGGAAAGTATTCAGACCCCTTTACATTTTTCACTCTTTGTTTCATTGCAGCCATTTGGTAAATTCTAAATAGTTCATTTTTTTCTCATTAAAGTACACTCTGCACACCATCTTGACTGAAAAAAACAGAAATGTAGACATTTTTGCAAGTTTATTAAAAAAGAAAAACTGAAATATCACATGGTCATAAGTATTCAGAATCTTTGCTCAGTACTGAGTAGAAGCACCCTTTTGAATTAGTACAGCCATGAGTCTTCTTCGGAATGGTGCAACAAGTTTTTCACTCCTGGATTTGGGGATCCTCTGCCATTCTTCCTTGCAGATCCTCTCAAGTTCCGTCAGGTTGGATGCTGAACGTTGGTGGACAGCCATTTTCAGGTCTTTCCAGAGACGCTCAATTGGGTTTAGGTTAGGGCTCTGACTGGGCTAGTCAAGAATGGTCACAGAGTGGTTCTCAAACCCCTCCTTTGTTATTTTAGCTGTGTGCTTAGGGTCATTGTCTTGTTGGAAGGTGAACCTTTGGCCAAGTCTGAGGTCAAGAGCACTCTGGAAGAGGTTTTCATCCAGGATATCTCTGTACTTGGCCACATTCATGTTTCCTTCAATTGCAACCAGTCATCCTGTCCCTGCAGCTGAAAAACACCCCCATAGCAATGCTGCCACCACCATGTTTCACTGTTGGGATTGTATTGGGCAGGTAATGAGCAGTGCCTGGTTTTCTCCACAAATACTGCTTAGAATTATCACCAAAAAGTTCTATCTTCATCTCATCAAACCAGAGAATCTTATTTCTCATAGTCTGGGAGTCCTTGACTGGTGGAGGACTGCAGTGATAGTTGACTTTATGGAACTTTCTCCCATCTCCCTACTGCATCTCTGGAGCTCAGCCACAGTGATCTTGGCGTTCTTCTTTACCTCTCTCACCAAGTCTCTTCTCCCATGATTGCTCAGTTTGGCTGGATGGCCAGGTCTAGGAAGACTTCTGGTGGTCCCAAACTTCTTCCATTTAAGGATTATGGAGGCCACTGTGCCCTTAGGAACATTGAGTAATACAGAAATTCTTTTGTAACCTTGGCCAGATCTGTGCCTTGCCACAATTTTGTCTCTGAGCTCCTTGGGCAGTTCCTTTGATTCTCATTTGGTCTGACAAGCACTGTGAGCTGTTAGGTCTTATATAGACAGGGGTGTGCCTTTACAAATCAAGTCTTATCAGTTAATTAAACACAGCTGGACTACAATGAAGGAGTAGAACCATCTCAAGGAGGATTACAAGGAAATGGACAGCATGTGACTTTAATATGAGTGTCTGAGCAAAGGGTCTGAATACTTATGACCATGTGATATTTAAATTTTTCTTTTTAATAAATTTGCAAAAATTTCTATATTTCTGTTTTTTTTTCAGTCAAGATGGGGTGCAGAGTGTACTCTAATGAGTAAAATATGAACTATTTAGAATTTACCAAATGGCTGCAATGAAACAAAGAGTGAAAAATTTAAAGGGGTCTGAATACTTTCCGTACCCACTGTATACCAGGAATAAACCAGAAGGGAACAGTAAGCACTGCTTATTACATGTACCTAGCTTTTCTTTTAACCTACTCCTACTCCTTCAACATGCTTACATATGCTCACAGTTTTGGCTCCACTAATCCTCAGTCTCCTTCGCTATCCCCAAACCTCAGCACCCTCTAACCAAATAATTATCTCTCCTTCCCTCTTATCTCCACACCTGTCCTCATCTGCCATACTGCTCTTCAACCTCAGATCTATCCTACTAAAACATGAAAAAACAGTCACTCTCCTTCTCCCACCTGCTCTACCTCTCTCTGCTTCTCCTCACTGCAGGCGACATATCTTCCAATCCTGTTCCCCCCACATCCAGGGCCGGTTTTAGCCAAAGTGGGGCCCTGGGCAAAAGTTTAAAGTGGGGCACCAAACGCTCATATATTGTACCATCACACAGAAACATTTCAGTTGCATTTACATGCACAGAGTTCAGGCCGTTAAGCGAGTGCAATTGTCAAGTCGTTCTGTGCTTGATTTTGGCGTCTTTAGACAGGCTGACTAACAATGATGAGCGCATGATGAACAGTGATGAACAATTACTAGTGATGTGCTGCTGAGAATAATGATTTTTGTTCTGCCATAAACAATCCAATCACCCGATGAATGAGCAGCATTTTGCTCATTCATTGGGCAATTGCCAATCTTTACACTTATTAACTTTTGTCTGTGCTGCCGGGATTTATAACTGTGGATGCTACATACACATAGTTCAGTTTTTCTATTATATCAAATACTTATTTCAAGCAATAATATACAAATTAATTATGTAAAAATGTAAAAATCATACAGTCTGATTTTCTAGATTACTTTTTATATTCTGTCTCTCACAGTTGAAGTGTACCCGCGATAAAAATTACAGACCTCTTCATTCTTTGTAGGTGGGAAAACTTGCAAAATCAGCAATGTATCAAATACTTATTTTCCCCACTGTATATATGAGCACATAGATATAGACTTGTGTTTATATATATATATATATATTTATTAAGCACATATATATACAGTACAGACCAAAAGTTTGGAAACACCTTCTCATTTAAAGATTTTTCTGTATTTTCATGACTATGAAAATTGTCCATTCACACTGAAGGCATCAAAACTATGAATTAACACATGTGGAATTATATACTTAACAAAAAGTGTGAAACAACTGAAAATATGTCTTATATTCCAGGTTCTTCAAAGTAGCCACCTTTTGCTTTGATGACTGCTTTACACACTCTTGGCATTCTCTTGATGAGCTTCAAGAGGTTATCACTGGAAATGGTCTTCCAACAATGGTTTTCACTTCACAGGTGTGCCCTGTCAGGTTTAATAAGTGGGATTTCTTGCCTTATGATTGTGGTTGGGACCATCAGTTGTGTTGTGCAGAAGTCTGGTGGATACACAGCTGATAATCCTACTGAATAGACTGTTAGAATTTGTATTATGGCAAGAAAAAAGCAGCTAAGTAAAGAAAAACGAGTTGCCATCATTACTTTAAGAAATGAAGGTCAGTCAGTGCGAAAAATTGGGAAAACTTTGAAAGTGTCCCCAAGTGCAGTTGCAAAAACCATCAAGTGCTACAAAGAAACTGGCTCACATGAGGACCGCCCCAGGAAAGGAAGACCAAGAGTCACCTCTGCTTCTGAGGATAAGTTTATCCGAGTCACCAGCCTCAGAAATCGCAGGTTAACAGCAGCTCAGATTAGAGACCAGGTCAGTGCCACACACAGTTCTAGCAGCAGACACATCGTTTCCACAACTATTAAGAGGAGACTTTGTGCAGCAGGCCTTCATGGTAAAATAGCTGCTAGGAAACCACTGCTAAGGACAGGCAACAAGCAGAATAGACTTGTTTGGGCTAAAGAACAGACGAAATGGACATTAGACCAGTGGAAATCTGTGCTTTGCTCTGATGAGTCCAAATTTAAGATCTTTGGTTCCAACCACCGTGTCTTTGTGCGACGCAGAAAAGGTGAACGGATGGACTCTACATGCCTGGTTTCCACCGTGAAGCATGGAGGAGGAGGTGTGATGGTGTGGGGGTGCTTTGCTGATGACACTGTTGGGGATTTATTCAAAATTGAAGGCATACTGAACCAGTATGGCTACCACAGCATCTTGCAGCGGCATGCTATTTCATCCGGTTTGCGTTTAGTTGGACCATCACTTATTTTTCAACAGGACAATGACCCCAAACACACCTCCAGGCTGTGTAAGGGCTATTTGACCAAGATGGAGAGTGATGGGGTGCTACGCCAGATAACCTAGCCTCCACAGTCACTAGACCTGAACCCAATCGAGATTGTTTGGGGTGAGCTGGACCGCAGAGTGAAGGCAAAAGGGCCAACAAGTGCAAAGCATCTCTGGGAACTCCTTCAAGATTGTTGGAAGACCATTTCCGGTGACTACCTCTTGAAGCTCATCAAGAGAATGCCAAGAGTGTGCAAAGCAGTCATCAAAGCAAAAGGTGGCTGCTTTGAAGAACCTAGAATATAAGACATATTTTCAGTTGTTTCACACTTTTTTGTTAAGTATATAATTCCATATGTGTTAATTCATAGTTTTGATGCCTTCAGTGTGAATGTACAATTTTCATAGTCATGAAAATACAGAAAAATCTTTAAATGAGAAGGTGTGTCCAAACTTTTGGTCTGTACTGTATATATGCACAATACTTACCAGTCTGTCTCTTCCTCTTCACTTCTTCTAAACTCCTGCACAGTACAGGACCTGTGATGATATCATGGTTACGACTGTGGTGTCATCAAAGATCCTTAAGCAGTCCCAACAACTGTATTGATAACGCAGAGCTATTATGTAGTTTTTGCGGTAGATGTTTGGTGTCAGTGGTGTAACTTGGGCTGCTCTGTTGCCAGGATGTGACTGTCAACATCATGCTAATTGAGAGACGGCTCCCCGCAATGAGGCAGCGAGGAGCTGGCTGTCAGCATGACATCAGCAGTTACACCCTGGCTACAGAGCGGAAGACAAGCTGTTGCGACAATGTGACGTCAGCGGAAGTCTCAGAATGATCGTCAGGAATGGTCTGTGACCACTCTGTGCTAGGAGAGATCTGCGCTGGGTAGAATAGGCAGGTAGTTAGTAACCACCTGCCTGTCAGCACTTATGCCCATAGTAAAAAATTAATATAATTCTAGATAAACCCTTTGAGAGGGGGTTCCCTAGTAGTTGACAACCCCTTTAAATCCATTACCTGAGGTTGAATATGACACAACAAAATACTAAACTTTTCTTTGTGCACCTTTGAGAAATGCTGCCAATGGCTGGTCTCCTTTCTGCACAGTGGTTCTGCGCTCCTCCCCTCACCCTCTACAGCAACTATTGGTTGCTCAAGTCAAGTCAGCTGGGTATTGTAAAGAGAGCCTGTCACCAGAAAAAAACGCTATTAATCTGCAGATATAGGCTTAATCTGCAGGTTAATAGCGTTACTAACCTGCCTGGTGCCCACACATATCAGAACGCTATGGGGAGAAAATGTCCTTTATTCACTCCAGCAACGTTCAGTTTCAGTCATGGGGGCACAGGATCAGTCACCGATCTGAGTTTACAGTACCGTGCCACTGGCCTTGACTGACAGCCAGCCCCAATGCAGAGCGACTGTCAGTCAGGGCCGGGGGCGCAGTTACAGCCACTGCTCTGTATTTTCAGACCGGTGACTGAAACCGCGCCGGCACCGCCCCGTGACTGAAACTGGAACACTGCTGGAAGGAATGAAGTTCATTTTCTCCTCGCAGCGTTCAGCTAAGTGCAGGCACCAGGCAGGTTAGTAACGCTATTACCCTGATGATTGACCCCATATCTGCAGGTTAATAGTGCTTTTTCTGGTGACAGGTTCCCTTTAAATCTCCCGCCCAGGACTTATCAAATCTTCTTATTGTGTAATAAGCACAGTAAACAGGACCTCTTCAACAAATTTGAACTGCTCCAGATGCTCCCCCTGTCATCACACACTTGATGTGATTCTGCAGGCTGACAACCAGGGTCGGACTGGGGTGGCTAGGGCCCACCAGGGGAACTGACTCTAGGGGCCCACACTACAGCCCACCATAAACGGTTTTATTACTTGTTATGCTTTTCTATAATGTTCTATAATTACATGATTGGCCGCGCTGTGGAGCACCAAGTTGCAGGACTATATTCGAACAGTCATTCCGTACTGCCAGAGTCCCTTTAATGGTAACTTGTCACCTTGAAAAACGCTATTTATCTGCAGATAAAAGGGTAATCTGCAGGTAAATAGGGTGTAAAGCCTGGTTAGACGGCTTATTGGAAAAGCATTGGCTACACAGAGAAAATTACATTTTATTCTCCCTGCCGCCACTCGCTTCCTGTTATTGGGTCGGTGCAAGGAGGGAGACATTACAGTCACCACGAACTACAAAGTGAGGGTGCTGCAATAACGTCCGGCACCTTGATTGTGACATCTTCTATGGAGCCCAACCTCAGGCTGAGCTTCATTGAATGACTAACATGGCAGCAACACCCGGCAACTAGTGCTGAGTGAGTGTGGTCGGATAAGGTGTGATCCCAGCATGTTCAGGTGTTATCTGAGTATCTTGTAGTGCTCTGCTAATATGCTCGAGTCCCCGGGGTAGCATGTTTTGCGGCAGTAGACAGACGCAACACATGCAGGAATTGCCTGTTTGTTAGGTAATCCCTGCATGTGTTGCTTCTGTCTACCGCCGCAAAACATGCTACCCCGGGGACTCGAGCATATTAGCAGAGCACTACAAGATACTCAGATAACACCTGAGCATGCTGGGATCACACCTTATCCAACCACACTCACTCAGCACTAGTTGCCAGGTGTTGCTGCCATGTTAGTCATTCAATAACGCTCAGCCTGAGGTTGGGCTCCATGGAAGTGTCACAATTAAGGTGCCTGACGTTATTGCAGCACTTTGTAGCTCGTGGTGACTGTAATGTCTCTTATCCGACCACGCGCACTCAGCACTACTGGCAACCCATCAGCAACCTGCAACTGCGTCACAGGGGGCTGAAGGGAACAGGTGACTGCATGCACCGGCCATTGTGCTATCTAAATGCCGCTGTCAGTGATTGACAAGGGCACTTAAATACTCAAAACAGCAGCAATCAAGGCGAGCTCTGATCACTGCTGTTACAGGCAGACGCCGGCTATGTAACACAGCCGACATCTGCCCAGTATGGAGCAGGCTCAGCTCCTGAACCCGTGTCCATACAAGCACATCCCTATGGTGACAGTTTTGTCAGGGTTAGCATATTTCACTTGTCTGTTCCTAAATGTGGAAAGACAAATGGAATTCCCTAACACATGTGAGTGAGTCCTAACAGATTTAGTAAAGGTGCCTCAAGCATATGAATGTTATTACACACCACAATGCACAGTTACATACACGCATCTTACAAAAATACATATTATTCCAGATACGCAGACGCGCACAAACACGCAGACGCGCACATACACATCAGTACACGAATACATCATCTGAACCACCATCAATTGTAATGTCAGGTCAGACCCATATATCTTTGTATCGCATAAACCTACAACTCCCAGTATGTAATTAACAATAGAGATACTGGGAGTTATCAGTCATCATCAGACTGCAGACCATACAGGAACCACATTACTGATGAGACACAGGCAGGATCACAAATGAACATTTACATGCAGGTATCTTACCTGAGACGGCTTCTCTGATTAGAGTCGTTCTCTTTCTGTTCTTCCTCTTGTCCAGACTCCATGATGAGTTCCACAGCTCGTCTCTGCAGACTTCCATCTTCTCCGGTCTTCTGCAGCACATCCCCACATGATGCCCTTAAAGATAGCAGTGTCATTATGATGCTCCTGAATAAAAATATCTACACTGAGCCCCTAAATAAACCTAACTCTTACAATGCTCCCTGCACAAAATATGACATACACTCTACAACTCTTATGGTACATGCTCTCCACACTGTCCTCTCCTTACCATACTGGGCCCCCTCTTCACACTGTCCTCTCACACTGTGTCCCCCCTATACTACCCAGTCTCTATACTGTGCCCCTTCATCACACTCCCCCTCCTCAGCATACTGTTACCTCCTTTCTGTGCCCTCACACTGTTTCCCCTATACTGCCGCATCTCTATACCTTCCCCCTCACTACCTAGTCTCTTTGCTGTGTCACATCACACTTTTCTCTCTCCATACTGTCTCCTCACACTATTCCCCCACTCTCCATACTGTTTCCTTATACATCCCCCTTCCCCATTCTGTTCCTGCACTCATTCCCACCCCTCCTCTAGTTCACCATACCGTTTCTTCACACATCTCCCCATTTTGTCTCCTAAAATTTCTCTCCCCAAATATAATAAATCATCGGAAGACCACACAGACATGCAGAAGCGCGCTTACACACACGAAAACAAGCGCACACAGACACATACTAAGGGCTCTTTCACACGTCAGTACATGCGGTGACAGTTTCCTCATGTACCACAGACACTGGTACACGTAGACCCATTCAAATGAATGTGCACACGTCAGTGTGTTTCCACTTTCCACAGACCATGTGTTGTCCATGGGCAAAACACGCTGACATGTCTGTTTTTTACCTGCTGCACAGGCCGCAAAACGTCCCGCACACTGATGACAGTTAGTGCTCTTCCCAAGCACTGGGTGCTGAGCGCTGCCCTCATCATAGATCCCTGCTGGCGCTGCGATCAGCAGCAGCAGGGTCAATGATGAGAGTAGTAGTCTACTCCAGCAGTGTCCAACTGTAAAAATAGGAATAAAATAAAAAAAATCCTTATACTCACCTCTCCTAAGAGTCACCCGCTGTAATCCGTGCGAGCACTCACGCCGAGGAGAATGACTCCTGCAGCGAGTGGACCCCGGAGCTGCGCTCAACAAGCGGTGCCCTGTCAATCACTGAGTGCAGCTCCGAGGCCCGCTCGCTGCAGAAGTCATTCTCTTCGGCGTGAGCGCTCGCACAGATTACAGCGGGTGACACTTAGGAGAGGTGAGTACAAGGATTTTTTAATTTTATTCCTATTTTTACAGTTGGACACGGCGGGAGTTGACTACTACTCTCATCATTGACCCTGCTGCTGCTGATCGCAGTGCCGGCAGGGATCCATGATGAGGGCAAGCGCTCAGCACCCGGCTCTTGGGAACAGCGTTAACTGTACACTGATTCCCAAGCACTGGTATGTGTCACACGGATGACACACAGGTGGACACATATCTCCAGTCCCGTAAATATCAGGACATGTGAAAGAGCCCTAATATACACACGCAGATACACATACCCACAGAAATGGGGACACGTACACACGCAGGCAAGCACACACAGAAATGCACACGCAATCATGCACAGACACACTCAGACAATCACACACAAAAATGCAGACAAGCAGGGAAGCACGCACAAACGTGTGAAGACACATATACACGTAGGCATGCAGGCACTCAAATACATACACATGCTGGCATATACACACACACACACACGCAGGCATATACACACACACATGCAGGCATATACACACACACACATGCAGGCATACATACACACACACACAAGCAGGCATATACACACACACACATATGCAGGCATATACACACACACACATGCAGGCATACACAAACACACATACATGCAGGCATATACACACACACACACATGCAGGCATATACACACACACACATGCAGGCATACATACACACACACAAGCAGGCATATACACACACACACACATGCAGGCATACACACACACACATGCAGGCATATACACACACATGCAGGTATATATACACACACACATGCAGGCATATACACACACACTGTACACACATGCAGGCATACACACACACACATGAAGGCAGGCATATACACACACTGTACACACACAGGCATATACACACACAAATGCAGGCATATACACACACACAGGAATATACACACACGCAGGCATATACACACACAGGCAGGCAGCATATACATAAAAATTCATACAAACACACACTATATTACACAATCTGTACAGTACAGAAGCGCTCCTAAGGCGGAAGACTGCAGTGCAGGGCGCGCTGTGACGTCACTTTCAGCAGACGTGCGGCCCTGTCTGCTAAATGTGACGCTGCAGTACAGCCCCTGCTCTGCTCTTCGGCTCTCCTGCTCCCAGGCCACTCCCGCTACTGTTCTGGGCATCGCGGCGGCGGTGAGAGTGTGTGCGCGCGCCCTTAAAGGGCCCGCGACCACTTTTTTTTTCCTTTTTTTTTTTTTAAATTCTCCTCTGCCTTCTCTGCAGGGGGCCGGGGCCCACCGGGAAATTTCCTGGCACCCCGCCAGGCCTGTCCGAGCCTGCTGACAACCCCCCACTCTCCTATCTCCCAGCCTCCCTCATCCCCGCTCCATCAGCTACTAGTTACCAAAGTGTTTTCTGCTTGGTGAGCTCAGCTGACATCAGTCTGACAGTTTCCACTAAGATATATTGCAGAAAAGGCAGCCCACCGCACAGCCTGGAATGCCGGCTGCACTTTTCAGTAAGATATCTTGCTGTTGTCCATAATAGCATGGAACATTAAAAGATAAGCTTCAAGTCACGGACCATGAGCTGGGAGTCAGAGGGAACAGACAGAGGCTGCAGTGCTGGGACGAGGCACAGGTTTTGCCTCACACACTTGTACGTGTCAGCGCCTCACCTGATTCCTTCAGCATCCTGTCACATGCGCAGAAATAACCCAGCTCAGTCTCAGACCAAAGTCACTGGCAGGGGCTGGAGGGGATGGAGCGCTGCCTGGCCGTTTCTATTGAGAGTGCAGGAACGACGTAGCTCCTGTCTCATTGATAATTGGAAAGGAGCCCCCAACACAGCCCCCAGTGTGACCGCAACCATTATGCCCCCACTGGGGGCCCCTGAGGGAGTGGGGGCCCCAGGCATTTGCTTTGTTTGCCTCCCCATAATGTCAGCCTGCCCACATCTGATACTTCCCATTTATTCCCCCTCTTATCGCTCTCATCCTAATATGAATTACCGCAATCTCTCCTATGTAAAACCTGTGTCCTTGACGACCACCCCTCTGCTCCCTCTCTCTGGAGCACTCTGAAATGCCCACTCTGTCTGTAATAAGCTCCATGTGATTCATGACCTCCTTACCTCTCACAATTTCTCCTTCCTGGGCCTCACCGAAACATGGCTGACACCCTCCAACACTGCCTCCCTTGCTCCGCTGTGTTATGATGGCCTCCACTTTGCCCACACTCTTCTCCTTGGCAACATACATGGCGGAGGAGTGGGTCTTCTTCTTTCTACCAACTGCACCTTTAATCCAATCCCACCTCTAACCTCCCTTATCTTCTCTTTTGAAGTCCACTCTGTCCGCATCTATTCTACCTCCAAGTGGCCGTCATATACCGACCTCCGGGCCCGGCCACTACCTATATTGACTAATTCTCCACCTGGCTTCTTCACTTTCTTTCTGCTGACATTCCCACTATCATAATGGGTGACTTCAGCATCCCTACTGACACCCTCCAGTCAGCAGCCTCCAAACTCCTGTGTCTTACTTTATCTTTTGAACTTACTCAATGTTCCTCCTCAGCCACCCACACAGACGGAAATACATTAGACCTTATCTTCACCCGTCTCTGCTCCCTATCTAACTTCACAACCTCCCCTCTCCCCCTACCTCATCACCATCTACTCACTTTCTGTTAGCAGAGGATTAATCTGCGTGACATCCAGAGTTTAGAACACAGAATGTAGGTTTATTCATATCCAGCATAGGCACAGCATGGAGTCTGGTGTTACTGCAGCATGAGGAAATCAAATCAGATATATAACAACAACACAGGAAGAGAAGGAGGGGGCATCCTGTCTGTGGGAGTTTTTTTTTTTTTTTTAACTAAACTTTGTTAACAACCTCACAATATGCACAACATATGAAACAGCACAGTAGTTGTTGCAATACACATACAGATTAATATGTATTATTCCAACACCCCCACTCAACAACTACTTATCCTCTTAGTCCCATTGTGGTTCTCAATTCTTTTAACCTAGCTCGTGGCAATGGCTTTGTCATAATGTCAGCTACCATCTTATCAGTTTCACAATAGACAAAGTGAATTATCCCACGATCTATCAAATCACGTAGATGATGATGTCTGACGTCAATGTGCTTGGTTCTAGCACTGATTTTTTCACTGCATGCAAGTTTAATGCATCCTTGGTTGTCCTCATAAATCACCGTCGGCTGAGTTGTCGGTTTGCCAAGATCGTCCATCAATTGTCTTAGCCAAACAACCTCCTGGCTTGCATAGGCTGCGGACACATACTCCGCTTCTGTAGATGACAAGGCAACAGACACTTGTTTCCTACTAGACCAGGAGATTGAACTTTCTCCAACTTTAAACAAGTATCCACTTGTGGATTTATGATCACGCGAATCACCAGCCCTATCCACATCTACATAGCCGGTAAGTTCTAGATCTCCTGCTGCAGATAGTTTTAAATTTACATCTTGCGTTTCTTTCAAATATCGGAGAAGTCTCTTAACAGCATTCCAGTCTCTTTGGCGCGGTTTTTCCACATATCTGCAAAGGATTCCAACTGTTGTTGTGATATCCGGTCGAGTCATAGTTGATATGTATAGAAGTGTCCCCACTGCCTGACGATATTTCTCATTGTTAGGCAACAGGTCATCTTCTCCTTCCAGCTTCAGGTAGGATGGTTCCATTGGGGTTGATATACCTTTGACCTCCGACATTTTAAACTGATTCAGAATCAAATTAATTTTTGCACTTTGGTTTAGAAGAAAACTTCCATCTTCCTCTCTCTGGATTTGGATTCCTAGATAATATGTCACACTTCCAAGGTCTTTTGATTCAAAGTGCTGATTCAGAATTTCAGTCATTTTTCCAATTCCTGCGTCGTCTTGATGAACAACAATCACGTCGTCCACATATAAGAGAATATACATCCACTTTCCATCTGTATATTTTGTCTTCCAACAAGACTTTATTCATCTTGGTGTTCCATGCTCTTGCTGATTGCTTAAGACCATAGAGAGATTTTTGTAGTTTGCAAACAAGATTCTCTTGACCTCTTTTTACATAACCTTCAGGTTGAGTCATGTATAAGTCCTCCTCAATGTCACCATTTAAAAAGGCAGTTTTTATATCCAAATGTCTGACATACATCTTTTGTACAGCAACTACAGCTAACAAAGCTCTGAACGTGGTCTGTTTAGTGACTGGAGCAAATGTAGCATCGTAATCTTCGCCATACTTTTGAGAATATCCTTTTGCGACCAACCTTGCTTTGAATCTGTGGACTTTACCTTCTGAGTCATATTTGGTTTTGAAGACCCACTTGCACTTGATTGCCTTTTTGCCCTGTGGTAGCTTGGTGAGTTTCCAAGTTTGGAGTTGATGAAGCGATTTGATTTCCTCATTAGCGGCATCGATCCACTTTGTTCTTTCATGGACAGGTAGTGCTTGCATTTCATCCCATGACTGCGGCTCTGACTCAGGTAGTGTCTTGACAATGTAGGATAGACGTTTAGCTGGTATACCTTTGCTTGATCTTGACGATCTCCTGATTTCAGATTCACCTGATTTTTCTGTTGTTCCTTCATTAGTTGAAGAATCCAGCCAGACCTCTACATCCTCCTTGTTGCTGTCTTGTAATTGTGACTTCAGCTGGACTACTGGCGTGATGTCACAAAACTTGGGTGATACAAAGTTCTCATCAATCACTACATCTCTACTTATTGTGATCTAGTTTGTTTCTGGGTGTAGAATCAAAATGCAGCAGCAGGGGTTTTAGAAATAACTACACAAAAAAATAAATGTAAACACAAGCAGGTGTAGTGCTATAGAAATGTAAAACTTAACATTTATTACCACTAGATAAAATATGTGCAAAATACAAGGACCTAAAAACACAGATGTACTGTCTGTGATATTAGATAGCCAAAATACTTCCATGTATTGTTGCGTCCAAAGATATAGATATATGTCATATAAGCATATTGTATCTCTGACGCAACCAAGAAAGTGTGGCAAAAAGAAAATGATGGAGCCTACGGGACACTATAACAACTTATTGTGTCTCAATATGTGAGAACGCAGAAACATTAACCCTATCAATGGTAACCATTTAACCTTGCTATATATAGAAATGGAACATCCTCACCAATTTTGATATCCGTTCCTGCTCTCAGACTTCAAGATAGCTCCATATGATGGGGGCAGACCAAGTCTCATAGGGTCACCAGCCCATCACAATATACCGCTCCCGACGCGTTTCTTTGCCTTAGCTAGTCATCAGGGGAAAAAAAGAGAAGACATGCGGTATGCACGCTGCCCACAATCGCGCAGCTCATTCACCAGACAGCGCCATTTGACACTCTGATAAGTCCTCTTTTAAATCCTAGTCGCGCTATACTCGCGATCGTGTCACTTCCGGTTCCGGTCAGCTGACATCCGGTATGTGGAACGCAGGTGCCGGGCGTGACACGCAAGCGTCACATCCGGTGTGCGCATCACAGACAAGGAAAAACCGCACACTACGGAGCGACGATTAAGGGGCACACAAGGTAACCAACTGACATCTTGTGTTGGATGGTGACATGAAGCCCTCCCATCCATAAGTACCCCAGGCCAGGGCAAATGTCCAAGTTATACAGTAGCTGACACCCATCCAGGCACATACCGTATGTACCGCGGTATATACTAACCGCGTACATTCTGCCCCAATGGTTCATGAGCTGGAAATACCTCATAGGTCAAAACCGCACAGTGGTGCCACGGCCCAGGTCGAGAGCGCACTTAAAGCCCAAACAAAAAATTATTATGAAAATAAAAATGGAAATAAAGGTGAAATTATGAAAAAAAAAAAAAGGGGAATATGAAGAAATATGAAGAAATATGAAGAAAATATCTTTGGACGCAACAATACATGGAAGTATTTTGGCTATCTAATATCACAGACAGTACATCTGTGTTTTTAGGTCCTTGTATTTTGCACATATTTTATCTGGGTGTAGAATCCTATAACCTTTCTGGGTTTCGCTGTAGCCTACCAGGATACCTTCCTTAGCGTGAGATTCCCACTTAGTTCGCTTTTCTTTGGGAACATGTACAAATGCTTTACTTCCGAATATTCTTATGTGATGTAGTTTTGGCTTTCTGCTATTCCATTGCTCAAATGGAGTTTTGTCTGTAGCTTTACCTGGTAGTCTGTTCTGAAGATAGCAAGCTGTCATGATTGCTTCACCCCAATATACTGTGGGCAGATTTGCATCAAATAACATGCTTCTTCCACTTTCACATAGTGTTCGGTTCCTTCTTTCCGCGACACCATTTTGCTCTGGGTTGTACGGTACAGTGGTCTGAAATAGGATTCCATTTTTCTTTAAAATGCTCTGTGTCTCATTACTTGTATATTCAGTCCCATTATCTGCACGTAGAATCTTTGACATTCTTCCAAATTTATTATATACTTCAGCTAGGTATATTTCAAGTTTCTCTGGAACTTCCTTCTTGCTGTGAAGCAGGTGGACAACTGTATATCTTGAATGATCATCAATAAATGTGAGAAAATATCTCTTCTTCCCTGGGGTCAGAGTGCTCATTGGACCACAGACATCTGTGTGTATTAAATCTAGTGGCTGTGCTGTTGTTGTACTAATTCTCTTAGGAAAAGCTTTCCTAGACATTTTCCCTTTGATGCAGCTAGTACACTTCATTGTCTGGTTACATAGATCAATTGTAATATCCTCAGCTAGTTGCTTTTGGACTAACTTTCTTATTGCTTCTGGGTCTCTGTGTGCCAGACGCATATGCCACACATGAATACAGTTTTTATGCTCTTCTTGTTGCGCTGTATACACACACTCTTTGCATTTCAGCTGATAAAGTTCATCTGTGATGTTTCCCTCTACTAGTGTGTGACCTTCCTTTGAGATGATGCAGCTATCATGCTTAAATGTAACTTCATTTCCTTGTTTTGTGAGTTTCTTCACAGATAGTAGATTACTTTCAAGACTAGGCAC
Organism: Phyllobates terribilis; assembly: GCF_046119375.1. Lineage (NCBI taxonomy): Eukaryota > Metazoa > Chordata > Amphibia > Anura > Dendrobatidae > Phyllobates > Phyllobates terribilis. The sequence continues at coordinate 62,358 of NW_027363463.1, forward strand.
ATACAGCACATCCTTTACTGGGATCTTCCTGCTTTGTGTTGGTGAGATTTGACAATCAATATAACCATCTCCTATGCCTTCTGAAGTCATGTACTGACCATTAGCCATAATCACTTTCTCTGATTTACTTTGGTTAAGCTTAGAAAAGAAGTCTCTGTTATTAGTCATGTGACTAGCTGCTCCAGAGTCTATACACCATGCATGCTTTGATGTATTTGCACTGACAGTAAATGCAGTTTCAGTATTCACAGAATCATTTTCTCCAGATACAGCACTTTTAACCCTTTGATGACTGCTTTGCTTTTTCAGCTGATTCATTCTAGCTTTCCAGACTCTGCAGTCAGCTTTCAAATGTCCTGATTTCTTGCAAACAAAACATTCACGTGTTTCTTTTATGTGCTTCCTGTTATCAGTTAGGTTTTGTGTCTGTAAAGCAGATTCTGTGTTGCATGTCCTACTGTTTACACCTTCTGCCTTTCGCTTATATTCATTTATGAGCTTCCCCCTGACATAATCCAGTGTAAGCTCATCATCTGGACGCGCATCTAGTGCGGTTACAAGCGTATCATACCTCTCTGAAAGGCCACTAAGCAGTAATGCGGCCACATGAAAGTCCTTTAGATCTTCCCCAATGCCTCTCAGGCGTTCTACAACTTCCAGAACACTTCTTATGTAATCCTGCATATCCTGGCCTTTCTGTAGCTTAGACTGGTACAGCTTTCTCATGAGATAGAGCTTATTGCTTAAATTTATCCTCTCATGTACCTTTTGCAACTGCTCCCACATTTCCTTTGCAGTATTACATTTACACACATGCACAATCTGGTCATCATCTATACTGAGTGATATGGTACTTTGTGCTTTCTGATCCATCTCTGTCCACTCCTGTGGCACTGGGTCAGGTTTAGGCTCCTGTGTGTATTTCCACGTACCTTCTCTTATTAGCAGCATTTTCACTTTGAATTTCCAGGATTGATAATTCTGGTTAGTGAGACTTGGCACTGTAAATTTCATGGAGCTGCTGCTGGTGGCCATCTTTGCTTCTTCTCAGTTTGCTGTCTTTCTTTCTTTTCTTTCCTCTGTGTTCTGGGGATCTATGACTCTGGGACTCTGGTACATCTGGGCCCATAACCTGTTAGCAGAGGATTAATCCGCGTGACATCCAGAGTTTAGAACACAGAATGTAGGTTTATTTATATCCAGCACAGGCACAGCATGATGTTACTGCAGCATGAGGAAATCAAATCAGATATATAACAACAACACAGGAAGAGAAGGAGGGGGCATCCTGTCTGTGGGAGTTTTTTTTTTTTTTTTTTTAACTAAACTTTGTTAACAACCTCACAATATGCACAACATATGAAACAGCACAGTAGTTGTTGCAATACACATACAGATTAATATGTATTATTCCAACACTTTCTCATCTCTGTCCTCCTCACCTGTCACCCATGTCAGCAAATAGCACACCCCTGAAGAAACCTTGCATGTCTCCACACTCACACACTCTCTAATTCTATTCTACCACTGACATCCATATCTTCACTCCACGACACAGACAGTGTCACTGCCTTCTACAATGCCACTCTAGCATAGCACCAGCTATTGACTCGGTTACCCCTCTCATGCATGACAGAGTGTGACGAATCAATAGACAAAACTGGCACAATAGCATCACTAAAAAGCTTTGGCAAGTGTCCAGGGTCGTGCAGGGCTGCTGCTAGGAATTTCGGTGCCCCATACTGGCAAAATTTTGGGGCCCCCTTGAAACTCTACCCAGGCTTCACCCCAGCTCCGCCTCCACTCCTCAAACCTTCCACAGTCCCACCGACCACTCTTGGAAAAACTCTACTTTCTGCCACACTGTGACCACACCACATATTACCACCACATAGTGACTGAATAATACCACATACAAGAGACAAATACTGTCACACCATGACCAGATCAAGTCTATGAGAGCATCGTTCAGGCTTTCAGACTTGCATTGAGAGATTGTGACATAGCTTCTGACTTCCAGTCAGTCAGAAGCTGCGTTCACAAGATGGCGCCGCAAGACCGAAGCAGTGCTGAAAATTGATGAAGACGCCAGAAGATGAGTATGACTTATGTTTAAAGGGACTCTGTCAGCACAGGATGACTGTTCAAATAAAGTCCCACCACTCGGTACTTCACGGCAGAGCCAACCCTTTAAATTCACCTGTCCACCTGTTTGTTCTCCCTCTATCTCCACACCCCCCCTTCTGGCTGGGAGTCTGCATTTCACATCCTTGAAGCCAAGTGATTGCCATTCCTGGCTCTGACACCAGCGAATCCTCACAGTGCTTACGATGTGTGGATTCACAAGTCTTCAGTCAGTGACACAGAGGGACTGCTGGCTTGTGGATTTAGACTGGACAACCCCTTTAAGGCTCCTTCAGCCATCAGTGAATATCGGTCTGTGCTCGGACCGCAATGCATGGACTTGCCGCGGGTCTCCTGACCTCAACTCAGCAGCCTCACAGCATGTATGAGCATGCGGGTCAGCATGATTGGTGCCCAGTCCAAGCACTGCAGACTGAGAGCAGAACGATTTCTCACTTCCAGTATTTACACTGTCATAATAATAAAGATGTTTCCCAATCATATACAGTGCATTGTGAAAGTATTTGGCCCCCTTGAACTTTTCTACCTTTTGTACATTTCTGGCTTCAAACATAAAGATATAAAATTCAATTTTTTTGGAAAGAATCAACAACAAGTGGGACACAATCGTGAAGTGGAACGAAATTTATTGGATATTTTAAACTTTTTTAACAAATTAAAAACTGAAAAGTGGGGCGTGCAATATTATTCGGCCCCTTTACTTTCAGTGCAGCAAACTCAGTCCAGAAGTTCAGTGAGGATCTCTGAATGATCCAATGTTGTCCTAAATGACTGGTAATGATAAATAGAATCCACCTGTGTGTAATCAAGTCTCCGTATAAATGCACCTGCTCTGTGATAGTCTCAGGGTTCTGTTTCAAGTGCAGAGAGCATCATGAAGACCAAGGATCACACCAGGCAGGTCCGAGATACTGTTGTGGTGAAGTTTAAAGCCGGATTTGGATACAAAAAGATTTCCCAAGTTTTTAACATCTCGAGGAGCACTGTACAAGCGATCATATTGAAATGGAAGGATTATCAGACCACTGCAAATCTATCAAGACCCAGCCGTCCCTCTAAACTTTCATCTCGAACAAGGAGAAGACTGATCAGAGATGCAGCCAAAAGGCCCATGATCACTCTGGTTGAACTGCAGAGATCTACAGCTGAGGTGGGAGAGTCTGTCCATAGGACAACAATCAGTCATACACTGCACAAATCTGGCCTTTATGGAAGAGTGGCAAGAAGAAAGCCATTTTTCAAAGATATCCATAAAAAGTCTCATTTGAAGTTTGCCACAAGCCACCTGAGAGACACACCAAACATGTGGAATAAGGTGCTCTGGTCAGATGAAACCATTATCAAACTTTTTGGCCACAATGCAAAATGATATCTTTGGCGTAAAAGCAACACAGCTCATCACCCTCAAAACACTATCCCCACTGTCAAACATGGTGGTGGCAGCATCATGGTTTGGGCCTGCTTTTCTTCAGCAGGGACAGGGAAGATGGTTAATATTGATGGGAAGATGGACGGAGCCAAATACAGGACCATTCTGGAAGAAAACCTGTTGGAGTCTGCAAAAGACCTGAGACTGGGACGGAGATTTATCTTCCAACAAGACAATGATCCCAAACATAAAGCAAAATCTACAATAAAATGGTTCAAAAATAAACGTATCCAGGTGTTAGAATGGCAAAGTCAAAGTCCAGACCTGAATCCAATCGAGAATCTGTGGAAAGAGCTGAAAACTGCTGTTCACAAACGCCCTCCATCCAACCTCAATGAGCTCGAACTGTTTTGCAAGGAAGAATGGGCAAGAATTTCAGCCTCTCGATGTGCAAAGCTGATAGTGACATACCCCAAGCGACTTTCAGCTGTAATCGCAGCAAAAGATGGCGATTATTAACTCAAGAGGGCCGAATAATATTGCACGCCCCACTTTTCAGTTTTTAATTTGTTAAAAAAGTTTAACATTTCCAATAAATTTCGTTCCACTTCACGATTGTGTCCCACTTGTTGTTGATTCTTTCCAAAAAATTTGAATTTTATATCTTTATGTTTGAAGCCAGAAATGTGGCAAAAGGTAGAAAAGTTCAAGGGGGCCAAATACTTTCACAATGCACTGTATATGATTGGGAAACATCTTTATTATTATGACAGTGTAAATACTGGAAGTGAGAAATCGTTCTGCTCTCAGTCTGCAGTGCTTGGACTGGGCACCAATCATGCTGACCCGCATCCTCATACATGCTGTGAGGCTGCTGAGTTGAGGTCAGGAGACCCGCGGCAAGTCCATGCATTGCGGTCCGAGCACAGACCGATATTCACTGATGGCTGAAGGAGCCTTAAAGGGGTTGTCCAGTCTAAATCCACAAGCCAGCAGTCCCACAGTTTTTAATTTGTTAAAAAAGTTTAACATTTCCAATAAATTTCGTTCCACTTCACGATTGTGTCCCACTTGTTTTTGATTCTTCCCCCAAAAATAGAATTTTATATCTTTATGTTTGAAGCCAGAAATGTGGCAAAAGTTAGAAAAGTTCAAGGGGACCAAATACTTTCACAATGCACTGTATACACTTATATCAATCATTCCCTCCCCTCCCCCCTTTCAGGAGCAGAGGGAATGATTGTATCATATAATCATGTACTGAGATGGTGGACAAATTAATACATGAACTTAAAGGGGTTTTCCCACGAACAAAAGTTAATTTTAATCAATAGATCTTTGAATAATGTAATGGCTGTGTCTGACCGTGTACAGAACACGGTCTGATCATACCATGACGCGCCCTCTGGGCCGTGGGGTACCCGGTGCCGGGCCGGTAAATGCTGGGGGATGTCACAGTAGCGGTGACCCGGTCCGTGACCCAGGGGTTATTGATAGGGGATTTATGGTGATTGTATAAAGTTTGTGACGCCACCTGTGGTATGCGGCTAGGGGAGCCGCCGCTGCGGAGCAGGTCCTCTGGAGCTGATGTTACTGCAGCAGGGATAGTGTGGCTCTCCACAGGTAGAACTTAGCTCCAGGGCAGTGTAGATGTTATGGGTCATGCTGGACGTTGTAGTGCAGGGGTTGATGGCGCAGCAATAATCCACAACTCAATGGCGGTTTCCTCTTATCTTTACTGGTGGTGATTAGACAAGCCGGGACTAGGGTGCTGGCTAGAAGTGGAAGTCCGGGCATCCTGGAAGCAAGTAAAGAATCCTCCTTGCCAGGTGAAATTGGAGGCCTTCCCTTTACACTAAACTCTTTGGCCCTGCTGCTTGTAGCTGTGCGCGGCCCTCGTCCCTGAGTGCAACGTTTCTGTGCTCACCCGTATGGCAGGCAGCTCGGGCCTTGCTGGTGCGTCGCTCTCACGTGGCGGTGCTGAACCCTGCGGTGCTGCTGAGCCTTTGGGCGTCTGATGGGGCCAGGAGACCTGCAGTCTCCTGCCCTCCGGTTTCTACTGCTGGGCCTTCGGTGCCCCACAGCCTCGGACTCCGGTGTCCGGTTCTTCTGTGCTGGTTCTTCTGGGGTGAGCTGCCGCGCAGCTCCAGTCCCCAGCTCCTCTCTCCTCGATGTCCTGACTTCAATTCCTCACACACTAAGTCTCACTAACCACGCCCCCAGATCCCAGTTGCCAAGGGGAGGGACTCCCCTTGCTGGTCTGGAGCCAGGAAAGTGTTGCATGCTTAGTAAAACCTGATTAGGGGACTCCTGCTTGCTTCCAGGCATGGCATCAACTCTTGTGAGGGAGGCAATGCCACTGTGGCAACCGGACCCCTGGGGTGCCACAACCACATCTCATGCTAAGGGGAGGAAACAAAAGAGTATACAGACATTTCAGCATGGGATCCCAACTGTTTCTTTCTTTGAAGTAAAACATTGTTTAAAAACAGGCAGTGAAATGTTTTACCTCACAGAAAGAATCAGCTGTGATCCCCTGCTGTAATGTCTGTATATTCTTTTTCTTCCTCCCCTGCCCAGGAGATGTGGTGTGATCAGACCATGTTCCTGCACGGTCAGACACAGCCATTACACAGTACACAGCAGGGGCACATGTATAAGATTATCTCAGCACAGGAACATTTTATTTAAACACATCCAATTGTGGAAGTTATTATTATTCCAAGGTCTATTGATCACCCTATTTGTCAACTACTCTTGTTCCTCCTACCTGTCCACAGAGGTTGGCATCATCTTGATATGCAATTGGCATATCCTTGTCGACTAGCCCTGGTCGTCCTCGCCACCGCCTCCTCAGCCTCTCGCTGCCGGTCGCAGCCTTCCCTCAGCACCAGCCTCACCCTGCCGGACGCAGCCTCCCCTCAGAAACAGGCCCCCCTCAGCACCAGCAACAGCCTCAACTCAGAACCACCAGCAGCCTCCCCTCAATACCAGCAGCAGCCTCCCCCCAGCAGCAGCCTCCCCTCACCACCACCAGCAGACTCCCCTCACCACCACTTGCAGCCTCCTCTCACCACCGCCAGCCGCCTCCCCTCATCACCACCACCCTCCCCTCATCACAACCACCAGCAGCCTCCCCTCATCACCAGCCTCCCCTCATCACCAGCAGCAGCCTCCCCATCACCCTCCCCTCAGCACCAGCAGTAGCCTCTCCTCGGCACCAGCCACCACTCAGCACCAACCTCCTCTCATCACCAGCAGCAGCCTCCCCTCATCACCAGCAGCAACCTCCCCTCATCACCAGCAGCCTCGCCTCACCACCACCAGTAGTCTCCCCTCACCAACATCAGCAGCCTTCCCTCACCACCTCAGCAGCCTCTCCTCAGCACCAGCAGCTGCCTCCCCTCAGCAGCTGCAGCAGCAGCCTCCCCTCATCACCAGCAGCAACCTCCCCTCTCCACCACCAGCCTTCCCTCACCTCCAGCCTCCTCTCACCACCAGCAACAGCCTCCCCTCAGCACCAGCAGCAGCCTCCCCTCAGCACCAGCAGCAGCTTCTCCTCAGCACCAGCAGCAGCCTCCCCTCAGAACCAGCAGCAGCCTCCCCTCACCACCAGCAGCAGCAGCCTCCCCTTGGCAATAGCACCAGCCTCCCCTCAGCACCAGCCTCCCCTCAGCACCAGCAGCAGCTTCTCCTCAGCACCAGCAGCAGCCTCCCCTCAGAACCAGCAGCAGCCTCCCCTCACCACCAGAAGCAGCAGCCTCCCCTCATCACCATTAGCAGGCCCCCCCACCGTCATCAGCAGGCCCCCCCACCACAATCAGCAGGCCCCCGCATCACCAGCAGCAGGCCGCCCATCACTAGCAGCAGGTCCTGCCATCACCAGGCCCCCCACAACCATCAGCAGGCCCCGCATAACCATCAGCAGGCCCCCTCATCACCATCAGCAGGCCCCTCTGAGCACCACCAGGCCCCACTCACCACCAAACTCAGCAGCAGCTTCCTCCTCCTGCTACTCACACACTAGCCACCGCCTCCGAGACATGCTGCTCTGCTCAGGAATGAAGATGAGCATGCAGTGTGTCAGGAGATTGGAGTCAGGACCATGATGCACCTGGCCGCTGCTTAAAGGTAAAGCACCCATTTCCGTCTGCCGGGTGCATCGGGCATTTAACTGTTACCCCTGAGGCCCGGTAAGAAGAAGCAAAGAGAGGGGCCCCGGGCTGCCAGCGTGCCTGCCCCCCCTTCTTGCTTCTTTTCACCGGGCCCCATACAGTAGTAAGGGTAGTAATGCCCTGATGGCGGCCCTGGGGTCATGGAGCGGCATTGGAAGAAAACACATTCGCAAGATGACTTCTCGGCATTCAAACAAGCAACACTCGCTTTCAAATCAGCCCTTACCTCTGCTAAACAGGCTTACTTCACAACCCTCGTATCTTCCTTATCCAGGGTCACACTGGGGTGTCTGGGGCCCACAGGGGAAATTGACCCTAGGGGCCCACCCTACAGCTATATGCACATACTTGTTAGCCGTTATCCCTGTTATTGTTAGAACCTTGCTGTTAGGTTTTTTTTTCCTTTGCTGGTCACATGACCTTGTTGGCCTATTTAATCCTGCTCCGCCCTTCTGGCTTTGCTGGACTTCATTGTATATCTACTTTCTAGCTAGCCTGTGCTCTGTATCTAACTCTGTTAGTTTGCTTGGTCTACGGACCTCTATGTTCTATCTATTTTGTTTGTTCGTCTGTCTGCTACTATTTCTGTTAGGAGGTGTCCCATATTCCTCCCAGTCCTTAGTACTTGTAGGGATTCCCTCCCCACATCTATAGGTCTCCGTACAGACTAGATTAGGACTTTAGCAGGTCTGATCGCAGGATCAGGTTCCCTGTTACATCGTAGGGATTCAGCTGAGTCCTATAGTAGGGACAGATCTCCTCTCTTTCCTTAGCTTTGGTAGCAGAACATAACAGTAAGTCCAGCCTGCAAATTCTCTAAGGAAAGAGTTTTTTTTTTTGTTCCATCATGGTGTCGGTTCAGGATTTGGCTAAACACCTGCAGGGACTCTCTCTGGAAGTGGCCGAGCTCCATCAGCACGTGAGTAACTGTCCTGGAGCATATTTCTTGGAGCCTAAGGTATGTTTGCCGGATTTATTTTTTGGTGAACATCGAGAATTTTTTTCATTTAAAAATGCTTGCTTATTGTATTTTCGTTTGAGACCCAAGTCCTCTGGGGATGAATCCCAGCGCGTAGGGTTCATAATGTCACTTTTGCGCAAAGAGCCTCAGGAGTGGGCCTTTTCTTTGCAACCTAGTGATACATGCTTCAGATCAGTGGATAGTTTTTTTTCTGCTTTAGGACTATTATATGATGATCCTGACCGTGTGGCATCAGCTGAGACTGAGTTGAGACGTTTAAAACAAGGATCAGGTAATGTGGAAAAATATTGTACTCATTTTCGTCGTTGGTCCACTCAAACAGGGTGGAACGATTCTGCTCTGAAAAGTCTATTTCTTGCTGGGCTCAGTGAAAGGGTTAAAGACCTGCTAATTGCTTATCCTACACCTGAGGATTTGCAACAGGCTATGCAATTAGCTATACGGGTGGATAGAAGACTGCGTGCTAGGGTTAATGAGAGCAAATCCTCTGCTATGTCAGTTTCTGGTTATGATAATGTGTGTACTAACAGTGGTGAACCGATGGAGATTGGATCGGTGGCACCTCGCTCTCAAGAAAAAGACCGTCGTTTTTCGGAAGGCTTGTGTTTCTATTGCGGAAAATCTGGTCATTTGATTAAAGGCTGTGAGCTTCGTATGAAGAAAGAAAAAAAAATGGTCAGTCACGCCCGTATTGCCTGTTTAAATTCCAAGGGTATATTTTTAGCTGCTTCCACGATTGCTCAGGAAAAATTAATGGAATTTCAGGTGTTTGTTGATTGCGGGTCTACACTGAATGTAATTGATGGGGGATTCGTGGAAAAACTCAATTTAAAACCTGAACCTTTATCATCCCCCATTGCTGTGGTTTCTGTGGATGGCTCCCCTTTGAAGAATATTACTCTCAAGGTCAGTGAATTTCCTCTCACTATTAATGGTGTTCACCATGAGAAATTGGATTTGGTAGTGTTGAATAACTTGCCTTCTCCAGTAATATTGGGTTTGCCCTGGTTAAAATTTCACAATCCTGTACTGGATTGGTCTACCAGTGAAATTAAATCCTGGAGCCATAAATGTTATGACAAGTGTTGTAACGGGCGTATTGCAGCTTTGGATAGGGGAGAATTGCCTGTTCCTATTCAGGATTTTTGGAGACTTTTTTCTGAGAAAGAATCGCAGGTTTTGCCTCCCCATAGAGACTATGATTGTTCTATTGAATTTGTCCCTGGAGCGACTCTTCCTAAAAGTCGTTTATTTAACCTTACTATTCCTGAGAGGAAGGCTTTGGAGGAATACATACAGACAAGTTTGGCCGCCGGTCACATTAGGCCCTCTAAGTCTCCTGTGGCGGTTGGATTTTTTTTTGTAAAAAAAAAGGACGGCGGTTTACGTCCTTGTCTGGATTTTCGTGAGATTAACAAAATTACGGTACGCAATCCTTACCCACTGCCATTGATTCCTGATCTGTTTAACCAGTTATTGGGGGCCAAGTGGTTCTCTAAAATTGACCTTAAGGGGGCATACAATCTGTTGCGCATGAAGGAGGGTGATGAATGGAAGACTGCTTTTAACACTCCTGTGGGTCATTTTGAGAATCTGGTTATGCCTTTTGGTCTTACTAATGCTCCTGCATTTTTTCAGAATCTGATTAATGACATCCTTAGACCTTTGATCGGTAAAAATGTGGTTGTGTATTTGGATGACATTTTGATTTATTCGCCAGATCTGGAGTCTCATTGGCGGAGCGTGCGTGAGGTATTACAGTTATTAATGGACAATTCGCTTTTTGCTAAGCTGGAGAAATGTGAGTTCGCTGTACAGAGAATTAGTTTTTTGGGCTACATTATCTCCAGCAAAGGTTTTGAGATGGATCCGGTTAAGGTTCAGGCTGTGCAGGAATGGCCTAGGCCTATTGGTTTGAAATCGATACAGAGGTTTTTGGGTTTCGCCAATTACTATAGAAAATTCATAAAAAATTTTTCTAGTATTGTCAAACCTCTGACTGATCTCACCAGGAAAGGTGCTGATGCGGTTCAGTGGTCTTCTGAGGCCATTGAAGCTTTTGTGTATCTCAAGGAGAGGTTCACCTCTGCTCCCATCCTTATGCAGCCTGATGTTACTAGGCCGTTTTTGGTTGAGGTTGATGCTTCCTCTGTGGGGGTTGGCGCAGTATTGTCTCAGGATAACGGGGATGGATTACATCCCTGTGCCTTTTTTTCAAAAAAATTTTCGGAGACTGAATTGAATTACGATATTGGTAATCGGGAATTATTGGCTATTAAACTCGCATTTGAACACTGGCGCCACTTCTTGGAAGGTGCGGAATTTCCCGTTCAGGTTCTTACGGATCATAAAAATCTGATATATCTTGATGCTGCCAAGCGCCTGAATGCCCGTCAGGCTAGGTGGGCACTGTTTTTCTCGCGGTTTAATTTCTCCGTTACTTACATCCCTGGTACTAAGAATGTTAAGGCGGATGCCTTGTCTCGCAGTTTTTCTCCCATAGTCGGTGCTGAGAAAGAGGAAAACATTTTACAAGAAGGTGTTGTGATAGCTGCTTTAGACTCCGTTTTGGAAGATGAGATTCTTAAAGCTCAGGAGAATGCCCCATCTAACACTCCTCATGGAAGGTTGTTTGTGCCTGGGACCTTTAGGAGAGATTTGTTTGTTGAGTGTCACGAATCTCGGTTGGCAGGTCATCCCGGAATCTCTGAGACCAAGAGACTGGTGGGTCGCAGTTTTTGGTGGCCTGGATGGCAGAAGGAAGTCATTAAGTGGGTGCGCCAATGTACTATATGTGCTAGATCTAAGTCCTCACATACTCCTGCTGCGGGGTTGCTTTGTCCTTTGGAGGTCCCCAGTGCTCCTTGGACACATTTGGCTATGGACTTTATAACTGACCTTCCCCCCTCTGAGGGTTTTACTGTCATCTGGGTGGTCGTGGACCGTTTTAGCAAGATGTGTCACTTGGTTCCCTTCGTCAAACTGCCCTGCGCTAAAACTCTCGCTAAGGCCTTTGTCAAGGAAATTGTCAGACTTCATGGCGTTCCTACTGACATTGTTTCTGATAGGGGTCCTCAGTTCGTGGCTCGTTTTTGGCATGCCTTTTGTGACAGGTTGGGAATTCATTTGTCGTTTTCGTCCGGATATCATCCTGAATCTAATGGCCAGACAGAAAGGAAAAACCAGGATGTTGAGCAGTTCTTGCGTTGTTTTGTGGCAGACAATCAAGAGGGGTGGTCTGAGTTTCTTCCACTTGCCGAATTTGCTCTGAACAATCATACATCTTCTTCTGCTGGTTGTTCGCCTTTTTTTTGTTGTTCTGGGAGACATCCGTCGTTTGGGTCGTTCTCCAAGTTGGGATCTGCCGTGCCTGAGGAGGAGAATTTTTCCGGTGATTTGGAAAGAGTTTGGACGGATGTGCGTGGTAATCTTCAGGAGGCCAACAGAAAATCTAAAGACTACTTTGATAGGAAACGACAGGAGGTTTTGTTCGCTGTTGGTGACATGGTTTGGTTGTCCTCTAGGAATCTGCGGTTGAGGATTCCTTCTAAGAAATTGGGTCCCAAGTTTGTAGGGCCCTTTAAGGTGCTTCAGGTTGTCAACCAATCTGCTGTTAGGTTGGAGGTTCCTACCTCCTGGAGAATTAATCCGGTCTTTCATGTCTCTCTGTTAAAAAAAGCTGTTGTGTCGGATGGTGACGCCTCTGTCTCTGTTCCTCCGGTGGTGGAGGACGGGGAATATGAAATTTCTCGCATCCTTGACTCTAGACGGTATAGAGGTAGTTTGCAGTATCTTGTGGCCTGGAAAGGTTTCGGACCCGAGGATAACTCTTGGGTGAGGTCAGATGATGTTTCCGCGTCCAGACTTATCAGAGCGTTTCACAGGAGATTTCCTGATAAGCCTGGTCCTAGGGGATCCGGAGGATCCTCTTAGAAGGGGGGGTACTGTTAGAACCTTGCTGTTAGGTTTTTTTTCCTTTGCTGGTCACATGACCTTGTTGGCCTATTTAATCCTGCTCCGCCCTTCTGGCTTTGCTGGACTTCATTGTATATCTACTTTCTAGCTAGCCTGTGCTCTGTATCTAACTCTGTTAGTTTGCTTGGTCTACGGACCTCTATGTTCTATCTATTTTGTTTGTTCGTCTGTCTGCTACTATTTCTGTTAGGAGGTGTCCCATATTCCTCCCAGTCCTTAGTACTTGTAGGGATTCCCTCCCCACATCTATAGGTCTCCGTACAGACTAGATTAGGACTTTAGCAGGTCTGATCGCAGGATCAGGTTCCCTGTTACATCGTAGGGATTCAGCTGAGTCCTATAGTAGGGACAGATCTCCTCTCTTTCCTTAGCTTTGGTAGCAGAACATAACAGTTATAGTGGAGCGTCGACTGTAAATCACAGGCGGCTCCTGCACATCTACTGTGCGCCACCATAACTGGGATGTACAATTACTGTAGTCTTGACAAAGAACGCATCTTTAGCGTTCGAAACGCGTTGCCCTGGCTACACTATGTGACTATGGAATCTGTTTTTAAAGAGCTTTTGTCACAATAAAGAAACCTATTTTTTGAACTATTCATGAAGCTGGTAATCCTTTCTCCTTATGCATTGCAAACCGCACTGATTGAAAGAATGGGGAACTTTTATCCCTGACAGGACACTTTTATCCCCATTTTAAAATGGAGCGGCATGTGGTATGTCTGACCGTAGCTCCATTCATCCTCTTTGGGGGCTTCCAGAAAAAGCCAAGTGCAGCCCCTTAGGGAATAAATGGATCAGTGGTCGAGTCGTACTTGCCGCTCCATACTAATGGGGATAAAGGTTGCACATTCTCCAGGTCACAGCATTCAATAACTTATTTATCCTTTGGCCACGTACACACGATCAGCATTTGGTCAGTATTTTACATCAGTATTTGTGAGGAACAATCAGAGGAAAAGTAAAGTAGAAAGATGTCACCACTTCTCCATTTTTCACCCACTCCTGGTTTTGTCTTACAAATACTGATGTAAAATACTGACCATATGCTGAACATGTGAACATGGCCTTAGGAGAGGTGATTACTTGTTTTCACCGTAGAACCCCTGTAAGTGCATATTTGCTACTGTGCAATAGCCACAGGACAGGGAGGCGTTAAACATCCAAGTATTTAATCTCCATTGGAAATCAAGAATCTTCCCCTTATTGATATCAAAGGGAACAAGTGACCTCCATACACAACACAATCCACTATACCAAGACCAATACCACCACATACAAGAGATAAATACCGCCACACCATGACCAGACCACATATTGACCAAATACCACATACAGGCAATTAATACAGTCACACCATGACCAGACCACATATTACCTCCACATAGTGACTGAATAATACTGTCACACCATGACCAGAGCATGTATTACTACCACATAGTGACCGAATAATACCACATACTGTACAAGGAACAAATACCTCCACACCATGACCAGATCATATATTACCACCTCAGTGACCGAATAATACAATACTGATCATTAATAAAAAACACAATACTAATAACATTAATATTACCACTGGTGACATAATACACAGGAGCTCTGTATATAGTGTCGGTGTACAGGTAATACAGTGATCACCAGAGACATTACAGCATATACAGAGTACCTATATATGCTGTAATACAGAAATATACAGGTAATACAGTGACCACCTCCATACAGAATTATGGGCCCCATGTAATGCTGCTCCATAGAGTATACTGGCCCAATGTAATGCTGCTCCATACAGTATATTTTCCCCATATGATGCTGCTCTATACAGTATATTGGCCCCATGTAATGCTGCTCCATACTGTATATTGGTGCCATATGATGCTGCTCCATACAGTGTATTGGCCCCATATGATGCTGCTCCATACAGCATATTGGCCACATGTCATGCTGCTCCATACAGTATATTGGCGCCATATCATGCTGCTCCATACAGTATATTGGCCCCATATGATGCTGCTCCATACAGTATATTGGCCCCATGTAATGCTGCTCCATACAGTATATTGGCCCCATGTAATGCTGCTCCACACAGTATATTGGCCCCATATGATGCTGCTCCATACAGTGTATTGGCCCCATATGATGCTGCTCCATACAGTATATTGGCCCCATGTCATGCTGCTCCATACAGTATATTGGCCCCATATGATGCTGTTCCATACAGTATATTGGCCCCCTGTCATGCTGCTCCATACAGTATATTGTCTCCATATGATGCTGGTCCATACAGTATATTGGCTCCATGTAATGCTGCTCCATACAGTATATTGTCTCCATATGATGCTGGTCCATACAGTATATTGGCTCCATGTAATGCTGCTCCATACAGTATATTGGCCCCATATGATGCTGCTCCATACAGTATATTGACCCCATATAATGCTGCTCCATACAGTATATTGGCCCCATGTAATGCTGCTCCATACAGTATATTGGCCCCATGTAATGCTGCTCCATACAGTATATTGGCCCCATGTAATGCTGCTCCATACAGTATATTGACCCCATATAATGCTGCTCCATACAGTATATTGGCCCCATGTAATGCTGCTCCATACAGTGTATTGACCCCCATGATGCTGCTCCATACAGTTTGTGGGCCCCCACGATGCTGCTCCATACTGTATGTGGGCCCCCATGATGCTGCTCCATACTGTATGTGGGCCCCCATGATGCTGCTCCATACTGTATGTGGGCCCCCATGATGCTGCTCCATACATTGTATCGGCCCCCATGATGCTGCTCCATACTGTATGTGGGCCCCCATGATGCTGCTCCATACAGTGTATTGACCCCCATGATGCTGCTCCATACTGTATGTGGGCCCCCATGATGCTGCTCCATACTGTATATGGGCCCCCATGATGCTGCTCCATACATTGTATCGGCCCCCATGATGCTGCTCCATACTGTATGTGGGCCCCCATGATGCTGTTCCATACAGTATACTGGCCCACATGATGCTGCTCCATACAGTATATGAAGAACAAATAAAGTAGCACACTGTAACACTGAGTATATAGATATGAAATATGAAATATGAATAACATAACTGCTGTAGAAAATAGAAATAAATGAAAAATTTTTTGAAAATTTATTTTTAGCGCATGTAAATATGAAGTATGAAAAATGAATAGCATTACTGCTGTAAGTAAATGAGAAATCTTAGCACATAAATTGGCCAATTCATGTGTCCCTGATAGCCGCGGTAAGGCGTTTCTCGATGTCAGGACCTACCAATGTGAATACCTCTCTAAGAGACCTCTGTCTGATTATGTGTACCTCTTAGAGAGGTATTCACATTGGTAGGTCCTGACATCGAGAAACGCCTTACCGCGGCTATCAGGGACACATGAATTGGCCAATTTATGTGCTAAGATTTCTCATTTACTTACAGCAGTAATGCTATTCATTTTTCATACTTCATATTTACATGCGCTAAAAAAAATTTTCCAAAATTTTTTTCATTTATTTCTATTTTCTACAGCAGTTATGTTATTCATATTTCATATTTCATATCTATATACTCAGTGTTATTTGTTCATTATATATGGAGGTAGCTGCTCTTAGTAAGCACCTGTTCACACCTATTTTTTGTAGTGGAAGTGCCGTCATTTTCTTTGTTGTCCATACAGTATATGGGCCTCCATGATGCTGCTCCATACAGTATATGGGCCCCCATGATGCTGCTCTATACAATATATTGGACCCCATGATGCTGCTCCATACAGTATTTGGCCCCCATGATGCTGCTCCATACAATATATGGGCCCCCATGATGCTGCTCCTTACATTATATGGGCCCCCATGATGCTGGTACATACAGTATATGGGCCCCCATGATGCTGCTCCATACAGTATATGGGCCTCCATGATGCTGCTCCATACAGTATATGGGCCTCCATGATGCTGCTCCATACAGTATATGGGCCTCCATGCTGCTGCTTCATACAGTATATGGGCCTCCATGCTGCTGCTTCATACAGTATATGGGCCCCCATGATGCTGGTCCATACAGTATATGGGCCCCCATGATGCTGCTCCATACAGTATATGGGCCTCCATGATGCTGCTCCATACAGTATATGGGCCTCCATGATGCTGCTCCATACAGTATATGGGCCCACATGATGCTGCTCCATACAGTATATGGGCCCCCATGATGCTGCATACATAAAAAAAATCAAATACCTCTCCCGTTCCCTGCAGGTTTGGTGTACTCAGCACGTCGTCTTCTGACTCTGCAGTGCTCAGAGCAGAGTGCGGTAGTGATGTCACCTCGCCCTCTGCCCTGAGACGTCAGAATCAGAAGACGCTAACATCACTGGAGCTGCAGGGAACGAGGAGGATAGGTAAGTATTTGAGGAGGAGAGGTGGGGGCGGGGGCTCTCCCTCCTGAAGGGGGCGCTCCCCCTCTCCGTAGGGGGCTCTCCCTCCCCCGACTCATAGGCCCAGTAGCGTGCCGGTGTCCCTCAACCCCGGGGCCCCAACACTTACTTGGGTGCGCCTAGTGGCGGTGACGCCGGCCATGGTCATCACGGCGGGTCAGGTCTGCATGCGCGTTCTCCTGCCACCCGCACTTTTAAAAGGCCCATGTCCTTACAAAAAAAGTTTTTTTTCCTCTCCTTCTGTGGGGCCCACCTGGCATTTCACCGGCATTCCGCCAGGCCAGTCCGACCCTGTCCTTATTTTTCAAGTCCAAATGGTTATTTAATACTTTTAACTCCTTCCTCTGCCCACCACTGCCCCCTCCAACCCCCTCATCTCTGCCGAGGACAAGACAAATGGGCAAGGCACGTGGCAAGGGACGGGGAACTGGACGTGATGGTGATGGTGCATGCAGAGGCCGAGGACAAGGCCGTGGGCAAGCTGAAATTGTGCCACAACAAACACCCACATCTTCTCGCCCGACCTTACTGTCCCAACTGCTAGGGGACCGTAGCACACCACTATTGAACCCAGAGCAGTGTCAAAAGGTTGTTGGTTGGATAGCGGATAATGCTTCCAGTCACTTAGCCGCCACCACCACCCTGTCTTCCACACGGTCAAGTCTCAGTAGCCGTGAGTCTGGACCGCATATTCCTCACCCTGATCCTCCTTCCTCCCACCATGCCAAGCGCCCAGAGACAACTGATCCCACACATGGACACTCTGAAGAGCTGTTCACTTTTACATTCATAGATTCGGGCCTCTCACCCGGTCCACTTGAAGCGGGGCAAGATGCATACCAGGATGGGGGTTCAGAGGGTGCCATGCATACCAGGATGGGGGCTCAAGGGGTGCCATGCATACCAGGATGGGGGCTCAAGGGTTGCCATGCATACCAGGATGGGGGCTCAAGGGGTGTCATGCATACCAGGATGGTGTATAAAGGGGTGCCATGCATACCAGGATGGGGGATAAAGGGGTGCCATGCATACCAGGATGGGATGGGGGCCACTTATACCAGGAAGGAGAGGCCATACATACCAGGATAGAGGATATTAACAGAATTGAGGGACATTACCCCAATGCCAGTGTCACCAGCAGACCCCCTCCCCCATAACAGGGCATCAGGACCACATTTTTTGCTTACATTTTTTCTTCCTATTTTCCTCCTTTAAAACCTAGGTGCGTCTTATGGTCCGGTGCGTCTTATAGTCCGAAAAATATGGTAGTTAAAAATGCCATTGCATCTTACTGGAAAAAAACGGATGTACCTATCTTTTCAGTTATTAAAGAAAAAATGGCTCTACATAAATTATATGAATACTGATTTGCAAACTCTAATAATATCCTTAACAAATATTTCAAAAAATGAACAAAGTGGCCTGAAATATATTCCTGATTGTTACTTAAATTATTAATACATATACTTATTAGATTTAATTGGATATCTATTATATTACGACTAAGTTGTTCTATAACCAAATTTTGATTTTCATCTTAATTTACTTGTTGTAATACTATATATTCTACTGTTTATTCAATTTTGAGTTCTCCTTCCCCTTATCCATTTTCCCACACTTATCCATTACTCTCCCGTCCCCCATATATTCCTCTATTCCCTAACCATATCCCTACCCCTTGAACTGTTATAAAATATTAATAAAAATGATTGAAAACAAACATAGTGTCACAGGGACAACTGTAAATCAATGTACAAGGTAAAAAATCCTACGATGTGCCACGTCATATCCTTCACAACCCTGAAGGTTTAAATCATGTGATATCTAGCCTCCGTCAACCATTGGTACAGTGATCACTTAAAAGGTCCAGCGTCCCTCTCCTCTGACACGGCCCTGAGGAAGTGTGGACAAAATGCGCGTCGGGGAAGAGGGATGCAGGACAAACCCTGTCTCACACTCCACTGTGTAAGTGGCACAATGCTATTAGCAATACATTTTACCAGGGGCGTACATAGGATTCATGGGGCCCCATAGCAGAAGTTCAAATTGGGCCCCCCCCCAAAAAAAATGTAAATAATTGTCAGTGTCACAAAAGAGCAGATCACACAACCTTCCAGCCTTTACATAGTAATTTTCCTCCTGCTGACGTCCTAGACCCCTCTTTCATTGTCCCATGAAGTGTGATACCAACAAAAGTGTCCCCCAAACACAGTATGATACCCCCATGGTGAATTCCTCCACATGCGCAGTATAATGACCCTACTGTACCTCACCTCAACTACCAGGGCAAAGTTTGCTGACCCCAACACAGTATGATCCCCCAATTGTGAGCTCTAGAACTAGAGAGGATGGTAGGTAAAAAGGGAGGGTGTTATATATAATAAAAGATGAAACTATATAACTAAGGACGGCGCTATACATAATAAGCGAGTACACTATATACTAAGGGCGTATGCTATACATAATAAGTGATTACACTATGTACTAAGGGACTGTGCTATACATAATACGGCTATATTCCTGCATTTGTGTGCAGTGTCAGTGTGCTACCCTGTTTTACAGACGCATTGAGCATGTCCTATTGTAATCCTCAAAATCGGATCAGAACAGGACATTCTCTGATCCTCACAGATCTCATTCTCAGATCCGTGATCCGTGATCTATAAAACTCTACAAGTCCGTGGACCATCCGATAAAAAAATCTGACATTTTACACAAATGTGAGAATGCAGCCTAAGGGATTTTACATGTAACATTATCACTCCAAGTCATACAGCGCAGATACAGAATAATATTTACATCCAGGCACTTACCGCTGACGTCTCGCCTGATCAGAGTCGGTTTCTGCTGCTTCTTCTCCATCTGGTCAGACCTTCATGTCGACGTCTCCCAGTCACGATTCGTCTTGTCATGATGATCTCCAGCCTAGATAATAACAAGGTCACATATATTGTATATATACATGTGTCTCCCCTGCACTGCGCCCCTGAATACAGGTCTGTTATCCCCCATTAATATACTAGGGGTAGCCACTTAGTAATCAAAATATAAAGTGATAAGCAGCACTGTGCCCCCCATTAACTATAATCTCCACCTGCCAATAATATAAATTATTCAGTCTCTGTGACTCTCCCCAATTAACTGTAAGGCTATGTGCACACGGAAAATATACAAGCGCCCCCATCATTGCTCTGTCCCAGCACCTCCATCATTGCTCTCTCCCAACACCCCCAACATTGCTCTGTCCCAGCACCCCAGTCATTGCTCTCCCAGCACCCTTGTAATTGCTCTCTCCCAGCACCCCCGTCATTGCTCTCTCCCTGCACCCCCGTCATTGCTCTCTCCCTGCACCCCATCATTGTTGTCTCCCAGCATCCCCGTCATTGCGCTCTCCGAGCACCCCCATTATTGCTCTGTCCCAGCACCACTATCATTGCTCTCTCCCAGCACCCCCATCATTGCTCTCTCCCAGCACCCCCGTCATTGCTCTCTCCCAGCACCCCCGTCATTGCTCTCTCCCAGCACCCCCGTCATTGCTCTCTCCCAGCACCCCCGTCATTGCTCTCTCCCAGCACCCCCGTCATTGTTCTCTCCCTGCACCCCGTCATTGCTCTCTCCGAGCACCCCTATCATTGTTCTCTCCCAGCAACCCCCGTCATTACTCTCCCAGCACCTCCATTTCTAACAAGCATATAAACTGCTTTTCACCTCGACTCTTTCGCTTCTGTGAACACTAAGTTATATACATGCTCTGTAGTAGCCCTGTCATTTCCAGACATTGGTGTATTATAATTCTGAGCATTATAATTCTCCATACACATGCACTTTAAGGGTTTATTATGTATTTATCTCTTGATTGGTGACTTTGAAGCAGGGTTTATTTTGTTTTTGTTTAACCACTGGACCACCCCAATTAATGAACAATTTCCTTCTTTGACATGCACATGCACTTTGGATAGTTTCAATCCTTGGAATCGTTGGATTATGTAATGGTATAGGTTACTCTGCAGTGACTATCTCTGCTAGGTTGTTCTATGCTATTTTGTGGGGTGCACCAGGAGATAATATTCATGCATACTGGGTTGGCATTTCTTACCATCCCTCAAACAAGAGGCATCTGTTTTTATTTTATGTATGTGTTTGGTAATGTCTATGATATTGTTCAGTAAAATCATTTGTTTTTTATACACACTAACTTGAAGTGCTCACTTTTGTCTACTTGGTCTCCTTGATGTAAGGATTTTTACCTAGTGGTACAGATTGATTTACACATATTCATTATATATCTGCAAACTTTCTCATAAAATTCAAACCTGATAAATGCTTCTTGCACGAGTATTCAAACTCTACAGACTAGTATATGGCAGAGGCACATTCTGTAGCGATTCTAGCTTTATGTTTATTGAAGAAAAATAATTACAGGCACATATAAATCCCCCTATTAATAATCATTTATTACACATAAAAAAATTACAATCAGTAATATGATACCATGGGGACCCCGTGCAAGAAATATTGATAATCAAGATAAAATATAACATACTGTAGAAATGTCAGTGATTCCCATATACAGCACTAGGAATGAATGTGTGAACTGCCGTTACATTAAAGATGGGACAATTGCAGAAATACACTTGCATTTTTTTGTTGGGTGCATTTTAAGGTGTGAAAGTGAAGGAATTATAGATTTAATTCAGTGCCCATGTTCAAAGCAATATATTGGCAGGACTCTGAGACCTCTTAAAAAAGGAGAGGAGAACAGATTAATAAGAATAGAAATTTTTTTTTGTTAAACATGCACTTTCAATCATTTCAAAACATTTCATAACAGCAATTCAAATGGCTATATCTATATACGAGTATAGGAGGAAATAATCTATCACAAATGTCCGGAGCTGAATCTAGAAAGAAATTAGGCTTTAAAACACTAGCGCCGAAAAAAGGGGAGTGGGTATTGCTGGAAGCTGCTGATAGATTAGCGGGTCCTGTGTGAAAACCCGTAAGGAAGAATGGCTACTAGATAAAGGATTGATACTATCACGCTAAACAGCGGCTGAACAGAGCAGGATGAATGAAAGGAATAACAGACATAGAAATAATGTTTCACCAAAATGAGTTGAATGTCCCCCTTTCTTGGTATGTAAATTTGTCTTAAGATTACCGGATAATGATTTGCAGCTATGAAAGTTAATAGATGATTCCCTGGGTTGCGATGATCTATGGATAATTGGTCGGGTGGTACCTAGCTTCTGGTACAGATAGAGGCAGCTAGTGATTGGACGTTTTCCATCTATATATCCTCCTCTTACCATTTTTTTTCACCCTTCCATTGACACGACAACATTATTACTGAACACATAAGCTCTATCCTTTATATATACAGTATATAATTGCAAGGGAAAATGCTTTTTAAAAAAAGGTTTTAAAAAATTAATTATTAATTTAATTTAATCTTTTTTTATTTTTTATATTCTATATATATTTACATTTTTAATGATTTATTGTACTACAGTGCTGCTCACCATTCTTGTCACGCCTTCATTTTTTCGTAGACTGTACAATATCTTCAGAAATAAATGGAAATGTACCAAAGTTATATCCTCAGGATTTGTGGTCCAAAGTAATACAACAATACAATATTGTTTTTCAACTTCAATGTTGCAATATCAAAGAAAAAACTGAATGTGCCACAATAATGGCACCCCTAATTAATACTTGGTTGCACACCCTTTGTCATTGCTGACAGCCTCCAGACATTTCTTGTAGCCATCTGTAAGCTTCTTGCACTTCTCAGCTGGAATTTTCTCCCACTCTTCCTTTGCAGTTTGTTCAAGCTCTTGAATGTTTGCAGGGTTCTTTTTCCCAATGGCAGATTTCAGCTCACCCCTAAGATTTTCAATGGGATTGAGGTCAGGACTAGTATTGAGGGATACCTTCCGATATCAGGAAATATCGGATCGGATTGGATCGGGCCGATACCCAAAAAGTATCGGATATCGCCGATTCCGATACCGGAAACCAATGCAAATCAATGGGACACAAATATCGGAATGAAAATAAACCCTTTCTTTCCTTGTAGGTTAATTCTACATGAAGGAAAACAACTAACAATAATGTAGAATGTATTGGTGGAGGTGGTTGCCCAAATCGATGGGAACAGTGCTCACAGTGAAACATGAAAAGCCGGCAATTCATCAGTGGCATACACCGGTACCCGACAATTTAGAACAGAAAGAATAGAGCTTCACACATAGATTAGATAGAAACATGTCAGTCACATATATATGAAGTACAGTGACAGTGTTGCTTACTGTACTTGTCATTTAGTGTAAAGGATTTATTTAAAAAAATATTAGTGTTTTAATGCACCGTCTCTTTAAAAAAGCCGGCCGGCAATTCAGCAGCGGTACCCGACAATTTATAACAGAAAGAAAGAGCATCACACATAGATTTGATACATAGAAACATGTCAGTCACATATATAAGAAGTGCAGTGACAGTGTTGCTTACTGTACTTGTCATTTAGTGTAAAGGATTTATTTAAAAAAATCTTAGTGTTTTCATGCACCGTCTCTTTAAAAAAGCCGGCCAGCAATTCAGCAGCGGTACCCAACAATTTACAACAGAAATAATAGAGCATCACACATAGATTAGATAGATAGAAACATGTCAGTCACATATATAATAAGTACAGTGATAGTGTTGGTTACTGTACTTGTCATTTAGTGTTAAAATAAAGGATTTATTAAAAAAAAATTGGCGTGGGGCTCCCCGTAATTTTAGTCTCTAGCGGAGGTTAAGCAGACAGCTAGGGCAGATGTTTGAAGCCTGGGAAGAGGGTAATACCCACGGAGCTTCCCAGGCTACTAATATCAGCCCCCAGCTGAATACCTAGCCTTTACTAGCTATTAAGATGGGGGGGACCCCCCAAAAAATGACGTGGGGTCCCCCCTATTTTAATAGCTAGCAAAGGCTAGGCAGACAGCTGGGGGCTGATATTAATAGCCCAGGAAGGGTGCCATGAATATTGGCCCCCTCCCAGGCTAGAAACACCAGCCGTCAGCCACCCCAGAAATGGCGCATCCATAGGATGCGCCAATTCTGGCACTTAGCCTCGCTCTTCCCACTGCCCTGTAGCGGTGGCAGTGGGGTAATAGGGTTGGAGTTGATGTCAGCTTATAATGCCAGCTGACATCAAGCCCAGGTTAGTAATGGAGAGGCGTCTATAAGACACCCCCATTACTAACCCCATAGTCAAAGTTAAAAAAAAAACACAAACACCCAGAATAAAGTCCTTTAATTGAAATAAAGACACAATTCTTTATTGTTCTAAATTAAACCTTACTTACCATCACGCCCATTCCAGCTGAAGCCAACGATCTCCTGCAATAAAAGAAAAATAATAAAGCAACATCATCCTTACCTTTCGATGGCTCCCAGGACAGCTCCAGCTCTGCTACATGGAGATGACAGGCTGGATCGCAGCAGAAAGCTGCCATCCAGCATGTCATCCCGCAGACACTGAGAAGCACAGGCATGCTTGCGCTCCTCAGTGTCTGACTGTGACGGCATCCCGATGAGCCAACAATGAACTCAGCTCACCTCATGCACGTCACTGATAGCGTGGGAGAATTCTCCTGCGCATGCGGTGAGCGTGAGAGACTCGGCTCATCTTTATGCCGTCACAGCCTGATACTGAGGAGCGCAAGCATGCCTGCGCTTCTCAGTGTCTGCGGGATGACAGGATGGATGGCAGCGTTCTGCTGCGGTCCAGCCTGTCATCTCGATGTAGCAGAGCTGAAGCTGTCCTGGGAACCATCGAAAGGTAAGAATGATGTTGCTTTATTATTTTTCTTTTATTGCAGGAGATCGTTGGCTTCAGCTGGAATGGGCGTGACGGTAAGTATGGTTTAATTTAGAACAATAAAGAATTGTGTCTTTATTTCAATTAAAGGACTTTTTTCTGGGTGTTGTGTTTTTTTTAAATACTTTACTAGAAATTCATGGTGGTCATGTCTAATATTGGCGTGACCCCATGAATTTCGGGCTTAGGGCCAGCTGATAATGCCAAGCTGGCCCTAACCCCTTTATTACCCAGTGAGCCACCGCACCAGGGCCCTGGATGAGTTGGGTACAGCGCCAGAAGATGGCGCTTCTATGAACGCGCCATTTTCCGGGGTGGCTGTGGACTGCAATTTGCAGCGGGTGGGGCCCAGAAAGCTTGGGCCTCCCTGCGCTGCAGATTCCAGTCCCCAGCTGCCTAGTTGTACCTGGCTGGACACAAAAATAGGGCGAAGCCCCACGTATTTTTTTTTAATTTTTTCATGAAATTCATGAAATAATTAAGAAAAAAAGGGCTTCCCTATATTGTTGTGTCCGGCCAGGTACAAATAGGCAGCTGGTGGTTGGGGGCAGCCCGTTGCTGCCTGCTGTACCTGGCTGGACACAAATATAGTGCGAAGCCCCACGTCAATTTTTTTTTAATTATTTCATGAAATAATTAAAAAAAAGGGCTTCCCTATATTGTTGTGTCCGGCCAGGTACAAATAGGCAGCTGGAGGTTGGGGTCAGCCCGTTCCTGTCTGCTGTACCTGGCTGGACACAAATATAGTGCGAAACCCCACATCAATTTTTTTTTAATTATTTCATGAATTTCCTGAAATAATTAAAAAAAAATTGCCTATTTGTACCTGGCTGGACACAAAAATAGGGCGAAGCCCCACGTATTTTTCTTTTTTAAACTTATTTCATGAAATTCATGAAATAATAAAAAAAAAAGGGCTTCCCTATATTGTGTCCGGCCAGGTAAAAATAGGCAGCTGGGAGTTGGGGGCAGCCCGTTCCTGGATTCTGTACCTGGCTCGCATACAAAAATATGGCAAAGCCCACGTCAAAATTTTTGGGAAAAATTAATTAAAAAATAAATATTAATTTAGGGACTGCATCTTTATTAACCCCTCAAGTGTCATTTAGTGTTAAAATAAAGGATTTATTAAAAAAAATTTGACGTGGGATCCCCCTTAATTTTAGTCTCTATCGGAGGTTAAGCAGACAGCTGGGGCAGATGTTTGAAGCCTGGGAAGGGGGTAATACCCATGGAGCTTCCCCGGCTACTAATATCAGCCCCCAGCTGAATACCTAGCCTTTACTAACTATTAAAATGGGAGACCCACCCAAAAAAATGACGTGGGGTCCCCCCTATTTTAATAGCTAGCAAAGGCTGGACAGACAGCTGGGGGCTGATACTAATAGCCCAGGAAGGGTGCCATGAATATTGGCCCCCTCCCAGGCTAGAAACATCAGCCGTCAGCCACCCCAGAAATGGCGCATCCATAGGATGCGCCAATTCTGGCACTTAGCCTCGCTCTTCCACGCTGCCCTGGTGCGGTGGCAGGGGGTAATAGGGTTGGTTTTCATGTCAGCGCCAGCTGCCATGAAGCCCAGGTTAGTAATGATGGGCGTCTATAAGACACCCCCATTACTAATCTGAAACATTTAAGTGTGACAAAGATGCAAAAGAATAAGAAATCAGGAAGGGGGCAAACACTTTTTCACACCACTGTATGTGTGAAGTGTAAAGTAAATTCTACAAGGTTTTCTATATATTGAGAAAATATAAATCTGATAACTGTGACTTGCATTTGTATTTATCCCTCCGGAGTAAATAGTCTGTAGGACCACCTTTCGCTGCAATTACTGCTGCAAGTCTTTTCAGGTATGTCTCTACCAGCTTTGCATCTAGAGGTGACATTTTCTCCCATTCTTCTTTGTAAATGCTCTATCTCAGTGAGATTGGATGGAGACGTCTGTGAGCAGCAATTTCAAGTCTTGCCACAGATCCTCAATGGGATTTCGGTCTGGCCTTTGGGCCATTCACACTCATGAATCTGCGGTGAGGGGTTCAGCATGAGGCTGCGGTATGTGCATTGCATTACACACATCTATTGCCTGGTACATTCTCATACTTACCACAATGCTCTTCAATTCTAGAAAATGTCAATCTGACATTTACAGAGTCACTTTTATCCCAAGTTTCAGAGCTACAACTAGAAGATGATTCCAAAAGTATAGTATCCAGAATATTAGTAATATACAGTGATCAGAAAAATAAGATTATCCCAAGATAATAGGACAAAACGCCAACATAAAGTGTCATGCAGTGCTCCATCATTAGTGGCAAATGCTGCCCATGTCAGTAATGTCATACAGAGCCCATAAGAATATATTCACCACCAATATTATAAACCCAGGTATGACAATAGTCATTATGGCACATTATACCGATACATGTGTAGGCTCCGCATGGTGCTGGAATTCAGAAGTTCAAAGTGCACATTTCTTATAGCTCCTATATTGTACATATGGCAACTATATGGCACAGTTGAATGGCATTACCCATATGGGCAGTTCATGGCACTAGTTATATTCACAGTATATGGTAACAGAATTGTATCCACCTGTATTTTATATTTAATGTGCTGTCTATAAAAGGATAGTTTTTTACATCAGTCAGATTAATTACATTATTAAAAGGCTATACGCAATTTCTTAATTGGGTAAAATTGCAAAGTGCTTGTAAAAATAGGGAACTTTGCAAATAACCCCTTTTTAAAAATTCTCTTCATTTCTCATGAGAGGAGGTATTTTGAATTCTAGAATTTGCTTGTTGCCTAGGTCAGCCACCATTCTGTCTGTCAGAGTTGACTGTTCTCCCAAACAAGGAGGACAGCGCTTACAACTTGTTTCCCATGGAGCTTGTGAGTGCTGCTGAGAAGCTGTCTAGATACCAGGATTCAGCCACCTTCAGGGTCCTTGAGCTCCTCCAATGCCTCATGCCACATCCAAGCACTGATTTTACAATACATACTGCTTATAGTATTATATATTATTATGCAAATCTGTTAGCCCAGATGAGGCTGGTGTACTTGTCAGCATATGCATAAGGATGGCTGTATAATCCTTTGTGAAACTTTTCCTTTATCACATTAAAATAAGGATAAAACGCTCCTCTTAACATCAGGATTGCACAGCCATCCTGATGTGAATTTTCAGAGTACGTACATCAGCCCCATCTGGTCCGAGATCTGATTAATAGTATTTTTACAGTTTGCTTTGTGAAACCTGGTCATATAACTGCTTGAACGTGTGAGTGCTGTTCTGTAAGAGGACGGACACCGAGACAGCTTGAGATACTGCGGAGGAGCCTTCCAGCAGGTGGTGTAAAGTTTGGAAAGTGGAAGCCCAGCGTAAATGTTTTTGCCAGTCATCTATCTGTGGTGAAGCTGTTCCCCTATTTAAGAGTATTTGTAGTTATGAAGCATGTTGGCGTCTCGGAGACTCTGTGACCAGTAAGCTTGTTGCCTCTTTTCAGTAACATTATCCTAAACTGTCACCAGTATGTGCCTGAATTACTTCTGCCGTCCTTTAGTGGTGACACCAGATACCAGTCTGCCACCAATGTCATTGTATCCTAAAGAAATGTCCTAAAGCATTCCCACCCCATAATCACACTGTGCCTTACAGGCATTTAGTGTTCATAGAGAAGGTCGTCTACTCTGGAGCAATGGACATCATGAAGCTTCACTAGAAGAGCATCTATCCCTTCTGTAGTAAGCCCAATTATTCTATGCATTACAGCTATTTAGTTACACAGCAAATATGTAATTCTACATTGAAAGCTCAGGCCAGAAGTGGCATGCTGGGTCATTTAATAAGGGTCTGTGTTATTGAAGCAAATTGTTTCCATTAAAATTGTACTAAGTATTATTTTTAAGTCAAAGTAAAATGTATAATACAAAAGCGTCAACATGATCTTTATCAAACATTCACTGTGAAAAATAATAATGTGACATAAGAAAAAAATATGAAGAACTTCCAATATACATCTAAGACAAAATGTATAATCTAGAATATAGTGAATAAGCGAATACTATTGAGAAGCGAATATCAAGTATAAGCAAATAATCCTCATTAGGGTTTAGCAAAAAATTACAAAAACATGCTAATATGCCGAGACACTAGCAATGACTAATCTAGAATTCAGCAGAAAGAACAATCTGTGTGCACCAAATGTGGAATTAAATTACAAATAACTCCAGTCCATATATTGATAATACAATTTATCACAGGAAAATAGTTATATGTGAAAAAAGTATGTAGTATAGTGTAAAAAATATAACCCACCAATATTATTACTATTGGCAAATAAAATCCTTGTGTCCGGTCTAGGAGGGCTGTATTTCCCTATTTACACTAATAAAAAGCGCGATCATTGCCTTGTCATTTCCTATAGTATTAACACCAGAATGAGTATCCACAGCGGCATCTCAAGTTCAGACTTACACTATTTTTGATGGACTAGAAGCCAAGGGCATGTTCACATGTTGCATTTTTGCCGTATTTTCAAAAGTTATTTCCGCACGTTCTTTGCATGAAAAAACGCAGTGTTTTAATGTACTAGCAAAGTCAATGAGATTTATGGAATCTCATGTACATTCTGCTTATTTTTTCCTTGCAGATTTGAAGAAGTTTCATATCTTCTGCATGTCAATTCTTGAAGCGTTTTTGCACATATTTTAGGCAGCATTTTACCCGCCAACACTCTAGTATTTCTTTTCCTCTACAAATAATAACCGTGTGCACATCCCCTAAATGCTGCAAAACAGCGTCAGAAGGAAAATGGTGGCAAAGAGCGTTCTGCAAAACAGCAAACTCACACATGTGGGTTTTCTAAGAAGCCATTATAGTAACTAGAAATTATTCTTTAGAAACCTATAGTTGTCATTACGTGTAAATATTACTATCGAGATTGCTGCAAAGTATATTCAAGTCTTAACCTGAAAATGTGAAAAAGATCTGGATATTTGAGTCTTTCTATAGGAAAAAAGGCAGCAGAAAAGCTAAAATAAACCTCTATCTGTGAGCTTGGCCTAATACTATGTGATATGATGAGAATAAAATAGAAAAACACCAATATCTGATAACTCATATATATGACTGCTTATGGTCAATTCCTATCACATGACCAGTGAGCACATTGGAATGTTGCCGGTTGGCAGTTGGAGAGTTGCGGTTGGCTTGCATGCGGATGAGGAGGAGCTGCCTTCAGCAAAGCGACATTATGGAGATTAAAGAGGAGGACTTTAGGATGAGAGGGAAGAAAAGGAGAAGAAATGTTTTGGACTCATCGGATGATGAGAAGCCGTCCATCAAGAAGAGCCATAGGAGAGGAGAGAAGAGAAATGGCTCAGAGTTGGAGATCGTCTCTCAGAAGATTGATCACCAAGGCCAGAAAGAAGAACAGGAATGTCATCAGGAGGTCCTAGCTAGAAGAAGTGGAGCCAAGAGGAGAAGACAAATCTTTGGCTCATCACATGAAAGCTCTTCAATCAAGAAAGAAGAAGAAGGGCAGAAGACCACCAAGGGCACAGGTAATACTATACATCAGCTTACCACAGGGAGCACCATGACATGTAGCTTCTCATGCCCACACTTACAGATCAGGGCAATGTTGTCACTTTACACAAGTTACACATCTTTTAAATCTGACAGGTGGAGGATGTGATACATGAGCAAGATCTGAAGCTGGAGGGTTGTAGAACTGTTCCCCAGTCCATTTATATATATGTATATATTCAGTACTTTGTTAAACCCCTACATGATCAGGCCATTTTTCCCCATTCTTGCCAAGGCACATTTTTTTCTTATTTTCATACATATGGTTTAAAAAACTGTAAAAAATTGTAATGTTTGGATATTTAAATATTTTTTTGTGAAACATCGAGTCTAAATTTTACAATATTTTAATATTATTTTATTTTTTTTCTGGTAATATCTGTAGTAAATAAAGGATTTCTGTGCTTGTGTTATTTTTATATATTAGTTACATGGTTTTTTGTTAGGGATGGGGCTTGTAAATGCAATTTGGATAGTCATTGTTTTTTTATTTATTTTTTCCTGGTTTTTTTGCTCTTTATTTCAATGATTTTACACAGGTGTTGTCTTAACTTTTGAAACATTTGATTTTTTTCTTGCTTGAATGGATAAAAAAAATTGCAATATGGTTTCATTAAAATAAAATTGAGTCGTTTGCCTCCTATAGTCTTTGTGTTGCGCTGTCTATTGCTGGCTGCAGAATTAGTTAATGAGGTTGACCATTTTATCTTTACTTTAACAGATGTGTTGGGGACATGATTTTGTGGCATTTACTATGATATACTGTAGGTATGTCAGATTCTCCTCCTGCTCTTGTTACTGCAGCTTTCCTTACAGACTGCCCAGCTCTCTAGTCTATAATATGGCTGCTGGTGGAGGAGCAGTGACCAGACCTGTCCGTCAGTCTGCTTCACTATAAAAGCATCTTTCTCATGGGAGGTTCTCAATAGGACAAGGCTGATGGAGTGGTCTGGTTACATGCTCCTCCATCAGTGACCATTGTATGGACTGGAGAGCTGTGCAGTATGTGAGGAAAGCTGAACTAACAAGTGCAGGAGGAGAACCTGCCATACTTATATAATAGTAATTGTTAATAAACCTGTGTCCCAAACACATCTGCTGGTATACACAGCACTTGTTCAGAGCTGTGTACACAGTAATTGAAAAGGCAGAGACGGTAATAAATCCTCTCTACCTTCTCTATAGGGAGTATCCAAAAAGAAAAGAGTCGGCCCCTATAAATGCTCTTCCATAACTATATAACCCAAAAAGAGAAAAATGGAAACAGGAGCAAATCCAATAAAAGTTACATTTTTATTGCAAAAATGTAAGTAAAATTAGACATAATCAAAAGAGATAAAAAATCCAAGGGAAAGAGGTGACAACAAAGTGCCACGGAACCACAGGAATAAACCAATGTAAGGCAAGAGACAATATATCTACTGTATATATATGTATATATATATATGTATATATACAGTGCTGGCCAAAAGTATTGGCACCCCTGCAATTCTGTCAGATAATACTCAGTTTCTTCCTGAAAATGATTGCAATCACAAATTCTTTGGTATTATTCTCTTCATTTCATTTGCTTGCAAGGAAAAACACAAAAGAGAATGAAGCAAAAATCAAATCATTGATCATTTTACACAAAACTCCAAAAAAGGGCCGGACAAAAGTATTGGCACCCTCAGCCTAATACTTGGTTGCACAACCTTTAGCCAAAATAACTGCGAACAACCGCTTCTGGTAACCATCAATGAGTTTCTTACAATGCTCTGCTGGAATTGTAGACCATTCTTCTTTGGCAAACTGCTCCAGGTCCCTAATATTTGAAGGGTGTCTTCTCCAAACTGCCATTTTGAGATCTCTCCACAGGTGTTCTATGGGATTCAGGTCTGGACTCATTGCTGGCCATCATAGAAGTCTCCAGTGTTTTCTCTCAAACCATTTTATAGTGCTTTTGGAAGTGTGTTTTGGGTCATTGTCCTGCTGGAAGACCCATGACCTCTGAGGGAGACCCAGCTTTCTCACACTGGGCCCTACATTATGCTGCAAAATTTGTTGGTAGTCTTCAGACTTCATAATGCCATGCACACGGTCAAGCAGTCCAGTGCCAGAGGCAGCAAAGCGACCCCAAAACATCAGGGAACCTCCACCATGTTTGACTGTAGGGACAGTGTTCTTTTCTTTGAATGCCTCTTTTTTTTTCCTGTACACTCTATGTTGATGGTTTTTCCCAAAAAGCTCTACTTTTGTCTCATCTGACCAGAGAACATTCTTCCAAAACGTTTTAGGCTTTCTCAGGTAAGTTTTGGCAAACTCCAGCCTGGCTTTTTTATGTCTCGGGGTAAGAAGCGGGGTCTTCCTGGGTATCCTACCATACAGTCCTTTTTCATTCAGATGTCGACGGATAGTACGGGTTGACACTGTTGCACCCTCGGACTGCAGGGCAGCTTGAACTTGTTTGGATGTTAGTCGAGGTTCTTTATCCACCATCCGCACAATCTTGCGTTGAAATCTCTCGTCAATTTTTCTTTTCCGTCCACATCTAGGGAAGTTAGCCACAGTGCCATGGGTTTTAAACTTCTTGATGACACTATGCACGGAAGACACAGGAACATTCAGGTCTTTGGAGATGGACTTGTAGCCTTGAGATTGCTCATGCTTCCTCACAATTTGGTTTCTCAAGTCCTCAGACAGTTCTTTGGTCTTCTTTCTTTTCTCCATGCTCAATGTGGTACACACAAGGACACAGGACAGAGGTTGAGTCAACTTTAATCCATGTTAACTGGCT
Source organism: Phyllobates terribilis (assembly GCF_046119375.1). Taxonomy (NCBI): domain Eukaryota; kingdom Metazoa; phylum Chordata; class Amphibia; order Anura; family Dendrobatidae; genus Phyllobates; species Phyllobates terribilis. The sequence goes on from NW_027363463.1 coordinate 95,683, forward strand.
GCAAGTGTGATTTAGTTATTGCCAACACCTGTTAGGTGCCACAGGTAAGTTACAGGTGCTGTTAATTACACGAATTAGAGAAGCATCACATGATTTTTCAAAGGGTGCCAATACTTTTGTCCACCCCCTTTTTTAGGTTTGGTGTGGAATTATATACAATTTGGCATTAGGACAATTCTTTTTGTGTTTTTTTCATTGAAGACAAATTAAATGAAGAGAATAATACCAAAGAATTTGTGATTGCAATCATTTTCAGGAAGAAACTGAGTATTATCTGACAGAATTGCAGGGGTGCCAATACTTTTGGCCAGCACTGTATATATATATATATATATATATATATATATATATAGGGTGGGCCATTTATATGGATACACCTAAGTGATATCAACTTCCTGTTTGTGGCCCATTAGTATATGGGAGGGGGAAAACTTTTCCAGATGGGTGGTGACCATAGCGGCCATTTAGAAGTCGGCCATTTTGGGTCCAACTTTATTTTTTTCAATGGGAAGAGGGTAATGTGAAACATCAAACTTATTGAGAACTTCATAAGAAAAACAATAGTGTGCTTGGTTTTAACGTAACTTTATTCTTTCATGAGTTTTTTACAAGTTTATGATCACTTATAAAATGTGTTCAAAGTGCTGCCCATTGTGTTGGATTGTCAATGCAACCCTTTTCTCCCACTCTTGACACACTGACAGCAATGCCGCAGAAGAAATGCTAGCACAGGCTTCCAGTATCCATTGTTTCAGTTGCTGCACATCTCGTATCTTTATGGTATGGTGTGGTATATGGAGTACAAAGATAGTGGGGCCATTCTTCATCAATGGAAACCTCAATGCCACTGGATATCTGAAACTGCTACATGTTGATGTGTTGCCCTCTTTATGCACTGAAGATGGCACGTTCCCTGAGTTTTTCCAACAAGATGGTGCACGATCACATTATGGGTGTCAGATCAGAGCATTCCTACATGAACTGTTTCCTGGAAAGTGGATTGGTCGTCGTGGGCTAGTTGAATGGCCACCAAGGTCTCCCGATCTGACCCCCTTAGACTTTTATCTTTGGGGTCATCTGAAGGCAATTGTCTATGCTGTGAAGATATGAGATGTGCAACATCTGAAAAAACGGATACTGGAAGCCTGTGCTAGCATTTCTTCTGCGTTGTTGCTATCAGTGTGTCAAGAGTGGGAGAAGAGGGTTGCATTGACAATCCAACACAATGGGCAGCACTTTGAAAACATTTTATAAGTGGTCATAAACTTGTAAAAAACTCATGAAAGAATAAAGTTACGTTAAAACCAAGCACACCATTGTTTTTCTTATGAAATTGTCAATAAGTTTGATGTGTCACATGACCCTCTTCCCATTGAAAAAAATAAAGTTAGATTCAAAATGGCCGACTTCAAAATGGCCACCATGGTCACCATCCATCTGGAAACGTTTTCCCCCTCCCATATACTAATGTGCCACAAACAGAAAGTTGATGTCACCAACCATTCCCATTTAATTTAGGTGAATCCATATAAATGGCCCACCCTGTGTATACATTTATGTATATATATATATATATATATATATATATATATACAGTATATATATATATATATATATATATATATATATATATATATAGAAAGAAAGAATATCAAGAGGCAGCACTCCAAAAATATTATAGAAAAATGGACTTTAATGAGCCCAAAGGCAACGTTTCGGTTCACAGAATCTTTCTCAAGCAGAGTTCAAGTGCATATAGTGCAATATATATAGTTACAAACAGTGATTCCATAATTATAATTAATTGATACAAAACCATGATTACATAAGAAAAGTGCAGTAGTGCATATCACAAAATATTATTCAGTTACATACATAGTGATAAAATTTTAGACAGATATATTATTATCATCAATTACAGTATCCATAACTCTCATAAAGTGATAAGTGCTTTGATTAGTATTTATCAGTGCCAGGTGTACATTATAAATCATAATATATTTGAGGTTGCGACTCACACTGCAGCAATCATGCATGACCACGTTTCTTACTTCCTCCACGCTGTCCTCGGCGTCTCAAAATCCCATCTGCGCATGTCTCCCAGGAAATCCCCATTATCTCGTCACATGATCGGGGCAAACCTGGTCCGCCCGCTTCGTGATGTCACCGGGCATGCGCATTACACTTCTAATGCTACGATCGCCATCTTTTAAATTGGCAAGCCCCACCAAAAGCTTTTCTTCAAATGTAAACAACGTATGTGCTTTAATGATTTCTCTTATCCCCTATTTATAATAAAAGCGGACTATTTCTCATTATTAGGGACAACATTCTGTTAGCAGTTTCCCAATATATTTGCATTGCAATGACAGTATTCAAATAGTGATTCCTGTGTCCATAAGGCTATGTGCCCACGATGCAGAAATGAAGCAGAAAATTTCTGCAGCATTTCTGCATCTCCCTGGCAGAAAAAACGCATGCAGATTGTACATGCAGATTGTGCATGCGTTTTTCCTGCAGAATACATGCGGATCCACATGCGGATTCACATGCGTTTCCGCATGCAGATTGACAAGCGCTTTCCAGGCGATTAGCATCACTTGGAAAGTGCTTGACAACTAGGTCACACTGTATAAATCCATGCAAACAGCATGGATTTATATAGTGTGAACCGTAAAAATTAAAACAAATAAAGCTATACTCACCCCCGAGGCCCCGGTGTGGCTGCAGCGCTGCTTCCTGGCTGGTTCCCGGCTGCCAGCATATCGCGAGACAGAGCGGTGAAGGGCCTGCGGTCACATGACTGTGACGTCACCGCAGGTCCTCAAGCGATGCCGGCATTCAGAGAGAAGACGCCGTACAGGTGAATATAACTTTATTTGTTATTTTATTCTTTTTTTACAGGTACAATGGTACCCAGGTCTGGAGGAGAGTCTCCTCTCCTCCAGAACTGGGTACCATCCGCACATAGAGACGCATAGAATCCGCTTGTACAAATGTACAGTCGCGGTTTCTATGCATTTCAATGCAAGTCAATGGCGGGAGTTCCGCTGCGCTTCCGCAAAATTAAATGACATGCTGCGGATTTTTGTACGCAGCATAAACGCTGCGGAAAAATCCGCAGCATGTGCATAGAACATGCGGAATCCCCTTGGGGACCATGGGGGGCGGATTACCTAGCGTTTAACAAGCGTTTATGCTGCGGAAATTCCGCAGCATAAACGCTTGAAAAACGCTACGTGGGCACTCAGCCTCAATGAACTGAGGGATAATATTTATTACATAACCCAAACACCCTTCCATGGAATTCCCTATTCCTAGGTTCATCCATGGAGTGAGATTAATAGGTCAGAGGAGGAACCCTCAACAGGTCTCCACCTCCTTCCCAATCTCAGGTGTTTAATTGGGAATACATTACAATCCAATTCCCTCCATAAGTAGGAATACCATTTCATAATGTAAAAATATATATCTATAACTTTTTTTATATATATATATATATATATACATACAGTTAAGTGTCTATAAAGAAGGAATAATCAACAAGTGTTATTAAAGCATGATTCGTCCCAAGGGAGGCAGAGAAAAATCAATAAATACGTTCAATTGATTCATTAACATACTTACTGCATCCCATGCACAAAGGTTAATGATACACTAAATTAGGGATAAGACATAGAGCAACTGGAAAAGAATGTATCAGAGTCCAGATCACAAGTAAAGCATATAAAGTACGAGTGCACAGCAGGAACTAGTTATACAGTACAAGTTGCTAATATCCAAATAAGGAGAAGAATCATGCCTATGACACAGATGTCACAACATAAGTATATCTTCTAGTGAGAGTAATACACAGTGACACATATAGAAAGTTATGGTCCCACATAAAATGAGAGTACAGCCTAGTTACAACCTGTAGATGGCATGAAAGCAGCCCTGACGCGCGTTTCAAGTCCTGCTTCTCCAGGGGGCGATTGTGTATGGGTGACAGGCAGGGGGTATATATATCCAAAGTATTTTGGCACGTGTAGCGGGGGTACAGCGACGCTTCCAGTGGCGGAAGCCAGCGCCGGAAGCCAGGGAGTCAGTGTCCAACGCAGCAGGTGCCCGCCTCCCGCTAACACGTCAGTAAGGAGGGCCCGAAGTGCCGCGTCATAGGGACACATATTCATGGCAACCAGGTGCTTCTTGCCGGCTGGCAGAATGTGCACAATCATCAGGATGCCAAGAGATGCAGACATACTTAGAGGGAGAGAAAGAAATTGCGGAGAACATTACCAGCCCATACCTGGTGTAAGTTAATCATGACTTTCTATGTATATATATATACTAGCTATTGAAGCCATTCTATGCCCAGGTGGCGAGCATTTTTATTGGTATATGGTCTCCCATGCTGGTATGTGTGGTATGTGCTGCCCCCCTCCTGGTATTTGTGCTGCCCCCATCCTGTCCGCACCATCCTATCCTGGCATGCATGGCACTCCTCATCCCTATCCTGGTATGCATGGCCCCTCATCCGAATCCCGGTATGCGTGGCACCCCTCATCCCCAATCCCGGCATGCGTGGCACCCCTCATTCCCAATCCCGGTATGCGTGGCAACCCTCATCCCCAATCCCGGTATGCGTGGCACCCCTCATCCCCAATCCCGGTATGCGTGACACCCCTCATCCCCAATCCCGGTATGCGTGACACCCCTCATCCCCAATCCCGGTATGCGTGGCACCCCTCATCCCCAATCCCGGTATGCGTGGCTCCCCTCATCCCCAATCCTGGTATGCGTGATACCCCTCACCCCACAATCCTGGTATATGCATGGTCCCCTCACCCCACAATCCTGATATGTGTGGCCCCCTCATCCATTTCACACTGTACACACATACAAAAAAAAATAAAGAGTTATACTCACCTTTGTTCTCTGTGCTCCAGCGCTGCTGCGTCCTCTTCTGCCGGAGGCCGGGGGAGGAGAGCAGCGCCGGGGCACTGCGCTGTCCGGCGCCATTTTGCTGAAGACACACTGTAAATGTGTCTTCAGTAAAATGGCAAAGGATAGCGCTATGTGCACGCGCCGATCCGACGCCTCACTCCTGCCCCCGGTCTCCGGCCAGAAGAGAGGTGCCGTGGCAACGCTCCTCCCGGTCAGGTAAGTATGCAAGTATGGCGCCGGAGAACGCGGTATGCGTTCAGTGTCTACGCATACCGCGATCTCCGGCGCCATACACCTCCTCTTACCTGTAACGTCTGGATGCATGATTCTGTCTGAAGCCAGACTGTGCGTCGCGCATGCGCTGTCTATCGAGGCTTCAGACAGAGGGATGCATCCCCGGTTATATTATATATATATATATATATATATATATATACAGGGTGGTCCGAAAGTAGGTGGACAGAAAGTGTAATAAGGTTATGAAGGGGGAGATTTATCAAACATGGTGTAAAGTAAAACTGGCTCAGTTGCCCTTAGCAACCAATCAGATTCCACTTTTCATACCTCACAGACTCTTTGAAAAAAAAAGTCTATTTCCAACAAGTTGGGGCCCCTCCACATTATTCAAGAGTAATCCGCGAGTATCCTGATGAAACATTTCCTAATAAATGGATTGGCCGAAGAGGCCCACTTGATTGGCCGGTACGTTCACCAGACTTGACCCCAATGGATTTTTTCTTTTGGGGAGTACTCAAGGACAAAGTTTATAGTCGAAAACCAAAAAGTGTCAGTGACTTGAAAAATGACATAAGAGATGCACTTCAAGAAATTAATACCCAAAGAGACTTGTGCAAAAAAGTTTGTTGAAGCGCAAGAGGCGACTTCAAAGCTGTGCAAATTGTAATGGAAAACAGTTTGAGCCCCTGCGTTGATAACATTTAAGGGCTTTTGTGTTATTGTTCAGAATAAAATGTAATTGTCAATGTTATGCTTGTGTTAGTAAATATAATTTTATATATAAATCAAAATAAATGTTATTATTTTCTGTCCACCTACTTTTGGACCACTATATATATATATATATATATATATATATATATATATATATATATAAATACACAAAGATACAAAGATGTAGATAAAAGAGGGAAAATAATATATGAAAACACACAATCAGGAATAGACATCATATTGTGAGAATTATGTACAACATATGTGTATAAAGTATAATGTCCACCAAGTAATACCCAAAGTATCATTATTAAATATAAAGGAGTATATATAGAGAGAGTCATGAGACAATATAATATAATATGTACTCAATATGGTACAGAGAATATGGGAATACCATGAGTATCAACAGAACAAAGTTATAAATTGTGCATAAATGTGCAAAACTAATGGTGGTAAAAAAGAGGGGAGGGAAGGGAAAGGGAAAAGGAAGAAAAAATGAAGATGTGACAAGTGAATGAAAACATGGAAACAATAATAAACAGAGAGTGCACGAATTGTGTGAATATTTTTTATTATTATTTCGTGACCAAGCCCATGTGGTGCAGATGTCGGATGCATCCAATGGCAACCAGAATCACAGCAACGTGAAAAACCACATATGTTACGTGAAAGTGTTACACTAGTGAGTAGTGATGAGCGAGCACGTTCGTTACTCGAGATTTATGAGCATGCTCGGGTGTTTTCCGAGCATCTTCAGTGTACTTGAATATCATGTTTGAGTCACTGTGTGTGCATGATTTGCGACTGTTTGACAGCTTTAACACATGTGAGGAATGCCTGTTTGTTAGGCTTTCCTCACATGTATTAAAGCTGTCAGTCGCAAATCATGCACACACAATAACTCAAACATAACACCTCAGCACGCTGAAGATACTGGGCGAGCACCCGAGCATGCTCGCTGAAAGGGTTAACAAACCACGCTCGCCCATCACTACAAGTGAGACCAATCACAGGTAAAATAAATATAATCAATAACAATAGTATGAAGAGATAGTTAATGTCACAATACAAATGTATGTGTGCCCTTCACATACGAGTGAGCATAGACATGTGTTATATAGTAACATAGCTACTGACATCAGTATAATGGAAAATGTACAATAAAAAAATCAGAAAATTATAAGCCACAATGGGCAAGAGGAATCGAAAAAATAAAATAAAAAATATACAAGTGATAGGAATACTGACGTGTCAGTGTGACACAGGAAGTGCATCTTAAAGTGCCCTTTTTTGTGCATCCAAAATCACAGATTTAAAGCAACAATAAACAAAGAGTAAAAGCCGATGAATAACAATAGTGAGTAAAATGTTTTATAAAAAATGCTTATAGCGGATGGAATCAATTAGTGGCACACCGCACAGGAAATAGACAGGTCCGAAAAAGAGAGAGCAGCAGGGCGGGATGCTGCTGAAAGGTGAGTACATATCCATGAAAAGGGAGACGCGTGGAGCGCTGGCCCGCAAGGACGATCAGGCACCCGGTCCCCGAGGGGGGCAGAAAAAGGGAGGGAGGGAAGGGAGAAGAAGATCCTCCAAGTGAGTGGTGGTCCAGCATCTGTCTCACAGTAGAGTGTACAAAAATACTGGATACCCTGCATGTAAATAAAAAAGTGAGAAGTTATAAACAGCATAAAACATAAGTAAAACCTAAACACAATAGCACATTACAAGAAAGGGACAAAACTGAGGACCTCGTTGAGGCCTTTGGGGCATATGCAATCAATTTTCATAATCCACCAACGGTCTTTCTCCAATCCCCCCCCCCCCCAGTCAATTAATATCCGGTCAATACCCCGAATTTGGAGGAGGCTAGCATCACACCCATGTTTTAACTTGAAATGCCTTGGGATAGGCTTCAATACAGTATCGGCAAGAGATTCTGATGCATTCTTAATATCTTGCACGTGCTCCCTCACACGCACTCTCAGTTGGCGAAAAGTAAGACCCACATAGATGAGGCCACATGGACACAAGGCGTGGTTGATTACGCCTTCTGTATTGCAAGATGTATGCTGTGTGATTTGAAACTCCTTATGACCATCACTTGATGGGAAGGATGTACACCGCACCAGATTTACACAGGCCGCACAGTTCTTGCATGGATAGAAGCCCCATCTGGGGCCTTTTGAGCTGAAGGCTTTCTCTGGTCCCGGATCTTTATGGTAACTATGTACCAGCAAGTCCCTCAGGTTCATCGCCCTTCTATAGGTGGTGGAAGGGACTGGTGTAGTACATTTGGAAAGGACTAGGTCTTGCTTCAAAATGAGCCAATATTTCCCCAATGCATTTCTAACATCTATCACAGTAATTGAAAAGCCAGAGATGGTAATAAATCCTCTCTACCTTCTCTATAGGGAGTCCTACTGTGACTGCCGGTAGGCTCGGGGCTGAGGTAACTGCACAATCTGGTGCAGGTGTTATACAATGTAGTGTTGTTTTAGAACAGACCTGCACAACAAACAGCTCATGTACCGCATGCAGCCCACCAAAGTTTTGCTGCAGCCCATGGAGCCGTGCAGGATATGGAGCTCCCATCTTCTTATATTCAAATGTTTCAGACGCAAACATATTTGAACACTGTCATCGGGACTAGGGTAAAACAGCGCTCGTCAGTCCCAGCCTCGACATGCTGCTGCTCGGCACGCTGCTGACGTCATCACACTATTGTCGGCACCCAAACACCTCAGAGGAGAAGAGATGGCACAGCCAATAGTAAGTCAAGGAGCCAAAGATTAAATTAATTATATCATTGTGGATGAGGAAGGAAGGGGCTAATGTTACAGTGAGGGCACATAATGAGGGTGACAATTGTCAAAGGGGGCACAATTGTGGTGGGGGTTCCTTCATTCAATCGGGCAATGTACAGGGGAATATTTTGGAGAGGGACAGTATGTGGGCATACAGTGGGTACAGAAAGTATTCAGACCCCTTTAAATTTTTCACTCTTTGTTTCATTGCAGCCATTTGGTAAATTCTAAAAATTTCATTTTTTTTCTCATTAACGTACACTCTGCATCCCATCTTGACTGAAAAAAAACAGAAATGTAGAAATTTTTGCAAATTTATTAAAAAAAACCCCTGAAATATCACATGGTCATAAGAATTCAGACCCTTGGCTCAGTATTGAGTAGAAGCACCCTTTCTATTTCAAGTGTTTATTTCTGTTAATGTTGATGACTATGGCTTACAGCCAATGAAAACACAAAAGTCATTGTCTCAGTAAATTAGAATAATTAACAAAAAACACCTCCAAAGGCTTCCTAAGCATTTAAAAAGTCCCTTAGTCTGTTTCAGTAGGCTCCACAATCATGGGGAAGACTTCTGACTTGACAGATGTCCAGAAGGCAGTCATTGACACACCCCACAAGGTTCCAGAGTTCCAATTTTCATTTGGAAATCAAGGTCCCAGAGTCTGGAGGAAGAGTGGAGAGGCCACAATCCAAGCTGCTTGAGGTCTAGTGTGAAGTTTCCACAATCAGTGATGGTTTGGGGAGCCATGTCATCTGCTGGTGTAGGTCCACTGTGTTTTTTCCAGGCCAAAGTCAGCGCAGCTGTCTACCAGGAAATTTTAGAGCACTTCATGCTTCCCTCTGCTGACAAGCTTTTTGGAGATGGAAATTTCATTCTCCAGCATGACTTGGCACCTGTCCACACTGCCAAAAATACCAATACCTGGTTTAAAACCAACAGTATCACTGTGCTTGATTGGCCAGTAAACTCGCCTGACCTTAACCCCATAGAGAATCTATTGGGTATTGTCTAGAGGAAGATGAGAGACACCAGACCCAACAATGCAGACGAGCTGAAGGCTGCTATCAAAGCAACCTGGGCTTCCATAACACCTCAGCAGTGCCACAGGCTGATCGCCTCCATGCCACATTGCCGCATTGATGCAGTAATTGATGCACGAGGAGCCCGACCAAGTATTGAATGCATTTACTAAACATACATTTCAGTAGGCCAACATTTCAGATTTTAAAAACATTTTTCAAGCTGTTGTTATAAAGTATTCTAATTTACTGAGATAATGACGCTTGTGTTTTCATTGGCTGTTAGCCATAATCATCTACATTAACAGAAATAAACACTTGAAATAGATCACTCTGCTTGTAATGACTCTATATAATATGTGAGTTTCACTTTTTGTATTGAATAACTGAAATAAATAAACTTTTTGATAATATTCTAATTTAGTGAGATGCATGTGTATGTAGCCTCTATTTCTTTAGTGTGGTAAGTACCATTTTGAGGGTATGTACCATTATTATTCATTGTAGCAAAATGGGAAACAGAAAATCCACTACTGTTGTTGCAGATTCATGGTTTTGCATAGCATTTGCTCTCCTGCACTGATTATGGGGGCAGAAACCTCAGGGTGAAGATCTTTTATCTTGCACCATTTATACTCAAAAAACACATTTCCAACAAATGCATATAAAATTCCCCTCCTTGCTATTTTTTTTTCTTAAAGATTACAAATAGTTTATTAAATAGTAATATGTTGCAATAATCTCATTTATTTTAATGCAGTTATAGTACTTCACATATAACATTTATTTATATTCTCTCATATACAATAAATATCCATACGCTTCAATCATCTGTTTAAGAAAAACAAAATGGAATAAATATTAACCCTTCCATATTATTCCATCATCCCTCCTCCCTTGAATCAAAACAAACCCCACCTGCACCCCCAAACTGAAGGGGAGGATACAAGGAAAACCCTTCACCCCATAACTAGCATTGCTCTACACCTGTCCATTCTTCCCAGATATGCTCATAAACAGTTGTCTGATTTTTATTATCGTAGACCACTTTCTCTTTTTTCGCTTATCAATTAATTTAATTCAGGTTGTTCTTTTACCTTCCATTTCCTCATAACTGCAAACAGAGTTTGAGACAAAATACGTATTAATAAGATCTTATTACTACTTCTTTTAAGACTCAAATATCTACATCTAATAAAGAATTTTTAGGGTCATTTTATAAATGCACTTAAACATTATTTAATACACTATTGAATTACCATACAATATCTTACTATTTGTTTTCTTAAATTCTGTGTCAGTGGCTAATCTAAGGGTTTTTGAGATGTAAATAGAGAGATATTCTCCCTTACAATTGATTCTGGAAGATTCATTTATTTAAGGCAGGTTAGTTGGAGGGTGGGTGGATGTCTGGTTGAGGAGTTCTCTAAGAACTCGTTCACACTGCTGTATGACATAGTAGAGTGCTCTCTGATGTTTTATCAGACAGCACTCAGCCCAATATTATACTATGGGGCAGTGCAGATCTGAAATGTTTTTGCTCATGACGATTCGGCATGGGAAAACAATTGCAGCACGCTGAGAGTGGCTCAGCAAATCGGATCACATGCACCCATACAAGTCTATGGGTGCGTGTAAAACCTTGGCCCAGACTTGGATTTCATCCCAGTGCAGTTTGATTTATGCAGACACAGACGATGGAAAAGTTGGAGAAACGAAGTTCTCCATCTTCTCCGCACCTGTAATATGATTGTCTCAAACAAGAGAAACGGATCCCAGTAAACTGACACTCGGCTCAAACTCTGGTCAGAGCTTGAGCCTAGTGTCATTAGCATAAATGATCCAATTCTCTCACATGAGAGAATCAACACTTGTGTGACCCGGCCTAACGTGTAGTTGGGGAGCTAAGAGTGGGAGATGGTTTGAAGGGGTGAAGTGGAAGGTGGAGTGGGGGAGGTATCAGAAGAGGAGGGATATTTTAACTTAATTATTATTTTAATATGGTGAAAGTTATCTAATTTAATGTTAGAAGGGTTTAAGATAAGTTGAAATGGTATTTCTTTGCTTGGATGAGAAGAGATCTGATGTCTCTGATATGTCTTCAAAAGACACATTCAGATAGTGATTCAAGAAAGTAGCTAAAAGTGGGTTGTCAAGTACATGTATATCATGCTGTACATAATATCTACTCACGAGGGTCTTTATCCTTGTTCAAAGGGGTGTAAATATAAGTATGTATTACACAGGGTAGAAGTAAGATATATATATATATAAATATATATATATATATATATATAAACTGTTGAAATGTAAAATTAACAACATAAGGTTAGAAATTGCAAACACCTGTATTCCTCTCCCATATAAATCTGAGCTTCACTATGAAGAAAGTGAAAACTTGCAATATCCGATTTTGATTGTAGGAGATTTTAATACTGTAATTGACTTTACCTGTAATAGAAAATCATGTAGACGTGCGTCAAAGTCTAGTGATACAACATCTTTTCCAATCCTCTGGAAGAATTTTTTGGGGAAGAGGCTTATTAATCCCAAGGATTATCAGGATTCATGTTACTCTAAGACTTAGCAATCCTGATTCCCTATTGATATGGTTTTTGGCAATGGAGAAATTTTGTATAAACTCCTTTAAGGGGGTTGATACTCAGCAGCTTTTACGGGGATCTCCCTGGGCAACCCAGGCTTGCACCAACTTTGGAAGGGAGTGGATGAACCTGTCCATGATGACCTTTTCCACCATCTGTACTGGGGAGGAAGATTGAGGTTACAACCACTTTGAACCAAGTGTAGGAGGTCGAACATTTGGGACCTGGGAGGTTTGTCACTGCAATAGGCCCAGTGGTGCACCCGTTGCACCCTAACAGTCAGAGTCACTCCCAAGCGCGCCAAAATTTCTGTTTTTAATTTGGCGCACTCCTTTGCGTCCTGCAGGGCCAAACAAGTCATAATGGGCTTTCTGAGGCTGGCCCATTAAATATGGCACCAGCACCTCCGCCCACTGCTCTGGAGGCAATCTCTCCCGCTCCGCCACCCTCCCAAAGAACGTTAGGACCTCGACGTCATCACCCGGAGTAATCTTTTGCAATGCTCTTCTTACCGTCTTCCTGACGTGTGAATCATTACCTGGAGTTGAGGGAGGGACGGCCTCTCTGCTGCGAACTTTCCCCGCTAGAAGTTCCATCTGCCGTTGTTGCTGCTGAATCTGCTGCATCAGAAGTTTATTAGTCTCTTGCTGCATCTGTTGCTGCTCCCGGTGCTGCTGTTGCAGGCTCTGCTGGCTCTGCAAGTGCTGCCAGTGCTGCTGTTGTTGGCTTTGCAGCAGGTGTTTGAGTGGCTCTTTCATGGTGCCGGACATCTCTGGCTGGCTGGCGGCCTTTACCCAGGACATCCATCGATCTCTGTGGCAGGTACACGTTTTCCTGGAATCTTGCCCACATTCTCCACTAATTGTGACTGGGTTGGTACTCACTCAGCCACTTTTAAGATAGTCACAGGAGTCAGTTTCTTTAAAAATGTCCAAGGTGGGTTTATTCGGACTTCATAAACTGCACTCTCCAGGTAAATTAAACATTTTCTCGGTAATTATTTTGATTCTAGGCTACATATATACCGGGACACGAGGATATGTACTTTAAATGCCCCTGATGAAGCCACCGTGTGTGGCGACACGCACTGGGCACTGAGGTCCCATTTGCACCTTCCCATTTACAGGCTGATTTGATTGAGTATTTGCTTTCTATGATCATATTGTTTAATTGGCTCTACTATTATTTTTTGCTGGGGCAGCACGGGTGGCCACAATTGAGTGTATGTGATGGAGTGGTTATGGAGTAGTCATCTCCAGTGTGAGGTGAAAGGGTCTATTGGCAATCGCCAGTTTACAATTATACTGTTCTATAGACCTATTACCCTGTATACAGGGACACCATATTGATTTTCACACAGATACCTGTTGTTGCACTTTATATACATATTGTTTTTTGTGTATTCTCTATTTATATAGAATACTTTGGGCTTGTGCAATATTGACCATCATAGATATTCTATACAGCCTGTTAGAGTTCATCTATTTGACTGCACTTTATTGTATTTTCTGTCATTATAATATGGGAAGGTCTCTAAAGTAGTGGGTTCCTCAAGCAGTGGATTCCTCCACTATTTTTAATGGTGTTTTAAAATAATTTTTTTTGTGCGTATTCTTATATATGTGTCAGGAGATACTGTAATAAATTGATGTAATTTATATTCAAATATTCCGTGATTATTTCTTCAGGTGATCACCGCTTAGGTGCATGTCTTCTTTTCTTTTTGAAATTCGTATGATGTTGTATGACATGTGGCAGGTAGATCCCAGTTATTAGATGGTGCCCTCCTAAAGTAGTAGGTGCATGGGGTTATGTCCCAGCTTTTTGTCCTTTTTATGGGCACAAGACATGGATTTCCTAATCCAAGCTGCTCTTTGCCCTACTTATTGACCATATATAAGGCTATGTGCCCACGATGCAGAAATGCTCAGGATTTTTTCCTGAGCGTTTCTGCATCTCCCTGGCAGAAAAAAACGCATGCGGATTGTACATGTGGATTGTACATGCGGATTGTACATGCGGATTGTACATGCGGATTGTACATGCGTTTTCCTGCCAGGGACATGCGGAAATGGAGCTTTATTCACTGACATTTCCGCATGCGGATTGACAAGCGCTTTCCAAGCGATTAGCATCACTTGGAAAGTGCTTGTGACAACTAGGTCACACTGTATAAATTCATGCAAACTGCATGGATTTATATAGTGTGACCCGAGAGAGTGGTAAAAATAAAAAAATAAATGTATACTTACCCTCCGATGGCCCCCGGTGTCCTGCTTTACACTCCGTTCTCCCTTGCCGGCAACAGTGAATTGAAAGACCTGCCGACGTCAGCATCGCGTGACCCGTCACATGACTCTGACGTCAGCGCAGGTCCTTCAATTCATTGCAAAGTGCCGGGAAGCAAGTATCAGCGCAGCGCGGGCCGACAGAAGGTAAGTAGACAGTTATTTTTTATTTTATTCTTTTTTTACAGATTTTTTAATGGTACCTGGGTGTGGAGGAGACTCTCCTCTCATCTACACCCGGGTACCATCTGCACATGGGAACGCGTGGATTACGCATCTACATATACAGTGATGCGTAATCCATGTGATCTAAAGCAAGTCAATGGCGGCGAAGACGCAGCACTTCTGCAAAATAATTGGTAGCGCTGCGTTTTTTTCCGCAGCGGAAATTTTCGCAGCATGTGCACAGCACATGCGGATTATCATTGGGGAACATTGCTGCCCTTCTACCATGCGTTTTTAATGCGTTTCAGCAGCTATAAAAACGCTGCGGAAACGCATTAAAAACGCATTGTGGGCACACAGCCTAAGGTTGTAAAGGAATAAGGGGTTCTCAGTTTTGGACTCAGGAGGAAATATTAGCGATGTACACAGGTGATTTGTTATTATTTTAATAAATGTAAAGGAAGATCTAAGGACAGATATTACATTGGTGAATGGATTTGGTATTTTTTCTGGATTGAAGATTAATTGGAATAAGTCAGATATCATTATTGGACAAGAATTTCCAAATTACAGATGGTGATATACTTATTATCCAAGAGGGCAACAGTTTGAAATATTTGGCATTAAATATATCACATAAGATGGTGGACTATATAGAAGTGAATGTCATACCGGTGTTGAGTCGTTTTAGCAGAATGGCAAAAATATGGAGGAACAAGGAAGAATCAATCTGATTAAAATGTATTTGTTTTTTTATGTATATTTAATAAATTCCCCTCTTTGCAACTTAGTGACTGAGTATAGGAAAAAATGTATATTAAAGCAACCTTATACCCTGAGACTGAAAAGTTACTACACTTTGTAAATATACAGTCATCCTTCCTGACGCCCTTCTTTTGCCTCCCGCTACCTCCATTGCTTAGATCTGTGTTCTGTTCCTACTACCTCCAAGATGGCCACCAGTTTGGTAAGTCTAAACCACATCTTCCCTGTCTTTTCTGTGCTGTGGGATGGGAAAGGAAAGGCAGGAGAGGTGAGGTTTAGATTTACCAGTGTACTCCATGCTGCTATGACCGTCATCTTGGAAGCAGGAGGAAAGGAACGCCTATCCCAGCAGAGGAGGCATCGGGGAGCTAATGGAGGGCTTCAGGTAGAGTGCCTATACATGCGAAACGTATACCCACTTCTCAGTCCCAGGGGAAGGGGCCCTTTAACACTGTTGCAGGACAATATTAGCGTTGAGCTGTAATTGTTTTCTAAGGCAGTACACTTAATATAGGACAATCACTGTGCTACCAGTATTATTCCGCACATAAATGATACTGATTCTCCATTTTGTAATAACATAATTAACCCTTTGTGCTAAACTGAATAGTAAATTATAGTCTGTTTTTCAATTAACAGCATAAAGCAATATGTTTACAAAGATGAATACTCCAATGCTAACCAAAACTGAATTCTCTGCTAAGGTTACAAAATAACCAACACTTTATACATGGACAGTAAATTCTTTTTCTAATTTCTCGTCTTATTTCTGTTTGCCATTTTAGGAGACAGTGGTGTGCGGCCATCTCTCCCCGGCAGCACAATCTCTGACAACATCAAGAGACTAGATTTTCATCAAGTGCTTGGCCAGGGGAGTTTTGGAAAGGTAAGAACCTATAACATTACGAGCCCAGATTGTATATTGTTTGCTATACAATATAAGATCATGAATGAAGTAGAGAATAACACTGTTAATAACCATCTTAGATCCCCAAATTCAGGTGTTTCTGACAAAGGCAGATGCAGGGCGGTTTCCAAATGTGTTGCTACCTATATATGTGTAATAGTGTTTTCTGATAGTCTACAGTGGGTTAAAGTATTTTTCTGGTGCCTCTAACTTCTGCACTAGGAAGTTGCAGGTGCTGCTGTTTTCCCCACATGCCTGCACCTTGGAATCTTGGATGGCCAGCAGATAACAACATCTATTTTTCAATACAGGTGCACGATCCTGTTGGCTGTGCAAGTGTGGGCCAGACACCTGTATAGACAACATCATGCAGAAGTGACAGCTGCCGTAGAAACTCTACATGCAAATATGTGACCAGAGCACTTTCATCCACCTTTATCCATGCTAGCTGTGTCACCCACATAGAATGTGGAAGAATGTGCTCTGGTCAGATGAGACCAATAATTTAAATTTTTTGCTAAATGAAAAACACTAAGTGTGGAGGAAAACTAACACTGCAGATCACCCTGAAAACACCATCCCCACCGTCAAACATGGTGGTGGAATCATCATGCTGTGGGGATGCTTTTCTTTAACAGGGACGCTCGTCAGAGTTGATTAGAAGATGGATGGAGCTAAATACAAGACAATCTTGTAGGAAAAACCTGTTAGAGGCTGGAAAAACTTGAAACAGAGATGAAGGTTCACCTTCCCGCAGGACAACGACTCTAAACATACTTCCAGAGCTACAATAAGATGGTTTAAATAAAAACATACTCGTGTGTTTATATAGCCCAGTTAAAGTCCAGACATAAATCTCATTGAGAATTTGTGGCAAGGCTTAAAAATTGTTGTTCACAAACGCTCTCTATCCAATCTCACAGCTAGTTTGCAAAGAAGAGTGGGCAAAAATTTCAACCTATAGTGCAAAGCTGGTAGAAAAATACCTTGCAGCAGTAATTGCAGCAAAAGGTGGTCCTACAAAGTGTTGACTCAGAGGGGCTGAATACAAATGCACGTCACAATTTTCAGATTTACATTTTTAAAATATTCAGAAAAACATGTATCATTTCCTTTACACTTCACAAATACTTGTACTCTGTGTTGGTATATCACATAAAATTCCAATAAAATACATTTAAGTTTTTGCATGTAACTTGAAAAAATGTGGAAAAGTTCACAGGATGTGAATACTTTTTCAAGGCACTACATTGTACATCTGCATGTACGTAGCTACATAAGTATGAGTAAATATATGTGTGTGTACTGAGAATGACATTTATTAAAGATATTGTCCACAGTTAAAAAGTAATAATTCAAAAAATTCCGTGTCAGCAGTGGTGACGTCTCATACATTCTCCTGATTGCTAACCAATGACTCGTCTCAATGGTTTTGTCCAATAAATAGAGACATCCTCAATGAGACCAGTGATTGTCTGCAGCAAGGTAAACAAGTGCAGGTTTGGACTACTGTGCCAGGCTCTGGAATAGCAAAGGATTTATCAGGGTAGTATCGTTTTATTTTTTTAATCATACTACTCCCTGAAGTTAGGACAAAAATCGAATTGAGGACAAGCCTCCTAATACTATTACAGACAACTCTCTGATTTTTTAGGACATTCCTGGGAAAAGGAGAGAGCTCCTTGATTACCAGAGAAGCCAGCAAATATCCCAAAGCATACTCTTCACAATATATTCACCTCTCGTGTTTTCTGCAATTCTTATAAGGCTGGGTGCCCACGTAGCGTTTTTCAAGCGTTTATGATGCGGAATTTCCGCAGCGGAAACGCTTGTGAAACACTAGGTAATCCGCACCCCATGGTCCCCAAGGGGATTCCGCATGTTCTATGCACATGCTGCGGATTTTTCCGCAGCGTTTATGCTGCGTACAAAAATCTGCAGCATGTCATTTAATTTTGCGGAAGCGCAGCGGAAGCCCCGCTATTGACTTGCATTGAGACGCATAGAATGCGCGTCTGTACATTTCTACAAGTGAATTCTATGCGTCTCTATGTACGGATGGTACCCAGTTCAGGAGGAGAGAAGACTCTCATCCAGACCTGGGTACCATTCTTCCTGTAAAAAAAAGAATAAAATAATAAATAAAGTTAATACTCACCTTTCCGAAGGCTTCTCTGCATGCCGGCATCGCTGAAGGACCTGCGGTGACGTCACAGTCATGTGACCGCAGGCCCTTCACCGCTCTGTCTCACGATATGCCGGCAGCCGGGAACTAGACAGGAAGGAGCGCTGCAGCCACGCCGGGGCATCGGGGGTGAGTATAGCTTTATTTTATTTTATTTTTACGTTTCACACTGTATAAATCCATGCTGTTTGCATGGATTTATACAGTGTGACCTAGTTGTCAAGCACTTTCCAAGTGATGCTATCGCCTGGAAAGCGCTTGTCAATCTGCATGCGGAAACGCATGTGAATCCGCATGTGGATCCGCATGTATTCTGCAGGAAAAAAGCATGCACAATCTGCATGTACAATCTGCATGCGTTTTTTCTGCCAGGGAGATGCAGAAATGCTGCAGAAATTTTCTGCTTCATTTCTGCATCGTGGGCACATAGCCTAACTCCTGGCATCACTGCAACATAAAACCTGACACCAGAGGTGCTGTGGAGTGAAAAGGAGTTTAGGATCAGGACAAAGTGTCTGCAAATGTAGTCTCAGGTCTGTGCTGCAGATTAAGGTGCATTCACACTGCGCAGTTATCGGAAACCAGTGGAAACAGGCTGACGTTCGCCCGACAAACAAGCAAAGTGGTCTTTCATAGGGTAAAATGATCTTTTGTTTTGCTTAAATCTTTATCGATCTTGAAATAACCTATACAAAAAACTATGAGCAATAGCCAAGGTAGCATAAAAGGTATATATTTTATTAGTACAATTTAGACACATGATAAAATCTGATGAAAAAAGAGAAAATCAGATAAGGCTAAAAACACAGGCAAACCCCATGGTGCATAACAAAAGAATATGCAGCAATATTAAGTAATGTATACATAATAGGCTATTAGAAAAAGGTATGTTGGGTGGAAATAATTCCTACACACATATAAAGTGTAATAGACGCCAAATGTGATAAAGTATATATGCTGCACAAAATAACCCTAGTATAGATAGGCATACATTTGCAGCATGGTCTTTGATGCCAGCATCTATGTACAGCTGAGCTCTGCACCCCAACACAGTCTGTTTATATTGATTCTCATCTCAGCTTTTCATGGCTGACACAGGAATAATGCCAACCAGCTCTGGAGTTGTAGTTATTCCTGTCTCAATCATGCATGGCTAAGACTGAAGTAATCCTTTAACCTCCTAGCTTTAATGGGTAATTCTAGTGGGGTTATTTCCTAGTGCCCATGTTTATAGCTATTAGATCTCCTGTATGTAAGCTAGTAAGAAACTGTAGAAATATAAAATAATTATTAAAGAAATAGCAATGGTGTCACTTTCCTGCTCCCCTCCACACTTATTTCAATGAGTTGTTCGGCCTTAGGGTACAAGTCTGCAGTAACTATGTGACTACAGACTTGTGAGTCCTCACAGTGTGCAGTGTGTGTGCTGTTGAGGTTCTCCAGTGCCGGTGCCAGGAATGGGCAGGAGCATAACTGCAGGTATGCAATTTGCATACATGTGGTCATGTGCCGACGAGACATGTGCAGCTGTCCATGTCGCCCTGGCACTTTACAGAAAAATTGTGTGCCAGTTCAAATGTGCTGTTGCGTGTAGGGTGCGTTACACTCACTTGTAGGCCACAGGCCCCAGCTGTCTCCAGGTCTTCAACTTAAGGAGCTGCCGCACATAGATTAGGGAACACTCAGTTCGTTTCAACACACAGAAATTTACTCGACAGTTCAATTGCATCAGATTGTAATACACAGTATCGGGCACAACATTCTCCATTTCTTATTTCCATAGTACAGAACATTTTCAGCATTTATTTACGTTCTAACTGGACTATCCCTACGTTCACTGATCCTGTCAGCCCCAGGATTTCCCAGTTGAGTTCCACAATACACCCGAGATCTGTTACATTTCCCATACACAATTGCACGTCCATCTTCCTCTGTATGTAAAGGGGTGAGGTGCTTGCCATAGCACCTGAATCGAGCCCTGATCTCCGGACATTGCAGGAATGTCTGCAGTGAATTTTTGTAAGGCCTCATATCACCCAGTACAATATGTACTCACTCTTGATATCAGCCCCAACTGCCCTTGAATTTGATCTTATATCACTCACGAACGCTCTACAAACAGGAAGCAGTCTCCTTTAACTGGCACTTTTCCCTCCCACTATGAGCTAGTCCTAAACATGAACACTTTCTTACACTATTCTCATCCTACCTATGTCAACTCCTAAGTCCTAAACTATGTCTTATCTTGCGCAATCCTATGCTGTACACTATACATTATACATATGACCATATCACACTCTATATTACAATTCACATAATATGACATACTGTAACTATGTAATTACACCATATATACTGAAAACTGCAGGACATCGTTTACACTACAATACAACACGATTGGTGTCTTCAGGGGTATGAATGCGACGGTCCAGTCAACACCCCCTTACACAGGCTCGCTCAATACAAGGGAATTGAGTGAGGCCGGATAAATGACCATCTGCTCCCATCACTGGAGAATCCTCATGAGTCTACACTCACATAAAGTGTCTGCAGACTTGTACCCCAAGGCCAGACAACACCTTTAATGAAGATCATCAACTAATGACCATTTTTTTCTAGGTGGTGCTGGCGGAAGATAGATATACCCGCCAGCAATTTGCTGTAAAAGTCATCACAAAGAGGAACCTGCTAGCTGAAGGAGAGGAGCGCGCGTTGGTGGAGCGGCGTGTGTTACAACTTGCATCTGGCAGCCCCTTCCTTCTTCATGGCACATTCGCCTTTCAGACCAAGGTAAAATTGTGACCTGTTCATTAATATTGGATAAAGAATAAAGTGCACTCATCTATATGCACAGGATATGTCCACGTTTATATCTGGTGTTTGTTAACATTTCAGCATTGGAAACATTTTCATGTCCTGCTCCTTGTATGTGTAGCTGTCACCTACTGTGGGAACACTGGACAAACCCTGGGAACCAGGCAATGTGCCTAGAAATATGATGCTGACGGTTAACTTTTGGGGTTTCTCTATTGAAGTCTATGGAAAGTCTTGGAGTGGTTCAACTGGCTCCCAATATCTGAAGTCATTTGTCCACCCCTATGGATGTCATTCTTAATGAGTACTTCATAATGGTGAGAAATGCAGAAGGCAACATTACAGTGAAAAGTAATGCTGTACATTTAGCACATCACATTCTACATATGTAGATATATCTTCTATATGTATATACTTAGAATAACTAATAAACACATAGTAAAAGAAGAAAGTATCATTACTGCTATTATTATGTAACTATATCTCCACGAGTAAGTGGAACAGAGATTAATCACAGAAGAAATCGCAGAAGAAATCACTGATTATTGAGTGTTAGTAAATGTATGACTGCTACAATGACTTTATCATACGACTGATTTCTACGTCTTGTCTGACAGGAGCTTGTGCTTCTTGGGATGGAGTATGTCACCTGTGGCGAATTCCACCATCTCCTGATGAGGAAGGGGTGTCTTGACATCCCCAGTGCACGGTACAGTATTCACAGTCTAAGCCATACAGCTATGTATTTTCTAAATGAGACTGACTAGATTGATTCGATTGTTAGCCCTAACGTTCACGTAAATTCATATCTCCCATTCACAGGGATGTTATTAGGGAAACACTTAGAAAAATACAGCTCTAATTTTTATTTCCAAAACTAGCACCGCACCTGTCCACAGGTTGTGTGAGGCATCGCAGTTCATCCTCATTCACATTAGTCATGTGGCGTTATTTTTTAAAGAAAGACACCATGTTTTTCTGATCCTGGATAATCCTTTAACACCATATGAATATACATTGTAATAGTAGCAATTGTGTATCCCTATAGGCAAGAAGGAACTTAAAGAGGTTATCCACTACTTTAACATTGATGTCCTATACTTAGGATGAGCAGGTCCAGGTGCCTTATAATCAATACGATATGTGCGACTGCCCTTCTAGACCATTATAATAATATAAATACCTGTATATAATAACCAGAAATATAAAATCCTGATAAGTCCTGCCTGTCTAGTCTTTTGGGCAATATATATTTCTGAGTTTCTGATTCACTAAAAACTATTTTCTCCTCTTTTCTTTCGGCCAGATTCTACGCCGCAGAACTTGTGTGTGGAATTCAACACCTGCATTCTAAGGGCATCATCCACCGGTAACTAGAAATACATCTAATCCTCCACCACCAGTGATGCCTATAACTATACACAGCAATACTGAGAATTATACAGCGGACACTGATAAGAATCCATTTGTCTTCTTCACAGAGATCTCAAGCCTTCTAACATCTTGGTGGCTGCGACGGGCCATATAAAGATTGCCGACTTCGGTCTGGCACTTGAGAACATCTATGGAGACCGGACAGCCACCGAATACGCTGGGACACCAGGCTTCATGGCTCCTGAGATGCTGGCTGCGGAGGAGTACAATGCTGGGGTAGACTGGTATGCATTTGGCATCATTTTGAACATCATGATTACCAGCAGGTCCAAATACCATCGAGGACTATTCAACGCTTCCAGCAAGGAGGCGAAGAACATCATTAAAAAGGTCAGTACATGATATAAGTTGTATTACTTTTATATTATTGTGTGATTTATTGTGATGTTAGCGGTAATTTACTATTATATTCAGCTCCATTGGTGGGAGTGGAATCTCATGTTAGGTCAAGTGTTTACGTGTTCAATATAACACGTAAACACTTGTAGGGGTGACGTGATGGTATATATTACCTGTCATGTATTATTGAAGATGTCAGAAAAAAAACACTAATATTAGGCTTTTTTTTTTCATAAATATATATAATATTTATTTATTTTAGTTAAATTTTATTTATGAAGCTGTTATATAAATATAAACATTTTTTTTTCTTCTTTTGTAGCTCCTCCGGGAAGATCCTGCCAGGCGCCTCGGAGTCCATGGTAACATCAGAGCCCATAGGTTTTTCCAGCGTATTGACTGGGACTCGGTGGAAGCCCTTAGAATGTGTCCCCCACATGTTCCTGTGCCAGTAAGTATTAGAGGAGATGTTTTATACAGACTCATTTATGAATAGTTTCACATAGCTTTAATCACTTTTTCCAAATTCGTCAGATTACTAATAACAGTGAAGGTCGCTGATTTGTCAGTGGTGAGATTGTAAGCCCCCATACATGTTAAATGATCAGCAGATAGTGACAAAATCTGCCGATCATTGGTTGACATATGTAGAGAGCCTCTAGCTTTCCTGAACTTTACTATATACTGTTCTTATGTAATCACCTTCTTGTGTTTTCTTTTTCTCTTATAGCCAAGTAACATCCAGCGCGGCTCCAGACCATTCAATCTTCAAATTCTGGAAGCAGCAGAGGCTAACAACTCAGCCCTCTCAGCAGACCACCAGGCCTTGTTCACAGGGTTTTCATTTACCAACATCAGCTGGAAAACCCCAAACCATCCACCGGCTCTTTAATATCATCAGAGCAAGCTGTCTTCCTAAACCCCAAGAAGAACATCAAAATAAGAAGATCCGGAAGGGCAAGCAGGACCTGGACAAGCAAGAAATAAGCGTGTCAGGACTCAAGCCAGGATCAGGACCCCAGAAGAACACAGAAGATATTCCTGTTCAAAAGGATGGCCATAAAGATGGATGAGGCAAGGGAGGTAAGTGCCCAGTAGGGTTATGTGTGGCATTATGGTGTGCCTGGGAATACCATGCACACTACATGCCCCTGACAATAAGAGCCTTATGATACTATATGTATAGTGTTACGCTATGTATATAGTACATAAGAGAAAAAATATTCTAGTTATATTTACCGGTGACTACCGGTGACTATAATTACAATTTTCCCCTTCCTCCATAACAACTCATTGAGCTGTCCTGGGCGATGGGGAAATAAGGTGTGAGATGGCTGGCTATTAAGGGGTGGAAGGAGGCCAGTTTTTTTTTTTTTATAAATCATAGCATTTAAAGCTATATTGCTTTGCTATGTAAAATAATTATATTTACCGGTGACTACCGGTGACTATAGTTACACTTTTCCCCCTCCTCCATAACAACTCATTGAGCTGTCCTGGGCGACGGGGAAATAAGGTGTGAGATGGCTGGCTATTAAGGGGTGGAAGGAGGCCAGTTTTTTTTTTTTGGTTTGTTTTTTTAAATCATAGCATTGAAAGCTATATTGCTTTGCTATGTAAAATAATTATATTTACCGGTGACTACCGGTGACTATAGTTACACTTTTCCCCCTCCTCCATAACAACTCATTGAGCTGTCCAGGGCGACGGGGAAATAAGGTGTGAGATGGCTGGCTATTAAGGGGTGGAAGGAGGCCAGTTTTTTTTTTTTTTTTTTAATCATTGCATTTAAAGCTATATTGCTTTGCTATGTAAAATAATTATATTTACCGGTGACTACCGGTGACTATAATTACACTTTTCCCCTTCCTCCATAACAACTCATTGAGCTGTCCTGGGCGACGGGGAAATAAGGTGTGAGATGGCTGGCTATTAAGGGGTGGAAGGAGGCCAGTTTTTTTTTTTTTTTTAAATCATAGCATTTAAAGCTATATTGCTTTGCTGTGTGAAATAATTATATTTACCGGTGGCTACCGGTGACTATAGTTACACTTTTCCCCCTCCTCTAAAACAACTCATTGAGCTGTCCTGGGCGACGGGGAAATAAGGTGTGTGATGGCTGGCTATTAAGGGGTGGAAGGAGGCCAGTTTTTTTTTTTTTTTTAAATCATAGCATTTAAAGCTATATTGCTTTGCTGTGTGAAATAATTATATTTACCGGTGACTACTGGTGACTATAGTTACACTTTTCCCCCTCCTCTATATCAACTCATTGAGCTGTCCTGGGCGACGGAGAAATAAGGTGTGTGATGGCTGGCTATTAAGGGGTGGAAGAAGGCCAGATTTTTTTTTTTAAATCATAGCATTTAAAGCTGTATTGCTTTGCTATGTAAAATAATTACATTTACCTGTGACTATAGTTACACTTTTCCCCCTCCTCCATAACAACTCATTGAGCTGTACTGGGCGACGGGGGAAATAAGGTGTGTGATGGCTGGCTATTAAGGGGTGGAGGAGGCCAGGTTTTTTTTTTGTTAAATCATAGCATTATATCTAGCAACACTGCTAGATATAATCATAACAAAAGCATAAGGACATAAACATATGACGGTGTCCGGAGAGCCTGACGAGGCCGCAGTTGGTGAAATGCATGTCGAGGCTCACACACACCATCTGGATGCTCCTGTGCTTCTCGTGAGACATGGTACTGGTGCACATACTTTATGACTGATTATCTTCGGGCTCTCCTGATACCATCATATGTTTATGTCTTTATGCTCTTGTTATGATTATATCTACCAGGGTTAATTGGCTTCATTATTTTCACCTGCACCCCATATTGGGGATTAGCATCTACTGCGGCCATCTCGTCTTTTGACCAACTTCTGATTATTATATAGATATTGCAGGGGTATTATACAGGCAAAGTTTAAAGTTTTGCCTTCCTGCTCTCTACTATGTATTTATTTAACTGACTGCAATGCACGCCACTTATAAGACACTAGTGCTGTAGAACATCAGGGTTGCTTCACCTATATTTTGCGTACTGTTAAAACGTATTATAAACATCGAGCCTTTTTTCCGGGTTCTTATTAAAACTACGGCCACTCACAATTGATCAGCTAAACTCTCTGATATTTATACCTTATATAATTGTCAGTTAGCTGTGAGGTTTTAGTATTTAATTTATTTAATTATACCGGATTATATGCTTGCATATTCTACTTGTTAGTATACTTCTTTTGCAGGTATATTCATATTTTTTCCTGTTTTTTATAGACTATTCATCATATTTCTTAGTCTCGCAGTTTGCAGTAATTACTAGCCCACCCTAATTGTGTTTGCCCCTAGAACTCTAGAGCATTTTTCATCTCACAGGAGCTCCTCATTATCTGGTTCTATCCTTATATTCAGGGATTGTTTCCATCCTCCCTGTTTTTTAATTGTACTTCTCCCCCTTACCTTGTATTGTTGTATTATTGGTATTATATTTATAATTGATGTACAATAAAATGGTTTATATATTTAACAAACCTTTGTTTTCGTTTGGGTCTCCGTCTCCTCCATATTTATTAACATTATATATATTGAGCGGTATTTGACTAGGATTCCCTTCTTTTTGGTTTTGATATCTTCTTAGGGGACAACACACTTCTCTTTAGTGATATCTCTTATGTAGGTTTACATGTGTAGATACAGGTCTGGTGACGAATTCTGTGTTGCTCTGTAAGTGTGCTGCAGTAATACAGTGGGTACGGAAAGTATTCAGACCCCTTTACATTTTTCACTCTTTGTTTCATTGCAGCCATTTGGTAAATTCTAAATAGTTCATATTTTACTCATTAAAGTACACTCTGCACACCATCTTGACTGAAAAAAACAGAAATGTAGACATTTTTGCAAGTTTATTAAAAAAGAAAAACTGAAATATCACATGGTCATAAGTATTCAGAATCTTTGCTCAGTACTGAGTAGAAGCACCCTTTTGAATTAGTACAGCCATGAGTCTTCTTCGGAATGGTGCAACAAGTTTTTCACTCCTGGATTTGGGGATCCTCTGCCATTCTTCCTTGCAGATCCTCTCAAGTTCCGTCAGGTTGGATGCTGAACGTTGGTGGACAGCCATTTTCAGGTCTTTCCAGAGACGCTCAATTGGGTTTAGGTTAGGGCTCTGACTGGGCTAGTCAAGAATGGTCACAGAGTGGTTCTCAAACCCCTCCTTTGTTATCTTAGCTGTGTGCTTAGGGTCATTGTCTTGTTGGAAGGTGAGCCTTTGGCCAAGTCTGAGGTCAAGAGCACTCTGGAAGAGGTTTTCATCCAGGATATCTCTGTACTTGGCCACATTCATGTTTCCTTCAATTGCAACCAGTCATCCTGTCCCTGCAGCTGAAAAACACCCCCATAGCAATGCTGCCACCACCATGTTTCACTGTTGGGATTGTATTGGGCAGGTAATGAGCAGTGCCTGGTTTTCTCCACAAATACTGCTTAGAATTATCACCAAAAAGTTCTATCTTCATCTCATCAAACCAGAGAATCTTATTTCTCATAGTCTGGGAGTCCTTGACTGGTGGAGGACTGCAGTGATAGTTGACTTTATGGAACTTTCTCCCATCTCCCTACTGCATCTCTGGAGCTCAGCCACAGTGATCTTGGCGTTCTTCTTTACCTCTCTCACCAAGTCTCTTCTCCCATGATTGCTCAGTTTGGCTGGATGGCCAGGTCTAGGAAGACTTCTGGTGGTCCCAAACTTCTTCCATTTAAGGATTATGGAGGCCACTGTGCCCTTAGGAACATTGAGTAATACAGAAATTCTTTTGTAACCTTGGCCAGATCTGTGCCTTGCCACAATTTTGTCTCTGAGCTCCTTGGGCAGTTCCTTTGATTCTCATTTGGTCTGACAAGCACTGTGAGCTGTTAGGTCTTATATAGACAGGGGTGTGCCTTTACAAATCAAGTCTTATCAGTTAATTAAACACAGCTGGACTCCAATGAAGGAGTAGAACCATCTCAAGGAGGATTACAAGGAAATGGACAGCATGTGACTTTAATATGAGTGTCTGAGCAAAGGGTCTGAATACTTATGACCATGTGATATTTAAATTTTTCTTTTTAATAAATTTGCAAAAATTTCTATATTTCTGTTTTTTTTTCAGTCAAGATGGGGTGCAGAGTGTACTCTAATGAGTAAAATATGAACTATTTAGAATTTACCAAATGGCTGCAATGAAACAAAGAGTGAAAAATTTAAAGGGGTCTGAATACTTTCCGTACCCACTGTATACCAGGAATAAACCAGAAGGGAACAGTAAGCACTGCTTATTACATGTACCTAGCTTTTCTTTTAACCTACTCCTACTCCTTCAACATGCTTACATATGCTCACAGTTTTGGCTCCACTAATCCTCAGTCTCCTTCGCTATCCCCAAACCTCAGCACCCTCTAACCAAATAATTATCTCTCCTTCCCTCTTATCTCCACACCTGTCCTCATCTGCCATACTGCTCTTCAACCTCAGATCTATCCTACTAAAACATGAAAAAACAGTCACTCTCCTTCTCCCACCTGCTCTACCTCTCTCTGCTTCTCCTCACTGCAGGCGACATATCTTCCAATCCTGTTCCCCCCACATCCAGGGCCGGTTTTAGCCAAAGTGGGGCCCTGGGCAAAAGTTTAAAGTGGGGCACCAAACGCTCATATATTGTACCATCACACAGAAACATTTCAGTTGCATTTACATGCACAGAGTTCAGGCCGTTAAGCGAATGCAATTGTCAAGTCGTTCTGTGCTTGATTTTGGCGTCTTTAGACAGGCTGACTAACAATGATGAGCGCATGATGAACAGTGATGAACAATTACTAGTGATGTGCTGCTGAGAATAATGATTTTTGTTCTGCCATAAACAATCCAATCACCCGATGAATGAGCAGCATTTTGCTCATTCATTGGGCAATTGCCAATCTTTACACTTATTAACTTTTGTCTGTGCTGCCGGGATTTATAACTGTGGATGCTACATACACATAGTTCAGTTTTTCTATTATATCAAATACTTATTTCAAGCAATAATATACAAATTAATTATGTAAAAATGTAAAAATCATACAGTCTGATTTTCTAGATTACTTTTTATATTCTGTCTCTCACAGTTGAAGAGTACCCGCGATAAAATTACAGACCTCTTCATTCTTTGTAGGTGGGAAAACTTGCAAAATCAGCAATGTATCAAATACTTATTTTCCCCACTGTATATATGAGCACATAGATATAGACTTGTGTTTATATATATATATATATTTATTAAGCACATATATATACAGTACAGACCAAAAGTTTGGAAACACCTTCTCATTTAAAGATTTTTCTGTATTTTCATGACTATGAAAATTGTCCATTCACACTGAAGGCATCAAAACTATGAATTAACACATGTGGAATTATATACTTAACAAAAAGTGTGAAACAACTGAAAATATGTCTTATATTCCAGGTTCTTCAAAGTAGCCACCTTTTGCTTTGATGACTGCTTTACACACTCTTGGCATTCTCTTGATGAGCTTCAAGAGGTTATCACTGGAAATGGTCTTCCAACAATGGTTTTCACTTCACAGGTGTGCCCTGTCAGGTTTAATAAGTGGGATTTCTTGCCTTATGATTGTGGTTGGGACCATCAGTTGTGTTGTGCAGAAGTCTGGTGGATACACAGCTGATAATCCTACTGAATAGACTGTTAGAATTTGTATTATGGCAAGAAAAAAGCAGCTAAGTAAAGAAAAACGAGTTGCCATCATTACTTTAAGAAATGAAGGTCAGTCAGTGCGAAAAATTGGGAAAACTTTGAAAGTGTCCCCAAGTGCAGTTGCAAAAACCATCAAGTGCTACAAAGAAACTGGCTCACATGAGGACCGCCCCAGGAAAGGAAGACCAAGAGTCACCTCTGCTTCTGAGGATAAGTTTATCCGAGTCACCAGCCTCAGAAATCGCAGGTTAACAGCAGCTCAGATTAGAGACCAGGTCAGTGCCACACACAGTTCTAGCAGCAGACACATCGTTTCCACAACTATTAAGAGGAGACTTTGTGCAGCAGGCCTTCATGGTAAAATAGCTGCTAGGAAACCACTGCTAAGGACAGGCAACAAGCAGAATAGACTTGTTTGGGCTAAAGAACAGACGAAATGGACATTAGACCAGTGGAAATCTGTGCTTTGCTCTGATGAGTCCAAATTTAAGATCTTTGGTTCCAACCACCGTATCTTTGTGCGACGCAGAAAAGGTGAACGGATGGACTCTACATGCCTGGTTTCCACCGTGAAGCATGGAGGAGGAGGTGTGATGGTGTGGGGGTGCTTTGCTGATGACACTGTTGGGGATTTATTCAAAATTGAAGGCATACTGAACCAGTATGGCTACCACAGCATCTTGCAGCGGCATGCTATTTCATCCGGTTTGCGTTTAGTTGGACCATCACTTATTTTTCAACAGGACAATGACCCCAAACATACCTCCAGGCTGTGTAAGGGCTATTTGACCAAGATGGAGAGTGATGGGGTGCTGCGCCAGATAACCTAGCCTCCACAGTCACTAGACCTGAACCCAATCGAGATTGTTTGGGGTGAGCTGGACCGCAGAGTGAAGGCAAAAGGGCCAACAAGTGCTAAGCATCTCTGGGAACTCCTTCAAGATTGTTGGAAGACCATTTCCGGTGACTACCTCTTGAAGCTCATCAAGAGAATGCCAAGAGTGTGCAAAGCAGTCATCAAAGCAAAAGGTGGCTGCTTTGAAGAACCTAGAATATAAGACATATTTTCAGTTGTTTCACACTTTTTTGTTAAGTATATAATTCCATATGTGTTAATTCATAGTTTTGATGCCTTCAGTGTGAATGTACAATTTTCATAGTCATGAAAATACAGAAAAATCTTTAAATGAGAAGGTGTGTCCAAACTTTTGGTCTGTACTGTATATATGCACAATACTTACCAGTCTGTCTCTTCCTCTTCACTTCTTCTAAACTCCTGCACAGTATAGGACCTGTGATGATATCATGGTTACGACTGTGGTGTCATCAAAGATCCTTAAGCAGTCCCAACAACTGTATTGATAACGCAGAGCTATTATGTAGTTTTTACGGTAGATGTTTGGTGTCAGTGGTGTAACTTGGGCTGCTCTGTTGCCAGGATGTGACTGTCAACATCATGCTAATTGAGAGACGGCTCCCCGCAATGAGGCAGCGAGGAGCTGGCTGTCAGCATGACATCAGCAGTTACACCCTGGCTACAGAGCGGAAGAGAAGCTGTTGCGACAATGTGACGTCAGCGGAAGTCTCAGAATGATCGTCAGGAATGGTCTGTGACCACTCTGTGCTAGGAGAGATCTGCGCTGGGTAGAATAGGCAGGTAGTTAGTAACCACCTGCCTGTCAGCACTTATGCTTTTTTATATTAAAAAATTAATATAATTCTAGATAAACCCTTTGAGAGGGGGTTCCCTAGTAGTTGACAACCCCTTTAAATCCATTACCTGAGGTTGAATATGACACAACAAAATACTAAACTTTTCTTTGTGCACCTTTGAGAAATGCTGCCAATGGCTGGTCTCCTTTCTGCACAGTGGTTCTGCGCTCCTCCCCTCACCCTCTACAGCAACTATTGGTTGCTCAAGTCAAGTCAGCTGGGTATTGTAAAGAGAGCCTGTCACCAGAAAAAAACGCTATTAATCTGCAGATATAGGCTTAATCTGCAGGTTAATAGCGTTACTAACCTGCCCGGTGCCCACACATATCAGAACGCTATGGGGAGAAAATGTCCTTTATTCACTCCAGCAACGTTCAGTTTCAGTCATGGGGGCACAGGATCAGTCACCGATCTGAGTTTACAGTACCGTGCCCCTGGCCTTGACTGACAGCCGGCCCCAATGCAGAGCGACTGTCAGTCAGGGCCGGGGGCGCAGTTACAGCCACTGCTCTGTATTTTCAGACCGGTGACTGAAACCGCGCCGGCACCGCCCCGTGACTGAAACTGGAACACTGCTGGAAGGAATGAAGTTCATTTTCTCCTCGCAGCGTTCAGCTAAGTGCAGGCACCAGGCAGGTTAGTAACGCTATTACCCTGATGATTGACCCCATATCTGCAGGTTAATAGTGCTTTTCTGGTGACAGGTTCCCTTTAAATCTCCCGCCCAGGACTTATCAAATCTTCTTATTGTGTAATAAGCACAGTAAACAGGACCTCTTCAACAAATTTGAACTGCTCCAGATGCTCCCCCTGTCATCACACACTTGATGTGATTCTGCAGGCTGACAACCAGGGTCGGACTGGGGTGGCTAGGGCCCACCAGGGGAACTGACTCTAGGGGCCCACACTACAGCCCACCATAAACGGTTTTATTACTTGTTATGCTTTTCTATAATGTTCTATAATTACATGATTGGCCGCGCTGTGGAGCACCAAGTTGCAGGACTATATTCGAACAGTCATTCCGTACTGCCAGAGTCCCTTTAATGGTAACTTGTCACCTTGAAAAACGCTATTTATCTGCAGATAAAAGGGTAATCTGCAGGTAAATAGGGTGTAAAGCCTGGTTAGACGGCTTATTGGAAAAGCATTGGCTACACAGAGAAAATTACATTTTATTCTCCCTGCCGCCACTCGCTTCCTGTTATTGGGTCGGTGCAAGGAGGGAGACATTACAGTCACCACGAACTACAAAGTGAGGGTGCTGCAATAACGTCCGGCACCTTGATTGTGACATCTTCTATGGAGCCCAACCTCAGGCTGAGCTTCATTGAATGACTAACATGGAAGCAACACCAGGCAACTAGTGCTGAGTGAGTGTGGTCGGATAAGGTGTGATCCCAGCATGTTCAGGTGTTATCTGAGTATCTTGTAGTGCTCTGCTAATATGCTCGAGTCCCCGGGGTAGCATGTTTTGCGGCAGTAGACAGACGCAACACATGCAGGAATTGCCTGTTTGTTAGGTAATCCCTGCATGTGTTGCTTCTGTCTACCGCCGCAAAACATGCTACCCCGGGGACTCGAGCATATTAGCAGAGCACTACAAGATACTCAGATAACACCTGAGCATGCTGGGATCACACCTTATCCAACCACACTCACTCAGCACTAGTTGCCAGGTGTTGCTGCCATGTTAGTCATTCAATAACGCTCAGCCTGAGGTTGGGCTCCATGGAAGTGTCACAATTAAGGTGCCTGACGTTATTGCAGCACTTTGTAGCTCGCGGTGACTGTAATGTCTCTTATCCGACCACGCGCACTCAGCACTACTGGCAACCCATCAGCAACCTGCAACTGCGTCACAGGGGGCTGAAGGGAACAGGTGACTGCATGCACCGGCCATTGTGCTATCTAAATGCCGCTGTCAGTGATTGACAAGGGCACTTAAATACTCAAAACAGCAGCAATCAAGGCGAGCTCTGATCACTGCTGTTACAGGCAGACGCCGGCTATGTAACACAGCCGACATCTGCCCAGTATGGAGCAGGCTCAGCTCCTGAACCCGTGTCCATACAAGCACATCCCTATGGTGACAGTTTTGTCAGGGTTAGCATATTTCACTTGTCTGTTCCTAAATGTGGAAAGACAAATGGAATTCCCTGTGAGTGAGTCCTAACAGATTTAGTAAAGGTGCCTCAAGCATATGAATGTTATTACACACCACAATGCACAGTTAGATACACGCATCTTACAAAAATACATATTATTCCAGATACGCAGACGCGCACAAACACGCAGACGCGCACATACACATCAGTACACGAATACATCATCTGAACCACCATCAATTGTAATGTCAGGTCAGACCCATATATCTTTGTATCGCATAAACCTACAACTCCCAGTATGTAATTAACAATAGAGATACTGGGAGTTATCAGTCATCATCAGACTGCAGACCATACAGGAACCACATTACTGATGAGACACAGGCAGGATCACAAATGAACATTTACATGCAGGTATCTTACCTGAGACGGCTTCTCTGATTAGAGTCGTTCTCTTTCTGTTCTTCCTCTTGTCCAGACTCCATGATGAGTTACACAGCTCGTCTCTGCAGACTTCCATCTTCTCCGGTCTTCTGCAGCACATCCCCACATGATGCGCTGCGATCAGCAGCAGCAGGGTCAATGATGAGAGTAGTAGTCTACTCCAGCAGTGTCCAACTGTAAAAATAGGAATAAAATAAAAAAAATCCTTATACTCACCTCTCCTAAGAGTCACCCGCTGTAATCCGTGCGAGCACTCACGCCGAGGAGAATGACTCCTGCAGCGAGTGGACCCCGGAGCTGCGCTCAACAAGCGGTGCCCTGTCAATCACTGAGTGCAGCTCCGAGGCCCGCTCGCTGCAGAAGTCATTCTCTTCGGCGTGAGCGCTCGCACAGATTACAGCGGGTGACACTTAGGAGAGGTGAGTACAAGGATTTTTTAATTTTATTCCTATTTTTACAGTTGGACACGGCGGGAGTTGACTACTACTCTCATCATTGACCCTGCTGCTGCTGATCGCAGTGCCGGCAGGGATCCATGATGAGGGCAAGCGCTCAGCACCCGGCTCTTCGGAACAGCGTTAACTGTACACTGATTCCCAAGCACTGGTATGTGTCACACGGATGACACACAGGTGGACACATATCTCCAGTCCCGTAAATATCAGGACATGTGAAAGAGCCCTAATATACACACGCAGATACACATACCCACAGAAATGGGGACACGTACACACGCAGGCAAGCACACACAGAAATGCACACGCAATCATGCACAGACACACTCAGACAATCACACACAAAAATGCAGACAAGCAGGGAAGCACGCACAAACGTGTGAAGACACATATACACGTAGGCATGCAGGCACTCAAATACATACACATGCTGGCATATACACACACACACACGCAGGCATATACACACACACATGCAGGCATATACACACACACACATGCAGGCATACATACACACACACACAAGCAGGCATATACACACACACACATATGCAGGCATATACACACACACACATGCAGGCATACACAAACACACATACATGCAGGCATATACACACACACACACATGCAGGCATATACACACACACACATGCAGGCATACATACACACACACAAGCAGGCATATACACACACACACACATGCAGGCATACACACACACACATGCAGGCATATACACACACATGCAGGTATATATACACACACACATGCAGGCATATACACACACACTGTACACACATGCAGGCATACACACACACACATGAAGGCAGGCATATACACACACTGTACACACACAGGCATATACACACACAAATGCAGGCATATACACACACACAGGAATATACACACACGCAGGCATATACACATACAGTCATGGCCAAAAGTATTGAGAATGAGACAAATAGTAATTTTTCCAAAGTTTACTGCTTCATTTCTTGTAATGGCAATTTGCATATACTCCTGAATGTCAAAGATTGATCAGCTTAACAGCAATTACTGTACTTGCAAAGTCAATATTTGCCCAGAAAATGAACTTTAACCCCCAAAACACATTTTAACATCATTGCAGTCCTGCCTTAAAAGGAGCAGCTAACATCATTTTAGTGATTGATCCATTAACTCAGGTGTGGGTGTTGATGAGGACAGGGCTGGCGATCAATCAGTCATGATTAAGTAAGAATGACATCACTGGACACTTTAAAAGGAGGCTGGTTCTTGGTATCATTGTTTCTCTTCAGTTAACCATGGTTATCTCTAAAGAAACATGTGCAGCCATCATTGCAATGCCCAAAAATGGCCTAACAGGGAAGAGTATCGCAGCTACAAAGATTGCACCTCAGTCAACAATCTATCGCATCATCAAGAACTTCAAGGAGAAGCATGTCAAAAAGGCTCCAGGGCACCCAAGAAAGACCAGCAAGCACCAGGACCGTATCTTAAAACTGTTTCAGCTGCGGGATCGGACTACCAGCAGTGCCGAGCTTGCTCAGGAATGGCAGCAGGCTGATGTGAGTGCTTCTGCACGCACTGTGAGGCGGAGACTCTTTGAGCAAGGGCTGGTTCCAAGGAGGGCAGCAAAGAAGCCACTTCTCTCCAAAAAAAACATCAGGGACCGACTGATATTCTGCAAAAGGTACAGGGAGTGGACTGCTGAGGACTGGGGCAAAGTCATTTTCTCTGATGAATCCCCTTTTCGATTGTTTGGGACATCTGGAAAACAGCTTATTCGGAGAAGAAGAGGTGAGCGCTACCACCAGTCTTGTCTCATGCCAACTGTAAAGCATCCTGAAACCATTCATGTGTGGGGTTGCTTCTCAGCCAAGGGAATCGGCTCACTCACAGTCTTGCCTAAAAACACAGCCATGAATAAAGAATGGTACCAGAATGTCCTCCAAGAGCAACTTCTCCCAACCGTCCAAGAGCAGTTTGGCGCCCAAAAATGCCTTTTCCAGCATGATGGAGCACCTTGCCATAAAGCAAAGGTGATAACAAAATGGCTTATGGAACAAAACATAGAGATTTTGGGTCCATGGCCTGGAAACTCCCCAGATCTTAATCCCATTGAGAACTTGTGGTCAATCATCAAGAGACGGGTGGACAAACAAAAACCAACAAATTCTGGCAAAATGCAAGCATTGATTATGCAAGAATGGACTGCTATCAGTCAGGATTTGGTCCAAAAGTTGATTGAGAGCATGCCAGGGAGAATTACAGAGGTCTTGAAGAAGAAGGGGCAACACTGCAAATATTGACTTGCTGCATTAACTCATTCTAACTGTCAATATAACCTATTTGTACTCATAATATGATTGCAATTATATTTCTGTATGTGATATAAACATCAGACAAACACTAATAAAAACCAGAGGCCAGCAGATCATGGGAAAATATAATTTTGGTGTCATTCTCAAAACTTTTGGCCATGACTGTACACACAGGCATATACACATACACAGGGATATATACACACACACACACAGGCATATACACACACAGGCAGGCAGCATATACATAAAAATTCATACAAACACACACTATATTACACAATCTGTACAGTACAGAAGCGCTCCTAAGGCGGAAGACTGCAGTGCAGGGCGCGCTGTGACGTCACTTTCAGCAGACGTGCGGCCCTGTCTGCTAAATGTGACGCTGCAGTACAGCCCCTGCTCTGCTCTTCGGC
The DNA here is from genome assembly GCF_046119375.1 of Phyllobates terribilis. Lineage (NCBI taxonomy): Eukaryota > Metazoa > Chordata > Amphibia > Anura > Dendrobatidae > Phyllobates > Phyllobates terribilis. The sequence continues at coordinate 133,091 of NW_027363463.1, forward strand.
TCTCCTGCTCCCAGGCCACTCCCGCTACTGTTCTGGGCATCGCGGCGGCGGTGAGAGTGTGTGCGCGCGCCCTTAAAGGGCCCGCGACCACTTTTTTTTTCCTTTTTTTTTTTTTAAATTCTCCTCTGCCTTCTCTGCAGGGGGCCGGGGCCCACCGGGAAATTTCCTGGCACCCCGCCAGGCCTGTCCGAGCCTGCTGACAACCCCCCACTCTCCTATCTCCCAGCCTCCCTCATCCCCGCTCCATCAGCTACTAGTTACCAAAGTGTTTTCTGCTTGGTGAGCTCAGCTGACATCAGTCTGACAGTTTCCACTAAGATATATTGCAGAAAAGGCAGCCCACCGCACAGCCTGGAATGCCGGCTGCACTTTTCAGTAAGATATCTTGCTGTTGTCCATAATAGCATGGAACATTAAAAGATAAGCTTCAAGTCACGGACCATGAGCTGGGAGTCAGAGGGAACAGACAGAGGCTGCAGTGCTGGGACGAGGCACAGGTTTTGCCTCACACACTTGTACGTGTCAGCGCCTCACCTGATTCCTTCAGCATCCTGTCACATGCGCAGAAAAAACCCAGCTCAGTCTCAGACCAAAGTCACTGGCAGGGGCTGGAGGGGATGGAGCGCTGCCTGGCCGTTTCTATTGAGAGTGCAGGAACGACGTAGCTCCTGTCTCATTGATAATTGGAAAGGAGCCCCCAACACAGCCCCCAGTGTGACCGCAACCATTATACCCCCACTGGGGGCCCCTGAGGGAGTGGGGGCCCCAGGCATTTGCTTTGTTTGCCTCCCCATAATGTCAGCCTGCCCACATCTGATACTTCCCATTTATTCCCCCTCTTATCGCTCTCATCCTAATATGAATTACCGCAATCTCTCCTATGTAAAACCTGTGTCCTTGACGACCACCCCTCTGCTCCCTCTCTCTGGAGCACTCTGAAATGCCCACTCTGTCTGTAATAAGCTCCATGTGATTCATGACCTCCTTACCTCTCACAATTTCTCCTTCCTGGGCCTCACCGAAACATGGCTGACACCCTCCAACACTGCCTCCCTTGCTCCGCTGTGTTATGATGGCCTCCACTTTGCCCACACTCTTCTCCTTGGCAACATACATGGCGGAGGAGTGGGTCTTCTTCTTTCTACCAACTGCACCTTTAATCCAATCCCACCTCTAACCTCCCTTATCTTCTCTTTTGAAGTCCACTCTGTCCGCATCTATTCTACCTCCAAGTGGCCGTCATATACCGACCTCCGGGCCCGGCCACTACCTATATTGACTAATTCTCCACCTGGCTTCTTCACTTTCTTTCCGCTGACATTTCCACTATCATAATGGGTGACTTCAGCATCCCTACTGACACCCTCCAGTCAGCAGCCTCCAAACTCCTGTGTCTTACTTTATCTTTTGAACTTACTCAATGTTCCTCCTCAGCCACCCACACAGACGGAAATACATTAGACCTTATCTTCACCCGTCTCTGCTCCCTATCTAACTTCACAACCTCCCCTCTCCCCCTACCTCATCACCATCTACTCACTTTCTGTTAGCAGAGGATTAATCCGCGTGACATCCAGAGTTTAGAACACAGAATGTAGGTTTATTCATATCCAGCATAGGCACAGCATGGAGTCTGGTGTTACTGCAGCATGAGGAAATCAAATCAGATATATAACAACAACACAGGAAGAGAAGGAGGGGGCATCCTGTCTGTGGGAGTTTTTTTTTAACTAAACTTTGTTAACAACCTCACAATATGCACAACATATGAAACAGCACAGTAGTTGTTGCAATACACATACAGATTAATATGTATTATTCCAACACCCCCACTCAACAACTACTTATCCTCTTAGTCCCATTGTGGTTCTCAATTCTTTTAACCTAGCTCGTGGCAATGGCTTTGTCATAATGTCAGCTACCATCTTATCAGTTTCACAATAGACAAAGTGAATTATCCCACGATCTATCAAATCACGTAGATGATGATGTCTGACGTCAATGTGCTTGGTTCTATCACTGATTTTTTCACTGCATGCAAGTTTAATGCATCCTTGGTTGTCCTCATAAATCACCGTCGGCTGAGTTGTCGGTTTGCCAAGATCGTCCATCAATTGTCTTAGCCAAACAACCTCCTGGCTTGCATAGGCTGCGGACACATACTCCGCTTCTGTAGATGACAAGGCAACAGACACTTGTTTCCTACTAGACCAGGAGATTGAACTTTCTCCAACTTTAAACAAGTATCCACTTGTGGATTTATGATCACGCGAATCACCAGCCCTATCCACATCTACATAGCCGGTAAGTTCTAGATCTCCTGCTGCAGATAGTTTTAAATTTACATCTTGCGTTTCTTTCAAATATCGGAGAAGTCTCTTAACAGCATTCCAGTCTCTTTGGCGCGGTTTTTCCACATATCTGCAAAGGATTCCAACTGTTGTTGTGATATCCGGTCGAGTCATAGTTGATATGTATAGAAGTGTCCCCACTGCCTGACGATATTTCTCATTGTTGGCAACAGGTCATCTTCTCCTTCCAGCTTCAGGTAGGATGGTTCCATTGGGGTTGATATACCTTTGATCTCCGACATTTTAAACTGATTCAGAATCAAATTAATTTTTGCACTTTGGTTTAGAAGAAAACTTCCATCTTCCTCTCTCTGGATTTGGATTCCTAGATAATATGTCACACTTCCAAGGTCTTTTGATTCAAAGTGCTGATTCAGAATTTCAGTCATTTTTCCAATTTCTGCGTCGTCTTGATGAACAACAATCACGTCGTCCACATATAAGAGAATATACATCCACTTTCCATCTGTATATTTTGTCTTCCAACATGACTTTATTCATCTTGGTGTTCCATGCTCTTGCTGATTGCTTAAGACCATAGAGAGATTTTTGTAGTTTGCAAACAAGATTCTCTTGACCTCTTTTTACATAACCTTCAGGTTGAGTCATGTATAAGTCCTCCTCAATGTCACCATTTAAAAAGGCAGTTTTTATATCCAAATGTCTGACATACATCTTTTGTACAGCAACTACAGCTAACAAAGCTCTGAACGTGGTCTGTTTAGTGACTGGAGCAAATGTAGCATCGTAATCTTCGCCATACTTTTGAGAATATCCTTTTGCGACCAACCTTGCTTTGAATCTGTGGACTTTACCTTCTGAGTCATATTTGGTTTTGAAGACCCACTTGCACTTGATTGCCTTTTTGCCCTGTGGTAGCTTGGTGAGTTTCCAAGTTTGGAGTTGATGAAGCGATTTGATTTCCTCATTAGCGGCATCGATCCACTTTGTTCTTTCATGGACAGGTAGTGCTTGCATTTCATCCCATGACTGCGGCTCTGACTCAGGTAGTGTCTTGACAATGTAGGATAGACGTTTAGCTGGTATACCTTTGCTTGATCTTGACGATCTCCTGATTTCAGATTCACCTGATTTTTCTGTTGTTCCTTCATTAGTTGAAGAATCCAGCCAGACCTCTACATCCTCCTTGTTGCTGTCTTGTAATTGTGACTTCAGCTGGACTACTGGCGTGATGTCACAAAACTTGGGTGATACAAAGTTCTCATCAATCACTACATCTCTACTTATTGTGATCTAGTTTGTTTCTGGGTGTAGAATCAAAATGCAGCAGCAGGGGTTTTAGAAATAACTACACAAAAAAATAAATGTAAACACAAGCAGGTGTAGTGCTATAGAAATGTAAAACTTAACATTTATTACCACTAGATAAAATATGTGCAAAATACAAGGACCTAAAAACACAGATGTACTGTCTGTGATATTAGATAGCCAAAATACTTCCATGTATTGTTGCGTCCAAAGATATAGATATATGTCATATAAGCATATTGTATCTCTGACGCAACCAAGAAAGTGTGGCAAAAAGAAAATGATGGAGCCTACGGGACACTATAACAACTTATTGTGTCTCAATATGTGAGAACGCAGAAACATTAACCCTATCAATGGTAACCATTTAACCTTGCTATATATAGAAATGGAACATCCTCACCAATTTTGATATCCGTTCCTGCTCTCAGACTTCAAGATAGCTCCATATGATGGGGGCAGACCAAGTCTCATAGGGTCACCAGCCCATCACAATATACCGCTCCCGACGCGTTTCTTTGCCTTAGCTAGTCATCAGGGGAAAAAAAGAGAAGACATGCGGTATGCACGCTGCCCACAATCGCGCAGCTCATTCACCAGACAGCGCCATTTGACACTCTGATAAGTCCTCTTTTAAATCCTAGTCGCGCTATACTCGCGATCGTGTCACTTCCGGTTCCGGTCAGCTGACATCCGGTATGTGGAACGCAGGTGCCGGGCGTGACACGCAAGCGTCACATCCGGTGTGCGCATCACAGACAAGGAAAAACCACACACTACGGAGCGACGATTAAGGGGCACACAAGGTAACCAACTGACATCTTGTGTTGGATGGTGACATGAAGCCCTCCCATCCATAAGTACCCCAGGCCAGGGCAAATGTCCAAGTTATACAGTAGCTGACACCCATCCAGGCACATACCGTATGTACCGCGGTATATACTAACCGCGTATATTCTGCCCCAATGGTTCATGAGCTGGAAATACCTCATAGGTCAAAACCGCACAGTGGTGCCACGGCCCAGGTCGAGAGCGCACTTAAAGCCCAAACAAAAAATTATTATGAAAATAAAAATGGAAATAAAGGTGAAATTATGGAAAAAAAAAAAAAGGGGAATATGAAGAAATATGAAGAAATATGAAGAAAATATCTTTGGACGCAACAATACATGGAAGTATTTTGGCTATCTAATATCACAGACAGTACATCTGTGTTTTTAGGTCCTTGTATTTTGCACATATTTTATCTGGGTGTAGAATCCTATAACCTTTCTGGGTTTCGCTGTAGCCTACCAGGATACCTTCCTTAGCGTGAGATTCCCACTTAGTTCGCTTTTCTTTGGGAACATGTACAAATGCTTTACTTCCGAATATTCTTATGTGATGTAGTTTTGGCTTTCTGCTATTCCATTGCTCAAATGGAGTTTTGTCTGTAGCTTTACCTGGTAGTCTGTTCTGAAGATAGCAAGCTGTCATGATTGCTTCACCCCAATATACTGTGGGCAGATTTGCATCAAATAACATGCTTCTTCCACTTTCACATAGTGTTCGGTTCCTTCTTTCCGCGACACCATTTTGCTCTGGGTTGTACGGTACAGTGGTCTGAAATAGGATTCCATTTTTCTTTAAAATGCTCTGTGTCTCATTACTTGTATATTCAGTCCCATTATCTGCACGTAGAATCTTTGACATTCTTCCAAATTTATTATATACTTCAGCTAGGTATATTTCAAGTTTCTCTGGAACTTCCTTCTTGCTGTGAAGCAGGTGGACAACTGTATATCTTGAATGATCATCAATAAATGTGAGAAAATATCTCTTCTTCCCTGGGGTCAGAGTGCTCATTGGACCACAGACATCTGTATGTATTAAATCTAGTGGCTGTGCTGTTGTTGTACTAATTCTCTTAGGAAAAGCTTTCCTAGACATTTTCCCTTTGATGCAGCTAGTACACTTCATTGTCTGGTTACATAGATCAATTGTAATATCCTCAGCTAGTTGCTTTTGGACTAACTTTCTTATTGCTTCTGGGTCTCTGTGTGCCAGACGCATATGCCACACATGAATACAGTTTTTATGCTCTTCTTGTTGCGCTGTATACACACACTCTTTGCATTTCAGCTGATAAAGTTCATCTGTGATGTTTCCCTCTACTAGTGTGTGACCTTCCTTTGAGATGATGCAGCTATCATGCTTAAATGTAACTTCATTTCCTTGTTTTGTGAGTTTCTTCACAGATAGTAGATTACTTTCAAGACTAGGCACATACAGCACATCCTTTACTGGGATCTTCCTGCTTTGTGTTGGTGAGATTTGACAATCAATATAACCATCTCCTATGCCTTCTGAAGTCATGTACTGACCATTAGCCATAATCACTTTCTCTGATTTACTTTGGTTAAGCTTAGAAAAGAAGTCTCTGTTATTAGTCATGTGACTAGCTGCTCCAGAGTCTATACACCATGCATGCTTTGATGTATTTGCACTGACAGTAAATGCAGTTTCAGTATTCACAGAATCATTTTCTCCAGATACAGCACTTTTAACCCTTTGATGACTGCTTTGCTTTTTCAGCTGATTCATTCTAGCTTTCCAGACTCTGCAGTCAGCTTTCAAATGTCCTGATTTCTTGCAAACAAAACATTCACGTGTTTCTTTTATGTGCTTCCTGTTATCAGTTAGGTTTTGTGTCTGTAAAGCAGATTCTGTGTTGCATGTCCTACTGTTTACACCTTCTGCCTTTCGCTTATATTCATTTATGAGCTTCCCCCTGACATAATCCAGTGTAAGCTCATCATCTGGACGCGCATCTAGTGCGGTTACAAGCGTATCATACCTCTCTGAAAGGCCACTAAGCAGTAATGCGGCCACATGAAAGTCCTTTAGATCTTCCCCAATGACTCTCAGGCGTTCTACAACTTCCAGAACACTTCTTATGTAATCCTGCATATCCTGGCCTTTCTGTAGCTTAGACTGGTACAGCTTTCTCATGAGATAGAGCTTATTGCTTAAATTTATCCTCTCATGTACCTTTTGCAACTGCTCCCACATTTCCTTTGCAGTATTACATTTACACACATGCACAATCTGGTCATCATCTATACTGAGTGATATGGTACTTTGTGCTTTCTGATCCATCTCTGTCCACTCCTGTGGCACTGGGTCAGGTTTAGGCTCCTGTGTGTATTTCCACGTACCTTCTCTTATTAGCAGCATTTTCACTTTGAATTTCCAGGATTGATAATTCTGGTTAGTGAGACTTGGCACTGTAAATTTCATGGAGCTGCTGCTGGTGGCCATCTTTGCTTCTTCTCAGTTTGCTGTCTTTCTTTCTTTTCTTTCCTCTGTGTTCTGGGGATCTGTGACTCTGGGACTCTGGTACATCTGGGCCCATAACCTGTTAGCAGAGGATTAATCCGCGTGACATCCAGAGTTTAGAACACAGAATGTAGGTTTATTCATATCCAGCATAGGCACAGCATGGAGTCTGGTGTTACTGCAGCATGAGGAAATCAAATCAGATATATAACAACAACACAGGAAGAGAAGGAGGGGGCATCCTGTCTGTGGGAGTTTTTTTTTTTTTTTTTTTAACTAAACTTTGTTAACAACCTCACAATATGCACAACATATGAAACAGCACAGTAGTTGTTGCAATACACATACAGATTAATATGTATTATTCCAACACTTTCTCATCTCTGTCCTCCTCACCTGTCACCCATGTCAGCAAATAGCACACCCCTGAAGAAACCTTGCATGTCTCCACACTCACACACTCTCTAATTCTATTCTACCACTGACATCCATATCTTCACTCCACGACACAGACAGTGTCACTGCCTTCTACAATGCCACTCTAGCATAGCACCAGCTATTGACTCGGTTACCCCTCTCATGCATGACAGAGTGTGATGAATCAATAGACAAAACTGGCACAATAGCATCACTAAAAAGCTTTGGCAAGTGTCCAGGGTCGTGCAGGGCTGCTGCTAGGAATTTCGGTGCCCCATACTGGCAAAATTTTGGGGCCCCCTTGAAACTCCACCCAGGCTTCACCCCAGCTCCGCCTCCACTCCTCAAACCTTCCACAGTCCCACCGACCACTCTTGGAAAAACTCTACTTTCTGCCACACTGTGACCACACCACATATTACCACCACATAGTGACTGAATAATACCACATACAAGAGACAAATACTGTCACACCATGACCAGATCAAGTCTATGAGAGCATCGTTCAGGCTTTCAGACTTGCATTGAGAGATTGTGACATAGCTTCTGACTTCCAGTCAGTCAGAAGCTGCGTTCACAAGATGGCGCCGCAAGACCGAAGCAGTGCTGAAAATTGATGAAGACGCCAGAAGGTGAGTATGACTTATGTTTAAAGGGACTCTGTCAGCACAGGATGACTGTTCAAATAAAGTCCCACCACTCGGTACTTCACGGCAGAGCCAACCCTTTAAATTCACCTGCCCACCCGTTTGTTCTCCCTCTATCTCCACACCCCCCCTTCTGGCTGGGAGTCTGCATTTCACATCCTTGAAGCCAAGTGATTGCCATTCCTGGCTCTGACACCAGCGAATCCTCACAGTGCTTACGATGTGTGGATTCACAAGTCTTCAGTCAGTGACACAGAGGGACTGCTGGCTTGTGGATTTAGACTGGACAACCCCTTTAAGGCTCCTTCAGCCATCAGTGAATATCGGTCTGTGCTCGGACCGCAATGCATGGACTTGCCGCGGGTCTCCTGACCTCAACTCAGCAGCCTCACAGCATGTATGAGCATGCGGGTCAGCATGATTGGTGCCCAGTCCAAGCACTGCAGACTGAGAGCAGAACGATTTCTCACTTCCAGTATTTACACTGTCATAATAATAAAGATGTTTCCCAATCATATACAGTGCATTGTGAAAGTATTTGGCCCCCTTGAACTTTTCTACCTTTTGCCACATTTCTGGCTTCAAACATAAAGATATAAAATTCAATTTTTTTGGAAAGAATCAACAACAAGTGGGACACAATCGTGAAGTGGAACGAAATTTATTGGATATTTTAAACTTTTTTAACAAATTAAAAACTGAAAAGTGGGGCGTGCAATATTATTCGGCCCCTTTACTTTCAGTGCAGCAAACTCAGTCCAGAAGTTCAGTGAGGATCTCTGAATGATCCAATGTTGTCCTAAATGACTGGTAATGATAAATAGAATCCACCTGTGTGTAATCAAGTCTCCGTATAAATGCACCTGCTCTGTGATAGTCTCAGGGTTCTGTTTCAAGTGCAGAGAGCATCATGAAGACCAAGGAACACACCAGGCAGGTCCGAGATACTGTTGTGGTGAAGTTTAAAGCCGGATTTGGATACAAAAAGATTTCCCAAGTTTTTAACATCTCGAGGAGCACTGTACAAGCGATCATATTGAAATGGAAGGATTATCAGACCACTGCAAATCTATCAAGACCCAGCCGTCCCTCTAAACTTTCATCTCGAACAAGGAGAAGACTGATCAGAGATGCAGCCAAAAGGCCCATGATCACTCTGGTTGAACTGCAGAGATCTACAGCTGAGGTGGGAGAGTCTGTCCATAGGACAACAATCAGTCATACACTGCACAAATCTGGCCTTTATGGAAGAGTGGCAAGAAGAAAGCCATTTTTCAAAGATATCCATAAAAAGTCTCATTTGAAGTTTGCCACAAGCCACCTGGGAGACACACCAAACATGTGGAATAAGGTGCTCTGGTCAGATGAAACCATTATCAAACTTTTTGGCCACAATGCAAAACGATATCTTTGGCGTAAAAGCAACACAGCTCATCACCCTCAAAACACTATCCCCACTGTCAAACATGGTGGTGGCAGCATCATGGTTTGGGCCTGCTTTTCTTCAGCAGGGACAGGGAAGATGGTTAATATTGATGGGAAGATGGACGGAGCCAAATACAGGACCATTCTGGAAGAAAACCTGTTGGAGTCTGCAAAAGACCTGAGACTGGGACGGAGATTTATCTTCCAACAAGACAATGATCCCAAACATAAAGCAAAATCTACAATAAAATGGTTCAAAAATAAACGTATCCAGGTGTTAGAATGGCAAAGTCAAAGTCCAGACCTGAATCCAATCGAGAATCTGTGGAAAGAGCTGAAAACTGCTGTTCACAAACGCCCTCCATCCAACCTCAATGAGCTTGAACTGTTTTGCAAGGAAGAATGGGCAAGAATTTCAGCCTCTCGATGTGCAAAGCTGATAGTGACATACCCCAAGCGACTTTCAGCTGTAATCGCAGCAAAAGATGGCGATTATTAACTCAAGAGGGCCGAATAATATTGCACGCCCCACTTTTCAGTTTTTAATTTGTTAAAAAAGTTTAACATTTCCAATAAATTTCGTTCCACTTCACGATTGTGTCCCACTTGTTGTTGATTCTTTCCAAAAAATTTGAATTTTATATCTTTATGTTTGAAGCCAGAAATGTGGCAAAAGGTAGAAAAGTTCAAGGGGGCCAAATACTTTCACAATGCACTGTATATGATTGGGAAACATCTTTATTATTATGACAGTGTAAATACTGGAAGTGAGAAATCGTTCTGCTCTCAGTCTGCAGTGCTTGGACTGGGCACCAATCATGCTGACCCGCATCCTCATACATGCTGTGAGGCTGCTGAGTTGAGGTCAGGAGACCCGCGGCAAGTCCATGCATTGCGGTCCGAGCACAGACCGATATTCACTGATGGCTGAAGGAGCCTTAAAGGGGTTGTCCAATCTAAATCCACAAGCCAGCAGTCCCACAGTTTTTAATTTGTTAAAAAAGTTTAACATTTCCAATAAATTTCGTTCCACTTCACGATTGTGTCCCACTTGTTTTTGATTCTTCCCCCAAAAATAGAATTTTATATCTTTATGTTTGAAGCCAGAAATGTGGCAAAAGTTAGAAAAGTTCAAGGGGACCAAATACTTTCACAATGCACTGTATACACTTATATCAATCATTCCCTCCCCTCCCCCCTTTCAGGAGCAGAGGGAATGATTGTATCATATAATCATGTACTGAGATGGTGGACAAATTAATACATGAACTTAAAGGGGTTTTCCCACGAACAAAAGTTAATTTTAATCAATAGATCTTTGAATAATGTAATGGCTGTGTCTGACCGTGTACAGAACACGGTCTGATCATACCATGACGCGCCCTCTGGGCCGTGGGGTACCCGGTGCCGGGCCGGTAAATGCTGGGGGATGTCACAGTAGCGGTGACCCGGTCCGTGACCCAGGGGTTATTGATAGGGGATTTATGGTGATTGTATAAAGTTTGTGACGCCACCTGTGGTATGCGGCTAGGGGAGCCGCCGCTGCGGAGCAGGTCCTCTGGAGCTGATGTTACTGCAGCAGGGATAGTGTGGCTCTCCACAGGTAGAACTTAGCTCCAGGGCAGTGTAGATGTTATGGGTCATGCTGGACGTTGTAGTGCAGGGGTTGATGGCGCAGCAATAATCCACAACTCAATGGCGGTTTCCTCTTATCTTTACTGGTGGTGATTAGACAAGCTGGGACTAGGGTGCTTGCTAGAAGTGCAAGTCCGGGCATCCTGGAAGCAAGTAAAGAATCCTCCTTGCCAGGTGAAATTGGAGGCCTTCCCTTTACACTAAACTCTTTGGCCCTGCTGCTTGTAGCTGTGCGTGGCCCTCGTCCCTGAGTGCAACGTTTCTGTGCTCACCCGTATGGCAGGCAGCTCGGGCCTTGCTGGTGCGTCGATCTCACGTGGCGGTGCTGAACCCTGCGGTGCTGCTGAGCCTTTGGGCGTCTGATGGGGCCAGGAGACCTGCAGTCTCCTGCCCTCCGGTTTCTACTGCTGGGCCTTCGGTGCCCCACAGCCTCGGACTCCGGTGTCCGGTTCTTCTGTGCTGGTTCTTCTGGGGTGAGCTGCCGCGCAGCTCCAGTCCCCAGCTCCTCTCTCCTCGATGTCCTGACTTCAACTCCTCACACACTAAGTCTCACTAACCACGCCCCCAGATCCCAGTTGCCAAGGGGAGGGACTCCCCTTGCTGGTCTGGAGCCAGGAAAGTGTTGCATGCTTAGTAAAACCTGATTAGGGGACTCCTGCTTGCTTCCAGGCATGGCATCAACTCTTGTGAGGGAGGCAATGCCACTGTGGCAACCGGACCCCTGGGGTGCCACAACCACATCTCATGCTAAGGGGAGGAAACAAAAGAGTATACAGACATTTCAGCATGGGATCCCAACTGTTTCTTTCTTTGAAGTAAAACATTGTTTAAAAACAGGCAGTGAAATGTTTTACCTCACAGAAAGAATCAGCTGTGATCCCCTGCTGTAATGTCTGTATATTCTTTTCTTCCTCCCCTGCCCAGGAGATGTGGTATGATCAGACCATGTTCCTGCACGGTCAGACACAGCCATTACACAGTACACAGCAGGGGCACATGTATAAGATTATCTCAGCACAGGAACATTTTATTTAAACACATCCAATTGTGGAAGTTATTATTATTCCAAGGTCTATTGATCACCCTATTTGTCAACTACTCTTGTTCCTTCTACCTGTCCACAGAGGTTGGCATCATCTTGATATGCAATTGGCATATCCTTGTCGACTAGCCCTGGTCGTCCTCGCCACCGCCTCCTCAGCCTCTCGCTGCCGGTCGCAGCCTTCCCTCAGCACCAGCCTCACCCTGCCGGACGCAGCCTCCCCTCAGAAACAGGCCCCCCTCAGCACCAGCAACAGCCTCAACTCAGAACCACCAGCAGCCTCCCCTCAATACCAGCAGCAGCCTCCCCTCACCACCACCAGCAGACTCCCCTCACCACCACTTGCAGCCTCCTCTCACCACCGCCAGCCGCCTCCCCTCATCACCACCAGCCTCCCCTCATCACAACCACCAGCAGCCTCCCCTCATCACCAGCCTCCCCTCATCACCAGCAGCAGCCTCCCCATCAGCCTCCCCTCAGCACCAGCAGTAGCCTCTCCTCGGCACCAGCCACCACTCAGCACCAACCTCCTCTCATCACCAGCAGCAGCCTCCCCTCATCACCAGCAGCAACCTCCCCTCATCACCAGCAGCCTCGCCTCACCACCACCAGTAGTCTCCCCTCACCAACATCAGCAGCCTTCCCTCACCACCTCAGCAGCCTCTCCTCAGCACCAGCAGCTGCCTCCCCTCAGCAGCTGCAGCAGCAGCCTCCCCTCATCACCAGCAGCAACCTCCCCTCTCCACCACCAGCCTTCCCTCACCTCCAGCCTCCTCTCACCACCAGCAACAGCCTCCCCTCAGCACCAGCAGCAGCCTCCCCTCAGCACCAGCATCAGCCTCACCACAAGCCTCCCCTCAGCACCAGCAGCCTCTCCTCTGCACCAGCAGCAGCCTCTCCTCGGTACCAGCAGCAGCCTCCCCTCGACACCAGCACCAGCCTCCCCTCGGCACCAGCACCAGCCTCTCCTCGGCACAAGCAGCAGCCTCTCCTCGGAACCAGCACCAGCCTCCCATCGGCACCAGCACCAGCCTCCTCCCAGCAGCAGTTTCCCCTTGGCACCAGTAGCAGCCTCCCCTCAGCACCAGCAGCAACCTCCACACAAGCCTCCCCTCAGCACCAGCAGCCTCTACTCAGCACCAGCACCAGCCTCCCCTCAGCACAAGCCTCCCCTCAGCACCAGCAGCCTCTCCTTAGCACCAGCAGCAGCCTACCCTTGGCACCAGCACCAGCCTCCCCTCAGCACAAGCCTCCCCTCAGCACCAGCAGCCTCTCCTCAGCACCAGCAGCAGCCTCCCCTTGGCAACAGCACCAGCCTCCCCTCAGCACCAGCAGCAGCTTCTCCTCAGCACCAGCAGCAGCCTCCCCTCAGAACCAGCAGCAGCCTCCCCTCACCACCAGCAGCAGCAGCCTCCCCTTGGCAATAGCACCAGCCTCCCCTCAGCACCAGCCTCCCCTCAGCACCAGCAGCAGCTTCTCCTCAGCACCAGCAGCAGCCTCCCCTCAGAACCAGCAGCAGCCTCCCCTCACCACCAGAAGCAGCAGCCTCCCCTCATCACCATTAGCAGGCCCCCCCACCGTCATCAGCAGGCCCCCCCACCACAATCAGCAGGCCCCCGCATCACCAGCAGCAGGCCGCCCATCACTAGCAGCAGGTCCTGCCATCACCAGGCCCCCCACAACCATCAGCAGGCCCCGCATAACCATCAGCAGGCCCCCTCATCAGCAGGCCCCTCTGAGCACCACCAGGCCCCACTCACCACCAAACTCAGCAGCAGCTTCCTCCTCCTGCTACTCACACACTAGCCACCGCCTCCGAGACATGCTGCTCTGCTCAGGAATGAAGATGAGCATGCAGTGTGTCAGGAGATTGGAGTCAGGACCATGATGCACCTGGCCGCTGCTTAAAGGTAAAGCACCCATTTCCGTCTGCCGGGTGCATCGGGCATTTAACTGTTACCCCTGAGGCCCGGTAAGAAGAAGCAAAGAGAGGGGCCCCGGGCTGCCAGCGTGCCTGCCCCCCCTTCTTGCTTCTTTTCACCGGGCCCCATACAGTAGTAAGGGTAGTAATGCCCTGATGGCGGCCCTGGGGTCATGGAGCGGCATTGGAAGAAAACACATTCGCAAGATGACTTCTCGGCATTCAAACAAGCAACACTCGCTTTCAAATCAGCCCTTACCTCTGCTAAACAGGCTTACTTCACAACCCTCGTATCTTCCTTATCCAGGGTCACACTGGGGTGTCTGGGGCCCACAGGGGAAATTGACCCTAGGGGCCCACCCTACAGCTATATGCACATACCTGTTAGCCGTTATCCCTGTTATAGTGGAGCGGCGACTGTAAATCACAGGCGGCTCCTGCACATCTACTGTGCGCCACCATAACTGGGATGTACAATTACTGTAGTCTTGACAAAGAACGCATCTTTAGCGTTCGAAACGCGTTGCCCTGGCTACACTATGTGACTATGGAATCTGTTTTTAAAGAGCTTTTGTCACAATAAAGAAACCTATTTTTTGAACTATTCATGAAGCTGGTAATCCTTTCTCCTTATGCATTGCAAACCGCACTGATTGAAAGAATGGGGAACTTTTATCCCTGACAGGACACTTTTATCCCCATTTTAAAATGGAGCGGCATGTGGTATGTCTGACCGTAGCTCCATTCATCCTCTTTGGGGGCTTCCAGAAAAAGCCAAGTGCAGCCCCTTAGGGAATAAATGGATCAGTGGTCGAGTCGTACTTGCCGCTCCATACTAATGGGGATAAAGGTTGCACATTCTCCAGGTCACAGCATTCAATAACTTATTTATCCTTTGGCCACGTTCACACGATCAGCATTTGGTCAGTATTTTACATCAGTATTTGTGAGGAACAATCAGAGGAAAAGTAAAGTAGAAAGATGTCACCACTTCTGCATTTTTCACCCACTCCTGGTTTTGTCTTACAAATACTGATGTAAAATACTGACCATATGCTGAACATGTGAACATGGCCTTAGGAGAGGTGATTACTTGTTTTCACCGTAGAACCCCTGTAAGTGCATATTTGCTACTGTGCAATAGCCACAGGACAGGGAGGCGTTAAACATCCAAGTATTTAATCTCCATTGGAAATCAAGAATCTTCCCCTTATTGATATCAAAGGGAACAAGTGACCTCCATACACAACACAATCCACTATACCAAGACCAATACCACCACATACAAGAGATAAATACCGCCACACCATGACCAGACCACATATTGACCAAATACCACATACAGGCAATTAATACAGTCACACCATGACCAGACCACATATTACCTCCACATAGTGACTGAATAATACTGTCACACCATGACCAGAGCATGTATTACTACCACATAGTGACCGAATAATACCACATACTGTACAAGGAACAAATACCTCCACACCATGACCAGATCATATATTACCACCTCAGTGACCGAATAATACAATACTGATCATTAATAAAAAACACAATACTAATAACATTAATATTACCACTGGTGACATAATACACAGGAGCTCTGTATATAGTGTCGGTGTACAGGTAATACAGTGATCACCAGAGACATTACAGCATATACAGAGTACCTATATATGCTGTAATACAGAAATATACAGGTAATACAGTGACCACCTCCATACAGAATTATGGGCCCCATGTAATGCTGCTCCATAGAGTATACTGGCCCAATGTAATGCTGCTCCATACAGTATATTTTCCCCATATGATGCTGCTCTATACAGTATATTGGCCCCATGTAATGCTGCTCCATACTGTATATTGGTGCCATATGATGCTGCTCCATACAGCATATTGGCCACATGTCATGCTGCTCCATACAGTATATTGGCGCCATATCATGCTGCTCCATACAGTATATTGGCCCCATGTAATGCTGCTCCATACAGTATATTGGCCCCATGTAATGCTGCTCCACACAGTATATTGGCCCCATATGATGCTGCTCCATACAGTGTATTGGCCCCATATGATGCTGCTCCATACAGTATATTGGCCCCATGTCATGCTGCTCCATACAGTATATTGGCCCCATATGATGCTGTTCCATACAGTATATTGGCCCCCTGTCATGCTGCTCCATACAGTATATTGTCTCCATATGATGCTGGTCCATACAGTATATTGGCTCCATGTAATGCTGCTCCATACAGTATATTGTCTCCATATGATGCTGGTCCATACAGTATATTGGCTCCATGTAATGCTGCTCCATACAGTATATTGTCTCCATATGATGCTGGTCCATACAGTATATTGGCCCCATGTAATGCTGCTCCATACAGTATATTGGCCCCATATGATGCTGCTCCATACAGTATATTGGCCCCATGTAATGCTGCTCCATACAGTATATTGACCCCATATAATGCTGCTCCATACAGTATATTGGCCCCATGTAATGCTGCTCCATACAGTATATTGGCCCCATGTAATGCTGCTCCACACAGTATATTGGCCCCATATGATGCTGCTCCATACAGTGTATTGGCCCCATGTAATGCTGCTCCATACAGTATATTGGCCCCATATGATGCTGCTCCATACAGTATATTGGCCCCATGTAATGCTGCTCCACACAGTATATTGGCCCCATATGATGCTGCTCCATACAGTGTATTGGCCCCATGTAATGCTGCTCCATACAGTATATTGGCCCCATATGATGCTGCTCCATACAGTATATTGGCCCCATGTCATGCTGCTCCATACAGTATATTGGCCCCATATGATGCTGTTCCATACAGTATATTGGCCCCCTGTCATGCTGCTCCATACAGTATATTGTCTCCATATGATGCTGGTCCATACAGTATATTGGCTCCATGTAATGCTGCTCCATACAGTATATTGTCTCCATATGATGCTGGTCCATACAGTATATTGGCTCCATGTAATGCTGCTCCATACAGTATATTGGCCCCATATGATGCTGCTCCATACAGTATATTGACCCCATATAATGCTGCTCCATACAGTATATTGACCCCATATAATGCTGCTCCATACAGTATATTGGCCCCATGTAATGCTGCTCCATACAGTATATTGGCCCCATGTAATGCTGCTCCATACAGTATATTGGCCCCATGTAATGCTGCTCCATACAGTATATTGGCCCCATGTAATGCTGCTCCATACAGTATATTGGCCCCATGTAATGCTGCTCCATACAGTATATTGGCCCCATGTAATGCTGCTCCATACAGTATATTGGCCCCATATGATGCTGCTCCATACAGTATATTGACCCCATATGATGCTGCTCCATACAGTATATTGGCCCCATGTAATGCTGCTCCATACTGTATATTGGTGCCATATGATGCTGCTCCATACAGTATATTGACCCCATATAATGCTGCTCCATACAGTATATTGGCCCCATGTAATGCTGCTCCATACAGTATATTGGCCCCATGTAATGCTGCTCCATACAGTATATTGGCCCCATATGATGCTGCTCCATACAGTATATTGGCCCCATATGATGCTGCTCCATACAGTATATTGACCCCATGTAATGCTGCTCCATACAGTATATTGGCCCCATATGATGCTGCTCCATACAGTATATTGGCCCCATGTAATGCTGCTCCATACAGTATATTGGCCCCATGTAATGCTGCTCCATACAGTATATTGGCCCCATGTAATGCTGCTCAATACAGTATATTGGCCCCATGTAATGCTGCTCCATACTGTATATTGGTGCCATATGATGCTGCTCCATACAGTATATTGACCCCATATAATGCTGCTCCATACAGTATATTGGCCCCATGTAATGCTGCTCCATACAGTATATTGGCCCCATGTAATGCTGCTCCATACAGTATATTGGCCCCATATGATGCTGCTCCATACAGCATATTGGCCCCATATGATGCTGCTCCATACAGTATATTGACCCCATGTAATGCTGCTCCATACAGTATATTGGCCCCATATGATGCTGCTCCATACAGTATATTGACCCCATATAATGCTGCTCCATACAGTATATTGACCCCATATGATGCTGCTCCATACAGTATATTGGCCCCATGTAATGCTGCTCCATACAGTGTATTGACCCCCATGATGCTGCTCCATACATTGTATCGGCCCCCATGATGCTGCTCCATACAGTTTGTGGGCCCCCACGATGCTGCTCCATACTGTATGTGGGCCCCCATGATGCTCTTCCATACAGTATACTGGCCCACATGATGCTGCTCCATACAGTATATGAAGAACAAATAAAGTAGCACACTGTAACACTGAGTATATAGATATGAAATATGAAATATGAATAACATAACTGCTGTAGAAAATAGAAATAAATGAAAAATTTTTTGAAAATTTTTTTTTAGCGCATGTAAATATGAAGTATGAAAAATGAATAGCATTACTGCTGTAAATAAATGAGAAATCTTAGCGTATAAATTGGCCAATTCATGTGTCCCTGATAGCCGCGGTAAGGCGTTTCTCGATGTCAGGACCTACCAATGTGAATACCTCTCTAAGAGACCTCTGTCTGATTATGTGTACCTCTTAGAGAGGTATTCACATTGGTAGGTCCTGACATCGAGAAACGCCTTACCGCGGCTATCAGGGACACATGAATTGGCCAATTTATGTGCTAAGATTTCTCATTTACTTACAGCAGTAATGCTATTCATTTTTCATACTTCATATTTACATGCGCTAAAAATAAATTTTCAAAAAATTTTTCATTTATTTCTATTTTCTACAGCAGTTATGTTATTCATATTTCATATTTCATATCTATATACTCAGTGTTATTTGTTCATTATATATGGAGGTAGCTGCTCTTAGTAAGCACCTGTTCACACCTATTTTTTGTAGTGGAAGTGCCGTCATTTTCTTTGTTGTCCATACAGTATATGGGCCTCCATGATGCTGCTCCATACAGTATATGGGCCCCCATGATGCTGCTCTATACAATATATTGGACCCCATGATGCTGCTCCATACAGTATTTGGCCCCCATGATGCTGCTCCATACAATATATGGGCCCCCATGATGCTGCTCCTTACATTATATGGGCCCCCATGATGCTGGTACATACAGTATATGGGCCCCCATGATGCTGCTCCATACAGTATATGGGCCTCCATGGTGCTGCTCCATACAGTATATGGGCCTCCATGCTGCTGCTTCATACAGTATATGGGCCTCCATGCTGCTGCTTCATACAGTATATGGGCCCCCATGATGCTGGTCCATACAGTATATGGGCCCCCATGATGCTGCTCCATACAGTATATGGGCCTCCATGATGCTGCTCCATACAGTATATGGGCCTCCATGATGCTGCTCCATACAGTATATGGGCCCACATGATGCTGCTCCATACAGTATATGGGCCCCCATGATGCTGCATACATAAAAAAAATCAAATACCTCTCCCGTTCCCTGCAGGTTTGGTGTACTCAGCACGTCGTCTTCTGACTCTGCAGTGCTCAGAGCAGAGTGCGGTAGTGATGTCACCTCGCCCTCTGCCCTGAGACGTCAGAATCAGAAGACGCTAACATCACTGGAGCTGCAGGGAACGAGGAGGATAGGTAAGTATTTGAGGAGGAGAGGTGGGGGCGGGGGCTCTCCCTCCTGAAGGGGGCGCTCCCCCTCTCCGTAGGGGGCTCTCCCTCCCCCGACTCATAGGCCCAGTAGCGTGCCGGTGTCCCTCAACCCCGGGGCCCCAACACTTACTTGGGTGCGCCTAGTGGCGGTGACGCCGGCCATGGTCATCACGGCGGGTCAGGTCTGCATGCGCGTTCTCCTGCCACCCGCACTTTTAAAAGGCCCATGTCCTTACAAAAAAAGTTTTTTTTCCTCTCCTTCTGTGGGGCCCACCTGGCATTTCACCGGCATTCCGCCAGGCCAGTCCGACCCTGTCCTTATTTTTCAAGTCCAAATGGTTATTTAATACTTTTAACTCCTTCCTCTGCCCACCACTGCCCCCTCCAACCCCCTCATCTCTGCCGAGGACAAGACAAATGGGCAAGGCACGTGGCAAGGGACGGGGAACTGGTCGTGATGGTGATGGTGCATGCAGAGGCCGAGGACAAGGCCGTGGGCAAGCTGAAATTGTGCCACAACAAACACCCACATCTTCTCGCCCGACCTTACTGTCCCAACTGCTAGGGGACCGCAGCACACCACTATTGAACCCAGAGCAGTGTCAAAAGGTTGTTGGTTGGATAGCGGATAATGCTTCCAGTCACTTAGCCGCCACCACCACCCTGTCTTCCACACGGTCAAGTCTCAGTAGCCGTGAGTCTGGACCGCATATTCCTCACCCTGATCCTCCTTCCTCCCACCATGCCAAGCGCCCAGAGACAACTGATCCCACACATGGACACTCTGAAGAGCTGTTCACTTTTACATTCATAGATTCGGGCCTCTCACCCGGTCCACTTGAAGCGGGGCAAGATGCATACCAGGATGGGGGTTCAGAGGGTGCCATGCATACCAGGATGGGGGCTCAAGGGGTGCCATGCATACCAGGATGGGGGCTCAAGGGTTGCCATGCATACCAGGATGGGGGCTCAAGGGGTGTCATGCATACCAGGATGGTGTATAAAGGGGTGCCATGCATACCAGGATGGGGGATAAAGGGGTGCCATGCATACCAGGATGGGATGGGGGCCACTTATACCAGGAAGGAGAGGCCATACATACCAGGATAGAGGATATTAACAGAATTGAGGGACATTACCCCAATGCCAGTGTCACCAGCAGACCCCCTCCCCCATAACAGGGCATCAGGACCACATTTTTTGCTTACATTTTTTCTTCCTATTTTCCTCCTTTAAAACCTAGGTGCGTCTTATGGTCCGGTGCGTCTTATAGTCCGAAAAATATGGTAGTTAAAAATGCCATTGCATCTTACTGGAAAAAAACGGATGTACCTATCTTTTCAGTTATTAAAGAAAAAATGGCTCTACATAAATTATATGAATACTGATTTGCAAACTCTAATAATAACCTTAACAAATATTTCAAAAAATGAACAAAGTGGCCTGAAATATATTCCTGATTGTTACTTAAATTATTAATACATATACTTATTAGATTTAATTGGATATCTATTATATTACGACTAAGTTGTTCTATAACCAAATTTTGATTTTCATCTTAATTTACTTGTTGTAATACTATATATTCTACTGTTTATTCAATTTTGAGTTCTCCTTCCCCTTATCCATTTTCCCACACTTATCCATTACTCTCCCGTCCCCCATATATTCCTCTATTCCCTAACCATATCCCTACCCCTTGAACTGTTATAAAATATTAATAAAAATGATTGAAAACAAACATAGTGTCACAGGGACAACTGTAAATCAATGTACAAGGTAAAAAATCCTACGATGTGCCACGTCATATCCTTCACAACCCTGAAGGTTTAAATCATGTGATATCTAGCCTCCGTCAACCATTGGTACAGTGATCACTTAAAAGGTCCAGCGTCCCTCTCCTCTGACACGGCCCTGAGGAAGTGTGGACAAAATGCGCGTCGGGGAAGAGGGATGCAGGACAAACCCTGTCTCACACTCCACTGTGTAAGTGGCACAATGCTATTAGCAATACATTTTACCAGGGGCGTACATAGGATTCATGGGGCCCCATAGCAGAAGTTCAAATTGGGCCCCCCCCCCAAAAAAAATGTAAATAATTGTCGGTGTCACAGAAGAGCAGATCACACAACCTTCCAGCCTTTACATAGTAATTTTCCTCCTGCTGACGTCCTAGACCCCTCTTTCATTGTCCCATGAAGTGTGATACCAACAAAAGTGTCCCCCAAACACAGTATGATACCCCCATGGTGAATTCCTCCACATGCGCAGTATAATGACCCTACTGTACCTCACCTCAACTACCAGGGCAAAGTTTGCTGACCCCAACACAGTATGATCCCCCAATTGTGAGCTCTAGAACTAGAGAGGATGGTAGGTAAAAAGGGAGGGTGTTATATATAATAAAAGATGAAACTATATAACTAAGGACGGCGCTATACATAATAAGCGAGTACACTATATACTAAGGGCGTATGCTATACATAATAAGTGATTACACTATGTACTAAGGGACTGTGCTATACATAATACGGCTATATTCCTGCATTTGTGTGCAGTGTCAGTGTGCTACCCTGTTTTACAGACGCATTGAGCATGTCCTATTGTAATCCTCAAAATCGGATCAGAACAGGACATTCTCTGATCCTCACAGATCTCATTCTCAGATCCGTGATCCGTGATCTATAAAACTCTACAAGTCCGTGGACCATCCGATAAAAAAATCTGACATTTTACACAAATGTGAGAATGCAGCCTAAGGGATTTTACATGTAACATTATCACTCCAAGTCATACAGCGCAGATACAGAATAATATTTACATCCAGGCACTTACCGCTGACGTCTCGCCTGATCAGAGTCGGTTTCTGCTGCTTCTTCTCCATCTGGTCAGACCTTCATGTCGACATCTCCCAGTCACGATTCGTCTTGTCATGATGATCTCCAGCCTAGATAATAACAAGGTCACATATATTGTATATATACATGTGTCTCTCCTGCACTGCGCCCCTGAATACAGGTCTGTTATCCCCCATTAATATACTAGGGGTAGCCACTTAGTAATCAAAATATAAAGTGATAAGCAGCACTGTGCCCCCCATTAACTATAATCTCCACCTGCCAATAATATAAATTATTCAGTCTCTGTGACTCTCCCCAATTAACTGTAAGGCTATGTGCACAAGGAAAATATACAAGCGCCCCCATCATTGCTCTGTCCCAGCACCTCCATCATTGCTCTCTCCCAACACCCCCAACATTGCTCTGTCCCAGCACCCCAGTCATTGCTCTCCCAGCACCCTTGTAATTGCTCTCTCCCAGCACCCCCGTCATTGCTCTCTCCCTGCACCCCCGTCATTGCTCTCTCCCTGCACCCCATCATTGTTGTCTCCCAGCATCCCCGTCATTGCGCTCTCCGAGCACCCCCATTATTGCTCTGTCCCAGCACCACTATCATTGCTCTCTCCCAGCACCCCCATCATTGCTCTCTCCCAGCACCCCCGTCATTGCTCTCTCCCAGCACCCCCGTCATTGTTCTCTCCCTGCACCCCGTCATTGCTCTCTCCGAGCACCCCTATCATTGTTCTCTCCCAGCAACCCCCGTCATTACTCTCCCAGCACCTCCATCATTGCTCTCTCCCAGCAACCCATCATTGCTCTCCCCATCCCCGTCATTGGTCTACTAATCCCCATCATTGCTCTCCCCGCCCCATCAGTCCCATCACTGCTCTTCCCAGCCCCACCATTGCTCTCCCCAGACCCATCAGCGCTCTCCCCAGCCCCATCAGCCCCACCATTGCTCTCCCCAGCCCCACCATTGCTCTCCCCAGCCCCATCAGCCCTACCATTGCTCTCACCAGCCCCATCAGCCCCACTTTTGCTCTCTCCAGCCCAGTCATAACCATTATTGCTCTCCCCAGCGTTTCAGTAAAAATAAAAAAAAAACACTTACCCCTCTGCCCGTTCCCCCGCAAGCTGCATCATCACTGCTCTTCCCAGCCCCACCATTGTTATCCCCAGCCGCACCAGCCCCACCATTGCTCTACCCAGCCCCATCAGCCCCCTTATTGCGCTCTCCAGCTCCATCAGCCCCATTATTGATCTCACCAGCGTTTCAGTAAAAAAAACAAAAAAAAAAACACTTACCTCTCTGCCCCCGCAGGCCGCTGCAATTTCCTCCCTCACACAGGCCCGCGCTGCATGATGATGTCATCAAGGAGCGAGTGCCTGTGTAAGGGAGGAAGCGGCGGGCAGGAAGCAGAGGATGGATCTCTGCAGCTCCGCTGCCATTCTGTCCTGTCAGCAGCGGGGATGCAGGGATCGCTCCCTGCCTGCCACGAGCAGGGAGACGCTGCACCGGCGGGCCCCCCGGCACAGCTGCACCAGCAGCGATATGTCCGCCCCTGGACTGCTATGGGGCCCCCCAGCTCACGGGCCCCATAGCAGTCGTGTGGTCTGCCTCCATTAGTGGTACACCACTGCATTTTACCTATTTTTGATTGCATCTAGTAGGGCTTTTGTACATCAGAGGCAGTCCATGTTTTCCAGGCGTGCGGTATTGCATGTATAGCCATACATGTTGTGAGTTTCTAACAAGCATATAAAGTGCTTTTCACCTCGACTCTTTCGCTTCTGTGAACACTAAGTTATATACATGCTCTGTAGTAGCCCTGTCATTTCCAGACATTGGTGTATTATAATTCTGAGCATTATAATTCTCCATACACATGCACTTTAAGGGTTTATTATGTATTTATCTCTTGATTGGTGACTTTGAAGCAGGGTTTATTTTGTTTTTGTTTAACCACTGGACCACCCCAATTAATGAACAATTTCCTTCTTTGACATGCACATGCACTTTGGATAGTTTCAATCCTTGGAATCGTTGGATTATGTAATGGTATAGGTTACTCTGCAGTGACTATCTCTGCTAGGTTGTTCTATGCTATTTTGTGGGGTGCACCAGGAGATAATATTCATGCATACTGGGTTGGCATTTCTTACCATCCCTCAAACAAGAGGCATCTGTTTTTATTTTATGTATGTGTTTGGTAATGTCTATGATATTGTTCAGTAAAATAATTTGTTTTTTATACACACTAACTTGAAGTGCTCACTTTTGTCTACTTGGTCTCCTTGATGTAAGGATTTTTACCTAGTGGTACAGATTGATTTACACATATTCATTATATATCTGCAAACTTTCTCATAAAATTCAAACCTGATAAATGCTTCTTGCACGAGTATTCAAACTCTACAGACTAGTATATGGCAGAGGCACATTCTGTAGCGATTCTAGCTTTATGTTTATTGAAGAAAAATAATTACAGGCACATATAAATCCCCCTATTAATAATCATTTATTACACATAAAAAAATTACAATCAGTAATATGATACCATGGGGACCCCGTGCAAGAAATATTGATAATCAAGATAAAATATAACATACTGTAGAAATGTCAGTGATTCCCATATACAGCACTAGGAATGAATGTGTGAACTGCCGTTACATTAAAGATGGGACAATTGCAGAAATACACTTGCATTTTTTTGTTGGGTGCATTTTAAGGTGTGAAAGTGAAGGAGTTATAGATTTAATTCAGTGCCCATGTTCAAAGCAATATATTGGCAGGACTCTGAGACCTCTTAAAAAAGGAGAGGAGAACAGATTAATAAGAATAGAAATTTTTTTTTGTTAAACATGCACTTTCAATCATTTCAAAACATTTCATAACAGCAATTCAAATGGCTATATCTATATACGAGTATAGGAGGAAATAATCTATCACAAATGTCCGGAGCTGAATCTAGAAAGAAATTAGGCTTTAAAACACTAGCGCCGAAAAAAGGGGAGTGGGTATTGCTGGAAGCTGCTGATAGATTAGCGGGTCCTGTGTGAAAACCCGTAAGGAAGAATGGCTACTAGATAAAGGATTGATACTATCACGCTAAACAGCGGCTGAACAGAGCAGGATGAATGAAAGGAATAACAGACATAGAAATAATGTTTCACCAAAATGAGTTGAATGTCCCCCTTTCTTGGTATGTAAATTTGTCTTAAGATTACCGGATAATGATTTGCAGCTATGAAAGTTAATAGATGATTCCCTGGGTTGCGATGATCTATGGATAATTGGTCGGGTGGTACCTAGCTTCTGGTACAGATAGAGGCAGCTAGTGATTGGACGTTTTCCATCTATATATCCTCCTCTTACCATTTTTTTTCACCCTTCCATTGACACGACAACATTATTACTGAACACATAAGCTCTATCCTTTATATATACAGTATATAATTGCAAGGGAAAATGCTTTTTAAAAAAAGGTTTTAAAAAATTAATTATTAATTTAATTTAATCTTTTTTTATTTTTTATATTCTATATATATTTAAATTTTTAATGATTTATTGTACTACAGTGCTGCTCACCATTCTTGTCACGCCTTCATTTTTTCGTAGACTGTACAATATCTTCAGAAATAAATGGAAATGTACCAAAGTTATATCCTCAGGATTTGTGGTCCAAAGTAATACAACAATACAATATTGTTTTTCAACTTCAATGTTGCAATATCAAAGAAAAAACTGAATGTGCCACAATAATGGCACCCCTAATTAATACTTGGTTGCACACCCTTTGTCATTGCTGACAGCCTCCAGACATTTCTTGTAGCCATCTGTAAGCTTCTTGCACTTCTCAGCTGGAATTTTCTCCCACTCTTCCTTTGCAGTTTGTTCAAGCTCTTGAATGTTTGCAGGGTTCTTTTTCCCAATGGCAGATTTCAGCTCACCCCTAAGATTTTCAATGGGATTGAGGTCAGGACTAGTATTGAGGGATACCTTCCGATATCAGGAAATATCGGATCGGATTGGATCGGGCCGATACCCAAAAAGTATCGGATATCGCCGATTCCGATACCGGAAACCAATGCAAATCAATGGGACACAAATATCGGAATGAAAATAAACCCTTTCTTTCCTTGTAGGTTAATTCTACATGAAGGAAAACAACTAACAATAATGTAGAATGTATTGGTGGAGGTGGTTGCCCAAATCGATGGGAACAGTGCTCACAGTGAAACATGAAAAGCCGGCAATTCATCAGTGGCATACACCGGTACCCGACAATTTAGAACAGAAAGAATAGAGCTTCACACATAGATTAGATAGAAACATGTCAGTCACATATATATGAAGTACAGTGACAGTGTTGCTTACTGTACTTGTCATTTAGTGTAAAGGATTTATTTAAAAAAATATTAGTGTTTTAATGCACCGTCTCTTTAAAAAAGCCGGCCGGCAATTCAGCAGCGGTACCCGACAATTTATAACAGAAAGAAAGAGCATCACACATAGATTTGATACATAGAAACATGTCAGTCACATATATAAGAAGTGCAGTGACAGTGTTGCTTACTGTACTTGTCATTTAGTGTAAAGGATTTATTTAAAAAAATCTTAGTGTTTTCATGCACAGTCTCTTTAAAAAAGCCGGCCGGCAATTCAGCAGCGGTACCCGACAATTTACAACAGAAATAATAGAGCATCACACATAGATTAGATAGATAGAAACATGTCAGTCACATATATAATAAGTACAGTGATAGTGTTGGTTACTGTACTTTTCATTTAGTGTTAAAATAAAGGATTTATTAAAAAAAAAATTGGCGTGGGGCTCCCCGTAATTTTAGTCTCTAGCGGAGGTTAAGCAGACAGCTAGGGCAGATGTTTGAAGCCTGGGAAGAGGGTAATACCCACGGAGCTTCCCAGGCTACTAATATCAGCCCCCAGCTGAATACCTAGCCTTTACTAGCTATTAAGATGGGGGACCCCCCCCAAAAAATGACGTGGGGTCCCCCCTATTTTAATAGCTAGCAAAGGCTAGGCAGACAGCTGGGGGCTGATATTAATAGCCCAGGAAGGGTGCCATGAATATTGGCCCCCTCCCAGGCTAGAAACACCAGCCGTCAGCCACCCCAGAAATGGCGCATCCATAGGATGCGCCAATTCTGGCACTTAGCCTCGCTCTTCCCACTGCCCTGTAGCGGTGGCAGTGGGGTAATAGGGTTGGAGTTGATGTCAGCTTATAATGCCAGCTGACATCAAGCCCAGGTTAGTAATGGAGAGGCGTCTATAAGACACCCCCATTACTAACCCCATAGTCAAAGTTAAAAAAAAAACACAAACACCCAGAATAAAGTCCTTTAATTGAAATAAAGACACAATTCTTTATTGTTCTAAATTAAACCTTACTTACCATCACGCCCATTCCAGCTGAAGCCAACGATCTCCTGCAATAAAAGAAAAATAATAAAGCAACATCATCCTTACCTTTCGATGGCTCCCAGGACAGCTCCAGCTCTGCTACATGGAGATGACAGGCTGGATCGCAGCAGAAAGCTGCCATCCAGCATGTCATCCCGCAGACACTGAGAAGCACAGGCATGCTTGCGCTCCTCAGTGTCTGACTGTGACGGCATCCCGATGAGCCAACAATGAACTCAGCTCACCTCATGCACGTCACTGATAGCGTGGGAGAATTCTCCTGCGCATGCGGTGAGCGTGAGAGACTCGGCTCATCGGGATGCCGTCACAGCCTGATACTGAGGAGCGCAAGCATGCCTGCGCTTCTCAGTGTCTGCGGGATGACAGGCTGGATGGCAGCTTTCTCCTGCGGTCCAGCCTGTCATCTCGATGTAGCAGAGCTGGAGCTGTCCTGGGAACCATCGAAAGGTAAGAATGATGTTGCTTTATTATTTTTCTTTTATTGCAGGAGATCGTTGGCTTCAGCTGGAATGGGCGTGATGGTAAGTATGGTTTAATTTAGAACAATAAAGAATTGTGTCTTTATTTCAATTAAAGGACTTTATTCTGGGTGTTTGTGTTTTTTTTTAAATACTTTACTAGAAATTCATGGCGGTCATGTCTAATATTGGCGTGACCCCATGAATTTCGGGCTTAGGGCCAGCTGATAATGCCAAGCTGGCCCTAACCCCTTTATTACCCAGTGAGCCACCGCACCAGGGCCCTGGATGAGTTGGGTACAGCGCCAGAAGATGGCGCTTCTATGAACGCGCCATTTTCCGGGGTGGCTGTGGACTGCAATTTGCAGCGGGTGGGGCCCAGAAAGCTTGGGCCTCCCTGTGCTGCAGATTCCAGTCCCCAGCTGCCTAGTTGTACCTGGCTGGACACAAAAATAGGGCGAAGCCCCACGTATTTTTTTTTTAATTTTTTCATGAAATTCATGAAATAATTAAGAAAAAAAGGGCTTCCGTATATTGTTGTGTCCGGCCAGGTACAAATAGGCAGCTGGTGGTTGGGGGCAGCCCGTTGCTGCCTGCTGTACCTGGCTGGACACAAATATAGTGCGAAGCCCCACGTCAATTTTTTTTTAATTATTTCATGAAATAATTAAAAAAAAAAGGGCTTCCCTATATTGTTGTGTCCGGCCAGGTACAAATAGGCAGCTGGAGGTTGGGGTCAGCCCGTTCCTGTCTGCTGTACCTGGCTGGACACAAATATAGTGCGAAACCCCACATCAATTTTTTTTTAATTATTTCATGAATTTCCTGAAATAATTAAAAAAAAATTGCCTATTTGTACCTGGCTGGACACAAAAATAGGGCGAAGCCCCACGTATTTTTCTTTTTTAAACTTATTTCATGAAATTCATGAAATAATAAAAAAAAAAGGGCTTCCCTATATTGTGTCCGGCCAGGTACAAATAGGCAGCTGGGAGTTGGGGGCAGCCCGTTCCTGGATTCTGTACCTGGCTCGCATACAAAAATATGGCAAAGCCCACGTCAAAATTTTTGGGAAAAATTAATTAAAAAATAAATATTAATTTAGGGACTGCATCTTTATTAACCCCTCAAGTGTCATTTAGTGTTAAAATAAAGGATTTATTAAAAAAAATTTGACGTGGGATCCCCCATAATTTTAGTCTCTATCGGAGGTTAAGCAGACAGCTGGGGCAGATGTTTGAAGCCTGGGAAGGGGGTAATACCCATGGAGCTTCCCCGGCTACTAATATCAGCCCCCAGCTGAATACCTAGCCTTTACTAACTATTAAAATGGGAGACCCACCCAAAAAAATGACGTGGGGTCCCCCCTATTTTAATAGCTAGCAAAGGCTGGACAGACAGCTGGGGGCTGATACTAATAGCCCAGGAAGGGTGCCATGAATATTGGCCCCCTCCCAGGCTAGAAACACCAGCCGTCAGCCACCCCAGAAATGGCGCATCCATAGGATGCGCCAATTCTGGCAATTAGCCTCGCTCTTCCACGCTGCCCTGGTGCGGTGGCAGGGGGTAATAATGTTGGTTTTCATGTCAGCGCCAGCTGCCATGAAGCCCAGGTTAGTAATGATGGGCATCTATAAGACACCCCCATTACTAACCTGAAACATTTAAGTGTGACAAAGATGCAAAAGAATAAGAAATCAGGAAGGGGGCAAACACTTTTTCACACCACTGTATGTGTGAAGTGTAAAGTAAATTCTACAAGGTTTTCTATATATTGAGAAAATATAAATCTGATAACTGTGACTTGCATTTGTATTTATCCCTCCGGAGTAAATAGTCTGTAGGACCACCTTTCGCTGCAATTACTGCTGCAAGTCTTTTCAGGTATGTCTCTACCAGCTTTGCATCTAGAAGTGACATTTTCTCCCATTCTTCTTTGTAAATGCTCTATCTCAGTGAGATTGGATGGAGACGTCTGTGAACAGCAATTTCAAGTCTTGCCACAGATCCTCAATGGGATTTCGGTCTGGCCTTTGGGCCATTCACACTCATGAATCTGCGGTGAGGGGTTCAGCATGAGGCTGCGGTATGTGCATTGCATTACACACATCTATTGCCTGGTACATTCTCATACTTACCACAATGCTCTTCAATTCTAGAAAATGTCAATCTGACATTTACAGAGTCACTTTTATCCCAAGTTTCAGAGCTACAACTAGAAGATGATTCCAAAAGTATAGTATCCAGAATATTAGTAATATACAGTGAACAGAAAAATAAGATTATCCCAAGATAATAGGACAAAACGCCAACATAAAGTGTCATGCAGTGCTCCATCATTAGTGGCAAATGCTGCCCATGTCAGTAATGTCATACAGAGCCCATAAGAATATATTCACCACCAATATTATAAACCCAGGTATGACAATAGTCATTATGGCACATTATACCGATACATGTGTAGGCTCCGCATGGTGCTGGAATTCAGAAGTTCAAAGTGCACATTTCTTATAGCTCCTATATTGTACATATGGCAACTATATGGCACAGTTGAATGGCATTACCCATATGGGCAGTTCATGGCACTAGTTATATTCACAGTATATGGTAACAGAATTGTATCCACCTGTATTTTATATTTAATGTGCTGTCTATAAAAGGATAGTTTTTTACATCAGTCAGATTAATTACATTATTAAAAGGCTATACGCAATTTCTTAATTGGGTAAAATTGCAAAGTGCTTGTAAAAATAGGGAACTTTGCAAATAACCCCTTTTTAAAAATTCTCTTCATTTCTCATGAGAGGAGGTATTTTGAATTCTAGAATTTGCTTGTTGCCTAGGTCAGCCACCATTCTGTCTGTCAGAGTTGACTGTTCTCCCAAACAAGGAGGACAGCGCTTACAACTTGTTTCCCATGGAGCTTGTGAGTGCTGCTGAGAAGCTGTCTAGATACCAGGATTCAGCCACCTTCAGGGTCCTTGAGCTCCTCCAATGCCTCATGCCACATCCAAGCACTGATTTTACAATACATACTGCTTATAGTATTATATATTATTATGCAAATCTGTTAGCCCAGATGAGGCTGGTGTACTTGTCAGCATATGCATAAGGATGGCTGTATAATCCTTTGTGAAACTTTTCCTTTATCACATTAAAATAAGGATAAAACGCTCCTCTTAACATCAGGATTGCACAGCCATCCTGATGTGAATTTTCAGAGTACGTACATCAGCCCCATCTGGTCCGAGATCTGATTAATAGTATTTTTACAGTTTGCTTTGTGAAACCTGGTCATATAACTGCTTGAACGTGTGAGTGCTGTTCTGTAAGAGGACGGACACCGAGACAGCTTGAGATACTGCGGAGGAGCCTTCCAGCAGGTGGTGTAAAGTTTGGAAAGTGGAAGCCCAGCGTAAATGTTTTTGCCAGTCATCTATCTGTGGTGAAGCTGTTCCCCTATTTAAGAGTATTTGTAGTTATGAAGCATGTTGGCGTCTCGGAGACTCTGTGACCAGTAAGCTTGTTGCCTCTTTTCAGTAACATTATCCTAAACTGTCACCAGTATGTGCCTGAATTACTTCTGCCGTCCTTTAGTGGTGACACCAGATACCAGTCTGCCACCAATGTCATTGTATCCTAAAGAAATGTCCTAAAGCATTCCCACCCCATAATCACACTGTGCCTTACAGGCATTTAGTGTTCATAGAGAAGGTCGTCTACTCTGGAGCAATGGACATCATGAAGCTTCACTAGAAGAGCATCTATCCCTTCTGTAGTAAGCCCAATTATTCTATGCATTACAGCTATTTAGTTACACAGCAAATATGTAATTCTACATTGAAAGCTCAGGCCAGAAGTGGCATGCTGGGTCATTTAATAAGGGTCTGTGTTATTGAAGCAAATTGTTTCCATTAAAATTGTACTAAGTATTATTTTTAAGTCAAAGTAAAATGTATAATACAAAAGCGTCAACATGATCTTTATCAAACATTCACTGTGAAAAATAATAATGTGACATAAGAAAAAAATATGAAGAACTTCCAATATACATCTAAGACAAAATGTATAATCTAGAATATAGTGAATAAGCGAATACTATTGAGAAGCGAATATCAAGTATAAGCAAATAATCCTCATTAGGGTTTAGCAAAAAATTACAAAAACATGCTAATATGCCGAGACACTAGCAATGACTAATCTAGAATTCAGCAGAAAGAACAATCTGTGTGCACCAAATATGGAATTAAATTACAAATAACTCCAGTCCATATATTGATAATACAATTTATCACAGGAAAATAGTTATATGTGAAAAAAGTATGTAGTATAGTGTAAAACATATAACCCACCAATATTATTACTATTGGCAAATAAAATCCTTGTGTCCGGTCTAGGAGGGCTGTATTTCCCTATTTACACTAATAAAAAGCGCGATCATTGCCTTGTCATTTCCTATAGTATTAACACCAGAATGAGTATCCACAGCGGCATCTCAAGTTCAGACTTACACTATTTTTGATGGACTAGAAGCCAAGGGCATGTTCACATGTTGCATTTTTGCCGTATTTTCAAAAGTTATTTCCGCACGTTCTTTGCATGAAAAAACGCAGTGTTTTAATGTACTAGCAAAGTCAATGAGATTTATGGAATCTCATGTACATTCTGCTTATTTTTTCCTTGCAGATTTGAAGAAGTTTCATATCTTCTGCATGTCAATTCTTGAAGCGTTTTTGCACATATTTTAGGCAGCATTTTACCCGCCAACACTCTAGTATTTCTTTTCCTCTACAAATAATAACCGTATGCACATCCCCTAAATGCTGCAAAACAGCGTCAGAAGGAAAATGGTGGCAAAGAGCGTTCTGCAAAACAGCAAACTCACACATGTGGGTTTTCTAAGAAGCCATTATAGTAACTAGAAATTATTCTTTAGAAACCTATAGTTGTCATTACGTGTAAATATTACTATCGAGATTGCTGCAAAGTATATTCAAGTCTTAACCTGAAAATGTGAAAAAGATCTGGATATTTGAGTCTTTCTATAGGAAAAAAGGCAGCAGAAAAGCTAAAATAAACCTCTATCTGTGAGCTTGGCCTAATACTATGTGATATGATGAGAATAAAATAGAAAAACACCAATATCTGATAACTCATATATATGACTGCTTATGGTCAATTCCTATCACATGACCAGTGAGCACATTGGAATGTTGCCGGTTGGCAGTTGGAGAGTTGCAGTTGGCTTGCATGCGGATGAGGAGGAGCTGCCTTCAGCAAAGCGACATTATGGAGATTAAAGAGGAGGACTTTAGGATGAGAGGGAAGAAAAGGAGAAGAAATGTTTTGGACTCATCGGATGATGAGAAGCCGTCCATCAAGAAGAGCCATAGGAGAGGAGAGAAGAGAAATGGCTCAGAGTTGGAGATCGTCTCTCAGAAGATTGA
This sequence comes from Phyllobates terribilis, assembly GCF_046119375.1. NCBI lineage: Eukaryota > Metazoa > Chordata > Amphibia > Anura > Dendrobatidae > Phyllobates > Phyllobates terribilis. The sequence continues at coordinate 167,004 of NW_027363463.1, forward strand.
TCACCAAGGCCAGAAAGAAGAACAGGAATGTCATCAGGAGGTCCTAGCTAGAAGAAGTGGAGCCAAGAGGAGAAGACAAATCTTTCATCACATGAAAGCTCTTCAATCAAGAAAGAAGAAGAAGGGCAGAAGACCACCAAGGGCACAGGTAATACTATACATCAGCTTACCACAGGGAGCACCATGACATGTAGCTTCTCATGCCCACACTTACAGATCAGGGCAATGTTGTCACTTTACACAAGTTACACATCTTTTAAATCTGACAGGTGGAGGATGTGATACATGAGCAAGATCTGAAGCTGGAGGGTTGTAGAACTGTTCCCCAGTCCATTTATATATATGTATATATTCAGTACTTTGTTAAACCCCTACATGATCAGGCCATTTTTCCCCATTCTTGCCAAGGCACATTTTTTTCTTATTTTCATACATATGGTTTAAAAAACTGTAAAAAATTGTAATGTTTGGATATTTAAATATTTTTTTGTGAAACATCGAGTCTAAATTTTACAATATTTTAATATTATTTTATTTTTTTTCTGGTAATATCTGTAGTAAATAAAGGATTTCTGTGCTTGTGTTATTTTTATATATTAGTTACATGGTTTTTTGTTAGGGATGGGGCTTGTAAATGCAATTTGGATAGTCATTGTTTTTTTATTTATTTTTTCCTGGTTTTTTTGCTCTTTATTTCAATGATTTTACACAGGGGTTGTCTTAACTTTTGAAACATTTGATTTTTTTCTTGCTTGAATGGATAAAAAAAATTGCAATATGGTTTCATTAAAATAAAATTGAGTCGTTTGCCTCCTATAGTCTTTGTGTTGCGCTGTCTATTGCTGGCTGCAGAATTAGTTAATGAGGTTGACCATTTTATCTTTACTTTAACAGATGTGTTGGGGACATGATTTTGTGGCATTTACTATGATATACTGTAGGTATGTCAGATTCTCCTCCTGCTCTTGTTACTGCAGCTTTCCTTACAGACTGCCCAGCTCTCTAGTCTATAATATGGCTGCTGGTGGAGGAGCAGTGACCAGACCTGTCCGTCAGTCTACTTCACTATAAAAGCATCTTTCTCATGGGAGGTTCTCAATAGGACAAGGCTGATGGAGTGGTCTGGTTACATGCTCCTCCATCAGTGACCATTGTATGGACTGGAGAGCTGTGCAGTATGTGAGGAAAGCTGAACTAACAAGTGCAGGAGGAGAACCTGCCATACTTATATAATAGTAATTGTTAATAAACCTGTGTCCCAAACACATCTGCTGGTATATTGATCCTAGTTACAGGGGACATTCAACCTACTGCCTATATAGCAGGGTTGACTGGGTCTCCTAGGACCCAGAAGCTCTTGCTCTTTCTCTACACCCGGCCATCACATGATCTCTGGGTCTGGAGCAGGAAGCGCTATCTGCGCTTACCATACTGAATACACAGCACTTGTTCAGAGCTGTGTACACAGTAATTGAAAAGGCAGAGACGGTAATAAATCCTCTCTACCTTCTCTATAGGGAGTATCCAAAAAGAAAAGAGTCGGCCCCTATAAATGCTCTTCCATAACTATATAACCCAAAAAGAGAAAAATGGAAACAGGAGCAAATCCAATAAAAGTTACATTTTTATTGCAAAAATGTAAGTAAAATCAGACATAATCAAAAGAGATAAAAAATCCAAGGGAAAGAGGTGACAACAAAGTGCCACGGAACCACAGGAATAAACCAATGTAAGGCAAGAGACAATATATCTACTGTATATATATATATATATATATATATATATATATATATATATATATATACTGGGTGGGCCATTTATATGGATACACCTAAGTGATATCAACTTCCTGTTTGTGGCCCATTAGTATATGGGAGGGAGAAAACTTTTCCAGATGGGTGGTGACCATAGCGGCCATTTTGAAGTCGGCCATTTTGGGTCCAACTTTATTTTTTTCAATGGGAAGAGGGTAATGTGAAACATCAAACTTATTGAGAACTTCATAAGAAAAACAATAGTGTGCTTGGTTTTAACGTAACTTTATTCTTTCATGAGTTTTTTACAAGTTTATGACCACTTATAAAATGTGTTCAAAGTGCTGCCCATTGTGTTGGATTGTCAATGCAACCCTTTTCTCCCACTCTTGACACACTGACAGCAATGCCGCAGAAGAAATGCTAGCACAGGCTTCCAGTATCCATTGTTTCAGTTGCTGCACATCTCGTATCTTTATGGTATGGTGTGGTATATGGAGTACAAAGATAGTGGGGCCATTCTTCATCAATGGAAACCTCAATGCCACTGGATATCTGAAACTGCTACATGTTGATGTGTTGCCCTCTTTATGCACTGAAGATGGCACGTTCCCTGAGTTTTTCCAACAAGATGGTGCACGATCACATTATGGGTGTCAGGTCCGAGCATTCCTACATGAACTGTTTCCTGGAAAGTGGATTGGTCGTCGTGGGCTAGTTGAATGGCCACCAAGGTCTCCCGATCTGACCCCCTTAGACTTTTATCTTTGGGGTCATCTGAAGGCAATTGTCTATGCTGTGAAGATATGAGATGTGCAACATCTGAAACAACGGATACTGGAAGCCTGTGCTAGCATTTCTTCTGCGTTGTTGCTATCAGTGTGTCAAGAGTGGGAGAAGAGGGTTGCATTGACAATCCAACACAATGGGCAGCACTTTGAACACATTTTATAAGTGGTCATAAACTTGTAAAAAACTCATGAAAGAGTAAAGTTACGTTAAAACCAAGCACACCATTGTTTTTCTTATGAAATTGTCAATAAGTTTGATGTGTCACATGACCCTCTTCCCATTGAAAAAAATAAAGTTAGATCCAAAATGGCCGACTTCAAAATGGCCACCATGGTCACCATCCATCTGGAAACGTTTTCCCCCTCCCATATACTAATGTGCCACAAACAGAAAGTTGATATCACCAACCATTCCCATTTAATTTAGGTGAATCCATATAAATGGCCCACCCTGTGTATACATATATGTATATATATATATATATATATATATATATATATATACAGTATATTTATTTTTATATATATATATATATATATATATATATATATATATATAGAAAGAAAGAATATCAAGAGGCAGCACTCCAAAAATATTATAGAAAAATGGACTTTAATGAGCCCAAAGGCAACGTTTCGGTTCACAGAACCTTTCTCAAGCAGAGTTCAAGTGCATATAGTGCAATATATATAGTTACAAACAGTGATTCCATAATTATAATTAATTGATACAAAACCATGATTACATAAGAAAAGTGCAGTAGTGCATATCACAAAATATTATTCAGTTACATACATAGTGATAAAATTTTAGACAGATATATTATTATCATCAATTACAGTATCCATAACTCTCATAAAGTGATAAGTGCTTTGATTAGTATTTATCAGTGCCAGGTGTACATTATAAATCATAATATATTTGAGGTTGCGACTCACACTGCAGCAATCATGCATGACCACGTTTCTTACTTCCTCCACGCTGTCCTCGGCGTCTCAAAATCCCATCTGCGCATGTCTCCCAGGAAATCCCCATTATCTCGTCACATGATCGGGGCAAACCTGGTCCGCCCGCTTCGTGACGTCACCGGGCATGCGCATTACACTTCTAATGCTACGATCGCCATCTTTTAAATTGGCAAGCCCCACCAAAAGCTTTTCTTCAAATGTAAACAACGTATGTGCTTTAATGATTTCTCTTATCCCCTATTTATAATAAAAGCGCACTATTTCTCATTATTAGGGACAACATTCTGTTAGCAGTTTCCCAATATATTTGCATTGCAATGACAGTATTCAAATAGTGATTCCTGTGTCCATAAATGAACTGAGGGATAATATTTATTACATAACCCAAACACCCTTCCATGGAATTCCCTATTCCTAGGTTCATCCATGGAGTGAGATTAATAGGCCAGAGGAGGAACCTTCAACAGGTCTCCACCTCCTTCCCAATCTCAGGTGTTTAATTGGGAATACATTACAATCCAATTCCCTCCATAAGTAGGAATACCATTTCATTATGTAAAAATATATATTTATAACTTTATATATATATATATATATATATATACATATATATATATATATATATATATATATATACATACAGTTAAGTGTCTATAAAGAAGGAATAATCAACAAGTGTTATTAAAGCATGATTCGTCCCAAGGGAGGCAGAGAAAAATCAATAAATACGTTCAATTGATTCATTAACATACTTACTGCATCCCATGCACAAAGGTTAATGATACACTAAATTAGGGATAAGACATAGAGCAACTGGAAAAGAATGTATCAGAGTCCAGATCACAAGTAAAGCATATAAAGTACGAGTGCACAGCAGGAACTAATTATACAGTACAAGTTGCTAATATCCAAATAAGGAGAAGAATCATGCCTATGACACAGATGTCACAACATAAGTATATCTTCTAGTGAGAGTAATACACAGTGACACATATAGAAAGTTATGGTCCCACATAAAATGAGAGTACAGCCTAGTTACAACCTGTGGATGGCATGAAAGCGGCCCTGACGCGCGTTTCAAGTCCTGCTTCTCCAGGGGGCGATTGTGTATGGGTGACAGGCAGGGGGGTATATATATCCAAAGTATTTTGGCACGTGTAGCGGGGGTACAGCGGCGCTTCCAGTGGCGGAAGCCAGCGCCGGAAGCAAGGGAGTCAGTGTCCAACGCAGCAGGTGCCCGCCTCCCGCTGACACATCAGTAAGGAGTCCCCGAAGTGCCGCGTCATAGGGACACGTATCCATGGCAACCAGGTGCTTCTTGCCGGCTGGCAGAATGTGCACAATCATCAGGATGCCAAGAGATGCAGACATACTTAGAGGGAGAGAAAGAAATTGCGGAGAACATTACCGGCCCATACCTGGTGTAAGTTAATCATGACTTTCTATGTATATATATATACTAGCTATTGAAGCCGTTCTATGCCCGGGTGGCGAGCATTTTTATTGATATATGGTCTCCCATGCTGGTATGTGTGGTATGTGCTGCCCCCCTCCTGGTATTTGTGCTGCCCCCATCCTGTCCGCACCATCCTATCCTGGCATGCATTGCACTCCTCATCCCTATCCTGGTATGCATGGCCCCTCATCCGAATCCCGGTATGCGTGGCACCCCTCATCCACAATCCCGGCATGCGTGGCACCCCTCATTCCCAATCCCGGTATGCGTGGCAACTCTCATCCCCAATCCCGGTATGCATGGCACCCCTCATCCCCAATCTCGGTATGCGTGGCACCCCTCATCCCCAATCCCGGTATGCGTGGCACCCCTCATCCCCAATCCCGATATGCGTGGCACCCCTCATCCCCAATCCCGGTATGCGTGGCTCCCCTCATCCTCAATCCTAGTATGCGTGGTACCCCTCACCCCACAATCCTAGTATATGCATGGTCCCCTCACCCCACAATCCTGGTATATGCATGGTCCCCTCACCCCACAATCCTGATATGTGTGGCCCCCTCATCCCTTTCACACTGTACACATATACAAAAAAAAATTAACAGTTATACTCACCTTTGTTCTCTGTGCTCCAGCGCTGCTGCGTCCTCTTCTGCCGGAGGCCGGGGGCGGAGACCGGCGCCGGAGCACCGCGCTGTCCGGCGCCATTTTGCTGAAGACACACTGTAAATGTGTCTTCAGTAAAATGGCGAAGGATAGCGCTATGTGCACGCGCCGATCCGACGCCTCACTCCTGCCCCTGGTCTCCGGCCAGAAGAGAGGTGCCGTGGCAACGCTCCTCCCGGTCAGGTAAGTATGCAAGTATGGCGCCGGAGAACGCGGTATGTGTTCAGTGTCTACGCATACCGCGATCTCCGGCGCCATACACCTCCTCTTACCTGTAACGGCTGGATGCATGATTCTGTCTGAAGCCAGACTGTGCGTCGCGCATGCGCAGTCTATCGAGGCTTCAGACAGAGGGATGCATCCCCGGCTATATTATATATATATATATATATATATATATATATATATATATATACAGGGTGGTCCGAAAGTAGGTGGACAGAAAGTGTAATAAGGTTATGAAGGGGGAGATTTATCAAACATGGTGTAAAGTAAAACTGGCTCAGTTGCCCTTAGCAACCTATCAGATTCCACTTTTCATTCCTAACAGACTCTTTGAAAAAAAAAGTCTATTTCCAACAAGTTGGGGCCCCTCCACATTATTCAAGAGTAATCCGCGAGTATCCTGATGAAACATTTCCTAATAAATGGATTGGCTGAAGAGGCCCACTTGATTGGCCGGTACGTTCACCAGACTTGACCCCAATGGATTTTTTCTTTTGGGGAGTACTCAAGGACAAAGTTTATAGTCGAAAACCAAAAAGTGTCAGTGACTTGAAAAATGACATAAGAGATGCACTTCAAGAAATTAATACCCAAAGAGACTTGTGCAAAAAAGTTTGTTGAAGCGCAAGAGGCGACTTCAAAGCTGTGCAAATTGTAATGGAAAACAGTTTGAGCCCCTGCATTGATAACATTTAAGGGCTTTTGTTTTATTGTTCAGAATAAAATGTAATTGTCAATGTTATGCTTGTGTTAGTAAATATAATTTTATATATAAATCAAAATAAATGTTATTATTTTCTGTCCACCTACTTTTGGACCACTATATATATATATATATATATATATATATATATATATATATATATATAAATACACAAAGATACAAAGATGTAGATAAAAGAGGGAAAATAATATATGAAAACACACAATCACGAATAGACATCATATTGTGAGAATTATGTACAACATATGTGTATAAAGTATAATGTCCACCAAGTAATACCCAAAGTATCATTATTAAATATAAAGGAGTATATATAGAGAGAGTCATGAGACAATATAATATAATATGTACTCAATATGGTACAGAGAATATGGGAATACCATGAGTATCAACAGAACAAAGTTATAAATTGTGCATAAATGTGCAAAACTAATGGTGGTAAAAAAGAGGGGAGGGAAGGGAAAGGGAAAAGGAAGAAAAAATGAAGATGTGACAAGTGAATGAAAACATGGAAACAATAATAAACAGAGAGTGCACGAATTGTGTGAATATTTTTTATTATTATTTCGTGACCAAGCCCATGTGGTGCAGATGTCGGATGCATCCAATGGCAACCAGAATCACAGCAACGTGAAAAACCACATATGTTACGTGAAAGTGTTACACTAGTGAGTAGTGATGAGCGAGCACGTTCGTTACTCGAGATTTATGAGCATGCTCGGGTGTTTTCCGAGCATCTTCAGTGTACTTGAATATCATGTTTGAGTCACTGTGTGTGCATGATTTGCGACTGTTTGACAGCTTTAACACATGTGAGGAATGCCTGTTTGTTAGGCTTTCCTCACATGTATTAAAGCTGTCAGTCGCAAATCATGCACACACAATAACTCAAACATAACACCTCAGCACGCTGAAGATACTGGGCGAGCACCCGAGCATGCTCGCCGAAAGGGTTAACAAACCACGCTCGCCCATCACTACAAGTGAGACCAATCACAGGTAAAATAAATATAATAAATAACAATAGTATGAAGAGATAGTTAATGTCACAATACAAATGTATGTGTGCCCTTCACATACGAGTGAGCATAGACATGTGTTATATAGTAACATAGCTACTGACATCAGTATAATGGAAAATGTACAATAAAAAAATCAGAAAATTATAAGCCACAATGGGCAAGAGGAATCGAAAAAAATAAAATAAAAAATATACAAGTGATAGGAATACTGACGTGTCAGTGTGACACAGGAAGTGCATCTTAAAGTGCCCTTTTTTGTGCATCCAAAATCACAGATTTAAAGCAACAATAAACAAAGAGTAAAAGCCGATGAATAACAATAGTGAGTAAAATATTTTATAAAAAATGCTTATAGCGGATGGAATCAATTAGTGGCACACCGCACAGGAAATAGACAGGTCCGAAAAAGAGAGAGCAGCAGGGCGGGATGCTGCTGAAAGGTGAGTACATATCCATAAAAAGGGAGACGCGTGGAGCGCTGGCCCGCAAGGACGATCAGGCACCCGGTCCCCGAGGGGGGCAGAAAAAGGGAGGGAGGGAAGGGAGAAGAAGATCCTCCAAGTGAGTGGTGGTCCAGCATCTGTCTCACAGTAGAGTGTACAAAAATACTGGATACCCTGCATGTAAATAAAAAAGTGAGAAGTTATAAACAGCATAAAACATAAGTAAAACCTAAACACAATAGCACATTACAAGAAAGGGACAAAACTGAGGACCTCGTTGAGGCCTTTGGGGCATATGCAATCAATTTTCATAATCCACCAACGGTCTTTCTCCAATCCCCCCCCCCCCCAGTCAATTAATATCCGGTCAATACCCCGAATTTGGAGGAGGCTAGCATCACACCCATGTTTTAACTTGAAATGCCTTGGGATAGGCTTCAATACAGTATCGGCAAGAGATTCTGATGCATTCTTAATATCTTGCACGTGCTCCCTCACACGCACTCTCAGTTGGCGAAAAGTAAGACCCACATAGATGAGGCCACATGGACACAAGGCGTGGTTGATTACGCCTTCTGTATTGCAAGATGTATGCTGTGTGATTTGAAACTCCTTATGACCATCACTTGATGGGAAGGATGTATACCGCACCAGATTTACACAGGCCGCACAGTTCTTGCATGGATAGAAGCCCCATCTGGGGCCTTTTGAGCTGAAGGCTTTCTCTGGTCCCGGATCTTTATGGTAACTATGTACCAGCAAGTCCCTCAGGTTCATCGCCCTTCTATAGGTGGTGGAAGGGACTGGTGTAGTACATTTGGAAAGGACTAGGTCTTGCTTCAAAATGAGCCAATATTTCCCCAATGCATTTCTAACATCTATCACAGTAATTGAAAAGCCAGAGATGGTAATAAATCCTCTCTACCTTCTCTATAGGGAGTCCGACTGTGACTGCCGGTAGGCTCGGGGCTGAGGTAACTGCACAATCTGGTGCAGGTGTTATACAATGTAGTGTTGTTTTAGAACAGACCTGCACAACAAACAGCTCATGTACCGCATGCAGCCCACCAAAGTTTTGCTGCAGCCCATGGAGCCGTCCAGGATATGGAGCTCCCATCTTCTTATATTCAAATGTTTCAGACGCAAACATATTTGAACACTGTCATCGGGACTAGGGTAAAACAGCGCTCGTCAGTCCCAGCCTCGACATGCTGCTGCTCGGCACGCTGCTGACGTCATCACACTATTGTCGGCACCCAAACACCTCAGAGGAGAAGAGATGGCACAGCCAATAGTAAGTCAAGGAGCCAAAGATTAAATTAATTATATCATTGTGGATGAGGAAGGAAGGGGCTAATGTTACAGTGAGGGCACATAATGAGGGTGACAATTGTCAAAGGGGGCACAATTGTGGTGGGGGGTCCTTCATTCATTTTGGAGAGGGACAGTATGTGGGCATACAGTGGGTACAGAAAGTATTCAGACCCCTTTAAATTTTTCACTCTTTGTTTCATTGCAGCCATTTGGTAAATTCTAAAAAGTTCATTTTTTTTCTCATTAACGTACACTCTGCATCCCATCTTGACTGAAAAAAAACAGAAATGTAGAAATTTTTGCAAATTTATTAAAAAAAAAACCCTGAAATATCACATGGTCATAAGAATTCAGACCCTTGGCTCAGTATTGAGTAGAAGCACCCTTTCTATTTCAAGTGTTTATTTCTGTTAATGTTGACGATTATGGCTTACAGCCAATGAAAACACAAAAGTCATTGTCTCAGTAAATTAGAATAATTAACAAAAAACACCTCCAAAGGCTTCCTAAGCGTTTAAAAAGTCCCTTAGTCTGTTTCAGTAGGCTCCACAATCATGGGGAAGACTTCTGACTTGACAGATGTCCAGAAGGCAGTCATTGACACACCCCACAAGGTTCCAGAGTTCCAATTTTCATTTGGAAATCAAGGTCCCAGAGTCTGGAGGAAGAGTGGAGAGGCCACAATCCAAGCTGCTTGAGGTCTAGTGTGAAGTTTCCACAATCAGTGATGGTTTGGGGAGCCATGTCATCTGCTGGTGTAGGTCCACTGTGTTTTTTCCAGGCCAAAGTCAGCGCAGCCGTCTACCAGGAAATTTTAGAGCACTTCATGCTTCCCTCTGCTGACAAGCTTTTTGGAGATGGAAATTTCATTCTCCAGCATGACTTGGCACCTGTCCACACTGCCAAAAGTACCAATACCTGGTTTAAAACCAACAGTATCACTGTGCTTGATTGGCCAGTAAACTCGCCTGACCTTAACCCCATAGAGAATCTATTGGGTATTGTCTAGAGGAAGATGAGAGACACCAGACCCAACAATGCAGAGGAGCTGAAGGCTGCTATCAAAGCAACCTGGGCTTCAATAACACCTCAGCAGTGCCACAGGCTGATCGCCTCCATGCCACATTGCCGCATTGATGCAGTAATTGATGCAAAAGGAGCCCTGACCAAGTATTGAGTGCATTTACTGAACATACATTTCAGTAGGCCAACATTTCAGATTTTAAAAATATTTTTCAAGCTGTTGTTATAAAGTATTCTAATTTACTGAGATAATGACGCTTGTGTTTTCATTGGCTGTTAGCCATAATCATCTACATTAACGGAAATAAACACTTGAAATAGATCACTCTGCTTGTAATGACTCTATATAATATGTGAGTTTCACTTTTTGTATTGAATAACTGAAATAAATAAACTTTTTGATAATATTCTAATTTAGTGAGATGCATGTGTATGTAGCCTCTATTTCTTTAGTGTGGTAAGTACCATTTTGAGGGTATGTACCATTATTATTCATTGTAGCAAAATGGGAAACAGAAAATCCACTACTGTTGTTGCAGATTCATGGTTTTGCATAGCATTTGCTCTCCTGCACTGATTATGGGGGCAGAAACCTCAGGGTGAAGATCTTTTATCTTGCACCATTTATACTCAAAAAACACATTTCCAACAAATGCATATAAAATTCCCCTCCTTGCTATTTTTTTTTCTTAAAGATTACAAATAGTTTATTAAATAGTAATATGTTGCAATAATCTCATTTATTTTAATGCAGTTATAGTACTTCACATATAACATTTATTTATATTCTCTCATATACAATAAATATCCATACGCTTCAATCATCTGTTTAAGAAAAACAAAATGGAACAAATATTAACCCTTCCATATTATTCCATCATCCCTCCTCCCTTGAATCAAAACAAACCCCACCTGCACCCCCAAACTGAAGGGGAGGATACAAGGAAAACCCTTCACCCCATAACTAGCATTGCTCTACACCTGTCCATTCTTCCCAGATATGCTCATAAACAGTTGTCTGATTTTTATTATCGTAGACCACTTTCTCTTTTTTCGCTTATCAATTAATTTAATTCAGGTTGTTCTTTTACCTTCCATTTCCTCATAACTGCAAACAGAGTTTGAGACAAAATACATATTAATAAGATCTTATTACTACTTCTTTTAAGACTCAAATATCTACATCTAATAAAGAATTTTTAGGGTCATTTTATAAATGCACTTAAACATTATTTAATACACTATTGAATTACCATACAATATCTTACTATTTGTTTTCTTAAATTCTGTGTCAGTGGCTAATCTAAGGGTTTTTGAGATGTAAATAGAGAGATATTCTCCCTTACAATTGATTATGGAAGATTCATTTATTTAAGGCAGGTTAGTTGGAGGGTGGGTGGATGTCTGGTTGAGGAGTTCTCTAAGAACTCGTTCACACTGCTGTATGACATAGTAGAGTGCTCTCTGATGTTTTATCAGACAGCACTCAGCCCAATATTATACTATGGGGCAGTGCAGATCTGAAATGTTTTTGCTCATGACGATTCGGCATGGGAAGGGAAAACAATTGCAGCACGCTGAGAGTGGCTCAGCAAATCGGATCACATGCACCCATACAAGTCTATGGGTGCGTGTAAAACCTTGGCCCAGACTTGGATTTCATCCCAGTGCAGTTTGATTTATGCAGACACAGACGATGGAAAAGTTGGAGAAACGAAGTTCTCCATCTTCTCCGCACCTGTAATATGATTGTCTCAAACAAGAGAAACGGATCCCAGTAAACTGACACTCGGCTCAAACTCTGGTCAGAGCTTGAGCCTAGTGTCATTAGCATAAATGATCCAATTCTCTCACATGAGAGAATCAACACTTGTGTGACCCGGCCTAACGTGTAGTTGGGGAGCTAAGAGTGGGAGATGGTTTGAAGGGGTGAAGTGGAAGGTGGAGTGGGGGAGGTATCAGAAGAGGAGGGATATTTTAACTTAATTATTATTTTAATATGGTGAAAGTTATCTAATTTAATGTTAGAAGGGTTTAAGATAAGTTGAAATGGTATTTCTTTGCTTGGATGAGAAGAGATCTGATGTCTCTGATATGTCTTCAAAAGACACATTCAGATAGTGATTCAAGAAAGTAGCTAAAAGTGGGTTGTCAAGTACATGTATATCATGCTGTACATAATATCTACTCACGAGGGTCTTTATCCTTGTTCAAAGGGGTGTAAATATAAGTATGTATTACACAGGGTAGAAGTAAGATATATATATATATAAATATATATATATATATATATATATAAACTGTTGAAATGTAAAATTAACAACATAAGGTTAGAAATTGCAAACACCTGTATTCCTCTCCCATATAAATCTGAGCTTCACTATGAAGAAAGTGAAAACTTGCAATATCCGATTTTGATTGTAGGAGATTTTAATACTGTAATTGACTTTACCTGTAATAGAAAATCATGTAGACGTGCGTCAAAGTCTAGTGATACAACATCTTTTCCAATCCTCTGGAAGAATTTTTTGGGGAAGAGGCTTATTAATCCCAAGGATTATCAGGATTCATGTTACTCTAAGACTTAGCAATCCTGATTCCCTATTGATATGGTTTTTGGCAATGGAGAAATTTTGTATAAACTCCTTTAAGGGGGTTGATACTCACTCAGCAGCTTTTACGGGGATCTCCCTGGGCAACCCAGGCTTGCACCGACTTTGGAAGGGAGTGGATGAACCTGTCCATGATGACCTTTTCCACCATCTGTACTGGGGAGGAAGATTGAGGTTACAACCACTTTGAACCAAGTGTAGGAGGTCGAACATTTGGGACCTGGGAGGTTTGTCACTGCAATAGGCCCAGTGGTGCACCCGTTGCACCCTAACAGTCAGAGTCACTCCCAAGCGCGCCAAAATTTCTGTTTTTAATTTGGCGCACTCCTTTGCGTCCTGCAGGGCCAAACAAGTCATAATGGGCTTTCTGAGGCTGGCCCATTAAATATGGCACCAGCACCTCCGCCCACTGCTCTGGAGGCAATCTCTCCCGCTCCGCCACCCTCCCAAAGAACGTTAGGACCTCGACGTCATCACCCGGAGTAATCTTTTGCAATGCTCTTCTTACCGTCTTCCTGACGTGTGAATCATTACCTGGAGTTGAGGGAGGGACGGCCTCTCTGCTGCGAACTTTCCCCGCTAGAAGTTCCATCTGCCGTTGTTGCTGCTGAATCTGCTGCATCAGAAGTTTATTAGTCTCTTGCTGCATCTGTTGCTGCTCCCGGTGCTGCTGTTGCAGGCTCTGCTGGCTCTGCAAGTGCTGCCGGTGCTGCTGTTGTTGGCTTTGCAGCAGGTGTTTGAGTGGCTCTTTCATGGTGCCGGACATCTCTGGCTGGCTGGCGGCCTTTACCCAGGACATCCATCGATCTCTGTGGCAGGTACACGTTTTCCTGGAATCTTGCCCACATTCTCCACTAATTGTGACTGGGTTGGTACTCACTCAGCCACTTTTAAGATAGTCACAGGAGTCAGTTTCTTTAAAAATGTCCAAGGTGGGTTTATTCGGACTTCATAAACTGCACTCTCCAGGTAAATTAAACATTTTCTCGGTAATTATTTTGATTCTAGGCTACATATATACCGGGACACGAGGATATGTACTTTAAATGCCCCTGATGAAGCCACCGTGTGTGGCGACACGCACTGGGCACTGAGGTCCCATTTGCACCTTCCCATTTACAGGCTGATTTGATTGAGTATTTGCTTTCTATGATCATATTGTTTAATTGGCTCTACTATTATTTTTTGCTGGGGCAGCACGGGTGGCCACAATTGAGTGTATGTGATGGAGTGGTTATGGAGTAGTCATCTCCAGTGTGAGGTGAAAGGGTCTATTGGCAATCGCCAGTTTACAATTATACTGTTCTATAGACCTATTACCCTGTATACAGGGACACCATATTGATTTTCACACAGATACCTGTTGTTGCACTTTATATACATATTGTTTTTTGTGTATTCTCTATTTATATAGAATACTTTGGGCTTGTGCAATATTGACCATCATAGATATTCTATACAGCCTGTTAGAGTTCATCTATTTGACTGCACTTTATTGTATTTTCTGTCATTATAATATGGGAAGGTCTCTAAAGTAGTGGGTTCCTCAAGCAGTGGATTCCTTCACTATTTTTAATGGTGTTTTAAAATAATTTTTTTTGTGCGTATTCTTATATATGTGTCAGGAGATACTGTAATAAATTGATGTAATTTATATTCAAATATTCCGTGATTATTTCTTCAGGTGATCACCGCTTAGGTGCATGTCTTCTTTTCTTTTTGAAATTCGTATGATGTTGTATGACATGTGGCAGGTAGATCCCAGTTATTAGATGGTGCCCTCCTAAAGTAGTAGGTGCATGGTGTTATGTCCCAGCTTTTTGTCCTTTTTATGGGCACAAGACATGGATTTCCTAATCCAAGCTGCTCTTTGCCCTACTTATTGACCATATATAAGGCTATGTGCCCACGATGCAGAAATGCTCAGGATTTTTTCCTGAGCGTTTCTGCATCTCCCTGGCAGAAAAAAACGCATGCGGATTGTACATGTGGATTGTACATGCGGATTGTACATGCGGATTGTACATGCGGATTGTACATGCGTTTTCCTGCCAGGGACATGCGGAAATGGAGCTTTATTCACTGACATTTCCGCATGCGGATTGACAAGCGCTTTCCAAGCGATTAGCATCACTTGGAAAGTGCTTGTGACAACTAGGTCACACTGTATAAATTCATGCAAATTGCATGGATTTATATAGTGTGACCCGAGAGAGTGGTAAAAATAAAAAAATAAATGTATACTTACCCTCCGATGGCCCCCGGTGTCCTGCTTTACACTCCGTTCTCCCTTGCCGGCAACAGTGAATTGAAAGACCTGCCGACGTCAGCATCGCGTGACCCGTCACATGACTCTGACGTCAGCGCAGGTCCTTCAATTCATTGCAAAGTGCCGGGAAGCAAGTAGGAGCGCAGCGCGGGCCGACAGAAGGTAAGTAGACAGTTATTTTTTATTTTATTCTTTTTTTACAGATTTTTTAATGGTACCTGGGTGTGGAGGAGACTCTCCTCTCATCTACACCCGGGTACCATCTGCACATTGGAACGCGTGGATTACGCATCTACATATACAGTGATGCGTAATCCATGTGATCTAAAGCAAGTCAATGGCGGCGAAGACGCAGCACTTCTGCAAAATAATTGGTAGCGCTGCGTTTTTTTCCGCAGCGGAAATTTTCGCAGCATGTGCACAGCACATGCGGATTATCATTGGGGAACATTGCTGCCCTTCTACCATGCGTTTTTAATGCGTTTCAGCAGCTATAAAAACGCTGCGGAAACGCATTAAAAACGCATTGTGGGCACACAGCCTAAGGTTGTAAAGGAATAAGGGGTTCTCAGTTTTGGACTCAGGAGGAAATATTAGCGATGTACACAGGTGATTTGTTATTATTTTAATAAATGTAAAGGAAGATCTAAGGACAGATATTACATTGGTGAATGGATTTGGTATTTTTTCTGGATTGAAGATTAATTGGAATAAGTCAGATATCATTATTGGACAAGAATTTCCAAATTACAGATGGTGATATACTTATTATCCAAGAGGGCAACAGTTTGAAATATTTGGCATTAAATATATCACATAAGATGGTGGACTATATAGAAGTGAATGTCATACCGGTGTTGAGTCGTTTTAGCAGAATGGCAAAAATATGGAGGAACAAGGAAGAATCAATCTGATTAAAATGTATTTGTTTTTTTATGTATATTTAATAAATTCCCCTCTTTGCAACTTAGTGACTGAGTATAGGAAAAAATGTATATTAAAGCAACCTTATACCCTGAGACTGAAAAGTTACTACACTTTGTAAATATACAGTCATCCTTCCTGACGCCCTTCTTTTGCCTCCCGCTACCTCCATTGCTTAGATCTGTGTTCTGTTCCTACTACCTCCAAGATGGCCACCAGTTTGGTAAGTCTAAACCACATCTTCCCTGTCTTTTCTGTGCTGTGGGATGGGAAAGGAAAGGCAGGAGAGGTGAGGTTTAGATTTACCAGTGTACTCCATGCTGCTATGACCGTCATCTTGGAAGCAGGAGGAAAGGAACGCCTATCCCAGCAGAGGAGGCATCGGGGAGCTAATGGAGGGCTTCAGGTAGAGTGCCTATACATGCGAAACGTATACCCACTTCTCAGTCCCAGGGGAAGGGGCCCTTTAACACTGTTGCAGGACAATATTAGCGTTGAGCTGTAATTGTTTTCTAAGGCAGTACACTTAATATAGGACAATCACTGTGCTACCAGTATTATTCCGCACATAAATGATACTGATTCTCCATTTTGTAATAACATAATTAACCCTTTGTGCTAAACTGAATAGTAAATTATAGTCTGTTTTTCAATTAACAGCATAAAGCAATATGTTTACAAAGATGAATACTCCAATGCTGACCAAAACTGAATTCTCTGCTAAGGTTACAAAATAACCAACACTTTATACATGGACAGTAAATTCTTTTTCTAATTTCTCGTCTTATTTCTGTTTGCCATTTTAGGAGACAGTGGTGTGCGGCCATCTCTCCCCGGCAGCACAATCTCTGACAACATCAAGAGACTAGATTTTCATCAAGTGCTTGGCCGGGGGAGTTTTGGAAAGGTAAGAACCTATAACATTACGAGCCCAGATTGTATATTGTTTGCTATACAATATAAGATCATGAATGAAGTAGAGAATAACACTGTTAATAACCATCTTAGATCCCCAAATTCAGGTGTTTCTGACAAAGGCAGATGCAGGGCGGTTTCCAAATGTGTTGCTACCTATATATGTGTAATAGTGTTTTCTGATAGTCTACAGTGGGTTAAAGTATTTTTCTGGTGCCTCTAACTTCTGCACTAGGAAGTTGCAGGTGCTGCTGTTTTCCCCACATGCCTGCACCTTGGAATCTTGGATGGCCAGCAGATAACAACATCTATTTTTCAATACAGGTGCACGATCCTGTTGGCTGTGCAAGTGTGGGCCAGACACCTGTATAGACAACATCATGCAGAAGTGACAGCTGCCGTAGAAACTCTACATGCAAATATGTGACCAGAGCACTTTCATCCACCTTTATCCATGCTAGCTGTGTCACCCACATAGAATGTGGAAGAATGTGCTCTGGTCAGATGAGACCAATAATTTAAATTTTTTGCTAAATGAAAAACACTAAGTGTGGAGGAAAACTAACACTGCAGATCACCCTGAAAACACCATCCCCACCGTCAAACATGGTGGTGGAATCATCATGCTGTGGGGATGCTTTTCTTTAACAGGGACGCTCGTCAGAGTTGATTAGAAGATGGATGGAGCTAAATACAAGACAATCTTGTAGGAAAAACCTGTTAGAGGCTGGAAAAACTTGAAACAGAGATGAAGGTTCACCTTCCCGCAGGACAACGACTCTAAACATACTTCCAGAGCTACAATAAGATGGTTTAAATAAAAACATACTCGTGTGTTTATATAGCCCAGTTAAAGTCCAGACATAAATCTCATTGAGAATTTGTGGCAAGGCTTAAAAATTGTTGTTCACAAACGCTCTCTATCCAATCTCACAGCTAGTTTGCAAAGAAGAGTGGGCAAAAATTTCAACCTATAGTGCAAAGCTGGTAGAAAAATACCTTGCAGCAGTAATTGCAGCAAAAGGTGGTCCTACAAAGTGTTGACTCAGAGGGGCTGAATACAAATGCACGTCACAATTTTCAGATTTACATTTTTAAAATATTCAGAAAAACATGTATCATTTCCTTTACACTTCACAAATACTTGTACTCTGTGTTGGTATATCACATAAAATTCCAATAAAATACATTTAAGTTTTTGCATGTAACTTGAAAAAATGTGGAAAAGTTCACAGGATGTGAATACTTTTTCAAGGCACTACATTGTACATCTGCATGTACGTAGCTACATAAGTATGAGTAAATATATGTGTGTGTACTGAGAATGACATTTATAAAAGATATTGTCCACAGTTAAAAAGTAATAATTCAAAAAATTCCGTGTCAGCAGTGGTGACGTCTCATACATTCTCCTGATTGCTAACCAATGACTCGTCTCAATGGTTTTGTCCAATAAATAGAGACATCCTCAATGAGACCAGTGATTGTCTGCAGCAAGGTAAACAAGTGCAGGTTTGGACTACTGTGCCAGGCTCTGGAATAGCAAAGGATTTATCAGGGTAGTATCGTTTTATTTTTTTAATCATACTACTCCCTGAAGTTAGGACAAAAATCGAATTGAGGACAAGCCTCCTAATACTATTACAGACAACTCTCTGATTTTTTAGGACATTCCTGGGAAAAGGAGAGAGCTCCTTGATTACCAGAGAAGCCAGCAAATATCCCAAAGCATACTCTTCACAAAATATTCACCTCTCGTGTTTTCTGCAATTCTTATAAGGCTGGGTGCCCACGTAGCGTTTTTCAAGCGTTTATGATGCGGAATTTCCGCAGCGGAAACGCTTGTGAAACACTAGGTAATCCGCACCCCATGGTCCCCAAGGGGATTCCGCATGTTCTATGCACATGCTGCGGATTTTTCCGCAGCGTTTATGCTGCGTACAAAAATCCGCAGCATGTCATTTAATTTTGCGGAAGCGCAGCGGAAGCCCCGCTATTGACTTGCATTGAGACGCATAGAATGCGCGTCTGTACATTTCTACAAGTGAATTCTATGCGTCTCTATGTACGGATGGTACCCAGTTCAGGAGGAGAGAAGACTCTCATCCAGACCTGGGTACCATTCTTCCTGTAAAAAAAAGAATAAAATAATAAATAAAGTTAATACTCACCTTTCCGAAGGCTTCTCTGCATGCCGGCATCGCTGAAGGACCTTCGGTGACGTCACAGTCATGTGACCGCAGGCCCTTCACCGCTCTGTCTCACGATATGCCGGCAGCCGGGAACTAGACAGGAAGGAGCGCTGCAGCCACGCCGGGGCATCGGGGGTGAGTATAGCTTTATTTTATTTTATTTTTACGTTTCACACTGTATAAATCCATGCTGTTTGCATGGATTTATACAGTGTGACCTAGTTGTCAAGCACTTTCCAAGTGATGCTATCGCCTGGAAAGCGCTTGTCAATCTGCATGCGGAAACGCATGTGAATCCGCATGTGGATCCGCATGTATTCTGCAGGAAAAAAGCATGCACAATCTGCATGTACAATCTGCATGCGTTTTTTCTGCCAGGGAGATGCAGAAATGCTGCAGAAATTTTCTGCTTCATTTCTGCATCGTGGGCACATAGCCTAACTCCTGGCATCACTGCAACATAAAACCTGACACCAGAGGTGCTGTGGAGTGAAAAGGAGTTTAGGATCAGGACAAAGTGTCTGCAAATGTAGTCTCAGGTCTGTGCTGCAGATTAAGGTGCATTCACACTGCGCAGTTATCGGAAACCAGTGGAAACAGGCTGACGTTCGCCCGACAAACAAGCAAAGTGGTCTTTCATAGGGTAAAATGATCTTTTGTTTTGCTTAAATCTTTATCGATCTTGAAATAACCTATACAAAAAACTATGAGCAATAGCCAAGGTAGCATAAAAGGTATATATTTTATTAGTACAATTTAGACACATGATAAAATCTGATGAAAAAAGAGAAAATCAGATAAGGCTAAAAACACAGGCAAACCCCATGGTGCATAACAAAAGAATATGCAGCAATATTAAGTAATGTATACATAATAGGCTATTAGAAAAAGGTATGTTGGGTGGAAATAATTCCTACACACATATAAAGTGTAATAGACGCCAAATGTGATAAAGTATATATGCTGCACAAAATAACCCTAGTATAGATAGGCATACATTTGCAGCATGGTCTTTGATGCCAGCATCTATGTACAGCTGAGCTCTGCACCCCAACACAGTCTGTTTATATTGATTCTCATCTCAGCTTTTCATGGCTGACACAGGAATAATGCCGACCAGCTCTGGAGTTGTAGTTATTCCTGTCTCAATCATGCATGGCTAAGACTGAAGTAATCCTTTAACCTCCTAGCTTTAATGGGTAATTCTAGTGGGGTTATTTCCTAGTGCCCATGTTTATAGCTATTAGATCTCCTGTATGTAAGCTAGTAAGAAACTGTAGAAATATAAAATAATTATTAAAGAAATAGCAATGGTGTCACTTTCCTGCTCCCCTCCACACTTATTTCAATGAGTTGTTCGGCCTTAGGGTACAAGTCTGCAGTAACTATGTGACTACAGACTTGTGAGTCCTCACAGTGTGCAGTGTGTGTGCTGTTGAGGTTCTCCAGTGCCGGTGCCAGGAATGGGCAGGAGCATAACTGCAGGTATGCAATTTGCATACATGTGGTCATGTGCCGACGAGACATGTGCAGCTGTCCATGTCGCCCTGGCACTTTACAGAAAAATTGTGTGCCAGTTCAAATGTGCTGTTGCGTGTAGGGTGCGTTACACTCACTTGTAGGCCACAGGCCCCAGCTGTCTCCAGGTCTTCAACTTAAGGAGCTGCCGCACATAGATTAGGGAACACTCAGTTCGTTTCAACACACAGAAGTTTACTCGACAGTTCAATTGCATCAGATTGTAATACACAGTATCGGGCACAACATTCTCCATTTCTTATTTCCATAGTACAGAACATTTTCAGCATTTATTTACGTTCTAACTGGACTATCCCTACGTTCACTGATCCTGTCAGCCCCAGGATTTCCCAGTTGAGTTCCACAATACACCCGAGATGTGTTACATTTCCCATACACAATTGCACGTCCATCTTCCTCTGTATGTAAAGGGGTGAGGTGCTTGCCATAGCACCTGAATCGAGCCCTGATCTCCGGACATTGCAGGAATGTCTGCAGTGAATTTTTGTAAGGCCTCATATCACCCAGAACAATATGTACTCACTCTTGATATCAGCCCCAACTGCCCTTGAATTTGATCTTATATCACTCACGAACGCTCTACAAACAGGAAGCAGTCTCCTTTAACTGGCACTTTTCCCTCCCACTATGAGCTAGTCCTAAACATGAACACTTTCTTACACTATTCTCATCCTACCTATGTCAACTCCTAAGTCCTAAACTATGTCTTATATTGCGCAATCCTATGCTGTACACTATACATTATACATATGACCATATCACACTCTATATTACAATTCACATAATATGACATACTGTAACTATGTAATTACACCATATATACTGAAAACTGCAGGACATCGTTTACACTACAATACAACACGATTGGTGTCTTCAGGGGTATGAATGCGACGGTCCAGTCAACACCCCCTTACACAGGCTCGCTCAATACAAGGGAATTGAGTGAGGCCGGATAAATGACCATCTGCTCCCATCACTGGAGAATCCTCATGAGTCTACACTCACATAAAGTGTCTGCAGACTTGTACCCCAAGGCCAGACAACACCTTTAATGAAGATCATCAACTAATGACCATTTTTTTCTAGGTGGTGCTGGCGGAAGATAGATATACCCGCCAGCAATTTGCTGTAAAAGTCATCACAAAGAGGAACCTGCTAGCTGAAGGAGAGGAGCGCGCGTTGGTGGAGCGGCGTGTGTTACAACTTGCATCTGGCAGCCCCTTCCTTCTTCATGGCACATTCGCCTTTCAGACCAAGGTAAAATTGTGACCTGTTCATTAATATTGGATAAAGAATAAAGTGCACTCATCTATATGCACAGGATATGTCCACGTTTATATCTGGTGTTTGTTAACATTTCAGCATTGGAAACATTTTCATGTCCTGCTCCTTGTATGTGTAGCTGTCACCTACTGTGGGAACACTGGACAAACCCTGGGAACCAGGCAATGTGCCTAGAAATATGATGCTGACGGTTAACTTTTGGGGTTTCTCTATTGAAGTCTATGGAAAGTCTTGGAGTGGTTCAACTGGCTCCCAATATCTGAAGTCATTTGTCCACCCCTATGGATGTCATTCTTAATGAGTACTTCATAATGGTGAGAAATGCAGAAGGCAACATTACAGTGAAAAGTAATGCTGTACATTTAGCACATCACATTCTACATATGTAGATATATCTTCTATATGTATATACTTAGAATAACTAATAAACACATAGTAAAAGAAGAAAGTATCATTACTGCTATTATTATGTAACTATATCTCCACCAGTAAGTGGAACAGAGATTAATCACAGAAGAAATCGCAGAAGAAATCACTGATTATTGAGTGTTAGTAAATGTATGACTGCTACAATGACTTTATCATACGACTGATTTCTACGTCTTGTCTGACAGGAGCTTGTGCTTCTTGGGATGGAGTATGTCACCTGTGGCGAATTCCACCATCTCCTGATGAGGAAGGGGTGTCTTGACATCCCCAGTGCACGGTACAGTATTCACAGTCTAAGCCATACAGCTATGTATTTTCTAAATGAGACTGACTAGATTGATTCGATTGTTAGCCCTAACGTTCACGTAAATTCATATCTCCCATTCACAGGGATGTTATTAGGGAAACACTTAGAAAAATACAGCTCTAATTTTTATTTCCAAAAATAGCACCGCACCTGTCCACAGGTTGTGTGAGGCATCGCAGTTCATCCTCATTCACATTAGTCATGTGGCGTTATTTTTTAAAGAAAGACACCATGTTTTTCTGATCCTGGATAATCCTTTAACACCATATGAATATACATTGTAATAGTAGCAATTGTGTATCCCTATAGGTAAGAAGGAACTTAAAGAGGTTATCCACTACTTTAACATTGATGTCCTATACTTAGGATGAGCAGGTCCAGGTGCCTTATAATCAATACGATATGTGCGACTGCCCTTCTAGACCATTATAATAATATAAATACTTGTATATAATAACCAGAAATATAAAATCCTGATAAGTCCTGCCTGTCTAGTCTTTTGGGCAATATATATTTCTGAGTTTCTGATTCACTAAAAACTATTTTCTCCTCTTTTCTTTCGGCCAGATTCTACGCCGCAGAACTTGTGTGTGGAATTCAACACCTGCATTCTAAGGGCATCATCCACCGGTAACTAGAAATACATCTAATCCTCCACCACCAGTGATGCCTATAACTATACACAGCAATACTGAGAATTATTCAGCGGACACTGATAAGAATCCATTTGTCTTCTTCACAGAGATCTCAAGCCTTCTAACATCTTGGTGGCTGCGACGGGCCATATAAAGATTGCCGACTTCGGTCTGGCACTTGAGAACATCTATGGAGACCGGACAGCCACCGAATACGCTGGGACACCAGGCTTCATGGCTCCTGAGATGCTGGCTGCGGAGGAGTACAATGCTGGGGTAAACTGGTATGCATTTGGCATCATTTTGAACATCATGATTACCAGCAGGTCCAAATACCATCAAGGACTATTCAACGCTTCCAGCAAGGAGGCGAAGAACATCATTAAAAAGGTCAGTACATGATATAAGTTGTATTACTTTTATATTATTGTGTGATTTATTGTGATGTTAGCGGTAATTTACTATTATATTCAGCTCCATTGGTGGGAGTGGAATCTCATGTTAGGTCAAGTGTTTACGTGTTCAATATAACACGTAAACACTTGTAGGGGTGACGTGATGGTATATATTACCTGTCATGTATTATTGAAGATGTCAGAAAAAAAACACTAATATTAGGCTTTTTTTTTTCATAAATATATATAATATTTATTTATTTTAGTTAAATTTTATTTATGAAGCTGTTATATAAATATAAACATTTTTTTTTCTTCTTTTGCAGCTCCTCCGGGAAGATCCTGCCAGGCGCCTCGGAGTCCATGGTAACATCAGAGCCCATAGGTTTTTCCAGCGTATTGACTGGGACTCGGTGGAAGCCCTTAGAATGTGTCCCCCACATGTTCCTGTGCCAGTAAGTATTAGAGGAGATGTTTTATACAGACTCATTTATGAATAGTTTCACATAGCTTTAATCACTTTTTCCAAATTCGTCAGATTACTAATAACAGTGAAGGTCGCTGATTTGTCAGTGGTGAGATTGTAAGCCCCCATACATGTTAAATGATCAGCAGATAGTGACAAAATCTGCCGATCATTGGTTGACATATGTAGAGAGCCTCTAGCTTTCCTGAACTTTACTATATACTGTTCTTATGTAATCACCTTCTTGTGTTTTCTTTTTCTCTTATAGCCAAGTAACATCCAGCGCGGCTCCAGACCATTCAATCTTCAAATTCTGGAAGCAGCAGAGGCTAACAACTCAGCCCTCTCAGCAGACCACCAGGCCTTGTTCACGGGGTTTTCATTTACCAACATCAGCTGGAAAACCCCAAACCATCCACCGGCTCTTTAATATCATCAGAGCAAGCTGTCTTCCTAAACCCCAAGAAGAACATCAAAATAAGAAGATCCGGAAGGGCAAGCAGGACCTGGACAAGCAAGAAATAAGCGTGTCAGGACTCAAGCCAGGATCAGGACCCCAGAAGAACACAGAAGATATTCCTGTTCAAAAGGATGGCCATAAAGATGGATGAGGCAAGGGAGGTAAGTGCCCAGTAGGGACTTTTATGTGTGGCATTATGGTGTGCCTGGGAATACCATGCACACTACATGCCCCTGACAATAAGAGCCTTATGATACTATATGTATAGTGTTACGCTATGTATATAGTACATAAGAGAAAAAATATTCTAGTTATATTTACCGGTGACTACCGGTGACTATAATTACAATTTTCCCCTTCCTCCATAACAACTCATTGAGCTGTCCTGGGCGACGGGGAAATAAGGTGTGAGATGGCTGGCTATTAAGGGGTGGAAGGAGGCCAGTTTTTTTTTTTTTATAAATCATAGCATTTAAAGCTATATTGCTTTGCTATGTAAAATAATTATATTTACCGGTGACTACCGGTGACTATAGTTACACTTTTCCCCCTCCTCCATAACAACTCATTGAGCTGTCCTGGGCGACGGGGAAATAAGGTGTGAGATGGCTGGCTATTAAGGGGTGGAAGGAGGCCAGTTTTTTTTTTTTGGTTTGTTTTTTTAAATCATAGCATTGAAAGCTATATTGCTTTGCTATGTAAAATAATTATATTTACCGGTGACTACCGGTGACTATAGTTACACTTTTCCCCCTCCTCCATAACAACTCATTGAGCTGTCCAGGGCGACGGGGAAATAAGGTGTGAGATGGCTGGCTATTAAGGGGTGGAAGGAGGCCAGTTTTTTTTTTTTTTTTTAATCATTGCATTTAAAGCTATATTGCTTTGCTATGTAAAATAATTATATTTACCGGTGACTACCGGTGACTATAATTACACTTTTCCCCTTCCTCCATAACAACTCATTGAGCTGTCCTGGGCGACGGGGAAATAAGGTGTGAGATGGCTGGCTATTAAGGGGTGGAAGGAGGCCAGTTTTTTTTTTTTTTTTTTTTTTTAAATCATAGCATTTAAAGCTATATTGCTTTGCTGTGTGAAATAATTATATTTACCGGTGGCTACCGGTGACTATAGTTACACTTTTCCCCCTCCTCTATAACAACTCATTGAGCTGTCCTGGGCGACGGGGAAATAAGGTGTGTGATGGCTGGCTATTAAGGGGTGGAAGGAGGCCAGTTTTTTTTTTTTTTTAAATCATAGCATTTAAAGCTATATTGCATTGCTAT
This sequence comes from Phyllobates terribilis, assembly GCF_046119375.1. Taxonomy (NCBI): domain Eukaryota; kingdom Metazoa; phylum Chordata; class Amphibia; order Anura; family Dendrobatidae; genus Phyllobates; species Phyllobates terribilis. The sequence goes on from NW_027363463.1 coordinate 193,104, forward strand.
GTAAAAAAAATTATATTTACCGGTGACTACTGGTGACTATAGTTACACTTTTCCCCCTCCTCTATATCAACTCATTGAGCTGTCCTGGGCGACAGAGAAATAAGGTGTGTGATGGCTGGCTATTAAGGGGTGGAAGAAGGCCAGATTTTTTTTTTTAAATCATAGCATTTAAAGCTGTATTGCTTTGCTATGTAAAATAATTACATTTACCTGTGACTATAGTTACACTTTTCCCCCTCCTCCATAACAACTCATTGAGCTGTACTGGGCGACGGGGGAAATAAGGTGTGTGATGGCTGGCTATTAAGGGGTGGAGGAGGCCAGGTTTTTTTTTTTGTTAAATCATAGCATTATATCTAGCAACACTGCTAGATATAATCATAACAAAAGCATAAGGACATAAACATATGACGGTGTCCGGAGAGCCTGACGAGGCCGCAGTTGGTGAAATGCATGTCGAGGCTCACACACACCATCTGGATGCTCCTGTGCTTCTCGTGAGACATGGTACTGGTGCACATACTTTATGACTGATTATCTTCGGGCTCTCCTGATACCATCATATGTTTATCTCTTTATGCTCTTGTTATGATTATATCTACCAGGGTTAATTGGCTTCATTATTTTCACCTGCACCCCATATTGGGGATTAGCATCTACTGCGGCCATCTCGTCTTTTGACCAACTTCTGATTATTATATAGATATTGCAGGGGTATTATACAGGCAAAGTTTAAAGTTTTGCCTTCCTGCTCTCTACTATGTATTTATTTAACTGACTGCAATGCACGCCACTTATAAGACACTAGTGCTGTAGAACATCAGGGTTGCTTCACCTATATTTTGCGTACTGTTAAAACGTATTATAAACATCGAGCCTTTTTTCCGGGTTCTTATTAAAACTACGGCCACTCACAATTGATCAGCTAAACTCTCTGATATTTATACCTTATATAATTGTCAGTTAGCTGTGAGGTTTTAGTATTTAATTTATTTAATTATACCGGATTATATGCTTGCATATTCTACTTGTTAGTATACTTCTTTTGCAGGTATATTCATAATTTTTCCTGTTTTTTATAGACTATTCATCATATTTCTTAGTCTCGCAGTTTGCAGTAATTACTAGCCCGCCCTAATTGTGTTTGCCCCTAGAACTCTAGAGCATTTTTCATCTCACAGGAGCTCCTCATTATCTGGTTCTATCCTTATATTCAGGGATTGTTTCCATCCTCCCTGTTTTTTAATTGTACTTCTCCCCCTTACCTTGTATTGTTGTATTATTGGTATTATATTTATAATTGATGTACAATAAAATGGTTTATATATTTAACAAACCTTTGTTTTCGTTTGGGTCTCCGTCTCCTCCATATTTATTAACATTATATATATTGAGCGGTATTTGACTAGGATTCCCTTCTTTTTGGTTTTGATATCTTCTTAGGGGTACAACACACTTCTCTTTAGTGATATCTCTTATGTAGGTTTACATGTGTAGATACAGGTCTGGTGACGAATTCTGTGTTGCTCTGTAAGTGTGCTGCAGTAATACAGTGGGTACGGAAAGTATTCAGACCCCTTTACATTTTTCACTCTTTGTTTCATTGCAGCCATTTGGTAAATTCTAAATAGTTCATATTTTACTCATTAAAGTACACTCTGCACACCATCTTGACTGAAAAAAACAGAAATGTAGACATTTTTGCAAGTTTATTAAAAAAGAAAAACTGAAATATCACATGGTCATAAGTATTCAGAATCTTTGCTCAGTACTGAGTAGAAGCACCCTTTTGAATTAGTACAGCCATGAGTCTTCTTCGGAATGGTGCAACAAGTTTTTCACTCCTGGATTTGGGGATCCTCTGCCATTCTTCCTTGCAGATCCTCTCAAGTTCCGTCAGGTTGGATGCTGAACGTTGGTGGACAGCCATTTTCAGGTCTTTCCAGAGACGCTCAATTGGGTTTAGGTTAGGGCTCTGACTGGGCTAGTCAAGAATGGTCACAGAGTGGTTCTCAAACCCCTCCTTTGTTATTTTAGCTGTGTGCTTAGGGTCATTGTCTTGTTGGAAGGTGAACCTTTGGCCAAGTCTGAGGTCAAGAGCACTCTGGAAGAGGTTTTCATCCAGGATATCTCTGTACTTGGCCACATTCATGTTTCCTTCAATTGCAACCAGTCATCCTGTCCCTGCAGCTGAAAAACACCCCCATAGCAATGCTGCCACCACCATGTTTCACTGTTGGGATTGTATTGGGCAGGTAATGAGCAGTGCCTGGTTTTCTCCACAAATACTGCTTAGAATTATCACCAAAAAGTTCTATCTTCATCTCATCAAACCAGAGAATCTTATTTCTCATAGTCTGGGAGTCCTTGACTGGTGGAGGACTGCAGTGATAGTTGACTTTATGGAACTTTCTCCCATCTCCCTACTGCATCTCTGGAGCTCAGCCACAGTGATCTTGGGGTTCTTCTTTACCTCTCTCACCAAGTCTCTTCTCCCATGATTGCTCAGTTTGGCTGGATGGCCAGGTCTAGGAAGACTTCTGGTGGTCCCAAACTTCTTCCATTTAAGGATTATGGAGGCCACTGTGCCCTTAGGAACATTGAGTAATACAGAAATTCTTTTGTAACCTTGGCCAGATCTGTGCCTTGCCACAATTTTGTCTCTGAGCTCCTTGGGCAGTTCCTTTGATTCTCATTTGGTCTGACAAGCACTGTGAGCTGTTAGGTCTTATATAGACAGGGGTGTGCCTTTACAAATCAAGTCTTATCAGTTAATTAAACACAGCTGGACTCCAATGAAGGAGTAGAACCATCTCAAGGAGGATTACAAGGAAATGGACAGCATGTGACTTTAATATGAGTGTCTGAGCAAAGGGTCTGAATACTTATGACCATGTGATATTTAAATTTTTCTTTTTAATAAATTTGCAAAAATTTCTATATTTCTGTTTTTTTTCAGTCAAGATGGGGTGCAGAGTGTACTCTAATGAGTAAAATATGAACTATTTAGAATTTACCAAATGGCTGCAATGAAACAAAGAGTGAAAATTTTAAAGGGGTCTGAATACTTTCCGTACCCACTGTATACCAGGAATAAACCAGAAGGGAACAGTAAGCACTGCTTATTACATGTACCTAGCTTTTCTTTTAACCTACTCCTACTCCTTCAACATGCTTACATATGCTCACAGTTTTGGCTCCACTAATCCTCAGTCTCCTTCGCTATCCCCAAACCTCAGCACCCTCTAACCAAATAATTATCTCTCCTTCCCTCTTATCTCCACACCTGTCCTCATCTGCCATACTGCTCTTCAACCTCAGATCTATCCTACTAAAACATGAAAAAACAGTCACTCTCCTTCTCCCACCTGCTCTACCTCTCTCTGCTTCTCCTCACTGCAGGCGACATATCTTCCAATCCTGTTCCCCCCACATCCAGGGCCGGTTTTAGCCAAAGTGGGGCCCTGGACAAAAGTTTAAAGTGGGGCACCAAACGCTCATATATTGTACCATCACACAGAAACATTTCAGTTGCATTTACATGCACAGAGTTCAGGCCGTTAAGCGAGTGCAATTGTCAAGTCGTTCTGTGCTTGATATTGGCGTCTTTAGACAGGCTGACTAACAATGATGAGCGCATGATGAACATTGATGAACAATTACTAGTGATGTGCTGCTGAGAATAATGATTTTTGTTCTGCCATAAACAATCCAATCACCCGATGAATGAGCAGCATTTTGCTCATTCATTGGGCAATTGCCAATCTTTACACTTATTAACTTTTGTCTGTGCTGCCGGGATTTATAACTGTGGATGCTACATACACATAGTTCAGTTTTTCTATTATATCAAATACTTATTTCAAGCAATAATATACAAATTAATTATGTAAAAATGTAAAAATCATACAGTCTGATTTTCTAGATTACTTTTTATATTCTGTCTCTCACAGTTGAAGAGTACCCGCGATAAAAATTACAGACCTCTTCATTCTTTGTAGGTGGGAAAACTTGCAAAATCAGCAATGTATCAAATACTTATTTTCCCCACTGTATATATGAGCACATAGATATAGACTTGTGTTTATATATATATATATATTTATTAAGCACATATATATACAGTACAGACCAAAAGTTTGGAAACACCTTCTCATTTAAAGATTTTTCTGTATTTTCATGACTATGAAAATTGTCCATTCACACTGAAGGCATCAAAACTATGAATTAACACATGTGGAATTATATACTTAACAAAAAGTGTGAAACAACTGAAAATATGTCTTATATTCCAGGTTCTTCAAAGTAGCCACCTTTTGCTTTGATGACTGCTTTACACACTCTTGGCATTCTCTTGATGAGCTTCAAGAGGTTATCACTGGAAATGGTCTTCCAACAATGGTTTTCACTTCACAGGTGTGCCCTGTCAGGTTTAATAAGTGGGATTTCTTGCCTTATGATTGTGGTTGGGACCATCAGTTGTGTTGTGCAGAAGTCTGGTGGATACACAGCTGATAATCCTACTGAATAGACTGTTAGAATTTGTATTATGGCAAGAAAAAAGCAGCTAAGTAAAGAAAAACGAGTTGCCATCATTACTTTAAGAAATGAAGGTCAGTCAGTGCGAAAAATTGGGAAAACTTTGAAAGTGTCCCCAAGTGCAGTTGCAAAAACCATCAAGTGCTACAAAGAAACTGGCTCACATGAGGACCGCCCCAGGAAAGGAAGACCAAGAGTCACCTCTGCTTCTGAGGATAAGTTTATCCGAGTCACCAGCCTCAGAAATCGCAGGTTAACAGCAGCTCAGATTAGAGACCAGGTCAGTGCCACACACAGTTCTAGCAGCAGACACATCGTTTCCACAACTATTAAGAGGAGACTTTGTGCAGCAGGCCTTCATGGTAAAATAGCTGCTAGGAAACCACTGCTAAGGACAGGCAACAAGCAGAATAGACTTGTTTGGGCTAAAGAACAGACGAAATGGACATTAGACCAGTGGAAATCTGTGCTTTGCTCTGATGAGTCCAAATTTAAGATCTTTGGTTCCAACCACCGTGTCTTTGTGCGACGCAGAAAAGGTGAACGGATGGACTCTACATGCCTGGTTTCCACCGTGAAGCATGGAGGAGGAGGTGTGATGGTGTGGGGGTGCTTTGCTGATGACACTGTTGGGGATTTATTCAAAATTGAAGGCATACTGAACCAGTATGGCTACCACAGCATCTTGCAGCGGCATGCTTTTTCATCCGGTTTGCGTTTAGTTGGACCATCACTTATTTTTCAACAGGACAATGACCCCAAACACACCTCCAGGCTGTGTAAGGGCTATTTGACCAAGATGGAGAGTGATGGGGTGCTACGCCAGATAACCTAGCCTCCACAGTCACTAGACCTGAACCCAATCGAGATTGTTTGGGGTGAGCTGGACCGCAGAGTGAAGGCAAAAGGGCCAACAAGTGCTAAGCATCTCTGGGAACTCCTTCAAGATTGTTGGAAGACCATTTCCGGTGACTACCTCTTGAAGCTCATCAAGAGAATGCCAAGAGTGTGCAAAGCAGTCATCAAAGCAAAAGGTGGCTGCTTTGAAGAACCTAGAATATAAGACATATTTTCAGTTGTTTCACACTTTTTTGTTAAGTATATAATTCCATATGTGTTAATTCATAGTTTTGATGCCTTCAGTGTGAATGTACAATTTTCATAGTCATGAAAATACAGAAAAATCTTTAAATGAGAAGGTGTGTCCAAACTTTTGGTCTGTACTGTATATATGCACAATACTTACCAGTCTGTCTCTTCCTCTTCACTTCTTCTAAACTCCTGCACAGTATAGGACCTGTGATGATATCATGGTTACGACTGTGGTGTCATCAAAGATCCTTAAGCAGTCCCAACAACTGTATTGATAACGCAGAGCTATTATGTAGTTTTTGCGGTAGATGTTTGGTGTCAGTGGTGTAACTTGGGCTGCTCTGTTGCCAGGATGTGACTGTCAACATCATGCTAATTGAGAGACGGCTCCCCGCAATGAGGCAGCGAGGAGCTGGCTGTCAGCATGACATCAGCAGTTACACCCTGGCTACAGAGCGGAAGACAAGCTGTTGCGACAATGTGACGTCAGCGGAAGTCTCAGAATGATCGTCAGGAATGGTCTGTGACCACTCTGTGCTAGGAGAGATCTGCGCTGGGTAGAATAGGCAGGTAGTTAGTAACCACCTGCCTGTCAGCACTTATGCCCATAGTAAAAAATTAATATAATTCTAGATAAACCCTTTGAGAGGGGGTTCCCTAGTAGTTGACAACCCCTTTAAATCCATTACCTGAGGTTGAATATGACACAACAAAATACTAAACTTTTCTTTGTGCACCTTTGAGAAATGCTGCCAATGGCTGGTCTCCTTTCTGCACAGTGGTTCTGCGCTCCTCCCCTCACCCTCTAGAGCAACTATTGGTTGCTCAAGTCAAGTCAGCTGGGTATTGTAAAGAGAGCCTGTCACCAGAAAAAAACGCTATTAATCTGCAGATATAGGCTTAATCTGCAGGTTAATAGCGTTACTAACCTGCCCGGTGCCCACACATATCAGAACGCTATGGGGAGAAAATGTCCTTTATTCACTCCAGCAACGTTCAGTTTCAGTCATGGGGGCACAGGATCAGTCACCGATCTGAGTTTACAGTACCGTGCCCCTGGCCTTGACTGACAGCCGGCCCCAATGCAGAGCGACTGTCAGTCAGGGCCGGGGGCGCAGTTACAGCCACTGCTCTGTATTTTCAGACCGGTGACTGAAACCGCGCCGGCACCGCCCCGTGACTGAAACTGGAACACTGCTGGAAGGAATGAAGTTCATTTTCTCCTCGCAGCGTTCAGCTAAGTGCAGGCACCAGGCAGGTTAGTAACGCTATTACCCTGATGATTGACCCCATATCTGCAGGTTAATAGTGCTTTTTCTGGTGACAGGTTCCCTTTAAAGCTCCCGCCCAGGACTTATCAAATCTTCTTATTGTGTAATAAGCACAGTAAACAGGACCTCTTCAACAAATTTGAACTGCTCCAGATGCTCCCCCTGTCATCACACACTTGATGTGATTCTGCAGGCTGACAACCAGGGTCGGACTGGGGTGGCTAGGGCCCACCAGGGGAACTGACTCTAGGGGCCCACACTACAGCCCACCATAAACGGTTTTATTACTTGTTATGCTTTTCTATAATGTTCTATAATTACATGATTGGCCGCGCTGTGGAGCACCAAGTTGCAGGACTATATTCGAACAGTCATTCCGTACTGCCAGAGTCCCTTTAATGGTAACTTGTCACCTTGAAAAATGCTATTTATCTGCAGATAAAAGGGTAATCTGCAGGTAAATAGGGTGTAAAGCCTGGTTAGACGGCTTATTGGAAAAGCATTGGCTACACAGAGAAAATTACATTTTATTCTCCCTGCCGCCACTCGCTTCCTGTTATTGGGTCGGTGCAAGGAGGGAGACATTACAGTCACCACGAACTACAAAGTGAGGGTGCTGCAATAACGTCCGGCACCTTGATTGTGACATCTTCTATGGAGCCCAACCTCAGGCTGAGCTTCATTGAATGACTAACATGGCAGCAACACCTGGCAACTAGTGCTGAGTGAGTGTGGTCGGATAAGGTGTGATCCCAGCATGTTCAAGTGTTATCTGAGTATCTTGTAGTGCTCTGCTAATATGCTCGAGTCCCCGGGGTAGCATGTTTTGCGGCAGTAGACAGACGCAACACATGCAGGAATTGCCTGTTTGTTAGGTAATCCCTGCATGTGTTGCTTCTGTCTACCGCCGCAAAACATGCTACCCCGGGGACTCGAGCATATTAGCAGAGCACTACAAGATACTCAGATAACACCTGAGCATGCTGGGATCACACCTTATCCAACCACACTCACTCAGCACTAGTTGCCAGGTGTTGCTGCCATGTTAGTCATTCAATAACGCTCAGCCTGAGGTTGGGCTCCATGGAAGTGTCACAATTAAGGTGCCTGACGTTATTGCAGCACTTTGTAGCTCGCGGTGACTGTAATGTCTCTTATCCGACCACGCGCACTCAGCACTACTGGCAACCCATCAGCAACCTGCAACTGCGTCACAGGGGGCTGAAGGGAACAGGTGACTGCATGCACCGGCCATTGTGCTATCTAAATGCCGCTGTCAGTGATTGACAAGGGCACTTAAATACTCAAAACAGCAGCAATCAAGGCGAGCTCTGATCACTGCTGTTACAGGCAGACGCCGGCTATGTAACACAGCCGACATCTGCCCAGTATGGAGCAGGCTCAGCTCCTGAACCCGTGTCCATACAAGCACATCCCTATGGTGACAGTTTTGTCAGGGTTAGCATATTTCACTTGTCTGTTCCTAAATGTGGAAAGACAAATGGAATTCCCTAACACATGTGAGTGAGTCCTAACAGATTTAGTAAAGGTGCCTCAAGCATATGAATGTTATTACACACCACAATGCACAGTTACATACACGCATCTTACAAAAATACATATTATTCCAGATACGCAGACGCGCACAAACACGCAGACGAGCACAAACACATCAGTACACGAATACATCATCTGAACCACCATCAATTGTAATGTCAGGTCAGACACATATATCTTTGTATCGCATAAACCTACAACTCCCAGTATGTAATTAACAATAGAGATACTGGGAGTTATCAGTCATCATCAGACTGCAGACCATACAGGAACCACATTACTGATGAGACACAGGCAGGATCACAAATGAACATTTACATGCAGGTATCTTACCTGAGACGGCTTCTCTGATTAGAGTCGTTCTCTTTCTGTTCTTCCTCTTGTCCAGACTCCATGATGAGTTCCACAGCTCGTCTCTGCAGACTTCCATCTTCTCCGGTCTTCTGCAGCACATCCCCACATGATGCCCTTAAAGATAGCAGTGTCATTATAATGCTCCTGAATAAAAATATCTACACTGAGCCCCTAAATAAACCTAACTCTTACAATGCTCCCTGCACAAAATATGACATACACTCTACCACTGTTAGGGTACATGCTCTCCACACTGTCCTCTCCTTACCATACTGGGCCCCCTCTTCACACTGTCCTCTCACACTGTGTCCCCCCTATACTACCCAGTCTCTATACTGTGCCCCTTCATCACACTCCACCTCCTCAGCATACTGTTACCTCCTTTCTGTGCCCTCACACTGTTTCCCCTATACTGCCGCATCTCTATACCTTCCCCCTCACTACCTAGTCTCTGTGCTGTGTCATATCACACTTTTCTCTCTCCATACTGTCTCCTCACACTATTCCCCCACTCTCCATACTGTTTCCTTATACATCCCCCTTCCCCATTCTGTTCCTGCACTCATTCCCACCCCTCCTCTAGTTCACCATACCGTTTCTTCACACATCTCCCCATTTTGTCTCCTAAAATTTCTCTCCCCAAATATAATAAATCATCGGAAGACCACACAGACATGCAGAAGCGCGCTTACACACACGAAAACAAGCGCACACAGACACATACTAAGGGCTCTTTCACACGTCAGTACATGCGGTGACAGTTTCCTCATGTACCACAGACACTGGTACACGTAGACCCATTCAAATGAATGTGCACACGTCAGTGTGTTTCCACTTTCCACAGACCATGTGGTGTCCATGGGCAAAACACGCTGACATGTCTGTTTTTTACCTGCTGCACAGGCCGCAAAACGTCCCGCACACTGATGACAGTTAGTGCTCTTCCCAAGCACTGGGTGCTGAGCGCTGCCCTCATCATAGATCCCTGCTGGCGCTGCGATCAGCAGCAGCAGGGTCAATGATGAGAGTAGTAGTCTACTCCAGCAGTGTCCAACTGTAAAAATAGGAATAAAATAAAAAAAATCCTTATACTCACCTCTCCTAAGAGTCACCCGCTGTAATCCGTGCGAGCACTCACGCCGAGGAGAATGACTCCTGCAGCGAGTGGACCCCGGAGCTGCGCTCAACAAGCGGTGCCCTGTCAATCACTGAGTGCAGCTCCAAGGCCCGCTCGCTGCAGAAGTCATTCTCTTCGGCGTGAGCGCTCGCACAGATTACAGAGGGTGACACTTAGGAGAGGTGAGTACAAGGATTTTTTAATTTTATTCCTATTTTTACAGTTGGACACGGCGGGAGTTGACTACTACTCTCATCATTGACCCTGCTGCTGCTGATCGCAGTGCCGGCAGGGATCCATGATGAGGGCAAGCGCTCAGCACCCGGCTCTTGGGAACAGCGTTAACTGTACACTGATTCCCAAGCACTGGTATGTGTCACACGGATGACACACAGGTGGACACATATCTCCAGTCCCGTAAATATCAGGACATGTGAAAGAGCCCTAATATACACACGCAGATACACATACCCACAGAAATGGGGACACGTACACACGCAGGCAAGCACACACAGAAATGCACACGCAATCATGCACAGACACACTCAGACAATCACACACAAAAATGCAGACAAGCAGGGAAGCACGCACAAACGTGTGAAGACACATATACACGTAGGCATGCAGGCACTCAAATACATACACATGCTGGCATATACACACACACACACGCAGGCATATACACACACACATGCAGGCATATACACACACACACATGCAGGCATACATACACACACACACAAGCAGGCATATACACACACACACACATATATGCAGGAATATACACACACACATGCAGGCATACACAAACACACATACATGCAGGCATATACACACACACACACATGCAGGCATATACACACACACACATGCAGGCATACATACACACACACAAGCAGGCATATACACACACACACACATGCAGGCATATACACACACATGCAGGTATATATACACACACACATGCAGGCATATACACACACACTGTACACACATGCAGGCATACACACACACACATGAAGGCAGGCATATACACACACTGTACACACACAGGCATATACACACACAAATGCAGGCATATACACACACACAGGAATATACACACACGCAGGCATATACACATACAGTCATGGCCAAAAGTATTGAGAATGAGACAAATAGTAATTTTTCCAAAGTTTACTGCTTCATTTTTTGTAATGGCAATTTGCATATACTCCTGAATGTCAAAGATTGATCAGCTTAACAGCAATTACTGTACTTGCAAAGTCAATATTTGCCCAGAAAATGAACTTTAACCCCCAAAACACATTTTAACATCATTGCAGTCCTGCCTTAAAAGGAGCAGCTAACATCGTTTTAGTGATTGATCCATTAACTCAGGTGTGGGTGTTGATGAGGACAGGGCTGGCGATCAATCAGTCATGATTAAGTAAGAATGACATCACTGGACACTTTAAAAGGAGGCTGGTTCTTGGTATCATTGTTTCTCTTCAGTTAACCATGGTTATCTCTAAAGAAACATGTGCAGCCATCATTGCAATGCCCAAAAATGGCCTAACAGGGAAGAGTATCGCAGCTACAAAGATTGCACCTCAGTCAACAATCTATCGCATCATCAAGAACTTCAAGGAGAAGCATGTCAAAAAGGCTCCAGGGCACCCAAGAAAGACCAGCAAGCACCAGGACCGTATCTTAAAACTGTTTCAGCTGCGGGATCGGACTACCAGCAGTGCCGAGCTTGCTCAGGAATGGCAGCAGGCTGATGTGAGTGCTTCTGCACGCACTGTGAGGCGGAGACTCTTTGAGCAAGGGCTGGTTTCAAGGAGGGCAGCAAAGAAGCCACTTCTCTCCAGAAAAAACATCAGGGACCGACTGATATTCTGCAAAAGGTACAGGGAGTGGACTGCTGAGGACTGGGGCAAAGTCATTTTCTCTGATGAATCCCCTTTTCGATTGTTTGGGACATCTGGAAAACAGCTTATTCGGAGAAGAAGAGGTGAGCGCTACCACCAGTCTTGTCTCATGCCAACTGTAAAGCATCCTGAAACCATTCATGTGTGGGGTTGCTTCTCAGCCAAGGGAATCGGCTCACTCACAGTCTTGCCTAAAAACACAGCCATGAATAAAGAATGGTACCAGAATGTCCTCCAAGAGCAACTTCTCCCAACCGTCCAAGAGCAGTTTGGCGCCCAAAAATGCCTTTTCCAGCATGATGGAGCACCTTGCCATAAAGCAAAGGTGATAACAAAATGGCTTATGGAACAAAACATAGAGATTTTGGGTCCATGGCCTGGAAACTCCCCAGATCTTAATCCCATTGAGAACTTGTGGTCAATCATCAAGAGACGGGTGGACAAACAAAAACCAACAAATTCTGGCAAAATGCAAGCATTGATTATGCAAGAATGGACTGCTATCAGTCAGGATTTGGTCCAAAAGTTGATTGAGAGCATGCCAGGGAGAATTACAGAGGTCTTGAAGAAGAAGGGGCAACACTGCAAATATTGACTTGCTGCATTAACTCATTCTAACTGTCAATATAACCTATTTGTACTCATAATATGATTGCAATTATATTTCTGTATGTGATATAAACATCAGACAAACACTAATAAAAACCAGAGGCCAGCAGATCATGTGAAAATATAATTTTGGTGTCATTCTCTACAGAAGCGCTCCTAAGGCGGGAGACTGCAGTGCAGGGCGCGCTGTGACGTCACTTTCAGCAGACGTGCGGCCCTGTCTGCTAAATGTGACGCTGCAGTACAGCCCCTGCTCTGCTCTTCGGCTCTCCTGCTCCCAGGCCACTCCCGCTACTGTTCTGGGCATCGCGGCGGCGGTGAGAGTGTGTGCGCGCGCCCTTAAAGGGCCCGCGACCACTTTTTTTTTCCTTTTTTTTTTTTTAAATTCTCCTCTGCCTTCTCTGCAGGGGGCCGGGGCCCACCGGGAAATTTCCTGGCACCCCGCCAGGCCTGTCCGAGCCTGCTGACAACCCCCCACTCTCCTATCTCCCAGCCTCCCTCATTCCCGCTCCATCAGCTACTAGTTACCAAAGTGTTTTCTGCTTGGTGAGCTCAGCTGACATCAGTCTGACAGTTTCCACTAAGATATATTGCAGAAAAGGCAGCCCACCGCACAGCCTGGAATGCCGGCTGCACTTTTCAGTAAGATATCTTGCTGTTGTCCATAATAGCATGGAACATTAAAAGATAAGCTTCAAGTCACGGACCATGAGCTGGGAGTCAGAGGGAACAGACAGAGGCTGCAGTGCTGGGACGAGGCACAGGTTTTGCCTCACACACTTGTACGTGTCAGCGCCTCACCTGATTCCTTCAGCATCCTGTCACATGCGCAGAAAAAACTAGCTCAGTCTCAGACCAAAGTCACTGGCAGGGGCTGGAGGGGATGGAGCGCTGCCTGGCCATTTCTATTGAGAGTGCAGGAACGACGTAGCTCCTGTCTCATTGATAATTGGAAAGGAGCCCCCAACACAGCCCCCAGTGTGACCGCAACCATTATGCCCCCACTGGGGGCCCCTGAGGGAGTGGGGGCCCCAGGCATTTGCTTTGTTTGCCTCCCCATAATGTCAGCCTGCCCACATCTGATACTTCCCATTTATTCCCCCTCTTATCGCTCTCATCCTAATATGAATTACCGCAATCTCTCCTATGTAAAACCTGTGTCCTTGACGACCACCCCTCTGCTCCCTCTCTCTGGAGCACTCTGAAATGCCCACTCTGTCTATAATAAGCTCCATGTGATTCATGACCTCCTTACCTCTCACAATTTCTCCTTCCTGGGCCTCACCGAAACATGGCTGACACCCTCCAACACTGCCTCCCTTGCTCCGCTGTGTTATGATGGCCTCCACTTTGCCCACACTCTTCTCCTTGGCAACATACATGGCGGAGGAGTGGGTCTTCTTCTTTCTACCAACTGCACCTTTAATCCAATCCCACCTCTAACCTCCCTTATCTTCTCTTTTGAAGTCCACTCTGTCCGCATCTATTCTACCTCCAAGTGGCCGTCATATACCGACCTCCGGGCCCGGCCACTACCTATATTGACTAATTCTCCACCTGGCTTCTTCACTTTCTTTCCGCTGACATTCCCACTATCATAATGGGTGACTTCAGCATCCCTACTGACACCCTCCAGTCAGCAGCCTCCAAACTCCTGTGTCTTACTTTATCTTTTGAACTTACTCAATGTTCCTCCTCAGCCACCCACACAGACGGAAATACATTAGACCTTATCTTCACCCGTCTCTGCTCCCTATCTAACTTCACAACCTCCCCTCTCCCCCTACCTCATCACCATCTACTCACTTTCTGTTAGCAGAGGATTAATCCGCGTGACATCCAGAGTTTAGAACACAGAATGTAGGTTTATTCATATCCAGCATAGGCACAGCATGGAGTCTGGTGTTACTGCAGCATGAGGAAATCAAATCAGATATATAACAACACAGGAAGAGAAGGAGGGGGCATCCTGTCTGGGAGTTTTTTTTTTTTTTTAACTAAACTTTGTTAACAACCTCACAATATGCACAACATATGAAACAGCACAGTAGTTGTTGCAATACACATACAGATTAATATGTATTATTCCAACACCCCCACTCAACAACTACTTATCCTCTTAGTCCCATTGTGGTTCTCAATTCTTTTAACCTAGCTCGTGGCAATGGCTTTGTCATAATGTCAGCTACCATCTTATCAGTTTCACAATAGACAAAGTGAATTATCCCACGATCTATCAAATCACGTAGATGATGATGTCTGACGTCAATGTGCTTGGTTCTAGCACTGATTTTTTCACTGCATGCAAGTTTAATGCATCCTTGGTTGTCCTCATAAATCACCGTCGGTTGAGTTGTCGGTTTGCCAAGATCGTCCATCAATTGTCTTAGCCAAACAACCTCCTGGCTTGCATAGGCTGCGGACACATACTCCGCTTCTGTAGATGACAAGGCAACAGACACTTGTTTCCTACTAGACCAGGAGATTGAACTTTCTCCAACTTTAAACAAGTATCCACTTGTGGATTTATGATCACGCGAATCACCAGCCCTATCCACATCTACATAGCCGGTAAGTTCTAGATCTCCTGCTGCAGATAGTTTTAAATTTACATCTTGCGTTTCTTTCAAATATCGGAGAAGTCTCTTAACAGCATTCCAGTCTCTTTGGCGCGGTTTTTCCACATATCTGCAAAGGATTCCAACTGTTGTTGTGATATCCGGTCGAGTCATAGTTGATATGTATAGAAGTGTCCCCACTGCCTGACGATATTTCTCATTGTTAGGCAACAGGTCATCTTCTCCTTCCAGCTTCAGGTAGGATGGTTCCATTGGGGTTGATATACCTTTGACCTCTGACATTTTAAACTGATTCAGAATCAAATTAATTTTTGCACTTTGGTTTAGAAGAAAACTTCCATCTTCCTCTCTCTGGATTTGGATTCCTAGATAATATGTCACACTTCCAAGGTCTTTTGATTCAAAGTGCTGATTCAGAATTTCAGTCATTTTTCCAATTCCTGCGTCGTCTTGATGAACAACAATCACGTCGTCCACATATAAGAGAATATACATCCACTTTCCATCTGTATATTTTGTCTTCCAACATGACTTTATTCATCTTGGTGTTCCATGCTCTTGCTGATTGCTTAAGACCATAGAGAGATTTTTGTAGTTTGCAAACAAGATTCTCTTGACCTCTTTTTACATAACCTTCAGGTTGAGTCATGTATAAGTCCTCCTCAATGTCACCATTTAAAAAGGCAGTTTTTATATCCAAATGTCTGACATACATCTTTTGTACAGCAACTACAGCTAACAAAGCTCTGAACGTGGTCTGTTTAGTGACTGGAGCAAATGTAGCATCGTAATCTTCGCCATACTTTGGAGAATATCCTTTTGCGACCAACCTTGCTTTGAATCTGTGGACTTTACCTTCTGAGTCATATTTGGTTTTGAAGACCCACTTGCACTTGATTGCCTTTTTGCCCTGAGGTAGCTTGGTGAGTTTCCAAGTTTGGAGTTGATGAAGCGATTTGATTTCCTCATTAGCGGCATCGATCCACTTTGTTCTTTCATGGACAGGTAGTGCTTGCATTTCATCCCATGACTGCGGCTCTGACTCAGGTAGTGTCTTGACAATGTAGGATAGACGTTTAGCTGGTATACCTTTGCTTGATCTTGACGATCTCCTGATTTCAGATTCACCTGATTTTTCTGTTGTTCCTTCATTAGTTGAAGAATCCAGCCAGACCTCTACATCCTCCTTGTTGCTGTCTTGTAATTGTGACTTCAGCTGGACTACTGGCGTGATGTCACAAAACTTGGGTGATACAAAGTTCTCATCAATCACTACATCTCTACTTATTGTGATCTAGTTTGTTTCTGGGTGTAGAATCAAAATGCAGCAGCAGGGGTTTTAGAAATAACTACACAAAAAAATAAATGTAAACACAAGCAGGTGTAGTGCTATAGAAATGTAAAACTTAACATTTATTACCACTAGATAAAATATGTGCAAAATACAAGGACCTAAAAACACAGATGTACTGTCTGTGATATTAGATAGCCAAAATACTTCCATGTATTGTTGCGTCCAAAGATATAGATATATGTCATATAAGCATATTGTATCTCTGACGCAACCAAGAAAGTGTGGCAAAAAGAAAATGATGGAGCCTACGGGACACTATAACAACTTATTGTGTCTCAATATGTGAGAACGCAGAAACATTAACCCTATCAATGGTAACCATTTAACCTTGCTATATATAGAAATGGAACATCCTCACCAATTTTGATATCCGTTCCTGCTCTCAGACTTCAAGATAGCTCCATATGATGGGGGCAGACCAAGTCTCATAGGGTCACCAGCCCATCACAATATACCGCTCCCGACGCGTTTCTTTGCCTTAGCTAGTCATCAGGGGAAAAAAAGAGAAGACATGCGGTATGCACGCTGCCCACAATCGCGCAGCTCATTCACCAGACAGCGCCATTTGACACTCTGATAAGTCCTCTTTTAAATCCTAGTCGCGCTATACTCACGATCGTGTCACTTCCGGTTCCGGTCAGCTGACATCCGGTATGTGGAACGCAGGTGCCGGGCGTGACACGCAAGCGTCACATCCGGTGTGCACATCACAGACAAGGAAAAACCGCACACTACGGAGCGACGATTAAGGGGCACACAAGGTAACCAACTGACATCTTGTGTTGGATGGTGACATGAAGCCCTCCCATCCATAAGTACCCCAGGCCAGGGCATATGTCCAAGTTATACAGTAGCTGACACCCATCCAGGCACATACCGTATGTACCGCGGTATATACTAACCGCGTATATTCTGCCCCAATGGTTCATGAGCTGGAAATACCTCATAGGTCAAAACCGCACAGTGGTGCCACGGCCCAGGTCGAGAGCGCACTTAAAGCCCAAACAAAAAATTATTATGAAAATAAAAATGGAAATAAAGGTGAAATTATGAAAAAAAAAAAAAGGGGAATATGAAGAAATATGAAGAAATATGAAGAAAATATCTTTGGACGCAACAATACATGGAAGTATTTTGGCTATCTAATATCACAGACAGTACATCTGTGTTTTTAGGTCCTTGTATTTTGCACATATTTTATCTGGGTGTAGAATCCTATAACCTTTCTGGGTTTCGCTGTAGCCTACCAGGATACCTTCCTTAGCGTGAGATTCCCACTTAGTTCGCTTTTCTTTGGGAACATGTACAAATGCTTTACTTCCGAATATTCTTATGTGATGTAGTTTTGGCTTTCTGCTATTCCATTGCTCAAATGGAGTTTTGTCTGTAGCTTTACCTGGTAGTCTGTTCTGAAGATAGCAAGCTGTCATGATTGCTTCACCCCAATATACTGTGGGCAGATTTGCATCAAATAACATGCTTCTTCCACTTTCACATAGTGTTCGGTTCCTTCTTTCCGCGACACCATTTTGCTCTGGGTTGTACGGTACAGTGGTCTGAAATAGGATTCCATTTTTCTTTAAAATGCTCTGTGTCTCATTACTTGTATATTCAGTCCCATTATCTGCACGTAGAATCTTTGACATTCTTCCAAATTTATTATATACTTCAGCTAGGTATATTTCAAGTTTCTCTGGAACTTCCTTCTTGCTGTGAAGCAGGTGGACAACTGTATATCTTGAATGATCATCAATAAATGTGAGAAAATATCTCTTCTTCCCTGGGGTCAGAGTGCTCATTGGACCACAGACATCTGTGTGTATTAAATCTAGTGGCTGTGCTGTTGTTGTACTAATTCTCTTAGGAAAAGCTTTCCTAGACATTTTCCCTTTGATGCAGCTAGTACACTTCATTGTCTGGTTACATAGATCAATTGTAATATCCTCAGCTAGTTGCTTTTGGACTAACTTTCTTATTGCTTCTGGGTCTCTGTGTGCCAGACGCATATGCCACACATGAATACAGTTTTTATGCTCTTCTTGTTGCGCTGTATACACACACTCTTTGCATTTCAGCTGATAAAGTTCATCTGTGATGTTTCCCTCTACTAGTGTGTGACCTTCCTTTGAGATGATGCAGCTATCATGCTTAAATGTAACTTCATTTCCTTGTTTTGCGAGTTTCTTCACAGATAGTAGATTACTTTCAAGACTAGGCACATACAGCACATCCTTTACTGGGATCTTCCTGCTTTGTGTTGGTGAGATTTGACAATCAATATAACCATCTCCTATGCCTTCTGAAGTCATGTACTGACCATTAGCCATAATCACTTTCTCTGATTTACTTTGGTTAAGCTTAGAAAAGAAGTCTCTGTTATTAGTCATGTGACTAGCTGCTCCAGAGTCTATACACCATGCATGCTTTGATGTATTTGCACTGACAGTAAATGCAGTTTCAGTATTCACAGAATCATTTTCTCCAGATACAGCACTTTTAACCCTTTGATGACTGCTTTGCTTTTTCAGCTGATTCATTCTAGCTTTCCAGACTCTGCAGTCAGCTTTCAAATGTCCTGATTTCTTGCAAACAAAACATTCACGTGTTTCTTTTATGTGCTTCCTGTTATCAGTTAGGTTTTGTGTCTGTAAAGCAGATTCTGTGTTGCATGTCCTACTGTTTACACCTTCTGCCTTTCGCTTATATTCATTTATGAGCTTCCCCCTGACATAATCCAGTGTAAGCTCATCATCTGAACGCGCATCTAGTGCGGTTACAAGCGTATCATACCTCTCTGAAAGGCCACTAAGCAGTAATGCGGCCACATGAAAGTCCTTTAGATCTTCCCCAATGACTCTCAGGCGTTCTACAACTTCCAGAACACTTCTTATGTAATCCTGCATATCCTGGCCTTTCTGTAGCTTAGACTGGTACAGCTTTCTCATGAGATAGAGCTTATTGCTTAAATTTATCCTCTCATGTACCTTTTGCAACTGCTCCCACATTTCCTTTGCAGTATTACATTTACACACATGCACAATCTGGTCATCATCTATACTGAGTGATATGGTACTTTGTGCTTTCTGATCCATCTCTGTCCACTCCTGTGGCACTGGGTCAGGTTTAGGCTCCTGTGTGTATTTCCACGTACCTTCTCTTATTAGCAGCATTTTCACTTTGAATTTCCAGGATTGATAATTCTGGTTAGTGAGACTTGGCACTGTAAATTTCATGGAGCTGCTGCTGGTGGCCATCTTTGCTTCTTCTCAGTTTGCTGTCTTTCTTTCTTTTCTTTCCTCTGTGTTCTGGGGATCTGTGACTCTGGGACTCTGGTACATCTGGGCCCATAACCTGTTAGCAGAGGATTAATCCGCGTGACATCCAGAGTTTAGAACACAGAATGTAGGTTTATTTATATCCAGCACAGGCACAGCATGATGTTACTGCAGCATGAGGAAATCAAATCAGATATATAACAACAACACAGGAAGAGAAGGAGGGGGCATCCTGTCTGTGGGAGTTTTTTTTTTTTTTTTTTTAAACTAAACTTTGTTAACAACCTCACAATATGCACAACATATGAAACAGCACAGTAGTTGTTGCAATACACATACAGATTAATATGTATTATTCCAACACTTTCTCATCTCTGTCCTCCTCACCTGTCACCCATGTCAGCAAATAGCACACCCCTGAAGAAACCTTGCATGTCTCCACACTCACACACTCTCTAATTCTATTCTACCACTGACATCCATATCTTCACTCCACGACACAGACAGTGTCACTGCCTTCTACAATGCCACTCTAGCATAGCACCAGCTATTGACTCGGTTACCCCTCTCATGCATGACAGAGTGTGACGAATCAATAGACAAAACTGGCACAATAGCATCACTAAAAAGCTTTGGCAAGTGTCCAGGGTCGTGCAGGGCTGCTGCTAGGAATTTCGGTGCCCCATACTGGCAAAATTTTGGGGCCCCCTTGAAACTCCACCCAGGCTTCACCCCAGCTCCGCCTCCACTCCTCAAACCTTCCACAGTCCCACCGACCACTCTTGGAAAAACTCTACTTTCTGCCACACTGTGACCACACCACATATTACCACCACATAGTGACTGAATAATACCACATACAAGAGACAAATACTGTCACACCATGACCAGATCAAGTCTATGAGAGCATCGTTCAGGCTTTCAGACTTGCATTGAGAGATTGTGACATAGCTTCTGACTTCCAGTCAGTCAGAAGCTGCGTTCACAAGATGGCGCCGCAAGACCGAAGCAGTGCTGAAAATTGATGAAGACGCCAGAAGATGAGCATGACTTATGTTTAAAGGGACTCTGTCAGCACAGGATGACTGT
Source organism: Phyllobates terribilis (assembly GCF_046119375.1). Lineage (NCBI taxonomy): Eukaryota > Metazoa > Chordata > Amphibia > Anura > Dendrobatidae > Phyllobates > Phyllobates terribilis. Next base: position 213,853 of record NW_027363463.1, read on the forward strand.
TCAAATAAAGTCCCACCACTCGGTACTTCACGGCAGAGCCAACCCTTTAAATTCACCTGCCCACCTGTTTGTTCTCCCTCTATCTCCACACCCCCCCTTCTGGCTGGGAGTCTGCATTTCACATCCTTGAAGCCAAGTGATTGCCATTCCTGGCTCTGACACCAGCGAATCCTCACAGTGCTTACGATGTGTGGATTCACAAGTCTTCAGTCAGTGACACAGAGGGACTGCTGGCTTGTGGATTTAGACTGGACAACCCCTTTAAGGCTCCTTCAGCCATCAGTGAATATCGGTCTGTGCTCGGACCGCAATGCATGGACTTGCCGCGGGTCTCCTGACCTCAACTCAGCAGCCTCACGGCATGTATGAGTATGCGGGTCAGCATGATTGGTGCCCAGTCCAAGCACTGCAGACTGAGAGCAGAACGATTTCTCACTTCCAGTATTTACACTGTCATAGTAATAAAGATGTTTCCCAATCATATACAGTGCATTGTGAAAGTATTTGGCCCCCTTGAACTTTTCTACCTTTTGCCACATTTCTGGCTTCAAACATAAAGATATAAAATTCAATTTTTTGGAAAGAATCAACAACAAGTGGGACACAATCGTGAAGTGGAACGAAATTTATTGGATATTTTAAACTTTTTTAACAAATTAAAAACTGAAAAGTGGGGCGTGCAATATTATTCGGCCCCTTTACTTTCAGTGCAGCAAACTCAGTCCAGAAGTTCAGTGAGGATCTCTGAATGATCCAATGTTGTCCTAAATGACTGGTAATGATAAATAGAATCCACCTGTGTGTAATCAAGTCTCCGTATAAATGCACCTGCTCTGTGATAGTCTCAGGGTTCTGTTTCAAGTGCAGAGAGCATCATGAAGACCAAGGATCACACCAGGCAGGTCCGAGATACTGTTGTGGTGAAGTTTAAAGCCGGATTTGGATACAAAAAGATTTCCCAAGTTTTTAACATCTCGAGGAGCACTGTACAAGCGATCATATTGAAATGGAAGGATTATCAGACCACTGCAAATCTATCAAGACCCAGCCGTCCCTCTAAACTTTCATCTCGAACAAGGAGAAGACTGATCAGAGATGCAGCCAAAAGGCCCATGATCACTCTGGTTGAACTGCAGAGATCTACAGCTGAGGTGGGAGAGTCTGTCCATAGGACAACAATCAGTCATACACTGCACAAATCTGGCCTTTATGGAAGAGTGGCAAGAAGAAAGTCATTTTTCAAAGATATCCATAAAAAGTCTCATTTGAAGTTTGCCACAAGCCACCTGGGAGACACACCAAACATGTGGAATAAGGTGCTCTGGTCAGATGAAACCATTATCAAACTTTTTGGCCACAATGCAAAACGATATCTTTGGCGTAAAAGCAACACAGCTCATCACCCTCAAAACACTATCCCCACTGTCAAACATGGTGGTGGCAGCATCATGGTTTGGGCCTGCTTTTCTTCAGCAGGGACAGGGAAGATGGTTAATATTGATGGGAAGATGGACGGAGCCAGGACCATTCTGGAAGAAAACCTGTTGGAGTCTGCAAAAGACCTGAGACTGGGACGGAGATTTATCTTCCAACAAGACAATGATCCCAAACATAAAGCAAAATCTACAATAAAATGGTTCAAAAATAAACGTATCCAGGTGTTAGAATGGCAAAGTCAAAGTCCAGACCTGAATCCAATCGAGAATCTGTGGAAAGAGCTGAAAACTGCTGTTCACAAACGCCCTCCATCCAACCTCAATGAGCTCGAACTGTTTTGCAAGGAAGAATGGGCAAGAATTTCAGCCTCTCGATGTGCAAAGCTGATAGTGACATACCCCAAGCGACTTTCAGCTGTAATCGCAGCAAAAGATGGCGATTATTAACTCAAGAGGGCCGAATAATATTGCACGCCCCACTTTTCAGTTTTTAATTTGTTAAAAAAGTTTAACATTTCCAATAAATTTCGTTCCACTTCACGATTGTGTCCCACTTGTTGTTGATTCTTTCCAAAAAATTTGAATTTTATATCTTTATGTTTGAAGCCAGAAATGTGGCAAAAGGTAGAAAAGTTCAAGGGGGCCAAATACTTTCACAATGCACTGTATATGATTGGGAAACATCTTTATTATTATGACAGTGTAAATACTGGAAGTGAGAAATCGTTCTGCTCTCAGTCTGCAGTGCTTGGACTGGGCACCAATCATGCTGACCCGCATCCTCATACATGCTGTGAGGCTGCTGAGTTGAGGTCAGGAGACCCGCGGCAAGTCCATGCATTGCGGTCCGAGCACAGACCGATATTCACTGATGGCTGAAGGAGCCTTAAAGGGGTTGTCCAGTCTAAATCCACAAGCCAGCAGTCCCACAGTTTTTAATTTGTTAAAAAAGTTTAACATTTCCAATAAATTTCGTTCCACTTCACGATTGTGTCCCACTTGTTTTTGATTCTTCCCCCAAAAATAGAATTTTATATCTTTATGTTTGAAGCCAGAAATGTGGCAAAAGTTAGAAAAGTTCAAGGGGACCAAATACTTTCACAATGCACTGTATACACTTATATCAATCATTCCCTCCCCTCCCCCCTTTCAGGAGCAGAGGGAATGATTGTATCATATAATCATGTACTGAGATGGTGGACAAATTAATACATGAACTTAAAGGGGTTTTCCCACGAACAAAAGTTAATTTTAATCAATAGATCTTTGAATAATGTAATGGCTGTGTCTGACCGTGTACAGAACACGGTCTGATCATACCATGACGCGCCCTCTGGGCCGTGGGGTACCCGGTGCTGGGCCGGTAAATGCTGGGGGATGTCACAGTAGCGGTGACCCGGTCCGTGACCCAGGGGTTATTGATAGGGGATTTATGGTGATTGTATAAAGTTTGTGACGCCACCTGTGGTATGCGGCTAGGGGAGCCGCCGCTGCGGAGCAGGTCCTCTGGAGCTGATGTTACTGCAGCAGGGATAGTGTGGCTCTCCACAGGTAGAACTTAGCTCCAGGGCAGTGTAGATGTTATGGGTCATGCTGGACGTTGTAGTGCAGGGGTTGATGGCACAGCAATAATCCACAACTCAATGGCGGTTTCCTCTTATCTTTACTGGTGGTGATTAGACAAGCCGGGACTAGGGTGCTGGCTAGAAGTGGAAGTCCGGGCATCCTGGAAGCAAGTAAAGAATCCTCCTTGCCAGGTGAAATTGGAGGCCTTCCCTTTATACTAAACTCTTTGGCCCTGCTGCTTGTAGCTGTGCGCGGCCCTCGTCCCTGAGTGCAACGTTTCTGTGCTCACCCGTATGGCAGGCAGCTCAAGCCTTGCTGGTGCGTCGCTCTCACGTGGCGGTGCTGAACCCTGCGGTGCTGCTGAGCCTTTGGGCGTCTGATGGGGCCAGGAGACCTGCAGTCTCCTGCCCTCCGGTTTCTACTGCTGGGCCTTCGGTGCCCCACAGCCTCGGACTCCGGTGTCCGGTTCTTCTGTGCTGGTTCTTCTGGGGTGAGCTGCCGCGCAGCTCCAGTCCCCAGCTCCTCTCTCCTCGATGTCCTGACTTCAACTCCTCACACACTAAGTCTCACTAACCACGCCCCCAGATCCCAGTTGCCAAGGGGAGGGACTCCCCTTGCTGGTCTGGAGCCAGGAAAGTGTTGCATGCTTAGTAAAACCTGATTAGGGGACTCCTGCTTGCTTCCAGGCATGGCATCAACTCTTGTGAGGGAGGCAATGCCACTGTGGCAACCGGACCCCTGGGGTGCCACAACCACATCTCATGCTAAGGGGAGGAAACAAAAGAGTATACAGACATTTCAGCATGGGATCCCAACTGTTTCTTTCTTTGAAGTAAAACATTGTTTAAAAACAGGCAGTGAAATGTTTTACCTCACAGAAAGAATCAGCTGTGATCCCCTGCTGTAATGTCTGTATATTCTTTTTCTTCCTCCCCTGCCCAGGAGATGTGGTATGATCAGACCATGTTCCTGCACGGTCAGACACAGCCATTACACAGTACACAGCAGGGGCACATGTATAAGATTATCTCAGCACAGGAACATTTTATTTAAACACATCCAATTGTGGAAGTTATTATTATTCCAAGGTCTATTGATCACCCTATTTGTCAACTACTCTTGTTCCTTCTACCTGTCCACAGAGGTTGGCATCATCTTGATATGCAATTGGCATATCCTTGTCGACTAGCCCTGGTCGTCCTCGCCACCGCCTCCTCAGCCTCTCGCTGCCGGTCGCAGCCTTCCCTCAGCACCAGCCTCACCCTGCCGGACGCAGCCTCCCCTCAGAAACAGGCCCCCCTCAGCACCAGCAACAGCCTCAACTCAGAACCACCAGCAGCCTCCCCTCAATACCAGCAGCAGCCTCCCCCCAGCAGCAGCCTCCCCTCACCACCACCAGCAGACTCCCCTCACCACCACTTGCAGCCTCCTCTCACCACCGCCAGCCGCCTCCCCTCATCACCACCAGCCTCCCCTCATCACAACCACCAGCAGCCTCCCCTCATCACCAGCCTCCCCTCATCACCAGCAGCAGCCTCCCCATCAGCCTCCCCTCAGCACCAGCAGTAGCCTCTCCTCGGCACCAGCCACCACTCAGCACCAACCTCCTCTCATCACCAGCAGCAGCCTCCCCTCATCACCAGCAGCAACCTCCCCTCATCACCAGCAGCCTCGCCTCACCACCACCAGTAGTCTCCCATCACCAACATCAGCAGCCTTCCCTCACCACCTCAGCAGCCTCTCCTCAGCACCAGCAGCTGCCTCCCCTCAGCAGCTGCAGCAGCAGCCTCCCCTCATCACCAGCAGCAACCTCCCCTCTCCACCACCAGCCTTCCCTCACCTCCAGCCTTCTCTCACCACCAGCAACAGCCTCCCCTCAGCACCAGCAGCAGCCTCCCCTCAGCACCAGCATCAGCCTCACCACAAGCCTCCCCTCAGCACCAGCAGCCTCTCCTCTGCACCAGCAGCAGCCTCTCCTCGGTACCAGCAGCAGTCTCCCCTCGACACCAGCACCAGCCTCCCCTCGGCACCAGCACCAGCCTCTCCTCGGCACAAGCAGCAGCCTCCCCTCGGAACCAGCACCAGCCTCCCATCGGCACCAGCACCAGCCTCCTCCCAGCAGCAGTTTCCCCTTGGCACCAGTAGCAGCCTCCCCTCAGCACCAGCAGCAACCTCCACACAAGCCTCCCCTCAGCACCAGCAGCCTCTACTCAGCACCAGCACCAGCCTCCCCTCAGCACAAGCCTCCCCTCAGCACCAGCAGCCTCTCCTTAGCACCAGCAGCAGCCTACCCTTGGCACCAGCACCAGCCTCCCCTCAGCACAAGCCTCCCCTCAGCACCAGCAGCCTCTCCTCAGCACCAGCAGCAGCCTCCCCTTGGCAATAGCACCAGCCTCCCCTCAGCACCAGCAGCAGCTTCTCCTCAGCACCAGCAGCAGCCTCCCCTCAGAACCAGCAGCAGCCTCCCCTCACCACCAGCAGCAGCAGCCTCCCCTTGGCAATAGCACCAGCCTCCCCTCAGCACCAGCCTCCCCTCAGCACCAGCAGCAGCTTCTCCTCAGCACCAGCAGCAGCCTCCCCTCAGAACCAGCAGCAGCCTCCCCTCACCACCAGAAGCAGCAGCCTCCCCTCATCACCATTAGCAGGCCCCCCCACCGTCATCAGCAGGCCCCCCCACCACAATCAGCAGGCCCCCGCATCACCAGCAGCAGGCCACCCATCACTAGCAGCAGGTCCTGCCATCACCAGGCCCCCCACAACCATCAGCAGGCCCCGCATAACCATCAGCAGGCCCCCTCATCACCATCAGCAGGCCCCTCTGAGCACCACCAGGCCCCACTCACCACCAAACTCAGCAGCAGCTTCCTCCTCCTGCTACTCACACACTAGCCACCGCCTCCGAGACATGCTGCTCTGCTCAGGAATGAAGATGAGCATGCAGTGTGTCAGGAGATTGGAGTCAGGACCATGATGCACCTGGCCGCTGCTTAAAGGTAAAGCACCCATTTCCGTCTGCCGGGTGCATCGGGCATTTAACTGTTACCCCTGAGGCCCGGTAAGAAGAAGCAAAGAGAGGGGCCCCGGGCTGCCAGCGTGCCTGCCCCCCCTTCTTGCTTCTTTTCACCGGGCCCCATACAGTAGTAAGGGTAGTAATGCCCTGATGGCGGCCCTGGGGTCATGGAGCGGCATTGGAAGAAAACACATTCGCAAGATGACTTCTCGGCATTCAAACAAGCAACACTCGCTTTCAAATCAGCCCTTACCTCTGCTAAACAGGCTTACTTCACAACCCTCGTATCTTCCTTATCCAGGGTCACACTGGGGTGTCTGGGGCCCACAGGGGAAATTGACCCTAGGGGCCCACCCTACAGCTATATGCACATACCTGTTAGCCGTTATCCCTGTTATAGTGGAGCGTCGACTGTAAATCACAGGCGGCTCCTGCACATCTACTGTGCGCCACCATAACTGGGATGTACAATTACTGTAGTCTTGACAAAGAACGCATATTTAGCGTTCGAAACGCGTTGCCCTGGCTACACTATGTGACTATGGAATCTGTTTTTAAAGAGCTTTTGTCACAATAAAGAAACCTATTTTTTGAACTATTCATGAAGCTGGTAATCCTTTCTCCTTATGCATTGCAAACCGCACTGATTGAAAGAATGGGGAACTTTTATCCCTGACAGGACACTTTTATCCCCATTTTAAAATGGAGCGGCATGTGGTATGTCTGACCGTAGCTCCATTCATCCTCTTTGGGGGCTTCCAGAAAAAGCCAAGTGCAGCCCCTTAGGGAATAAATGGATCAGTGGTCGAGTCGTACTTGCCGCTCCATACTAATGGGGATAAAGGTTGCACATTCTCCAGGTCACAGCATTCAATAACTTATTTATCCTTTGGCCACGTACACACGATCAGCATTTGGTCAGTATTTTACATCAGTATTTGTGAGGAACAATCAGAGGAAAAGTAAAGTAGAAAGATGTCACCACTTCTGTATTTTTCACCCACTCCTGGTTTTGTCTTACAAATACTGATGTAAAATACTAACCATATGCTGAACATGTGAACATGGCCTTAGGAGAGGTGATTACTTGTTTTCACCGTAGAACCCCTGTAAGTGCATATTTGCTACTGTGCAATAGCCACAGGACAGGGAGGCGTTAAACATCCAAGTATTTAATCTCCATTGGAAATCAAGAATCTTCCCCTTATTGATATCAAAGGGAACAAGTGACCTCCATACACAACACAATCCACTATACCAAGACCAATACCACCACATACAAGAGATAAATACCGCCACACCATGATCAGACCACATATTGACCAAATACCACATACAGGCAATTAATACAGTCACACCATGACCAGACCACATATTACCTCCACATAGTGACTGAATAATACTGTCACACCATGACCAGAGCATGTATTACTACCACATAGTGACCGAATAATACCACATACTGTACAAGGAACAAATACCTCCACACCATGACCAGATCATATATTACCACCTCAGTGACCGAATAATACAATACTGATCATTAATAAAAAACACAATACTAATAACATTAATATTTCCACTGGTGACATAATACACAGGAGCTCTGTATATAGTGTCGGTGTACAGGTAATACAGTGATCACCAGAGACATTACAGCATATACAGAGTACCTATATATGCTGTAATACAGAAATATACAGGTAATACAGTGACCACCTCCATACAGAATTATGGGCCCCATGTAATGCTGCTCCATAGAGTATACTGGCCCAATGTAATGCTGCTCCATACAGTATATTTTCCCCATATGATGCTGCTCTATACAGTATATTGGCCCCATGTAATGCTGCTCCATACTGTATATTGGTGCCATATGATGCTGCTCCATACAGTGTATTGGCCCCATATGATGCTGCTCCATACAGCATATTGGCCACATGTCATGCTGCTCCATACAGTATATTGGCGCCATATGATGCTGCTCCATACAGTGTATTGGCCCCATATGATGCTGCTCCATACAGTATATTGGCCCCATGTAAAGCTGCTCCATACAGTATATTGGCCCCATGTAATGCTGCTCCACACAGTATATTGGCCCCATATGATGCTGCTCCATACAGTGTATTGGCCCCATATGATGCTGCTCCATACAGTATATTGGCCCCATGTCATGCTGCTCCATACAGTATATTGGCCCCATATGATGCTGTTCCACACAGTATATTGGCCCCCTGTCATGCTGCTCCATACAGTATATTGTCTCCATATGATGCTGCTCCATACAGTATATTGGCTCCATGTAATGCTGCTCCATACAGTATATTGTCTCCATATGATGCTGGTCCATACAGTATATTGGCTCCATGTAATGCTGCTCCATACAGTATATTGGCCCCATATGATGCTGCTCCATACAGTATATTGACCCCATATAATGCTGCTCCATACAGTATATTGGCCCCATGTAATGCTGCTCCATACAGTATATTGGCCCCATGTAATGCTGCTCCATACAGTATATTGGCCCCATATGATGCTGCTCCATACAGTATATTGGCCCCATGTAATGCTGCTCCATACAGTATATTGACCCCATATAATGCTGCTCCATACAGTATATTGGCCCCATGTAATGCTGCTCCATACAGTGTATTGACCCCCATGATGCTGCTCCATACATTGTATCGGCCCCCATGATGCTGCTCCATACATTGTATCGGCCCCCATGATGCTGCTCCATACAGTTTGTGGGCCCCCACGATGCTGCTCCATACTGTATGTGGGCCCCCATGATGCTGTTCCATACAGTATACTGGCCCACATGATGCTGCTCCATACAGTATATGAAGAACAAATAAAGTAGCACACTGTAACACTGAGTATATAGATATGAAATATGAAATATGAATAACATAACTGCTGTAGAAAATAGAAATAAATGAAAAATTTTTTGAAAATTTATTTTTAGCGCATGTAAATATGAAGTATGAAAAATGAATAGCATTACTGCTGTAAATAAATGAGAAATCTTAGCACATAAATTGGCCAATTCATGTGTCCCTGATAGCCGCGGTAAGGCGTTTCTCGATGTCAGGACCTACCAATGTGAATACCTCTCTAAGAGACCTCTGTCTGATTATGTGTACCTCTTAGAGAGGTATTCACATTGGTAGGTCCTGACATCGAGAAACACCTTACCGCGGCTATCAGGGACACATGAATTGGCCAATTTATGTGCTAAGATTTCTCATTTACTTACAGCAGTAATGCTATGCATTTTTCATACTTCATATTTACATGCGCTAAAAATAAATTTTCAAAATTTTTTTCATTTATTTCTATTTTCTACAGCAGTTATGTTATTCATATTTCATATTTCATATCTATATACTCAGTGTTATTTGTTCATTATATATGGAGGTAGCTGCTCTTAGTAAGCACCTGTTCACACCTATTTTTTGTAGTGGAAGTGCCGTCATTTTCTTTGTTGTCCATACAGTATATGGGCCTCCATGATGCTGCTCCATACAGTATATGGGCCCCCATGATGCTGCTCTATACAATATATTGGACCCCATGATGCTGCTCCATACAGTATTTGGCCCCCATGATGCTGCTCCATACAATATATGGGCCCCCATGATGCTGCTCCTTACATTATATGGGCCCCCATGATTCTGGTACATACAGTATATGGGCCCCCATGATGCTGCTCCATACAGTATATGGGCCTCCATGATGCTGCTCCATACAGTATATGGGCCTCCATGCTGCTGCTTCATACAGTATATGGGCCCCCATGATGCTGGTCCATACAGTATATGGGCCCCCATGATGCTGCTCCATACAGTATATGGGCCTCCATGATGCTGCTCTATACAGTATATGGGCCTCCATGATGCTGCTCCATACAGTATATGGGCCCACATGATGCTGCTCCATACAGTATATGGGCCCCCATGATGCTGCATACATAAAAAAAATCAAATACCTCTCCCGTTCCCTGCAGGTTTGGTGTACTCAGCACGTCGTCTTCTGACTCTGCAGTGCTCAGAGCAGAGTGCGGTAGTGATGTCACCTCGCCCTCTGCCCTGAGACGTCAGAATCAGAAGACGCTAACACCACTGGAGCTGCAGGGAACGAGGAGGATAGGTAAGTATTTGAGGAGGAGAGGTGGGGGCGGGGGCTCTCCCTCCTGAAGGGGGCGCTCCCCCTCTCCGTAGGGGGCTCTCCCTCCCCCGACTCATAGGCCCAGTAGCGTGCCGGTGTCCCTCAACCCCGGGGCCCCAACACTTACATGGGTGCGCCTAGTGGCGGTGACGCCGGCCATGGTCATCACGGCGGGTCAGGTCTGCATGCGCGTTCTCCTGCCACCCGCACTTTTAAAAGACCCATGTCCTTACAAAAAAGTTTTTTTTCCTCTCCTTCTGTGGGGCCCACCTGGCATTTCACCGGCATTCCGCCAGGCCAGTCCGACCCTGTCCTTATTTTTCAAGTCCAAATGGTTATTTAATACTTTTAACTCCTTCCTCTGCCCACCACTGCCCCCTCCAACCCCCTCATCTCTGCCGAGGACAAGACAAATGGGCAAGGCACGTAGCAAGGGACGGGGAACTGGACGTGATGGTGATGGTGCATGCAGAGGCCGAGGACAAGGCCGTGGGCAAGCTGAAATTGTGCCACAACAAACACCCACATCTTCTCGCCCGACCTTACTGTCCCAACTGCTAGGGGACCGCAGCACACCACTATTGAACCCAGAGCAGTGTCAAAAGGTTGTTGGTTGGATAGCGGATAATGCTTCCAGTCACTTAGCCGCCACCACCACCCTGTCTTCCACACGGTCAAGTCACAGTAGCCGTGAGTCTGGACCGCATATTCCTCACCCTGATCCTCCTTCCTCCCACCATGCCAAGCGCCCAGAGACAACTGATCCCACACATGGACACTCTGAAGAGCTGTTCACTTTTACATTCATAGATTCGGGCCTCTCACCCGGTCCACTTGAAGCGGGGCAAGATGCATACCAGGATGGGGGTTCAGAGGGTGCCATGCATACCAGGATGGGGGCTCAAGGGGTGCCATGCATACCAGGATGGGGGCTCAAGGGTTGCCATGCATACCAGGATGGGGGCTCAAGGGGTGTCATGCATACCAGGATGGTGTATAAAGGGGTGCCATGCATACCAGGATGGGGGATAAAGGGGTGCCATGCATACCAGGATGGGATGGGGGCCACTTATACCAGGAAGGAGAGGCCATACATACCAGGATAGAGGATATTAACAGAATTGAGGGACATTACCCCAATGCCAGTGTCACCAGCAGACCCCCTCCCCCATAACAGGGCATCAGGACCACATTTTTTGCTTACATTTTTTCTTCCTATTTTCCTCCTTTAAAACCTAGGTGCGTCTTATGGTCCGGTGCGTCTTATAGTCCGAAAAATATGGTAGTTAAAAATGCCATTGCATCTTACTGGAAAAAAACGGATGTACCTATCTTTTCAGTTATTAAAGAAAAAATGGCTCTACATAAATTATATGAATACTGATTTGCAAACTCTAATAATAACCTTAACAAATATTTCAAAAAATGAACAAAGTGGCCTGAAATATATTCCTGATTGTTACTTAAATTATTAATACATATACTTATTAGATTTAATAGGATATCTATTATATTACGACTAAGTTGTTCTATAACCAAATTTTGATTTTCATCTTAATTTACTTGTTGTAATACTATATATTCTACTGTTTATTCAATTTTGAGTTCTCCTTCCCCTTATCCATTTTCCCACACTTATCCATTACTCTCCCGTCCCCCATATATTCCTCTATTCCCTAACCATATCCCTACCCCTTGAACTGTTATAAAATATTAATAAAAATGATTGAAAACAAACATAGTGTCACAGGGACAACTGTAAATCAATGTACAAGGTAAAAAATCCTACGATGTGCCACGTCATATCCTTCACAACCCTGAAGGTTTAAATCATGTGATATCTAGCCTCCGTCAACCATTGGTACAGTGATCACTTAAAAGGTCCAGCGTCCCTCTCCTCTGACACGGCCCTGAGGAAGTGTGGACAAAATGCGCGTCGGGGAAGAGGGATGCAGGACAAACCCTGTCTCACACTCCACTGTGTAAGTGGCACAATGCTATTAGCAATACATTTTACCAGGGGCGTACATAGGATTCATGGGGCCCCATAGCAGAAGTTCAAATTGGGCCCCCCCCCCCAAAAAAATGTAAATAATTGTTGGTGTCACAGAAGAGCAGATCACACAACCTTCCAGCCTTTACATAGTAATTTTCCTCCTGCTGACGTCCTAGACCCCTCTTTCATTGTCCCATGAAGTGTGATACCAACAAAAGTGTCCCCCAAACACAGTATGATACCCCCATGGTGAATTCCTCCACATGCGCAGTATAATGACCCTACTGTACCTCACCTCAACTACCAGGGCAAAGTTTGCTGACCCCAACACAGTATGATCCCCCAATTGTGAGCTCTAGAACTAGAGAGGATGGTAGGTAAAAAGGGAGGGTGTTATATATAATAAAAGATGAAACTATATAACTAAGGACGGCGCTATACATAATAAGCGAGTACACTATATACTAAGGGCGTATGCTATACATAATAAGTGATTACACTATGTACTAAGGGACTGTGCTATACATAATACGGCTATATTCCTGCATTTGTGTGCAGTGTCAGTGTGCTACCCTGTTTTACAGACGCATTGAGCATGTCCTATTGTAATCCTCAAAATCGGATCAGAACAGGACATTCTCTGATCCTCACAGATCTCATTCTCAGATCCGTGATCCGTGATCTATAAAACTCTACAAGTCCGTGGACCATCCGATAAAAAAATCTGACATTTTACACAAATGTGAGAATGCAGCCTAAGGGATTTTACATGTAACATTATCACTCCAAGTCATACAGCGCAGATACAGAATAATATTTACATCCAGGCACTTACCGCTGACGTCTCGCCTGATCAGAGTCGGTTTCTGCTGCTTCTTCTCCATCTGGTCAGACCTTCATGTCGACATCTCCCAGTCACGATTCGTCTTGTCATGATGATCTCCAGCCTAGATAATAACAAGGTCACATATATTGTATATATACATGTGTCTCTCCTGCACTGCGCCCCTGAATACAGGTCTGTTATCCCCCATTAATATACTAGGGGTAGCCACTTAGTAATCAAAATATAAAGTGATAAGCAGCACTGTGCCCCCCATTAACTATAATCTCCACCTGCCAATAATATAAATTATTCAGTCTCTGTGACTCTCCCCAATTAACTGTAAGGCTATGTGCACACGGAAAATATACAAGCGCCCCCATCATTGCTCTGTCCCAGCACCTCCATCATTGCTCTCTCCCAACACCCCCAACATTGCTCTGTCCCAGCACCCCAGTCATTGCTCTCCCAGCACCCTTGTAATTGCTCTCTCCCAGCACCCCCGTCATTGCTCTCTCCCTGCACCCCCGTCATTGCTCTCTCCCTGCACCCCATCATTGTTGTCTCCCAGCATCCCCATCATTGCGCTCTCCGAGCACCCCCATTATTGCTCTGTCCCAGCACCACTATCATTGCTCTCTCCCAGCACCCCCATCATTGCTCTCTCCCAGCACCCCCGTCATTGCTCTCTCCCAGCACCCCCGTCATTGTTCTCTCCCTGCACCCCGTCATTGCTCTCTCCGAGCACCCCTATCATTGTTCTCTCCCAGCAACCCCCGTCATTACTCTCCCAGCACCTCCATCATTGCTCTCTCCCAGCAACCCATCATTGCTCTCCCCATCCCCGTCATTGGTCTACTAATCCCCATCATTGCTCTCCCCGCCCCATCAGTCCCATCACTGCTCTTCCCAGCCCCACCATTGCTCTCCCCAGACCCATCAGCGCTCTCCCCAGCCCCATCAGCCCCACCATTGCTCTCCCCAGCCCCACCATTGCTCTCCCCAGCCCCATCAGCCCTACCATTGCTCTCACCAGCCCCATCAGCCCCACTTTTGCTCTCTCCAGCCCAGTCATAACCATTATTGCTCTCCCCAGCGTTTCAGTAAAAATAAAAAAAAAACACCCCTCTGCCCGTTCCCCTGCAAGCTGCATCATCACTGCTCTTCCCAGCCCCACCATTGTTATCCCCAGCCGCACCAGCCCCACCATTGCTCTACCCAGCCCCATCAGCCCCCTTATTGCGCTCTCCAGCTCCATCAGCCCCATTATTGATCTCACCAGCGTTTCAGTAAAAAAAACAAAAAAAAAAACACTTACCTCTCTGCCCCCGCAGGCCGCTGCAATTTCCTCCCTCACACAGGCCCGCGCTGCATGATGATGTCATCAAGGAGCGCGTGCCTGTGTAAGGGAGGAAGCGGCGGGCAGGAAGCAGAGGATGGATCTCTGCAGCTCCGCTGCCATTCTGTCCTGTCAGCAGCGGGGATGCAGGGATCGCTCCCTGCCCGCCACGAGCAGGGAGACGCTGCACCGGCGGGCCCCCCGGCACAGCTGCACCAGCAGCGATATGTCCGCCCCTGGACTGCTATGGGGCCCCCCAGCTCACGGGCCCCATAGCAGTCGTGTGGTCTGCCTCCATTAGTGGTACACCACTGCATTTTACCTATTTTTGATTGCATCTAGCAGGGCTTTTGTACATCAGAGGCAGTCCATGTTTTCCAGGCGTGCGGTATTGCATGTATAGCCATACATGTTGTGAGTTTCTAACAAGCATATAAACTGCTTTTCACCTCGACTCTTTCGCTTCTGTGAACACTAAGTTATATACATGCTCTGTAGTAGCCCTGTCATTTCCAGACATTGGTGTATTATAATTCTGAGCATTATAATTCTCCATACACATGCACTTTAAGGGTTTATTATGTATTTATCTCTTGATTGGTGACTTTGAAGCAGGGTTTATTTTGTTTTTGTTTAACCACTGGACCACCCCAATTAATGAACAATTTCCTTCTTTGACATGCACATGCACTTTGGATAGTTTCAATCCTTGGAATCGTTGGATTATGTAATGGTATAGGTTACTCTGCAGTGACTATCTCTGCTAGGTTGTTCTATGCTATTTTGTGGGGTGCACCAGGAGATAATATTCATGCATACTGGGTTGGCATTTCTTACCATCCCTCAAACAAGAGGCATCTGTTTTTATTTTATGTATGTGTTTGGTAATGTCTATGATATTGTTCAGTAAAATCATTTGTTTTTTATACACACTAACTTGAAGTGCTCACTTTTGTCTACTTGGTCTCCTTGATGTAAGGATTTTTACCTAGTGGTACAGATTGATTTACACATATTCATTATATATCTGCAAACTTTCTCATAAAATTCAAACCTGATAAATGCTTCTTGCACAAGTATTCAAACTCTACAGACTAGTATATGGCAGAGGCACATTCTGTAGCGATTCTAGCTTTATGTTTATTGAAGAAAAATAATTACAGGCACATATAAATCCCCCTATTAATAATCATTTATTACACATAAAAAAATTACAATCAGTAATATGATACCATGGGGACCCCGTGCAAGAGATATTGATAATCAAGATAAAATATAACATACTGTAGAAATGTCAGTGATTCCCATATACAGCACTAGGAATGAATGTGTGAACTGCCGTTACATTAAAGATGGGACAATTGCAGAAATACACTTGCATTTTTTTGTTGGGTGCATTTTAAGGTGTGAAAGTGAAGGAGTTATAGATTTAATTCAGTGCCCATGTTCAAAGCAATATATTGGCAGGACTCTGAGACCTCTTAAAAAAGGAGAGGAGAACAGATTAATAAGAATAGAAATTTTTTTTTGTTAAACATGCACTTTCAATCATTTCAAAACATTTCATAACAGCAATTCAAATGGCTATATCTATATACGAGTATAGGAGGAAATAATCTATCACAAATGTCCGGAGCTGAATCTAGAAAGAAATTAGGCTTTAAAACACTAGCGCCGAAAAAAGGGGAGTGGGTATTGCTGGAAGCTGCTGATAGATTAGCGGGTCCTGTGTGAAAACCCGTAAGGAAGAATGGCTACTAGATAAAGGATTGATACTATCACGCTAAACAGCGGCTGAACAGAGCAGGATGAATGAAAGGAATAACAGACATAGAAATAATGTTTCACCAAAATGAGTTGAATGTCCCCCTTTCTTGGTATGTAAATTTGTCTTAAGATTACCGGATAATGATTTGCAGCTATGAAAGTTAATAGATGATTCCCTGGGTTGCGATGATCTATGGATAATTGGTCGGGTGGTAGCTAGCTTCTGGTACAGATAGAGGCAGCTAGTGATTGGACGTTTTCCATCTATATATCCTCCTCTTACCATTTTTTTTCACCCTTCCATTGACACGACAACATTATTACTGAACACATAAGCTCTATCCTTTATATATACAGTATATAATTGCAAGGGAAAATGCTTTTTAAAAAAAGGTTTTAAAAAATTAATTATTAATTTAATTTAATCTTTTTTTATTTTTTATATTCTATATATATTTAAATTTTTAATGATTTATTGTACTACAGTGCTGCTCACCATTCTTGTCACGCCTTCATTTTTTCGTAGACTGTACAATATCTTCAGAAATAAATGGAAATGTACCAAAGTTATATCCTCAGGATTTGTGGTCCAAAGTAATACAACAATACAATATTGTTTTTCAACTTCAATGTTGCAATATCAAAGAAAAAACTGAATGTGCCACAATAATGGCACCCCTAATTAATACTTGGTTGCACACCCTTTGTCATTGCTGACAGCCTCCAGACATTTCTTGTAGCCATCTGTAAGTGTGGCACCCCAGGGGTCTGGTTTTCCACAGTAATGTAATGTTATGTCTGAGAGCAGGTGGGAGGTCCTTTGGTCAGGGATCCTGTGCATGCCACACCTCCTGCCCAGTCTTGGGAGGGGAAGAACTTCCCCTGTATAAACCCGGGGCTGAGGCAGGGTGAGTCAGACAAGTGGAGTAGAGACAAGAAGCAGCATAGGAAACAGGAGAGTTCCAAGGAGTCAGGGGCTGGCAGCTGCAGCGCTCGCCCTGACTAAGAAGATTCTTTACCGGACCCGAAGTCCGAGGCTGTGGGGACTAACTTCTACCCAGCAGCAGAATCCGTCAGGCAGGGGATTTCAGGTCCTCTGGCCCAGAAGCCCGAAGGCACGGTCACACGCGTGGGACCAGCACCGCCATCGTGGAGCGGAAGCCATTAGAAGGCCCCGAGTCACCGGCCATACGGGTGAGCACCACACGGTACACTCAGGGACGTGGGCTACTTACATCAGCTTCTAGCAAGGTAGCCAAGAGTACAGTCAGTTTGGGAGGCTTACAACTACGCCTGGCCAGGGGAGATCCCATCTGCTCAAAGACTGACCAGGCCCCGTTTGCTAGCAAATACTCCGGGAGGGTCTGTCGTTGTTACCAGTAAAGACCCTGAACTACACCGTACCGTCTCTGAGTGGTTCCTGCTACCCCCATCATCTACGTCGGCTGCCCTGAGGCCATACCCCTCCCGTTGGGGGTTATACTATCACGCTGCACAATCCTACCACCGGCCTCAGCGGTCTGCCCTGCAGCAGCAGCTTCCTGGCTGCACTCAACGGGTGGCGTAGTCATCAACTATTTACTACTAATAGACTGCCGTCTAGTTTGACTCCCTGGGCACGGACCGGGTCACCGCCACGAGATTACAACCCTCCACGGATCCGGCTCCGGGTAAGCTCCCGCGTGCGCACCGCAGCGCGACACAGGCCCAGGGGCGCGTCAACTTTGGCGTAGTCGGCAGGATTTCGTGCCCGCAACCACCGGGTACTGCGTGCCCGAAAAGCAAAGACTATTCAAACTTACCAGTGGTGAAGGTTTCCCGCCATCCGGCGCCATCTTCTACCTTCTTCCCGCCATCCGCGAAGTTTTCCCGCCATCCGGCGCCATCTTCGACCTTCTTCCCGCCATCCGTGGAGTTTTCCCGCCATTGGACGCCATCTTGAGGACGCCGCGCGGGAAGAAGAGGGGCGTGGACTCCGAAAGCGTGCGAGAACTGAAGCCCCGCCTCACGTCCGGACGTTGCGTAAGGTCCTGGAAGGAGCCCAGCAGACGCCGACGTCACAGGAGCGCGACGGAAGGTCCTCAACCCTGACGATCCACTGCGGAGCCGCGGCCTACGGAAGAGGATCATCGCAAGGTAGGCCACGGTCCACTAGGGGGGAGGAAGATGTCGGATACGGAGGAGAGCTTCACTGCCTCAACCCCCGCCAGCGCTACCGCTGCTGCAGTTATGCCCTTCACCATGCCCTATATCCCGGGAGCAGCTTGGCTACCCCAGTACTCAGGGGAGTCACATACCCTGCATGACTTTAGAGAAAAGCTGGATAGCCTCTTCCAGGTGTACCCCCTCACAGAAGAGCAAAAAGTGAGCATCCTGGTGGCCCAACTAACCGGGGCAGCCAAAAGGGAAGTAAAATCCTGGCCACCTGGGAGGAAGACTGTCGCAGGGATACTAACCCGGCTGAAGGACACCTTTGATACCCGCACCTCAGCCGAGATTAAGCTTAGATTCTACGGGTGCAAGCAGCGAGCGCATGAGAGTATAAGGGACTATGCACTAAACCTACAAGAGGCCCTGAGGGCCATAAAGCAGGCCGACCCTGATGGGGTGGGAAACGAGGACAGGCTGTTGACTGAACAATTTATAGAGGGTTTATATTGCAATGCCCACCGAACCCAGTTGCGGGCAATGGCCTTACAGGATCCCCATCTGGACTTTGCACAGTTCAAGGACAGAGCCATCCGGGTGCTCCGAGAACCGGCACCAGGTGGCGTTGTGACCCACAGACGCCCCACTACCACTTACTACCAGGAGGCGGCGCCCTTGTCAGCAGGGCCTGTGGGAGCTGATGCGCAGGCTTTGGACAATGACCCGGCTCCAGACCTACACCATCAGGTCCAAGAGCTAGCTAAGAGCGTTGCTGCGCTAACCCGAACTGTGCAGTCTTTACAGGTTTCCACCCCAGGGAAGATCCAGCTGGCATCCGGACCGGAGGACATCCCGTGGCGTCGACCAAGGAGGACCCCACCGGCCAGAGGAAGACCCAGTGACCGATACAGTGAGGACGGACGACCCATCTGCCGCCGCTGCAATCAACCCGGACATATGGCAAGGTACTGTTCTTTAAACGGGCACAACCTGGGGTAGAGGGCCAACCCCCAGGAAAAAGATCACCAGGCCCATCGAACTGGCGCGACAGATATGTGGGAGGACGTCCAGTCTTGCCTGTGGTACTGGATGGCATTCCCATGAGTGCCCTACTGGACACCGGGTCACAGGTCACCACCATCCCGTACGTGCTCTTCAAGCAGTACTGGAATGACTCGGATATTACCCGCTACCCCGACGAAGACTTGAGTATCATCGCCAGCAATGGTCAGCCCGTGCCACAGATCGGATTTAAAGAGGTGACCATCAAAATTGGTAGAGTCGAACTGGCCGCACAGGGACTGATCATTGTAGATATCGATAAACATGAGAGTCACCCAAAAATAACTCTAGGAACTAATGTAATTGAAAATTGTCTTGCAGAGGTGATTTTCCTTTTACAGCAGGTTGCCAAGAATGCCAGCTCCGGCGAGCAGCGGGTGCTCCAGAAAGAGATCCGGGCACTGATGCAACGGCAACAAGTGGAACTCTCCGGCGGTGAGATTGGTAGCGTAAGAATGTGTGACCCTTTTCCTATTGCCATGCCCCCAAAAAGTGAAATGATGATTTGGTGCCGGGCAGCTATTGGTCTGAGAGGTAGAGATTACCAGGCAATGGTAGAACCAGTTTACTCAGACAGTAGGCCCACCATTTTGACAGCACGGGGGGTGGTCAATGTACGCCATGGGAGGGTGCCCATTCGCATAATAAATATCGGGGAGAGGGAAGTGTACCTGCCCCGGTATGCCACGCTAGCCAAATTATATACCACTAATCAAAGTTCTATACAATCTGTGGAACCCTTGCCTCCATCTCACCCGGAGGAAGGTAACGGCTCTAAGAAAGACATGGAGGACTGGTGTCAGCAACTACATTTGGGTACTGACTCCACTCCCTCACATCAGAAACAAGGAGTCTATCGGGTGGTTCAAGAGTATGAGAGAGTGTTTAGTAAACACCCGTTAGACTTCGGGCGAGTCAAGGGGGTAGAACATCGCATCCCCACGGGAGATCATCCTCCCATAAAAGAGAGGTATCGACCCGTACCCCCTGCACATTACCAACACGCCAAGGGGATGCTTAGAGATATGAAGGAGGCTGGGGTAATCCGGGATAGTTGTAGCCCCTGGGCAGCCCCATTAGTTTTAGTCAAAAAGAAAGACAACACCATGAGGATGTGTGTAGATTACCGGAAAATCAACCGTATCACACACAAGGATGCGTACCCCTTACCAAGGATAGAGGAGTCATTGGCTGCTTTAAGATCTGCTAACTTCTTCTCTACCTTGGATCTCACTAGCGGGTACTGGCAGGTTCCTGTAGCAGAGGCGGACCGGGAGAAGACCGCATTCACCACCCCGATGGGACTTAGCGAGTTCACCTGCATGCCGTTCGGACTCTGCAACGCACCAGGAACCTTCCAACGCCTAATGGAGTGTTGTCTGGGCCACAGAAACTTCGAGACGGTCCTGTTGTACCTGGACGATGTCATCGTATATTCCAAGACGTATGAGGACCACCTGAAACACCTGGCGGAAGTGTTCGAGGCTCTGGCGAGTTACGGCCTAAAGGTGAAACCCTCCAAGTGTCACCTCCTGAAACCAAAGGTGCAGTACCTGGGACACGTGGTGAGCGCTGACGGAGTGGCTCCCGACCCCGATAAGATCACCGCAATTAAGGGATGGCCAAGCCCCTCCAGCGTAAAAGAAGTGCGGCAGTTCCTCGGGTTGGTAGGCTACTACCGAAGGTTTATTCCCGGTTTCACCAAAAAGGCAGCACCTATGCAGGACCTCCTGATAGGCCAGTCCCGGAAGGCCAAGAACCAGAAGCCGCCCTTCAAATGGGAAGAGCTGGAAGAAGAGTCCTTCCGCCAGCTGAAGATGGCCCTCACGGGGGACGAAATCCTGGCGTACCCGGATTATAGCCAGCCCTTTATCCTCTACACCGACGCCAGTAACATCGGGCTAGGAGCCGTACTGTCCCAGATCCAGCAGGGGAAGGAACGAGTAATCGCCTACGCCAGCCGAAAACTGCGACCCACCGAAAGGAACCCCGAGAATTACAGCTCATTTAAGTTAGAGTTCCTGGCCGTAGTATGGGCAATCACTGAGCGCTTTAAGCATTACCTCGCTTCTTCCCGGTTCACCGTGTACACGGATAACAACCCGCTGACACACCTGGACACGGCAAGACTCGGTGCCCTGGAGCAGAGGTGGATGGCCCGTCTATCCAACTACGAGTTCACAATTAAATACCGGGCAGGACGCTCCAATACCAACGCGGACGCCCTGTCCAGGATGCCCAACCTGCCGGACGGAGGAGAAGATCCGGAGGGACTGGAAGAAGTTGAACTCCCTGCGTTCCACCGTCATGGGACTATTCAGTATTCCCACCGGGTAAGGAGTAAGCAGGCTGCTACGTTGAACCCCTTACCCCACTACAACTGGGCGGAAACGCAAGACAGCGACCCTGCCGTCCGACTGGTGAAGGAGATGCTGACTCGGCCGGAGGCTCGCCTTGAACCAGACGCTCCGGAGGAAGCCAAACAACTATGGGCAGAGAAGAGTCGACTGTTCCTTTACAAAGGGAAGTTGTGCCGCAGAATGGTTAACTCCCGGACGCATGAATTACTCTGGCAAGTAGTGGTGCCACGAAGAGACGCAGCCATGGTGATGGAGGCATACCACGACGGAGCTGGACACTTTGGGTGGAAAAAGCTGGAGTTCCTGCTGCGCGAGCGGTTCCACTGGGTAGGCATGAGGGGAACCATCGAGAAGTGGTGCAGAGATTGTGGCCCGTGCAACCTGAGAAGGAAGGACCGAGCCAGCCAGAAGACTCCCCTGCAGTCCATCATCACCCGGCAACCGTTGGAACTGGTAGCCTTGGATCATGTAAAACTGACCCCAAGCAGAAGTGGCTACGTCTACGCGTTAACCATCGTGGATCATTACTCCCGGTTCTTGGTTGTCGTCCCCGTCAAGGACTTAACGGCTCAAACAGCAGCTAGAGCCTTCCAGCAGCACTTCTGCCGTCCACACGGGTACCCGGACCAAGTGCTGACGGACCAGGGACCTGCCTTTGAAGCGGAGGTCTTTCAGGAATTCTGCAATCTGTATGGCTGCCGGAAGATAAGGACGACACCCTACCATCCACAGACTAATGGACTTTTTGAAAAAATGAACCAGGTGGTAATGGATCTTCTAAAAACGTTGCCCCTGGAAGAACGCAGTCTGTGGCCTGAAAAGTTGCCCGATCTGGTGGACCTATACAACCACATCCCGGTAGGTTCCACCAACTGTACCCCGGCTTACCTAATGAGGGCAAGACCTGGTAAGTTACCTGTTGACCTGGAAATGGGAGTCCTGACCCCCGAGGACACTTCACCAGAAACAGACTGGGACACAGAGAGGCAGCAGCAGTACCGGAGAGTACAGGAGAGCGTGGAGCGAAGTCTCTGTCAGGCTAGGGAAAGACAAGAGAAAACTTACAACCAGTATGCTCCCGCTGTTCCCCTGGTACCCGGAGAGCAGGTCTTGAAGAGGAAGAGACGGCTCCACAAGTTGGACGACCAGTGGGAGAAGGACCCGTACACCGTACTGCCCTCAAGCCACGAGAACCCGAAGGTCTGTACCATCAGTAAAGACGGAGGGGAAACCACAGCCATTGTATCCCGGGACCACCTGAAGAAGTGTCCCGAACAACTGAGGAACCCTGAAGAGGAACAAGAAGACCATCGACCCGTGGAAGAAAGGGAAGATATGGTTAGTACCGTGCTCGGGGACTTTCCTCAGTCTTGGACTCAAGTCAATGGTGCAGTTGTGGTACCCGTACTCACCTTCCTCCAACCATCATCCCAAGAACCTACGGAGCAACGGGTAGAGCTGGAAGAACAGCCGGTCCAGGAGGCAGAAGACTCCACACAAGCAGAACAGGAGAATCAACCCTCTGCTTATAGTGAGCCTGCCGTACCCCTAGTGAGACAAAGAGCCGGTAGACAGCTGCCCAGTTTACCCTTGACAGCTCCTACACCCTGTAGTTCAGGGCCAGACAGTCAGCTCCGTAGGTCCACTCGGGCCACTAGAGGCCAGTTACCCGCACGCTGGAGAATTTAAAGTGTATAAATTGTTTTATTTATGTTTTTCTGTGTCTTGTTGCTTGTGTATAATGTTGTGTTTCTAGTTATTTTTAGGAATCCTTGGTGGATTTACCGGGAATCCTTGTACATAGTTGGAGCGTAACCCAGGATGGACTAGAGACTGTTAAGGACTCGGGGTAGGACAGACCCCTACCTGGTTACGTCTCCCTGTGTTGGTGAAATGGACACCTTGCTCTCTTCAGAGACTGCACCCGGTTGCGGACACGCCGTAACCATCTTTATATGTTTTCTTATTGTATTATTAATGTTTTTGCCTTGTTATGTTTTTCTAAATGTGTTTAGTCCCGGAGTACTAAATTTCACTAGGGGGGAATGTGGCACCCCAGGGGTCTGGTTTTCCACAGTAATGTAATGTTATGTCTGAGAGCAGGTGGGAGGTCCTTTGGTCAGGGATCCTGTGCATGCCACACCTCCTGCCCAGTCTTGGGAGGGGAAGAACTTCCCCTGTATAAACCCGGGGCTGAGGCAGGGTGAGTCAGACAAGTGGAGTAGAGACAAGAAGCAGCATAGGAAACAGGAGAGTTCCAAGGAGTCAGGGGCTGGCAGCTGCAGCGCTCGCCCTGACTAAGAAGATTCTTTACCGGACCCGAAGTCCGAGGCTGTGGGGACTAACTTCTACCCAGCAGCAGAATCCGTCAGGCAGGGGATTTCAGGTCCTCTGGCCCAGAAGCCCGAAGGCACGGTCACACGTGTGGGACCAGCACCGCCATCGTGGAGCGGAAGCCATTAGAAGGCCCCGAGTCACCGGCCATACGGGTGAGCACCACACGGTACACTCAGGGACGTGGGCTACTTACATCAGCTTCTAGCAAGGTAGCCAAGAGTACAGTCAGTTTGGGAGGCTTACAACTACGCCTGGCCAGGGGAGATCCCATCTGCTCAAAGACTGACCAGGCCCCGTTTGCTAGCAAATACTCCGGGAGGGTCTGTCGTTGTTACCAGTAAAGACCCTGAACTACACCGTACCGTCTCTGAGTGGTTCCTGCTACCCCCATCATCTACGTCGGCTGCCCTGAGGCCATACCCCTCCCGTTGGGGGTTATACTATCACGCTGCACAATCCTACCACCGGCCTCAGCGGTCTGCCCTGCAGCAGCAGCTTCCTGGCTGCACTCAACGGGTGGCGTAGTCATCAACTATTTACTACTAATAGACTGCCGTCTAGTTTGACTCCCTGGGCACGGACCGGGTCACCGCCACGAGATTACAACCCTCCACGGATCCGGCTCCGGGTAAGCTCCCGCGTGCGCACCGCAGCGCGACACAGGCCCAGGGGCGCGTCATAAGCTTCTTGCACTTCTCAGCTGGAATTTTCTCCCACTCTTCCTTTGCAGTTTGTTCAAGCTCTTGAATGTTTGCAGGGTTCTTTTTCCCAATGGCAGATTTCAGCTCACCCCTAAGATTTTCAATGGGATTGAGGTCAGGACTAGTATTGAGGGATACCTTCCGATATCAGGAAATATCGGATCGGATTGGATCGGGCCGATACCCAAAAAGTATCGGATATCGCCGATTCCGATACCGGAAACCAATGCAAATCAATGGGACACAAATATCGGAATGAAAATAAACCCTTTCTTTCCTTGTAGGTTAATTCTACATGAAGGAAAACAACTAACAATAATGTAGAATGTATTGGTGGAGGTGGTTGCCCAAATCGATGGGAACAGTGCTCACAGTGAAACATGAAAAGCCGGCAATTCATCAGTGGCATACACCGGTACCCGACAATTTAGAACAGAAAGAATAGAGCTTCACACATAGATTAGATAGAAACATGTCAGTCACATATATATGAAGTACAGTGACAGTGTTGCTTACTGTACTTGTCATTTAGTGTAAAGGATTTATTTAAAAAAATATTAGTGTTTTAATGCACCGTCTCTTTAAAAAAGCCGGCCGGCAATTTAGCAGCGGTACCCGACAATTTATAACAGAAAGAAAGAGCATCACACATAGATTTGATACATAGAAACATGTCAGTCACATATATAAGAAGTGCAGTGACAGTGTTGCTTACTGTACTTGTCATTTAGTGTAAAGGATTTATTTAAAAAAATCTTAGTGTTTTCATGCACCGTCTCTTTAAAAAAGCCGGCCGGCAATTCAGCAGCGGTACCCGACAATTTACAACAGAAATAATAGAGCATCACACATAGATTAGATAGATAGAAACATGTCAGTCACATATATAATAAGTACAGTGATAGTGTTGGTTACTGTACTTGTCATTTAGTGTTAAAATAAAGGATTTATTAAAAAAAAAATTGGCGTGGGGCTCCCCGTAATTTTAGTCTCTAGCGGAGGTTAAGCAGACAGCTAGGGCAGATGTTTGAAGCCTGGGAAGAGGGTAATACCCACGGAGCTTCCCAGGCTACTAATATCAGCCCCCAGCTGAATACCTAGCCTTTACTAGCTATTAAGATGGGGGACCCCCCCAAAAAATGACGTGGGGTCCCCCCTATTTTAATAGCTAGCAAAGGCTAGGCAGACAGCTGGGGGCTGATATTAATAGCCCAGGAAGGGTGCCATGAATATTGGCCCCCTCCCAGGCTAGAAACACCAGCCGTCAGCCACCCCAGAAATGGCGCATCCATAGGATGCGCCAATTCTGGCACTTAGCCTCGCTCTTCCCACTGCCCTGTAGCGGTGGCAGTGGGGTAATAGGGTTGGAGTTGATGTCAGCTTATAATGCCAGCTGACATCAAGCCCAGGTTAGTAATGGAGAGGCGTCTATAAGACACCCCCATTACTAACCCCATAGTCAAAGTTAAAAAAAAAACACAAACACCCAGAATAAAGTCCTTTAATTGAAATAAAGACACAATTCTTTATTGTTCTAAATTAAACCTTACTTACCATCACGCCCATTCCAGCTGAAGCCAACGATCTCCTGCAATAAAAGAAAAATAATAAAGCAACATCATCCTTACCTTTCGATGGCTCCCAGGACAGCTCCAGCTCTGCTACATGGAGATGACAGGCTGGATCGCAGCAGAAAGCTGCCATCCAGCATGTCATCCCGCAGACACTGAGAAGCACAGGCATGCTTGCGCTCCTCAGTGTCTGACTGTGACGGCATCCCGATGAGCCAACAATGAACTCAGCTCACCTCATGCACGTCACTGATAGCGTGGGAGAATTCTCCTGCGCATGCGGTGAGCGTGAGAGACTCGGCTCATCGGGATGCCGTCACAGCCTGATACTGAGGAGCGCAAGCATGCCTGCGCTTCTCAGTGTCTGCGGGATGACAGGCTGGATGGCAGCTTTCTCCTGCGGTCCAGCCTGTCATCTCGATGTAGCAGAGCTGGAGCTGTCCTGGGAACCATCGAAAGGTAAGAATGATGTTGCTTTATTATTTTTCTTTTATTGCAGGAGATCGTTGGCTTCAGCTGGAATGGGCGTGATGGTAAGTATGGTTTAATTTAGAACAATAAAGAATTGTGTCTTTATTTCAATTAAAGGACTTTATTCTGGGTGTTTGTGTTTTTTTTTAAATACTTTACTAGAAATTCATGGCGGTCATGTCTAATATTGGCGTGACCCCATGAATTTCGGGCTTAGGGCCAGCTGATAATGCCAAGCTGGCCCTAACCCCTTTATTACCCAGTGAGCCACCGCACCAGGGCCCTGGATGAGTTGGGTACAGCGCCAGAAGATGGCGCTTCTATGAACGCGCCATTTTCTGGGGTGGCTGTGGACTGCAATTTGCAGCGGGTGGGGCCCAGAAAGCTTGGGCCTCCCTGCGCTGCAGATTCCAGTCCCCAGCTGCCTAGTTGTACCTGGCTGGACACAAAAATAGGGCGAAGCCCCACGTATTTTTTTTTTAATTTTTTCATGAAATTCATGAAATAATTAAGAAAAAAAGGGCTTCCCTATATTGTTGTGTCCGGCCAGGTACAAATAGGCAGCTGGAGGTTGGGGTCAGCCCGTTCCTGTCTGCTGTACCTGGCTGGACACAAATATAGTGCGAAACCCCACATCAATTTTTTTTTAATTATTTCATGAATTTCCTGAAATAATTAAAAAAAAATTGCCTATTTGTACCTGGCTGGACACAAAAATAGGGTGAAGCCCCACGTATTTTTCTTTTTTAAACTTATTTCATGAAATTCATGAAATAATAAAAAAAAAGGGCTTCCCTATATTGTGTCCGGCCAGGTACAAATAGGCAGCTGGGAGTTGGGGGCAGCCCGTTCCTGGATTCTGTACCTGGCTCGCATACAAAAATATGGCAAAGCCCACGTCAAAATTTTTGGGAAAAATTAATTAAAAAATAAATATTAATTTAGGGACTGCATCTTTATTAACCCCTCAAGTGTCATTTAGTGTTAAAATAAAGGATTTATTAAAAAAAAATTGACGTGGGATCCCCCATAATTTTAGTCTCTATCGGAGGTTAAGCAGACAGCTGGGGCAGATGTTTGAAGCCTGGGAAGGGGGTAATACCCATGGAGCTTCCCCGGCTACTAATATCAGCCCCCAGCTGAATACCTAGCCTTTACTAACTATTAAAATGGGAGACCCACCCAAAAAAATGACGTGGGGTCCCCCCTATTTTAATAGCTAGCAAAGGCTGGACAGACAGCTGGGGGCTGATACTAATAGCCCAGGAAGGGTGCCATGAATATTGGCCCCCTCCCAGGCTAGAAACACCAGTCGTCAGCCACCCCAGAAATGGCGCATCCATAGGATGCGCCAATTCTGGCACTTAGCCTCGCTCTTCCACGCTGCCCTGGTGCGGTGGCAGGGGGTAATAGGGTTGGTTTTCATGTCAGCGCCAGCTGCCATGAAGCCCAGGTTAGTAATGATGGGCGTCTATAAGACACCCCCATTACTAACCTGAAACATTTAAGTGTGACAAAGATGCAAAAGAATAAGAAATCAGGAAGGGGGCAAACACTTTTTCACACCACTGTATGTGTGAAGTGTAAAGTAAATTCTACAAGGTTTTCTATATATTGAGAAAATATAAATCTGATAACTGTGACTTGCATTTGTATTTATCCCTCCGGAGTAAATAGTCTGTAGGACCACCTTTCGCTGCAATTACTGCTGCAAGTCTTTTCAGGTATGTCTCTACCAGCTTTGCATCTAGAAGTGACATTTTCTCCCATTCTTCTTTGTAAATGCTCTATCTCAGTGAGATTGGATGGAGACGTCTGTGAACAGCAATTTCAAGTCTTGCCACAGATCCTCAATGGGATTTCGGTCTGGCCTTTGGGCCATTCACACTCATGAATCTGCGGTGAGGGGTTCAGCATGAGGCTGCGGTATGTGCATTGCATTACACACATCTATTGCCTGGTACATTCTCATACTTACCACAATGCTCTTCAATTCTAGAAAATGTCAATCTGACATTTACAGAGTCACTTTTATCCCAAGTTTCAGAGCTACAACTAGAAGATGATTCCAAAAGTATAGTATCCAGAATATTAGTAATATACAGTGATCAGAAAAATAAGATTATCCCAAGATAATAGGACAAAACGCCAACATAAAGTGTCATGCAGTGCTCCATCATTAGTGGCAAATGCTGCCCATGTCAGTAATGTCATACAGAGCCCATAAGAATATATTCACCACCAATATTATAAACCCAGGTATGACAATAGTCATTATGGCACATTATACCGATACATGTGTAGGCTCCGCATGGTGCTGGAATTCAGAAGTTCAAAGTGCACATTTCTTATAGCTCCTATATTGTACATATGGCAACTATATGGCACAGTTGAATGGCATTACCCATATGGGCAGTTCATGGCACTAGTTATATTCACAGTATATGGTAACAGAATTGTATCCACCTGTATTTTATATTTAATGTGCTGTCTATAAAAGGATAGTTTTTTACATCAGTCAGATTAATTACATTATTAAAAGGCTATACGCAATTTCTTAATTGGGTAAAATTGCAAAGTGCTTGTAAAAATAGGGAACTTTGCAAATAACCCCTTTTTAAAAATTCTCTTCATTTCTCATGAGAGGAGGTATTTTGAATTCTAGAATTTGCTTGTTGCCTAGGTCAGCCACCATTCTGTCTGTCAGAGTTGACTGTTCTCCCAAACAAGGAGGACAGCGCTTACAACTTGTTTCCCATGGAGCTTGTGAGTGCTGCTGAGAAGCTGTCTAGATACCAGGATTCAGCCACCTTCAGGGTCCTTGAGCTCCTCCAATGCCTCATGCCACATCCAAGCACTGATTTTACAATACATACTGCTTATAGTATTATATATTATTATGCAAATCTGTTAGCCCAGATGAGGCTGGTGTACTTGTCAGCATATGCATAAGGATGGCTGTATAATCCTTTGTGAAACTTTTCCTTTATCACATTAAAATAAGGATAAAACGCTCCTCTTAACATCAGGATTGCACAGCCATCCTGATGTGAATTTTCAGAGTACGTACATCAGCCCCATCTGGTCCGAGATCTGATTAATAGTATTTTTACAGTTTGCTTTGTGAAACCTGGTCATATAACTGCTTGAACGTGTGAGTGCTGTTCTGTAAGAGGACGGACACCGAGACAGCTTGAGATACTGCGGAGGAGCCTTCCAGCAGGTGGTGTAAAGTTTGGAAAGTGGAAGCCCAGCGTAAATGTTTTTGCCAGTCATCTATCTGTGGTGAAGCTGTTCCCCTATTTAAGAGTATTTGTAGTTATGAAGCATGTTGGCGTCTCGGAGACTCTGTGACCAGTAAGCTTGTTGCCTCTTTTCAGTAACATTATCCTAAACTGTCACCAGTATGTGCCTGAATTACTTCTGCCGTCCTTTAGTGGTGACACCAGATACCAGTCTGCCACCAATGTCATTGTATCCTAAAGAAATGTCCTAAAGCATTCCCACCCCATAATCACACTGTGCCTTACAGGCATTTAGTGTTCATAGAGAAGGTCGTCTACTCTGGAGCAATGGACATCATGAAGCTTCACTAGAAGAGCATCTATCCCTTCTGTAGTAAGCCCAATTATTCTATGCATTACAGCTATTTAGTTACACAGCAAATATGTAATTCTACATTGAAAGCTCAGGCCAGAAGTGGCATGCTGGGTCATTTAATAAGGGTCTGTGTTATTGAAGCAAATTGTTTCCATTAAAATTGTACTAAGTATTATTTTTAAGTCAAAGTAAAATGTATAATACAAAAGCGTCAACATGATCTTTATCAAACATTCACTGTGAAAAATAATAATGTGACATAAGAAAAAAATATGAAGAACTTCCAATATACATCTAAGACAAAATGTATAATCTAGAATATAGTGAATAAGCGAATACTATTGAGAAGCGAATATCAAGTATAAGCAAATAATCCTCATTAGGGTTTAGCAAAAAATTACAAAAACATGCTAATATGCCGAGACACTAGCAATGACTAATCTAGAATTCAGCAGAAAGAACAATCTGTGTGCACCAAATATGGAATTAAATTACAAATAACTCCAGTCCATATATTGATAATACAATTTATCACAGGAAAATAGTTATATGTGAAAAAAGTATGTAGTATAGTGTAAAAAATATAACCCACCAATATTATTACTATTGGCAAATAAAATCCTTGTGTCCGGTCTAGGAGGGCTGTATTTCCCTATTTACACTAATAAAAAGCGCGATCATTGCCTTGTCATTTCCTATAGTATTAACACCAGAATGAGTATCCACAGCGGCATCTCAAGTTCAGACTTACACTATTTTTGATGGACTAGAAGCCAAGGGCATGTTCACATGTTGCATTTTTGCCGTATTTTCAAAAGTTATTTCCGCACGTTCTTTGCATGAAAAAACGCAGTGTTTTAATGTACTAGCAAAGTCAATGAGATTTATGGAATCTCATGTACATTCTGCTTATTTTTTCCTTGCAGATTTGAAGAAGTTTCATATCTTCTGCATGTCAATTCTTGAAGCGTTTTTGCACATATTTTAGGCAGCATTTTACCCGCCAACACTCTAGTATTTCTTTTCCTCTACAAATAATAACCGTGTGCACATCCCCTAAATGCTGCAAAACAGCGTCAGAAGGAAAATGGTGGCAAAGAGCGTTCTGCAAAACAGCAAACTCACACATGTGGGTTTTCTAAGAAGCCATTATAGTAACTAGAAATTATTCTTTAGAAACCTATAGTTGTCATTACGTGTAAATATTACTATCGAGATTGCTGCAAAGTATATTCAAGTCTTAACCTGAAAATGTGAAAAAGATCTGGATATTTGAGTCTTTCTATAGGAAAAAAGGCAGCAGAAAAGCTAAAATAAACCTCTATCTGTGAGCTTGGCCTAATACTATGTGATATGATGAGAATAAAATAGAAAAACACCAATATCTGATAACTCATATATATGACTGCTTATGGTCAATTCCTATCACATGACCAGTGAGCACATTGGAATGTTGCCGGTTGGCAGTTGGAGAGTTGCGGTTGGCTTGCATGCGGATGAGGAGGAGCTGCCTTCAGCAAAGCGACATTATGGAGATTAAAGAGGAGGACTTTAGGATGAGAGGGAAGAAAAGGAGAAGAAATGTTTTGGACTCATCGGATGATGAGAAGCCGTCCATCAAGAAGAGCCATAGGAGAGGAGAGAAGAGAAATGGCTCAGAGTTGGAGATCGTCTCTCAGAAGATTGATCACCAAGGCCAGAAAGAAGAACAGGAATGTCATCAGGAGGTCCTAGCTAGAAGAAGTGGAGCCAAGAGGAGAAGACAAATCTTTGGCTCATCACATGAAAGCTCTTCAATCAAGAAAGAAGAAGAAGGGCAGAAGACCACCAAGGGCACAGGTAATACTATACATCAGCTTACCACAGGGAGCACCATGACATGTAGCTTCTCATGCCCACACTTACAGATCAGGGCAATGTTGTCACTTTACACAAGTTACACATCTTTTAAATCTGACAGGTGGAGGATGTGATACATGAGCAAGATCTGAAGCTGGAGGGTTGTAGAACTGTTCCCCAGTCCATTTATATATATGTATATATTCAGTACTTTGTTAAACCCCTACATGATCAGGCCATTTTTCCCCATTCTTGCCAAGGCACATTTTTTTCTTATTTTCATACATATGGTTTAAAAAACTGTAAAAAATTGTAATGTTTGGATATTTAAATATTTTTTTGTGAAACATCGAGTCTAAATTTTACAATATTTTAATATTATTTTATTTTTTTTCTGGTAATATCTGTAGTAAATAAAGGATTTCTGTGCTTGTGTTATTTTTATATATTAGTTACATGGTTTTTTGTTAGGGATGGGGCTTGTAAATGCAATTTGGATAGTCATTGTTTTTTTATTTATTTTTTCCTGTTTTTTTTGCTCTTTATTTCAATGATTTTACACAGGTGTTGTCTTAACTTTTGAAACATTTGATTTTTTTCTTGCTTGAATGGATAAAAAAAATTGCAATATGGTTTCATTAAAATAAAATTGAGTCGTTTGCCTCCTATAGTCTTTGTGTTGCGCTGTCTATTGCTGGCTGCAGAATTAGTTAATGAGGTTGACCATTTTATCTTTACTTTAACAGATGTGTTGGGGACATGATTTTGTGGCATTTACTATGATATACTGTAGGTATGTCAGATTCTCCTCCTGCTCTTGTTACTGCAGCTTTCCTTACAGACTGCCCAGCTCTCTAGTCTATAATATGGCTGCTGGTGGAGGAGCAGTGACCAGACCTGTCCGTCAGTCTACTTCACTATAAAAGCATCTTTCTCATGGGAGGTTCTCAATAGGACAAGGCTGATGGAGTGGTCTGGTTACATGCTCCTCCATCAGTGACCATTGTATGGACTGGAGAGCTGTGCAGTATGTGAGGAAAGCTGAACTAACAAGTGCAGGAGGAGAACCTGCCATACTTATATAATAGTAATTGTTAATAAACCTGTGTCCCAAACACATCTGCTGGTATATTGATCCTAGTTACAGGGGACATTCAACCTACTGCCTATATAGCAGGGTTGACTGGGTCTCCTAGGACCCAGAAGCTCTTGCTCTTTCTCTACACCCGGCCATCACATGATCTCTGGGTCTGGAGCAGGAAGCGCTATCTGCGCTTACCATACTGAATACACAGCACTTGTTCAGAGCTGTGTACACAGTAATTGAAAAGGCAGAGACGGTAATAAATCCTCTCTACCTTCTCTATAGGGAGTATCCAAAAAGAAAAGAGTCGGTCCCTATAAATGCTCTTCCATAACTATATAACCCAAAAAGAGAAAAATAGAAACAGGAGCAAATCCAATAAAAGTTACATTTTTATTGCAAAAATGTAAGTAAAATCAGACATAATCAAAAGAGATAAAAAATCCAAGGGAAAAAGGTGACAACAAAGTGCCACGGAACCACAGGAATAAACCAATGTAAGGCAAGAGACAATATATCTACTGTATATATATGTATATATATATATATATGTATATATACAGTGCTGGCCAAAAGTATTGGCACCCCTGCAATTCTGTCAGATAATACTCAGTTTCTTCCTGAAAATGATTGCAATCACAAATTCTTTGGTATTATTCTCTTCATTTAATTTGCTTGCAAGGAAAAACACAAAAGAGAATGAAGCAAAAATCAAATCATTGGTCATTTTACACAAAACTCCAAAAAAGGGCCGGACAAAAGTATTGGCACCCTCAGCCTAATACTTGGTTGCACAACCTTTAGCCAAAATAACTGCGAACAACCGCTTCTGGTAACCATCAATGAGTTTCTTACAATGCTCTGCTGGAATTGTAGACCATTCTTCTTTGGCAAACTGCTCCAGGTCCCTAATATTTGAAGGGTGTCTTCTCCAAACTGCCATTTTGAGATCTCTCCACAGGTGTTCTATGGGATTCAGGTCTGGACTCATTGCTGGCCATCATAGAAGTCTCCAGTGTTTTCTCTCAAACCATTTTATAGTGCTTTTGGAAGTGTGTTTTGGGTCATTGTCCTGCTGGAAGACCCATGACCTCTGAGGGAGACCCAGCTTTCTCACACTGGGCCCTACATTATGCTGCAAAATTTGTTGGTAGTCTTCAGACTTCATAATGCCATGCACACGGTCAAGCAGTCCAGTGCCAGAGGCAGCAAAGCGACCCCAAAACATCAGGGAACCTCCGCCATGTTTGACTGTAGGGACAGTGTTCTTTTCTTTGAATGCCTCTTTTTTTTTCCTGTACACTCTATGTTGATGGTTTTTCCCAAAAAGCTCTACTTTTGTCTCATCTGACCAGAGAACATTCTTCCAAAACGTTTTAGGCTTTCTCAGGTAAGTTTTGGCAAACTCCAGCCTGGCTTTTTTATGTCTCGGGGTAAGAAGCGGGGTCTTCCTGGGTATCCTACCATACAGTCCTTTTTCATTCAGATGTCGACGGATAGTACGGGTTGACACTGTTGCACCCTCGGACTGCAGGGCAGCTTGAACTTGTTTGGATGTTAGTCGAGGTTCTTTATCCACCATCCGCACAATCTTGCGTTGAAATCTCTCGTCAATTTTTCTTTTCCGTCCACATCTAGGGAAGTTAGCCACAGTGCCATGGGTTTTAAACTTCTTGATGACACTATGCACGGAAGACACAGGAACATTCAGGTCTTTGGAGATGGACTTGTAGCCTTGAGATTGCTCATGCTTCCTCACAATTTGGTTTCTCAAGTCCTCAGACAGTTCTTTGGTCTTCTTTCTTTTCTCCATGCTCAATGTGGTACACACAAGGACACAGGACAGAGGTTGAGTCAACTTTAATCCATGTTAACTGGCTGCAAGTGTGATTTAGTTATTGCCAACACCTGTTAGGTGCCACAGGTAAGTTACAGGTGCTGTTAATTACACGAATTAGAGAAGCATCACATGATTTTTCAAAGGGTGCCAATACTTTTGTCCACCCCCTTTTTTAGGTTTGGTGTGGAATTATATACAATTTGGCTTTAGGACAATTCTTTTTGTGTTTTTTTCATTGAAGACAAATTAAATGAAGAGAATAATACCAAAGAATTTGTGATTGCAATCATTTTCAGGAAGAAACTGAGTATTATCTGACAGAATTGCAGGGGTGCCAATACTTTTGGCCAGCACTGTATATATATATATATATATATATATATATATATATATATATATATATAGGGTGGGCCATTTATATGGATACACCTAAGTGATATCAACTTCCTGTTTGTGGCCCATTAGTATATGGGAGGGGGAAAACTTTTCCAGATGGGTGGTGACCATAGCGGCCATTTAGAAGTCGGCCATTTTGGGTCCAACTTTATTTTTTTCAATGGGAAGAGGGTAATGTGAAACATCAAACTTATTGAGAACTTCATAAGAAAAACAATAGTGTGCTTGGTTTTAACGTAACTTTATTCTTTCATGAGTTTTTTACAAGTTTATGATCACTTATAAAATGTGTTCAAAGTGCTGCCCATTGTGTTGGATTGTCAATGCAACCCTTTACTCCCACTCTTGACACACTGACAGCAATGCCGCAGAAGAAATGCTAGCACAGGCTTCCAGTATCCATTGTTTCAGTTGCTGCACATCTCGTATCTTTATGGTATGGTGTGGTATATGGAGTACAAAGATAGTGGGGCCATTCTTCATCAATGGAAACCTCAATGCCACTGGATATCTGAAACTGCTACATGTTGATGTGTTGCCCTCTTTATGCACTGAAGATGGCACGTTCCCTGAGTTTTTCCAACAAGATGGTGCACGATCACATTATGGGTGTCAGATCAGAGCATTCCTACATGAACTGTTTCCTGGAAAGTGGATTGGTCGTCGTGGGCTAGTTGAATGGCCACCAAGGTCTCCCGATCTGACCCCCTTAGACTTTTATCTTTGGGGTCATCTGAAGGCAATTGTCTATGCTGTGAAGATATGAGATGTGCAACATCTGAAACAACGGATACTGGAAGCCTGTGCTAGCATTTCTTCTGCGTTGTTGCTATCAGTGTGTCAAGAGTGGGAGAAGAGGGTTGCATTGACAATCCAACACAATGGGCAGCACTTTGAACACATTTTATAAGTGGTCATAAACTTGTAAAAAACTCATGAAAGAATAAAGTTACGTTAAAACCAAGCACACCATTGTTTTTCTTATGAAATTGTCAATAAGTTTGATGTGTCACATGACCCTCTTCCCATTGAAAAAAATAAAGTTAGATTCAAAATGGCCGACTTCAAAATGGCCACCATGGTCACCATCCATCTGGAAACGTTTTCCCCCTCCCATATACTAATGTGCCACAAACAGGAAGTTGATGTCACCAACCATTCCCATTTAATTTAGGTGAATCCATATAAATGGCCCACCCTGTGTATACATTTATGTATATATATATATATATATATATATATATATATATATATACAGTATATATATATATATAGAAAGAAAGAATATCAAGAGGCAGCACTCCAAAAATATTATAGAAAAATGGACTTTAATGAGCCCAAAGGCAACGTTTCGGTTCACAGAACCTTTCTCAAGCAGAGTTCAAGTGCATATAGTGCAATATATATAGTTACAAACAGTGATTCCATAATTATAATTAATTGATACAAAACCATGATTACATAAGAAAAGTGCAGTAGTGCATATCACAAAATATTATTCAGTTACATACATAGTGATAAAATTTTAGACAGATATATTATTATCATCAATTACAGTATCCATAACTCTCATAAAGTGATAAGTGCTTTGATTAGTATTTATCAGTGCCAGGTGTACATTATAAATCATAATATATTTGAGGTTGCGACTCACACTGCAGCAATCATGCATGACCACGTTTCTTACTTCCTCCACGCTGTCCTCGGCGTCTCAAAATCCCATCTGCGCATGTCTCCCAGGAAATCCCCATTATCTCGTCACATGATCGGGGCAAACCTGGTCCGCCCGCTTCGTGACGTCACCGGGCATGCGCATTACACTTCTATTCCTACGATCGCCATCTTTTAAATTGGCAAGCCCCACCAAAAGCTTTTCTTCAAATGTAAACAACGTATGTGCTTTAATGATTTCTCTTATCCCCTATTTATAATAAAAGCGCACTATTTCTCATTATTAGGGACAACATTCTGTTAGCAGTTTCCCAATATATTTGCATTGCAATGACAGTATTCAAATAGTGATTCCTGTGTCCATAAGGCTATGTGCCCACGATGCAGAAATGAAGCAGAAAATTTCTGCAGCATTTCTGCATCTCCCTGGCAGAAAAAACGCATGCAGATTGTACATGCAGATTGTGCATGCGTTTTTCCTGCAGAATACATGCGGATCCACATGCGGATTCACATGCGTTTCCGCATGCAGATTGACAAGCGCTTTCCAGGCGATTAGCATCACTTGGAAAGTGCTTGACAACTAGGTCACACTGTATAAATCCATGCAAACAGCATGGATTTATATAGTGTGAACCGTAAAAATTAAAACAAATAAAGCTATACTCACCCCCGAGGCCCCGGCGTGGCTGCAGCGCTGCTTCCTGGCTGGTTCCCGGCTGCCAGCATATCGCGAGACAGAGCGGTGAAGGGCCTGCGGTCACATGACTGTGACGTCACCGCAGGTCCTCAAGCGATGCCGGCATTCAGAGAGAAGACGCCGGACAGGTGAATATAACTTTATTTGTTATTTTATTCTTTTTTTACAGGTACAATGGTACCCAGGTCTGGAGGAGAGTCTCCTCTCCTCCAGAACTGGGTACCATCCGCACATAGAGACGCATAGAATCCGCTTGTACAAATGTACAGTCGCGGTTTCTATGCATTTCAATGCAAGTCAATGGCGGGAGTTCCGCTGCGCTTCCGCAAAATTAAATGACATGCTGCGGATTTTTGTACGCAGCATAAACGCTGCGGAAAAATCCGCAGCATGTGCATAGAACATGCGGAATCCCCTTGGGGACCATGGGGGGCGGATTACCTAGCGTTTAACAAGCGTTTATGCTGCGGAAATTCCGCAGCATAAACGCTTGAAAAACGCTACGTGGGCACTCAGCCTCAATGAACTGAGGGATAATATTTATTACATAACCCAAACACCCTTCCATGGAATTCCCTATTCCTAGGTTCATCCATGGAGTGAGATTAATAGGTCAGAGGAGGAACCCTCAACAGGTCTCCACCTCCTTCCCAATCTCAGGTGTTTAATTGGGAATACATTACAATCCAATTCCCTCCATAAGTAGGAATACCATTTCATAATGTAAAAATATATATCTATAACTTTTTATATATATATATAAATATATATATATATATATATACATACAGTTAAGTGTCTATAAAGAAGGAATAATCAACAAGTGTTATTAAGGCATGATTCGTCCCAAGGGAGGCAGAGAAAAATCAATAAATACGTTCAATTGATTCATTAACATACTTACTGCATCCCATGCACAAAGGTTAATGATACATTAAATTAGGGATAAGACATAGAGCAACTGGAAAAGAATGTATCAGAGTCCAGATCACAAGTAAAGCATATAAAGTACGAGTGCACAGCAGGAACTAGTTATACAGTACAAGTTGCTAATATCCAAATAAGGAGAAGAATCATGCCTATGACACAGA
Source organism: Phyllobates terribilis (assembly GCF_046119375.1). Classification (NCBI taxonomy): domain Eukaryota; kingdom Metazoa; phylum Chordata; class Amphibia; order Anura; family Dendrobatidae; genus Phyllobates; species Phyllobates terribilis. The sequence continues at coordinate 252,837 of NW_027363463.1, forward strand.
TGTCACAACATAAGTATATCTTCTAGTGAGAGTAATACACAGTGACACATATAGAAAGTTATGGTCCCACATAAAATGAGAGTACAGCCTAGTTACAACCTGTAGATGGCATGAAAGCAGCCCTGACGCGCGTTTCAAGTCCTGCTTCTCCAGGGGGCGATTGTGTATGGGTGACAGGCAGGGGGTATATATATCCAAAGTATTTTGGCACGTGTAGCGGGGGTACAGCGACGCTTCCAGTGGCGGAAGCCAGCGCCGGAAGCCAGGGAGTCAGTGTCCAACGCAGCAGGTGCCCGCCTCCCGCTAACACGTCAGTAAGGAGGGCCCGAAGTGCCGCGTCATAGGGACACGTATTCATGGCAACCAGGTGCTTCTTGCCGGCTGGCAGAATGTGCACAATCATCAGGATGCCAAGAGATGCAGACATACTTAGAGGGAGAGAAAGAAATTGCGGAGAACATTACCGGCCCATACCTGGTGTAAGTTAATCATGACTTTCTATGTATATATGTATACTAGCTATTGAAGCCGTTCTATGCCCAGGAGGCGAGCATTTTTATTGGTATATGGTCTCCCATGCTGGTATGTGTGGTATGTGCTGCCCCCCTCCTGGTATTTGTTCTGCCCCCATCCTGTCCGCACCATCCTATCCTGGCATGCATGGCACTCCTCATCCCTATCCTGGTATGCATGGCCCCTCATCCGAATCCCGGTATGCGTGGCACCCCTCATCCCCAATCCCGGCATGCGTGGCACCCCTCATTCCCAATCCCGGTATGCGTGGCAACCCTCATCCCCAATCCCGGTATGCGTGGCACCCCTCATCCCCAATCCCGGTATGCGTGACACCCCTCATCCCCAATCCCGGTATGCGTGACACCCCTCATCCCCAATCCCGGTATGCGTGGCACCCCTCATCCCCAATCCCGGTATGCGTGGCTCCCCTCATCCCCAATCCTGGTATGCGTGATACCCCTCACCCCACAATCCTGGTATATGCATGGTCCCCTCACCCCACAATCCTGATATGTGTGGCCCCCTCATCCATTTCACACTGTACACACATACAAAAAAAAATAAAGAGTTATACTCACCTTTGTTCTCTGTGCTCCAGCGCTGCTGCGTCCTCTTCTGCCGGAGGCCGGGGGCGGAGACCGGCGCCGGGGCACTGCGCTGTCCGGCGCCATTTTGCTGAAGACACACTGTAAATGTGTCTTCAGTAAAATGGCAAAGGATAGCGCTATGTGCACGCGCCGATCCGACGCCTCACTCCTGCCCCCGGTCTCCGGCCAGAAGAGAGGTGCCGTGGCAACGCTCCTCCCGGTCAGGTAAGTATGCAAGTATGGCGCCGGAGAACGCGGTATGCGTTCAGTGTCTACGCATACCGCGATCTCCGATGCCATACACCTCCTCTTACCTGTAACGGCTGGATGCATGATTCTGTCTGAAGCCAGACTGTGCGTCGCGCATGCGCAGTCTATCGAGGCTTCAGACAGAGGGATGCATCCCCGGTTATATTATATATATATATATATATATATATATATATATATATATATACAGGGTGGTCCGAAAGTAGGTGGACAGAAAGTGTAATAAGGTTATGAAGGGGGAGATTTATCAAACATGGTGTAAAGTAAAACTGGCTCAGTTGCCCTTAGCAACCAATCAGATTCCACTTTTCATACCTCACAGACTCTTTGAAAAAAAAAAGTCTATTTTCAACAAGTTGGGGCCCCTCCACATTATTCAAGAGTAATCCGCGAGTATCCTGATGAAACATTTCCTAATAAATGGATTGGCTGAAGAGGCCCACTTGATTGGCCGGTACGTTCACCAGACTTGACCCCAATGGATTTTTTCTTTTGGGGAGTACTCAAGGACAAAATTTATAGTCGAAAACCAAAAAGTGTCAGTGACTTGAAAAATGACATAAGAGATGCACTTCAAGAAATTAATACCCAAAGAGACTTGTGCAAAAAAGTTTGTTGAAGCGCAAGAGGCGACTTCAAAGCTGTGCAAATTGTAATGGAAAACAGTTTGAGCCCCTGCATTGATAACATTTAAGGGCTTTTGTGTTATTGTTCAGAATAAAATGTAATTGTCAATGTTATGCTTGTGTTAGTAAATATAATTTTATATATAAATCAAAATAAATGTTATTATTTTCTGTCCACCTACTTTTGGACCACTATATATATATATATATATATATATATATATATATATATATATATATAAATACACAAAGATACAAAGATGTAGATAAAAGAGGGAAAATAATATATGAAAACACACAATCAGGAAAATATAGACATCATATTGTGAGAATTATATACAACATATGTGTATAAAGTATAATGTCCACCAAGTAATACCCAAAGTATCATTATTAAATATAAAGGAGTATATATAGAGAGAGTCATGAGACAATATAATATAATATGTACTCAATATGGTACAGAGAATATGGGAATACCATGAGTATCAACAGAACAAAGTTATAAATTGTGCATAAATGTGCAAAACTAATGGTGGTAAAAAAGAGGGGAGGGAAGGGAAAGGGAAAAGGAAGAAAAAATGAAGATGTGACAAGTGAATGAAAACATGGAAACAATAATAAACAGAGAGTGCACGAATTGTGTGAATATTTTTTATTATTATTTCGTGACCAAGCCCATGTGGTGCAGATGTCGGATGCATCCAATGGCAACCAGAATCACAGCAACGTGAAAAACCACATATGTTACGTGAAAGTGTTACACTAGTGAGTAGTGATGAGCGAGCACGTTCGTTACTCGAGATTTATGAGCATGCTCGGGTGTTTTCCGAGCATCTTCAGTGTACTTGAATATCATGTTTGAGTCACTGTGTGTGCATGATTTGCGACTGTTTGACAGCTTTAACACATGTGAGGAATGCCTGTTTGTTAGGCTTTCCTCACATGTATTAAAGCTGTCAGTCGCAAATCATGCACACACAATAACTCAAACATAACACCTCAGCACGCTGAAGATACTGGGCGAGCACCCGAGCATGCTCGCTGAAAGGGTTAACAAACCACGCTCGCCCATCACTACAAGTGAGACCAATCACAGGTAAAATAAATATAATAAATAACAATAGTATGAAGAGATAGTTAATGTCACAATACAAATGTATGTGTGCCCTTCACATACGAGTGAGCATAGACATGTGTTATATAGTAACATAGCTACTGACATCAGTATAATGGAAAATGTACAATAAAAAAATCAGAAAATTATAAGCCACAATGGGCAAGAGGAATCGAAAAAATAAAATAAAAAATATACAAGTGATAGGAATACTGACGTGTCAGTGTGACACAGGAAGTGCGTCTTAAAGTGCCCTTTTTTGCATCCAAAATCACAGATTTAAAGCAACAATAAACAAAGAGTAAAAGCCGATGAATAACAATAGTGAGTAAAATGTTTTATAAAAAATGCTTATAGCGGATGGAATCAATTAGTGGCACACCGCACAGGAAATAGACAGGTCCGAAAAAGAGAGAGCAGCAGGGCGGGATGCTGCTGAAAGGTGAGTACATATCCATAAAAAGGGAGACGCGTGGAGCGCTGGCCCGCAAGGACGATCAGGCACCCGGTCCCCGAGGGGGGCAGAAAAAGGGAGGGAGGGAAGGGAGAAGAAGATCCTCCAAGTGAGTGGTGGTCCAGCATCTGTCTCACAGTAGAGTGTACAAAAATACTGGATACCCTGCATGTAAATAAAAAAGTGAGAAGTTATAAACAGCATAAAACATAAGTAAAACCTAAACACAATAGCACATTACAAGAAAGGGACAAAACTGAGGACCTCGTTGAGGCCTTTGGGGCATATGCAATCAATTTTCATAATCCACCAACGGTCTTTCTCCAATCCCCCCCCCCAGTCAATTAATATCCTGTCAATACCCCGAATTTGGAGGAGGCTAGCATCACACCCATGTTTTAACTTGAAATGCCTTGGGATAGGCTTCAATACAGTATCGGCAAGAGATTCTGATGCATTCTTAATATCTTGCACGTGCTCCCTCACACGCACTCTCAGTTGGCGAAAAGTAAGACCCACATAGATGAGGCCACATGGACACAAGGCGTGGTTGATTACGCCTTCTGTATTGCAAGATGTATGCTGTGTGATTTGAAACTCCTTATGACCATCACTTGATGGGAAGGATGTACACCGCACCAGATTTACACAGGCCGCACAGTTCTTGCATGGATAGAAGCCCCATCTGGGGCCTTTTGAGCTGAAGGCTTTCTCTGGTCCCGGATCTTTATGGTAACTATGTACCAGCAAGTCCCTCAGGTTCATCGCCCTTCTATAGGTGGTGGAAGGGACTGGTGTAGTACATTTGGAAAGGACTAGGTCTTGCTTCAAAATGAGCCAATATTTCCCCAATGCATTTCTAACATCTATCACAGTAATTGAAAAGCCAGAGATGGTAATAAATCCTCTCTACCTTCTCTATAGGGAGTCCGACTGTGACTGCCGGTAGGCTCGGGGCTGAGGTAACTGCACAATCTGGTGCAGGTGTTATACAATGTAGTGTTGTTTTAGAACAGACCTGCACAACAAACAGCTCATGTACCGCATGCAGCCCACCAAAGTTTTGCTGCAGCCCATGGAGCCGTCCAGGATATGGAGCTCCCATCTTCTTATATTCAAATGTTTCAGACGCAAACATATTTGAACACTGTCATCGGGACTAGGGTAAAACAGCGCTCGTCAGTCCCAGCCTCGACATGCTGCTGCTCGGCACGCTGCTGACGTCATCACACTATTGTCGGCACCCAAACACCTCAGAGGAGAAGAGATGGCGCAGCCAATAGTAAGTCAAGGAGCCAAAGATTAAATTAATTATATCATTGTGGATGAGGAAGGAAGGGGCTAATGTTACAGTGAGGGCACATAATGAGGTTGACAATTGTCAAAGGGGGCACAATTGTGGTGGGGGGTCCTTCATTCAATCGGGCAATGTACAGGGGAATATTTTGGAGAGGGACAGTATGTGGGCATACAGTGGGTACAGAAAGTATTCAGACCCCTTTAAATTTTTCACTCTTTGTTTCATTGCAGCCATTTGGTAAATTCTAAAAAGTTCATTTTTTTTCTCATTAACGTACACTCTGCATCCCATCTTGACTGAAAAAAAACAGAAATGTAGAAATTTTTGCAAATTTATTAAAAAAAAACCCCTGAAATATCACATGGTCATAAGAATTCAGACCCTTGGCTCAGTATTGAGTAGAAGCACCCTTTCTATTTCAAGTGTTTATTTCTGTTAATGTTGACGATTATGGCTTACAGCCAATGAAAACACAAAAGTCATTGTCTCAGTAAATTAGAATAATTAACAAAAAACACCTCCAAAGGCTTCCTAAGCGTTTAAAAAGTCCCTTAGTCTGTTTCAGTAGGCTCCACAATCATGGGGAAGACTTCTGACTTGACAGATGTCCAGAAGGCAGTCATTGACACACCCCACAAGGTTCCAGAGTTCCAATTTTCATTTGGAAATCAAGGTCCCAGAGTCTGGAGGAAGAGTGGAGAGGCCACAATCCAAGCTGCTTGAGGTCTAGTGTGAAGTTTCCACAATCAGTGATGGTTTGGGGAGCCATGTCATCTGCTGGTGTAGGTCCACTGTGTTTTTTCCAGGCCAAAGTCAGCGCAGCCGTCTACCAGGAAATTTTAGAGCACTTCATGCTTCCCTCTGCTGACAAGCTTTTTGGAGATGGAAATTTCATTCTCCAGCATGACTTGGCACCTGTCCACACTGCCAAAAGTACCAATACCTGGTTTAAAACCAACAGTATCACTGTGCTTGATTGGCCAGTAAACTCGCCTGACCTTAACCCCATAGAGAATCTATTGGGTATTGTCTAGAGGAAGATGAGAGACACCAGACCCAACAATGCAGACGAGCTGAAGGCTGCTATCAAAGCCACCTGGGCTTCCATAACACCTCAGCAGTGCCACAGGCTGATCGCCTCCATGCCACATTGCCGCATTGATGCAGTAATTGATGCAAAATGAGCCCTGACCAAGTATTGAGTGCATTTACTGAACATACATTTCAGTAGGCCAACATTTCAGATTTTAAAAATATTTTTCAAGCTGTTGTTATAAAGTATTCTAATTTACTGAGATAATGACGCTTGTGTTTTCATTGGCTGTTAGCCATAATCATCTACATTAACGGAAATAAACACTTGAAATAGATCACTCTGCTTGTAATGACTCTATATAATATGTGAGTTTCACTTTTTGTATTGAATAACTGAAATAAATAAACTTTTTGATAATATTCTAATTTAGTGAGATGCATGTGTATGTAGCCTCTATTTCTTTAGTGTGGTAAGTACCATTTTGAGGGTATGTACCATTATTATTCATTGTAGCAAAATGGGAAACAGAAAATCCACTACTGTTGTTGCAGATTCATGGTTTTGCATAGCATTTGCTCTCCTGCACTGATTATGGGGGCAGAAACCTCAGGGTGAAGATCTTTTATCTTGCACCATTTATACTCAAAAAACACATTTCCAACAAATGCATATAAAATTCCCCTCCTTGCTATTTTTTTTTCTTAAAGATTACAAATAGTTTATTAAATAGTAATATGTTGCAATAATCTCATTTATTTTAATGCAGTTATAGTACTTCACATATAACATTTATTTATATTCTCTCATATACAATAAATATCCATACGCTTCAATCATCTGTTTAAGAAAAACAAAATGGAACAAATATTAACCCTTCCATATTATTCCATCATCCCTCCTCCCTTGAATCAAAACAAACCCCACCTGCACCCCCAAACTGAAGGGGAGGATACAAGGAAAACCCTTCACCCCATAACTAGCATTGCTCTACACCTGTCCATTCTTCCCAGATATGCTCATAAACAGTTGTCTGATTTTTATTATCGTAGACCACTTTCTCTTTTTTCGCTTATCAATTAATTTAATTCAGGTTGTTCTTTTACCTTCCATTTCCTCATAACTGCAAACAGAGTTTGAGACAAAATACGTATTAATAAGATCTTATTACTACTTCTTTTAAGACTCAAATATCTACATCTAATAAAGAATTTTTAGGGTCATTTTATAAATGCACTTAAACATTATTTAATACACTATTGAATTACCATACAATATCTTACTATTTGTTTTCTTAAATTCTGTGTCAGTGACTAATCTAAGGGTTTTTGAGATGTAAATAGAGAGATATTCTCCCTTACAATTGATTATGGAAGATTCATTTATTTAAGGCAGGTTAGTTGGAGGGTGGGTGGATGTCTGGTTGAGGAGTTCTCTAAGAACTCGTTCACACTGCTGTATGACATAGTAGAGTGCTCTCTGATGTTTTATCAGACAGCACTCAGCCCAATATTATACTATGGGGCAGTGCAGATCTGAAATGTTTTTGCTCATGACGATTCGGCATGGGAAAACAATTGCAGCACGCTGAGAGTGGCTCAGCAAATCGGATCACATGCACCCATACAAGTCTATGGGTGCGTGTAAAACCTTGGCCCAGACTTGGATTTCATCCCAGTGCAGTTTGATTTATGCAGACACAGACGATGGAAAAGTTGGAGAAACGAAGTTCTCCATCTTCTCCGCACCTGTAATATGATTGTCTCAAACAAGAGAAACGGATCCCAGTAAACTGACACTCGGCTCAAACTCTGGTCAGAGCTTGAGCCTAGTGTCATTAGCATAAATGATCCAATTCTCTCACATGAGAGAATCAACACTTGTGTGACCCGGCCTAACGTGTAGTTGGGGAGCTAAGAGTGGGAGATGGTTTGAAGGGGTGAAGTGGAAGGTGGAGTGGGGGAGGTATCAGAAGAGGAGGGATATTTTAACTTAATTATTATTTTAATATGGTGAAAGTTATCTAATTTAATGTTAGAAGGGTTTAAGATAAGTTGAAATGGTGTTTCTTTGCTTGGATGAGAAGAGATCTGATGTCTCTGATATGTCTTCAAAAGACACATTCAGATAGTGATTCAAGAAAGTAGCTAAAAGTGGGTTGTCAAGTACATGTATATCATGCTGTACATAATATCTACTCACGAGGGTCTTTATCCTTGTTCAAAGGGGTGTAAATATAAGTATGTATTACACAGGGTAGAAGTAAGATATATATATATATAAATATATATATATATATATATATATATATATATATATATATATATATATATATAAACTGTTGAAATGTAAAATTAACAACATAAGGTTAGAAATTGCAAACACCTGTATTCCTCTCCCATATAAATCTGAGCTTCACTATGAAGAAAGTGAAAACTTGCAATATCCGATTTTGATTGTAGGAGATTTTAATACTGTAATTGACTTTACCTGTAATAGAAAATCATGTAGACGTGCGTCAAAGTCTAGTGATACAACATCTTTTCCAATCCTCTGGAAGAATTTTTTGGGGAAGAGGCTTATTAATCCCAAGGATTATCAGGATTCATGTTACTCTAAGACTTAGCAATCCTGATTCCCTATTGATATGGTTTTTGGCAATGGAGAAATTTTGTATAAACTCCTTTAAGGGGGTTGATACTCACTCAGCAGCTTTTACGGGGATCTCCCTGGGCAACCCAGGCTTGCACCGACTTTGGAAGGGAGTGGATGAACCTGTCCATGATGACCTTTTCCACCATCTGTACTGGGGAGGAAGATTGAGGTTACAACCACTTTGAACCAAGTGTAGGAGGTCGAACATTTGGGACCTGGGAGGTTTGTCACTGCAATAGGCCCAGTGGTGCACCCGTTGCACCCTAACAGTCAGAGTCACTCCCAAGCGCGCCAAAATTTCTGTTTTTAATTTGGCGCACTCCTTTGCGTCCTGCAGGGCCAAACAAGTCATAATGGGCTTTCTGAGGCTGGCCCATTAAATATGGCACCAGCACCTCCGCCCACTGCTCTGGAGGCAATCTCTCCCGCTCCGCCACCCTCCCAAAGAACGTTAGGACCTCGACGTCATCACCCGGAGTAATCTTTTGCAATGCTCTTCTTACCGTCTTCCTGACGTGTGAATCATTACCTGGAGTTGAGGGAGGGACGGCCTCTCTGCTGCGAACTTTCCCCGCTAGAAGTTCCATCTGCCGTTGTTGCTGCTGAATCTGCTGCATCAGAAGTTTATTAGTCTCTTGCTGCATCTGTTGCTGCTCCCGGTGCTGCTGTTGCAGGCTCTGCTGGCTCTGCAAGTGCTGCCGGTGCTGCTGTTGTTGGCTTTGCAGCAGGTGTTTGAGTGGCTCTTTCATGGTGCCGGACATCTCTGGCTGGCTGGCGGCCTTTACCCAGGACATCCATCGATCTCTGTGGCAGGTACACGTTTTCCTGGAATCTTGCCCACATTCTCCACTAATTGTGACTGGGTTGGTACTCACTCAGCCACTTTTAAGATAGTCACAGGAGTCAGTTTCTTTAAAAATGTCCAAGGTGGGTTTATTCGGACTTCATAAACTGCACTCTCCAGGTAAATTAAACATTTTCTCGGTAATTATTTTGATTCTAGGCTACATATATACCGGGACACGAGGATATGTACTTTAAATGCCCCTGATGAAGCCACCGTGTGTGGCGACACGCACTGGGCACTGAGGTCCCATTTGCACCTTCCCATTTACAGGCTGATTTGATTGAGTATTTGCTTTCTATGATCATATTGTTTAATTGGCTCTACTATTATTTTTTGCTGGGGCAGCACGGGTGGCCACAATTGAGTGTATGTGATGGAGTGGTTATGGAGTAGTCATCTCCAGTGTGAGGTGAAAGGGTCTATTGGCAATCGCCAGTTTACAATTATACTGTTCTATAGACCTATTACCCTGTATACAGGGACACCATATTGATTTTCACACAGATACCTGTTGTTGCACTTTATATACATATTGTTTTTTGTGTATTCTCTATTTATATAGAATACTTTGGGCTTGTGCAATATTGACCATCATAGATATTCTATACAGCCTGTTAGAGTTCATCTATTTGACTGCACTTTATTGTATTTTCTGTCATTATAATATGGGAAGGTCTCTAAAGTAGTGGGTTCCTCAAGCAGTGGATTCCTCCACTATTTTTAATGGTGTTTTAAAATAATTTTTTTTGTGCGTATTCTTATATATGTGTCAGGAGATACTGTAATAAATTGATGTAATTTATATTCAAATATTCCGTGATTATTTCTTCAGGTGATCACCGCTTAGGTGCATGTCTTCTTTTCTTTTTGAAATTCGTATGATGTTGTATGACATGTGGCAGGTAGATCCCAGTTATTAGATGGTGCCCTCCTAAAGTAGTAGGTGCATGGGGTTATGTCCCAGCTTTTTGTCCTTTTTATGGGCACAAGACATGGATTTCCTAATCCAAGCTGCTCTTTGCCCTACTTATTGACCATATATAAGGCTATGTGCCCACGATGCAGAAATGCTCAGGATTTTTTCCTGAGCGTTTCTGCATCTCCCTGGCAGAAAAAAACGCATGCGGATTGTACATGTGGATTGTACATGCGGATTGTACATGCGGATTGTACATGCGGATTGTACATGCGTTTTCCTGCCAGGGACATGCGGAAATGGAGCTTTATTCACTGACATTTCCGCATGCGGATTGACAAGCGCTTTCCAAGCGATTAGCATCACTTGGAAAGTGCTTGTGACAACTAGGTCACACTATATAAATTCATGCAAATTGCATGGATTTATATAGTGTGACCCGAGAGAGTGGTAAAAATAAAAAAATAAATGTATACTTACCCTCCGATGGCCCCCGGTGTCCTGCTTTACACTCCGTTCTCCCTTGCCGGCAACAGTGAATTGAAAGACCTGCCGACGTCAGCATCGCGTGACCCGTCACATGACTCTGACGTCAGCGCAGGTCCTTCAATTCATTGCAAAGTGCCGGGAAGCAAGTAGGAGCGCAGCGCGGGCCGACAGAAGGTAAGTAGACAGTTATTTTTTATTTTATTCTTTTTTTACAGATTTTTTAATGGTACCTGGGTGTGGAGGAGACTCTCCTCTCATCTACACCCGGGTACCATCTGCACATTGGAACGCGTGGATTACGCATCTACATATACAGTGATGCGTAATCCATGTGATCTAAAGCAAGTCAATGGCGGCGAAGACGCAGCACTTCTGCAAAATAATTGGTAGCGCTGCGTTTTTTTCCGCAGCGGAAATTTTCGCAGCATGTGCACAGCACATGCGGATTATCATTGGGGAACATTGCTGCCCTTCTACCATGCGTTTTTAATGCGTTTCAGCAGCTATAAAAACGCTGCGGAAACGCATTAAAAACGCATTGTGGGCACACAGCCTAAGGTTGTAAAGGAATAAGGGGTTCTCAGTTTTGGACTCAGGAGGAAATATTAGCGATGTACACAGGTGATTTGTTATTATTTTAATAAATGTAAAGGAAGATCTAAGGACAGATATTACATTGGTGAATGGATTTGGTATTTTTTCTGGATTGAAGATTAATTGGAATAAGTCAGATATCATTATTGGACAAGAATTTCCAAATTACAGATGGTGATATACTTATTATCCAAGAGGGCAACAGTTTGAAATATTTGGCATTAAATATATCACATAAGATGGTGGACTATATAGAAGTGAATGTCATACCGGTGTTGAGTCGTTTTAGCAGAATGGCAAAAATATGGAGGAACAAGGAAGAATCAATCTAATTAAAATGTATTTGTTTTTTTATGTATATTTAATAAATTCCCCTCTTTGCAACTTAGTGACTGAGTATAGGAAAAAATGTATATTAAAGCAACCTTATACCCTGAGACTGAAAAGTTACTACACTTTGTAAATATACAGTCATCCTTCCTGACGCCCTTCTTTTGCCTCCCGCTACCTCCATTGCTTAGATCTGTGTTCTGTTCCTACTACCTCCAAGATGGCCACCAGTTTGGTAAGTCTAAACCACATCTTCCCTGTCTTTTCTGTGCTGTGGGATGGGAAAGGAAAGGCAGGAGAGGTGAGGTTTAGATTTACCAGTGTACTCCATGCTGCTATGACCGTCATCTTGGAAGCAGGAGGAAAGGAACGCCTATCCCAGCAGAGGAGGCATCGGGGAGCTAATGGAGGGCTTCAGGTAGAGTGCCTATACATGCGAAACGTATACCCACTTCTCAGTCCCAGGGGAAGGGGCCCTTTAACACTGTTGCAGGACAATATTAGCGTTGAGCTGTAATTGTTTTCTAAGGCAGTACACTTAATATAGGACAATCACTGTGCTACCAGTATTATTCCGCACATAAATGATACTGATTCTCCATTTTGTAATAACATAATTAACCCTTTGTGCTAAACTGAATAGTAAATTATAGTCTGTTTTTCAATTAACAGCATAAAGCAATATGTTTACAAAGATGAATACTCCAATGCTAACCAAAACTGAATTCTCTGCTAAGGTTACAAAATAACCAACACTTTATACATGGACAGTAAATTCTTTTTCTAATTTCTCGTCTTATTTCTGTTTGCCATTTTAGGAGACAGTGGTGTGCGGCCATCTCTCCCCGGCAGCACAATCTCTGACAACATCAAGAGACTAGATTTTCATCAAGTGCTTGGCCGGGGGAGTTTTGGAAAGGTAAGAACCTATAACATTACGAGCCCAGATCGTATATTGTTTGCTATACAATATAAGATCATGAATGAAGTAGAGAATAACACTGTTAATAACCATCTTAGATCCCCAAATTCAGGTGTTTCTGACAAAGGCAGATGCAGGGCGGTTTCCAAATGTGTTGCTACCTATATATGTGTAATAGTGTTTTCTGATAGTCTACAGTGGGTTAAAGTATTTTTCTGGTGCCTCTAACTTCTGCACTAGGAAGTTGCAGGTGCTGCTGTTTTCCCCACATGCCTGCACCTTGGAATCTTGGATGGCCAGCAGATAACAACATCTATTTTTCAATACAGGTGCACGATCCTGTTGGCTGTGCAAGTGTGGGCCAGACACCTGTATAGACAACATCATGCAGAAGTGACAGCTGCCGTAGAAACTCTACATGCAAATATGTGACCAGAGCACTTTCATCCACCTTTATCCATGCTAGCTGTGTCACCCACATAGAATGTGGAAGAATGTGCTCTGGTCAGATGAGACCAATAATTTAAATTTTTTGCTAAATGAAAAACACTAAGTGTGGAGGAAAACTAACACTGCAGATCACCCTGAAAACACCATCCCCACCGTCAAACATGGTGGTGGAATCATCATGCTGTGGGGATGCTTTTCTTTAACAGGGACGCTCGTCAGAGTTGATTAGAAGATGGATGGAGCTAAATACAAGACAATCTTGTAGGAAAAACCTGTTAGAGGCTGGAAAAACTTGAAACAGAGATGAAGGTTCACCTTCCCGCAGGACAACGACTCTAAACATACTTCCAGAGCTACAATAAGATGGTTTAAATAAAAACATACTCGTGTGTTTATATAGCCCAGTTAAAGTCCAGACATAAATCTCATTGAGAATTTGTGGCAAGGCTTAAAAATTGTTGTTCACAAACGCTCTCTATCCAATCTCACAGCTAGTTTGCAAAGAAGAGTGGGCAAAAATTTCAACCTATAGTGCAAAGCTGGTAGAAAAATACCTTGCAGCAGTAATTGCAGCAAAAGGTGGTCCTACAAAGTGTTGACTCAGAGGGGCTGAATACAAATGCACGTCACAATTTTCAGATTTACATTTTTAAAATATTCAGAAAAACATGTATCATTTCCTTTACACTTCACAAATACTTGTACTCTGTGTTGGTATATCACATAAAATTCCAATAAAATACATTTAAGTTTTTGCATGTAACTTGAAAAAATGTGGAAAAGTTCACAGGATGTGAATACTTTTTCAAGGCACTACATTGTACATCTGCATGTACGTAGCTACATAAGTATGAGTAAATATATGTGTGTACTGAGAATGACATTTATTAAAGATATTGTCCACAGTTAAAAAGTAATAATTCAAAAAATTCCGTGTCAGCAGTGGTGACGTCTCATACATTCTCCTGATTGCTAACCAATGACTCGTCTCAATGGTTTTGTCCAATAAATAGAGACATCCTCAATGAGACCAGTGATTGTCTGCAGCAAGGTAAACAAGTGCAGGTTTGGACTACTGTGCCAGGCTCTGGAATAGCAAAGGATTTATTTTTTTAATCATACTACTCCCTGAAGTTAGGACAAAAATCGAATTGAGGACAAGCCTCCTAATACTATTACAGACAACTCTCTGATTTTTTAGGACATTCCTGGGAAAAGGAGAGAGCTCCTTGATTACCAGAGAAGCCAGCAAATATCCCAAAGCATACTCTTCACAATATATTCACCTCTCGTGTTTTCTGCAATTCTTATAAGGCTGGGTGCCCACGTAGCGTTTTTCAAGCGTTTATGATGCGGAATTTCCGCAGCGGAAACGCTTGTGAAACACTAGGTAATCCGCACCCCATGGTCCCCAAGGGGATTCCGCATGTTCTATGCACATGCTGCGGATTTTTCCGCAGCGTTTATGCTGCGTACAAAAATCCGCAGCATGTCATTTAATTTTGCGGAAGCGCAGCGGAAGCCCCGCTATTGACTTGCATTGAGACGCATAGAATGCGCGTCTGTACATTTCTACAAGTGAATTCTATGCGTCTCTATGTACGGATGGTACCCAGTTCAGGAGGAGAGGAGACTCTCATCCAGACCTGGGTACCATTGTTCCTGTAAAAAAAAGAATAAAATAATAAATAAAGTTAATACTCACCTTTCTGAAGGCTTCTCTGCATGCCGGCATCGCTGAAGGACCTTCGGTGACGTCACAGTCATGTGACCGCAGGCCCTTCACCGCTCTGTCTCACGATATGCCGGCAGCCGGGAACTAGACAGGAAGCAGCGCTGCAGCCACACCGGGGCATCGGGGGTGAGTATAGCTTTATTTTATTTTATTTTTACGTTTCACACTGTATAAATCCATGCTGTTTGCATGGATTTATACAGTGTGACCTAGTTGTCAAGCACTTTCCAAGTGATGCTATCGCCTGGAAAGCGCTTGTCAATCTGCATGCGGAAACGCATGTGAATCCGCATGTGGATCCGCATGTATTCTGCAGGAAAAAAGCATGCACAATCTGCATGTACAATCTGCATGCGTTTTTTCTGCCAGGGAGATGCAGAAATGCTGCAGAAATTTTCTGCTTCATTTCTGCATCGTGGGCACATAGCCTAACTCCTGGCATCACTGCAACATAAAACCTGACACCAGAGGTGCTGTGGAGTGAAAAGGAGTTTAGGATCAGGACAAAGTGTCTGCAAATGTAGTCTCAGGTCTGTGCTGCAGATTAAGGTGCATTCACACTGCGCAGTTATCGGAAACCAGTAGAAACAGGCTGACGTTCGCCCGACAAACAAGCAAAGTGGTCTTTCATAGGGTAAAATGATCTTTTGTTTTGCTTAAATCTTTATCGATCTTGAAATAACCTATACAAAAAACTATGAGCAATAGCCAAGGTAGCATAAAAGGTATATATTTTATTAGTACAATTTAGACACATGATAAAATCTGATGAAAAAAGAGAAAATCAGATAAGGCTAAAAACACAGGCAAACCCCATGGTGCATAACAAAAGAATATGCAGCAATATTAAGTAATGTATACATAATAGGCTATTAGAAAAAGGTATGTTGGGTGGAAATAATTCCTACACACATATAAAGTGTAATAGACGCCAAATGTGATAAAGTATATATGCTGCACAAAATAACCCTAGTATAGATAGGCATACATTTGCAGCATGGTCTTTGATGCCAGCATCTATGTACAGCTGAGCTCTGCACCCCAACACAGTCTGTTTATATTGATTCTCATCTCAGCTTTTCATGGCTGACACAGGAATAATGCCAACCAGCTCTGGAGTTGTAGTTATTCCTGTCTCAATCATGCATGGCTAAGACTGAAGTAATCCTTTAACCTCCTAGCTTTAATGGGTAATTCTAGTGGGGTTATTTCCTAGTGCCCATGTTTATAGCTATTAGATCTCCTGTATGTAAGCTAGTAAGAAACTGTAGAAATATAAAATAATTATTAAAGAAATAGCAATGGTGTCACTTTCCTGCTCCCCTCCACACTTATTTCAATGAGTTGTTCGGCCTTAGGGTACAAGTCTGCAGTAACTATGTGACTACAGACTTGTGAGTCCTCACAGTGTGCAGTGTGTGTGCTGTTGAGGTTCTCCAGTGCCGGTGCCAGGAATGGGCAGGAGCATAACTGCAGGTATGCAATTTGCATACAAGTGGTCATGTGCCGACGAGACATGTGCAGCTGTCCATGTCGCCCTGGCACTTTACAGAAAAATTGTGTGCCAGTTCAAATGTGCTGTTGCGTGTAGGGTGCGTTACACTCACTTGTAGGCCACAGGCCCCAGCTGTCTCCAGGTCTTCAACTTAAGGAGCTGCCGCACATAGATTAGGGAACACTCAGTTCGTTTCAACACACAGAAGTTTACTCGACAGTTCAATTGCATCAGATTGTAATACACAGTATCGGGCACAACATTCTCCATTTCTTATTTCCATAGTACAGAACATTTTCAGCATTTATTTACGTTCTAACTGGACTATCCCTACGTTCACTGATCCTGTCAGCCCCAGGATTTCCCAGTTGAGTTCCACAATACACCCGAGATCTGTTACATTTCCCATACACAATTGCACGTCCATCTTCCTCTGTATGTAAAGGGGTGAGGTGCTTGCCATAGCACCTGAATCGAGCCCTGATCTCCGGACATTGCAGGAATGTCTGCAGTGAATTTTTGTAAGGCCTCATATCACCCAGAACAATATGTACTCACTCTTGATATCAGCCCCAACTGCCCTTGAATTTGATCTTATATCACTCACGAACGCTCTACAAACAGGAAGCAGTCTCCTTTAACTGGCACTTTTCCCTCCCACTATGAGCTAGTCCTAAACATGAACACTTTCTTACACTATTCTCATCCTACCTATGTCAACTCCTAAGTCCTAAACTATGTCTTATCTTGCGCAATCCTATGCTGTACACTATACATTATACATATGACCATATCACACTCTATATTACAATTCACATAATATGACATACTGTAACTATGTAATTACACCATATATACTGAAAACTGCAGGACATCGTTTACACTACAATACAACACGATTGGTGTCTTCAGGGGTATGAATGCGACGGTCCAGTCAACACCCCCTTACACAGGCTCGCTCAATACAAGGGAATTGAGTGAGGCCGGATAAATGACCATCTGCTCCCATCACTGGAGAATCCTCATGAGTCTACACTCACATAAAGTGTCTGCAGACTTGTACCCCAAGGCCAGACAACACCTTTAATGAAGATCATCAACTAATGACCATTTTTTTCTAGGTGGTGCTGGCGGAAGATAGATATACCCGCCAGCAATTTGCTGTAAAAGTCATCACAAAGAGGAACCTGCTAGCTGAAGGAGAGGAGCGCGCGTTGGTGGAGCGGCGTGTGTTACAACTTGCATCTGGCAGCCCCTTCCTTCTTCATGGCACATTCGCCTTTCAGACCAAGGTAAAATTGTGACCTGTTCATTAATATTGGATAAAGAATAAAGTGCACTCATCTATATGCACAGGATATGTCCACGTTTATATCTGGTGTTTGTTAACAGTTCAGCATTGGAAACATTTTCATGTCCTGCTCCTTGTATGTGTAGCTGTCACCTACTGTGGGAACACTGGACAAACCCTGGGAACCAGGCAATGTTCCTAGAAATATGATGCTGACGGTTAACTTTTGGGGTTTCTCTATTGAAGTCTATGGAAAGTCTTGGAGTGGTTCAACTGGCTCCCAATATCTGAAGTCATTTGTCCACCCCTATGGATGTCATTCTTAATGAGTACTTCATAATGGTGAGAAATGCAGAAGGCAACATTACAGTGAAAAGTAATGCTGTACATTTAGCACATCACATTCTACATATGTAGATATATCTTCTATATGTATATACTTAGAATAACTAATAAACACATAGTAAAAGAAGAAAGTATCATTACTGCTATTATTATGCAACTATATCTCCACGAGTAAGTGGAACAGAGATTAATCACAGAAGAAATCGCAGAAGAAATCACTGATTATTGAGTGTTAGTAAATGTATGACTGCTACAATGACTTTATCATACGACTGATTTCTACGTCTTGTCTGACAGGAGCTTGTGCTTCTTGGGATGGAGTATGTCACCTGTGGCGAATTCCACCATCTCCTGATGAGGAAGGGGTGTCTTGACATCCCCAGTGCACGGTACAGTATTCACAGTCTAAGCCATACAGCTATGTATTTTCTAAATGAGACTGACTAGATTGATTCGATTGTTAGCCCTAACGTTCACGTAAATTCATATCTCCCATTCACAGGGATGTTATTAGGGAAACACTTAGAAAAATACAGCTCTAATTTTTATTTCCAAAAATAGCACCGCACCTGTCCACAGGTTGTGTGAGGCATCGCAGTTCATCCTCATTCACATTAGTCATGTGGCGTTATTTTTTAAAGAAAGACACCATGTTTTTCTGATCCTGGATAATCCTTTAACACCATATGAATATACATTGTAATAGTAGCAATTGTGTATCCCTATAGGCAAGAAGGAACTTAAAGAGGTTATCCACTACTTTAACATTGATGTCCTATACTTAGGATGAGCAGGTCCAGGTGCCTTATAATCAATACGATATGTGCGACTGCCCTTCTAGACCATTATAATAATATAAATACTTGTATATAATAACCAGAAATATAAAATCCTGATAAGTCCTGCCTGTCTAGTCTTTTGGGCAATATATATTTCTGAGTTTCTGATTCACTAAAAACTATTTTCTCCTCTTTTCTTTCGGCCAGATTCTACGCCGCAGAACTTGTGTGTGGAATTCAACACCTGCATTCTAAGGGCATCATCCACCGGTAACTAGAAATACATCTAATCCTCCACCACCAGTGATGCCTATAACTATACACAGCAATACTGAGAATTATACAGCGGACACTGATAAGAATCCATTTGTCTTCTTCACAGAGATCTCAAGCCTTCTAACATCTTGGTGGCTGCGACGGGCCATATAAAGATTGCCGACTTCGGTCTGGCACTTGAGAACATCTATGGAGACCGGACAGCCACCGAATACGCTGGGACACCAGGCTTCATGGCTCCTGAGATGCTGGCTGCGGAGGAGTACAATGCTGGGGTAGACTGGTATGCATTTGGCATCATTTTGAACATCATGATTACCAGCAGGTCCAAATACCATCGAGGACTATTCAACGCTTCCAGCAAGGAGGCGAAGAACATCATTAAAAAGGTCAGTACATGATATAAGTTGTATTACTTTTATATTATTGTGTGATTTATTGTGATGTTAGCGGTAATTTACTATTATATTCAGCTCCATTGGTGGGAGTGGAATCTCATGTTAGGTCAAGTGTTTACGTGTTCAATATAACACGTAAACACTTGTAGGGGTGACGTGATGGTATATATTACCTGTCATGTATTATTGAAGATGTCAGAAAAAAAACACTAATATTAGGCTTTTTTTTTTCATAAATATATATAATATTTATTTATTTTAGTTAAATTTTATTTATGAAGCTGTTATATAAATATAAACATTTTTTTTTCTTCTTTTGCAGCTCCTCCGGGAAGATCCTGCCAGGCGCCTCGGAGTCCATGGTAACATCAGAGCCCATAGGTTTTTCCAGCATATTGACTGGGACTCGGTGGAAGCCCTTAGAATGTGTCCCCCACATGTTCCTGTGCCAGTAAGTATTAGAGGAGATGTTTTATACAGACTCATTTATGAATAGTTTCACATAGCTTTAATCACTTTTTCCAAATTCGTCAGATTACTAATAACAGTGAAGGTCGCTGATTTGTCAGTGGTGAGATTGTAAGCCCCCATACATGTTAAATGATCAGCAGATAGTGACAAAATCTGCCGATCATTGGTTGACATATGTAGAGAGCCTCTAGCTTTCCTGAACTTTACTATATACTGTTCTTATGTAATCACCTTCTTGTGTTTTCTTTTTCTCTTATAGCCAAGTAACATCCAGCGCGGCTCCAGACCATTCAATCTTCAAATTCTGGAAGCAGCAGAGGCTAACAACTCAGCCCTCTCAGCAGACCACCAGGCCTTGTTCACGGGGTTTTCATTTACCAACATCAGCTGGAAAACCCCAAACCATCCACCGGCTCTTTAATATCATCAGAGCAAGCTGTCTTCCTAAACCCCAAGAAGAACATCAAAATAAGAAGATCCGGAAGGGCAAGCAGGACCTGGACAAGCAAGAAATAAGCGTGTCAGGACTCAAGCCAGGATCAGGACCCCAGAAGAACACAGAAGATATTCCTGTTCAAAAGGATGGCCATAAAGATGGATGAGGCAAGGGAGGTAAGTGCCCAGTAGGGACTTTTATGTGTGGCATTATGGTGTGCCTGGGAATACCATGCACACTACATGCCCCTGACAATAAGAGCCTTATGATACTATATGTATAGTGTTACGCTATGTATATAGTACATAAGAGAAAAAATATTCTAGTTATATTTACCGGTGACTACCGGTGACTATAATTACAATTTTCCCCTTCCTCCATAACAACTCATTGAGCTGTCCTGGGCGACGGGGAAATAAGGTGTGAGATGGCTGGCTATTAAGGGGTGGAAGGAGGCCAGTTTTTTTTTTTTTATAAATCATAGCATTTAAAGCTATATTGCTTTGCTATGTAAAATAATTATATTTACCGGTGACTACCGGTGACTATAGTTACACTTTTCCCCCTCCTCCATAACAACTCATTGAGCTGTCCTGGGCGACGGGGAAATAAGGTGTGAGATGGCTGGCTATTAAGGGGTGGAAGGAGGCCAGTTTTTTTTTTTTGGTTTGTTTTTTTAAATCATAGCATTGAAAGCTATATTGCTTTGCTATGTAAAATAATTATATTTACCGGTGACTACCGGTGACTATAGTTACACTTTTCCCCCTCCTCCATAACAACTCATTGAGCTGTCCAGGGCGACGGGGAAATAAGGTGTGAGATGGCTGGCTATTAAGGGGTGGAAGGAGGCCAGTTTTTTTTTTTTTTTTTTTTTAATCATTGCATTTAAAGCTATATTGCTTTGCTATGTAAAATAATTATATTTACCGGTGACTACCGGTGACTATAATTACACTTTTCCCCTTCCTCCATAACAACTCATTGAGCTGTCCTGGGCGACGGGGAAATAAGGTGTGAGATGGCTGGCTATTAAGGGGTGGAAGGAGGCCAGTTTTTTTTTTTTTTTTTTAAGTCATAGCATTTAAAGCTATATTGCTTTGCTGTGTGAAATAATTATATTTACCGGTGGCTACCGGTGACTATAGTTACACTTTTCCCCCTCCTCTATAACAACTCATTGAGCTGTCCTGGGCGACGGGGAAATAAGGTGTGTGATGGCTGGCTATTAAGGGGTGGAAGGAGGCCAGTTTTTTTTTTTTTTTAAATCATAGCATTTAAAGCTATATTGCATTGCTATGTAAAAAAAATTATATTTACCGGTGACTACTGGTGACTATAGTTACACTTTTCCCCCTCCTCTATATCAACTCATTGAGCTGTCCTGGGCGACGGAGAAATAAGGTGTGTGATGGCTGGCTATTAAGGGGTGGAAGAAGGCCAGATTTTTTTTTTAAATCATAGCATTTAAAGCTGTATTGCTTTGCTATGTAAAATAATTACATTTACCTGTGACTATAGTTACACTTTTCCCCCTCCTCCATAACAACTCATTGAGCTGTACTGGGCGACGGGGGAAATAAGGTGTGTGATGGCTGGCTATTAAGGGGTGGAGGAGGCCAGGTTTTTTTTTTTGTTAAATCATAGCATTATATCTAGCAACACTGCTAGATATAATCATAACAAAAGCATAAGGACATAAACATATGACGGTGTCCGGAGAGCCTGACGAGGCCGCAGTTGGTGAAATGCATGTCGAGGCTCACACACACCATCTGGATGCTCCTGTGCTTCTCGTGAGACATGGTACTGGTGCACATACTTTATGACTGATTATCTTCGGGCTCTCCTGATACCATCATATGTTTATCTCTTTATGCTCTTGTTATGATTATATCTACCAGGGTTAATTGGCTTCATTATTTTCACCTGCACCCCATATTGGGGATTAGCATCTACTGCGGCCATCTCGTCTTTTGACCAACTTCTGATTATTATATAGATATTGCAGGGGTATTATACAGGCAAAGTTTAAAGTTTTGCCTTCCTGCTCTCTACTATGTATTTATTTAACTGACTGCAATGCACGCCACTTATAAGACACTAGTGCTGTAGAACATCAGGGTTGCTTCACCTATATTTTGCGTACTGTTAAAACGTATTATAAACATCGAGCCTTTTTTCCGGGTTCTTATTAAAACTACGGCCACTCACAATTGATCAGCTAAACTCTCTGATATTTATACCTTATATAATTGTCAGTTAGCTGTGAGGTTTTAGTATTTAATTTATTTAATTATACCGGATTATATGCTTGCATATTCTACTTGTTAGTATACTTCTTTTGCAGGTATATTCATATTTTTTCCTGTTTTTTATAGACTATTCATCATATTTCTTAGTCTCGCAGTTTGCAGTAATTACTAGCCCACCTTAATTGTGTTTGCCCCTAGAACTCTAGAGCATTTTTCATCTCACAGGAGCTCCTCATTATCTGGTTCTATCCTTATATTCAGGGATTGTTTCCATCCTCCCTGTTTTTTAATTGCACTTCTCCCCCTTACCTTGTATTGTTGTATTATTGGTATTATATTTATAATTGATGTACAATAAAATGGTTTATATATTTAACAAACCTTTGTTTTCGTTTGGGTCTCCGTCTCCTCCATATTTATTAACATTATATATATTGAGCGGTATTTGACTAGGATTCCCTTCTTTTTGGTTTTGATATCTTCTTAGGGGTACAACACACTTCTCTTTAGTGATATCTCTTATGTAGGTTTACATGTGTAGATACAGGTCTGGTGACGAATTCTGTGTTGCTCTGTAAGTGTGCTGCAGTAATACAGTGGGTACGGAAAGTATTCAGACCCCTTTACATTTTTCACTCTTTGTTTCATTGCAGCCATTTGGTAAATTCTAAATAGTTCATATTTTACTCATTAAAGTACACTCTGCACACCATCTTGACTGAAAAAAACAGAAATGTAGACATTTTTGCAAGTTTATTAAAAAAGAAAAACTGAAATATCACATGGTCATAAGTATTCAGAATCTTTGCTCAGTACTGAGTAGAAGCACCCTTTTGAATTAGTACAGCCATGAGTCTTCTTCGGAATGGTGCAACAAGTTTTTCACTCCTGGATTTGGGGATCCTCTGCCATTCTTCCTTGCAGATCCTCTCAAGTTCCGTCAGGTTGGATGCTGAACGTTGGTGGACAGCCATTTTCAGGTCTTTCCAGAGACGCTCAATTGGGTTTAGGTTAGGGCTCTGACTGGGCTAGTCAAGAATGGTCACAGAGTGGTTCTCAAACCCCTCCTTTGTTATTTTAGCTGTGTGCTTAGGGTCATTGTCTTGTTGGAAGGTGAACCTTTGGCCAAGTCTGAGGTCAAGAGCACTCTGGAAGAGGTTTTCATCCAGGATATCTCTGTACTTGGCCACATTCATGTTTCCTTCAATTGCAACCAGTCATCCTGTCCCTGCAGCTGAAAAACACCCCCATAGCAATGCTGCCACCACCATGTTTCACTGTTGGGATTGTATTGGGCAGGTAATGAGCAGTGCCTGGTTTTCTCCACAAATACTGCTTAGAATTATCACCAAAAAGTTCTATCTTCATCTCATCAAACCAGAGAATCTTATTTCTCATAGTCTGGGAGTCCTTGACTGGTGGAGGACTGCAGTGATAGTTGACTTTATGGAACTTTCTCCCATCTCCCTACTGCATCTCTGGAGCTCAGCCACAGTGATCTTGGGGTTCTTCTTTACCTCTCTCACCAAGTCTCTTCTCCCATGATTGCTCAGTTTGGCTGGATGGCCAGGTCTAGGAAGACTTCTGGTGGTCCCAAACTTCTTCCATTTAAGGATTATGGAGGCCACTGTGCCCTTAGGAACATTGAGTAATACAGAAATTCTTTTGTAACCTTGGCCAGATCTGTGCCTTGCCACAATTTTGTCTCTGAGCTCCTTGGGCAGTTCCTTTGATTCTCATTTGGTCTGACAAGCACTGTGAGCTGTTAGGTCTTATATAGACAGGGGTGTGCCTTTACAAATCAAGTCTTATCAGTTAATTAAACACAGCTGGACTCCAATGAAGGAGTAGAACCATCTCAAGGAGGATTACAAGGAAATGGACAGCATGTGACTTTAATATGAGTGTCTGAGCAAAGGGTCTGAATACTTATGACCATGTGATATTTAAATTTTTCTTTTTAATAAATTTGCAAAAATTTCTATATTTCTGTTTTTTTTTCAGTCAAGATGGGGTGCAGAGTGTACTCTAATGAGTAAAATATGAACTATTTAGAATTTACCAAATGGCTGCAATGAAACAAAGAGTGAAAATTTTAAAGGGGTCTGAATACTTTCCGTACCCACTGTATACCAGGAATAAACCAGAAGGGAACAGTAAGCACTGCTTATTACATGTACCTAGCTTTTCTTTTAACCTACTCCTACTCCTTCAACATGCTTACATATGCTCACAGTTTTGGCTCCACTAATCCTCAGTCTCCTTCGCTATCCCCAAACCTCAGCACCCTCTAACCAAATAATTATCTCTCCTTCCCTCTTATCTCCACACCTGTCCTCATCTGCCATACTGCTCTTCAACCTCAGATCTATCCTACTAAAACATGAAAAAACAGTCACTCTCCTTCTCCCACCTGCTCTACCTCTCTCTGCTTCTCCTCACTGCAGGCGACATATCTTCCAATCCTGTTCCCCCCACATCCAGGGCCGGTTTTAGCCAAAGTGGGGCCCTGGGCAAAAGTTTAAAGTGGGGCACCAAACGCTCATATATTGTACCATCACACAGAAACATTTCAGTTGCATTTACATGCACAGAGTTCAGGCCGTTAAGCGAGTGCAATTGTCAAGTCGTTCTGTGCTTGATATTGGCGTCTTTAGACAGGCTGACTAACAATGATGAGCGCATGATGAACAGTGATGAACAATTACTAGTGATGTGCTGCTGAGAATAATGATTTTTGTTCTGCCATAAACAATCCAATCACCCGATGAATGAGCAGCATTTTGCTTATTCATTGGGCAATTGCCAATCTTTACACTTATTAACTTTTGTCTGTGCTGCCGGGATTTATAACTGTGGATGCTACATACACATAGTTCAGTTTTTCTATTATATCAAATACTTATTTCAAGCAATAATATACAAATTAATTATGTAAAAATGTAAAAATCATACAGTCTGATTTTCTAGATTACTTTTTATATTCTGTCTCTCACAGTTGAAGTGTACCCGCGATAAAAATTACAGACCTCTTCATTCTTTGTAGGTGGGAAAACTTGCAAAATCAGCAATGTATCAAATACTTATTTTCCCCACTGTATATATGAGCACATAGATATAGACTTGTGTTTATATATATATATATATTTATTAAGCACATATATATACAGTACAGACCAAAAGTTTGGAAACACCTTCTCATTTAAAGATTTTTCTGTATTTTCATGACTATGAAAATTGTCCATTCACACTGAAGGCATCAAAACTATGAATTAACACATGTGGAATTATATACGTAACAAAAAGTGTGAAACAACTGAAAATATGTCTTATATTCCAGGTTCTTCAAAGTAGCCACCTTTTGCTTTGATGACTGCTTTACACACTCTTGGCATTCTCTTGATGAGCTTCAAGAGGTTATCACTGGAAATGGTCTTCCAACAATGGTTTTCACTTCACAGGTGTGCCCTGTCAGGTTTAATAAGTGGGATTTCTTGCCTTATGATTGTGGTTGGGACCATCAGTTGTGTTGTGCAGAAGTCTGGTGGATACACAGCTGATAATCCTACTGAATAGACTGTTAGAATTTGTATTATGGCAAGAAAAAAGCAGCTAAGTAAAGAAAAACGAGTTGCCATCATTACTTTAAGAAATGAAGGTCAGTCAGTGCGAAAAATTGGGAAAACTTTGAAAGTGTCCCCAAGTGCAGTTGCAAAAACCATCAAGTGCTACAAAGAAACTGGCTCACATGAGGACCGCCCCAGGAAAGGAAGACCAAGAGTCACCTCTGCTTCTGAGGATAAGTTTATCCGAGTCACCAGCCTCAGAAATCGCAGGTTAACAGCAGCTCAGATTAGAGACCAGGTCAGTGCCACACACAGTTCTAGCAGCAGACACATCGTTTCCACAACTATTAAGAGGAGACTTTGTGCAGCAGGCCTTCATGGTAAAATAGCTGCTAGGAAACCACTGCTAAGGACAGGCAACAAGCAGAATAGACTTGTTTGGGCTAAAGAACAGACGAAATGGACATTAGACCAGTGGAAATCTGTGCTTTGCTCTGATGAGTCCAAATTTAAGATCTTTGGTTCCAACCACCGTGTCTTTGTGCGACGCAGAAAAGGTGAACAGATGGACTCTACATGCCTGGTTTCCACCGTGAAGCATGGAGGAGGAGGTGTGATGGTGTGGGGGTGCTTTGCTGATGACACTGTTGGGGATTTATTCAAAATTGAAGGCATACTGAACCAGTATGGCTACCACAGCATCTTGTAGCGGCATGCTTTTTCATCCGGTTTGCGTTTAGTTGGACCATCACTTATTTTTCAACAGGACAATGACCCCAAACACACCTCCAGGCTGTGTAAGGGCTATTTGACCAAGATGGAGAGTGATGGGGTGCTACGCCAGATAACCTAGCCTCCACAGTCACTAGACCTGAACCCAATCGAGATTGTTTGGGGTGAGCTGGACCGCAGAGTGAAGGCAAAAGGGCCAACAAGTGCTAAGCATCTCTGGGAACTCCTTCAAGATTGTTGGAAGACCATTTCCGGTGACTACCTCTTGAAGCTCATCAAGAGAATGCCAAGAGTGTGCAAAGCAGTCATCAAAGCAAAAGGTGGCTGCTTTGAAGAACCTAGAATATAAGACATATTTTCAGTTGTTTCACACTTTTTTGTTAAGTATATAATTCCATATGTGTTAATTCATAGTTTTGATGCCTTCAGTGTGAATGTACAATTTTCATAGTCATGAAAATACAGAAAAATCTTTAAATGAGAAGGTGTGTCCAAACTTTTGGTCTGTACTGTATATATGCACAATACTTACCAGTCTGTCTCTTCCTCTTCACTTCTTCTAAACTCCTGCACAGTACAGGACCTGTGATGATATCATGGTTACGACTGTGGTGTCATCAAAGATCCTTAAGCAGTCCCAACAACTGTATTGATAACGCAGAGCTATTATGTAGTTTTTGCGGTAGATGTTTGGTGTCAGTGGTGTAACTTGGGCTGCTCTGTTGCCAGGATGTGACTGTCAACATCATGCTAATTGAGAGACGGCTCCCCGCAATGAGGCAGCGAGGAGCTGGCTGTCAGCATGACATCAGCAGTTACACCCTGGCTACAGAGCGGAAGAGAAGCTGTTGCGACAATGTGACGTCAGCGGAAGTCTCAGAATGATCGTCAGGAATGGTCTGTGACCACTCTGTGCTAGGAGAGATCTGCGCTGGGTAGAATAGGCAGGTAGTTAGTAACCACCTGCCTGTCAGCACTTATGCCCATAGTAAAAAATTAATATAATTCTAGATAAACCCTTTGAGAGGGGGTTCCCTAGTAGTTGACAACCCCTTTAAATCCATTACCTGAGGTTGAATATGACACAACAAAATACTAAACTTTTCTTTGTGCACCTTTGAGAAATGCTGCCAATGGCTGGTCTCCTTTCTGCACAGTGGTTCTGCGCTCCTCCCCTCACCCTCTACAGCAACTATTGGTTGCTCAAGTCAAGTCAGCTGGGTATTGTAAAGAGAGCCTGTCACCAGAAAAAAACGCTATTAATCTGCAGATATAGGCTTAATCTGCAGGTTAATAGCGTTACTAACCTGCCCGGTGCCCACACATATCAGAACGCTATGGGGAGAAAATGTCCTTTATTCACTCCAGCAACGTTCAGTTTCAGTCATGGGGGCACAGGATCAGTCACCGATCTGAGTTTACAGTACCGTGCCCCTGGCCTTGACTGACAGCCGGCCCCAATGCAGAGCGACTGTCAGTCAGGGCCGGGGGCGCAGTTACAGCCACTGCTCTGTATTTTCAGACCGGTGACTGAAACCGCGCCGGCACCGCCCCGTGACTGAAACTGGAACACTGCTGGAAGGAATGAAGTTCATTTTCTCCTCGCAGCGTTCAGCTAAGTGCAGGCACCAGGCAGGTTAGTAACGCTATTACCCTGATGATTGACCCCATATCTGCAGGTTAATAGTGCTTTTTCTGGTGACAGGTTCCCTTTAAAGCTCCCGCCCAGGACTTATCAAATCTTCTTATTGTGTAATAAGCACAGTAAACAGGACCTCTTCAACAAATTTGAACTGCTCCAGATGCTCCCCCTGTCATCACACACTTGATGTGATTCTGCAGGCTGACAACCAGGGTCGGACTGGGGTGGCTAGGGCCCACCAGGGGAACTGACTCTAGGGGCCCACACTACAGCCCACCATAAACGGTTTTATTACTTGTTATGCTTTTCTATAATGTTCTATAATTACATGATTGGCCGCGCTGTGGAGCACCAAGTTGCAGGACTATATTCGAACAGTCATTCCGTACTGCCAGAGTCCCTTTAATGGTAACTTGTCACCTTGAAAAACGCTATTTATCTGCAGATAAAAGGGTAATCTGCAGGTAAATAGGGTGTAAAGCCTGGTTAGACGGCTTATTGGAAAAGCATTGGCTACACAGAGAAAATTACATTTTATTCTCCCTGCCGCCACTCGCTTCCTGTTATTGGGTCGGTGCAAGGAGGGAGACATTACAGTCACCACGAACTACAAAGTGAGGGTGCTGCAATAACGTCCGGCACCTTGATTGTGACATCTTCTATGGAGCCCAACCTCAGGCTGAGCTTCATTGAATGACTAACATGGCAGCAACACCTGGCAACTAGTGCTGAGTGAGTGTGGTCGGATAAGGTGTGATCCCAGCATGTTCAGGTGTTATCTGAGTATCTTGTAGTGCTCTGCTAATATGCTCGAGTCCCCGGGGTAGCATGTTTTGCGGCAGTAGACAGACGCAACACATGCAGGAATTGCCTGTTTGTTAGGTAATCCCTGCATGTGTTGCTTCTGTCTACCGCCGCAAAACATGCTACCCCGGGGACTCGAGCATATTAGCAGAGCACTACAAGATACTCAGATAAGACCTGAGCATGCTGGGATCACACCTTATCCAACCACACTCACTCAGCACTAGTTGCCAGGTGTTGCTGCCATGTTAGTCATTCAATAACGCTCAGCCTGAGGTTGGGCTCCATGGAAGTGTCACAATTAAGGTGCCTGACGTTATTGCAGCACTTTGTAGCTCGCGGTGACTGTAATGTCTCTTATCCGACCACGCGCACTCAGCACTACTGGCAACCCATCAGCAACCTGCAACTGCGTCACAGGGGGCTGAAGGGAACAGGTGACTGCATGCACCGGCCATTGTGCTATCTAAATGCCGCTGTCAGTGATTGACAAGGGCACTTAAATACTCAAAACAGCAGCAATCAAGGCGAGCTCTGATCACTGCTGTTACAGGCAGACGCCGGCTATGTAACACAGCCGACATCTGCCCAGTATGGAGCAGGCTCAGCTCCTGAACCCGTGTCCATACAAGCACATCCCTATGGTGACAGTTTTGTCAGGGTTAGCATATTTCACTTGTCTGTTCCTAAATGTGGAAAGACAAATGGAATTCCCTAACACATGTGAGTGAGTCCTAACAGATTTAGTAAAGGTGCCTCAAGCATATGAATGTTATTACACACCACAATGCACAGTTACATACACGCATCTTACAAAAATACATATTATTCCAGATACGCAGACGCGCACAAACACGCAGACGCGCACAAACACATCAGTACACGAATACATCATCTGAACCACCATCAATTGTAATGTCAGGTCAGACCCATATATCTTTGTATCGCATAAACCTACAACTCCCAGTATGTAATTAACAATAGAGATACTGGGAGTTATCAGTCATCATCAGACTGCAGACCATACAGGAACCACATTACTGATGAGACACAGGCAGGATCACAAATGAACATTTACATGCAGGTATCTTACCTGAGACGGCTTCTCTGATTAGAGTCGTTCTCTTTCTGTTCTTCCTCTTGTCCAGACTCCATGATGAGTTCCACAGCTCGTCTCTGCAGACTTCCATCTTCTCCGGTCTTCTGCAGCACATCCCCACATGATGCCCTTAAAGATAGCAGTGTCATTATGATGCTCCTGAATAAAAATATCTACACTGAGCCCCTAAATAAACCTAACTCTTACAATGCTCCCTGCACAAAATATGACATACACTCTACCACTGTTAGGGTAGATGCTCTCCACACTGTCCTCTCCTTACCATACTGGGCCCCCTCTTCACACTGTCCTCTCACACTGTGTCCCCCCTATACTACCCAGTCTCTATACTGTGCCCCTTCATCACACTCCACCTCCTCAGCATACTGTTACCTCCTTTCTGTGCCCTCACACTGTTTCCCCCATACTGCCGCATCTCTATACCTTCCCCCTCACTACCTAGTCTCTGTGCTGTGTCACATCACACTTTTCTCTCTCCATACTGTCTCCTCACACTATTCCCCCACTCTCCATACTGTTTCCTTATACATCCCCCTTCCCCATTCTGTTCCTGCACTCATTCCCACCCCTCTAGTTCACCATACCGTTTCTTCACACATCTCCCCATTTTGTCTCCTAAAATTTCTCTCCCCAAATATAATAAATCATCGGAAGACCACACAGACATGCAGAAGCGCGCTTACACACACGAAAACAAGCGCACACAGACACATACTAAGGGCTCTTTCACACGTCAGTACATGCGGTGACAGTTTCCTCATGTACCACAGACACTGGTACACGTAGACCCATTCAAATGAATGTGCACACGTCAGTGTGTTTCCACTTTCCACAGACCATGTGGTGTCCATGGGCAAAACACGCTGACATGTCTGTTTTTTACCTGCTGCACAGGCCGCAAAACGTCCCGCACACTGATGACAGTTAGTGCTCTTCCCAAGCACTGGGTGCTGAGCGCTGCCCTCATCATAGATCCCTGCTGGCGCTGCGATCAGCAGCAGCAGGGTCAATGATGAGAGTAGTAGTCTACTCCAGCAGTGTCCAACTGTAAAAATAGGAATAAAATAAAAAAAATCCTTATACTCACCTCTCCTAAGAGTCACCCGCTGTAATCCGTGCGAGCACTCACGCCGAGGAGAATGACTCCTGCAGCGAGTGGACCCCGGAGCTGCGCTCAACAAGCGGTGCCCTGTCAATCACTGAGTGCAGCTCCGAGGCCCGCTCGCTGCAGAAGTCATTCTCTTCGGCGTGAGCGCTCGCACAGATTACAGTGGGTGACACTTAGGAGAGGTGAGTACAAGGATTTTTTAATTTTATTCCTATTTTTACAGTTGGACACGGCGGGAGTTGACTACTACTCTCATCATTGACCCTGCTGCTGCTGATCGCAGTGCCGGCAGGGATCCATGATGAGGGCAAGCGCTCAGCACCCGGCTCTTGGGAACAGCGTTAACTGTACACTGATTCCCAAGCACTGGTATGTGTCACACGGATGACACACAGGTGGACACATATCTCCAGTCCCGTAAATATCAGGACATGTGAAAGAGCCCTAATATACACACGCAGATACACATACCCACAGAAATGGGGACACGTACACACGCAGGCAAGCACACACAGAAATGCACACGCAATCATGCACAGACACACTCAGACAATCACACACAAAAATGCAGACAAGCAGGGAAGCACGCACAAACGTGTGAAGACACATATACACGTAGGCATGCAGGCACTCAAATACATACACATGCTGGCATATACACACACACACACGCAGGCATATACACACACACATGCAGGCATATACACACACACACATGCAGGCATACATACACACACACACAAGCAGGCATATACACACACACACACACACATGCAGGCATACATACACACACACACATATGCAGGCATATACACACACACACATGCAGGCATACACAAACACACATACATGCAGGCATATACACACACACACACATGCAGGCATATACACACACACACATGCAGGCATACATACACACACACAAGCAGGCATATACACACACACACACATGCAGGCATACACACACACACACATGCAGGCATATACACACATGCAGGTATATATACACACACACATGCAGGCATATACACACACACATGCAGGCATACATACACACACACACACATAGACACACACACACACATACATACACACACACATATACACGCACACATACATACACACACACATGCACACACACACACACATACATACACACACACATATACACGCACACACACACACACCTGCCCACAAACACACACACACACCTGCCCACACACACACACACATATACACACACACACCTGCCCACAAACACACACACACACCTGCCCACACACACACACCTGCCCACACACAAACACACCTACACACACACACCTGCCCACACAGACACCTGCCCACAAACACACACACACCTGCCCACACACACACCTGCCCACACACACACACACACCTGCCCACTCACACATACACCTGCCCACGCACAAACACACCTGCCCACACACACACACACACACCTGCCCACACACAAACACACCTGCCCACACACACACACATATACACACACACACACCTGCCCACACACACACACACACACACCTGCCCACACAGACAGCTGCCCACAAACACACACACACCTGCCCACACACACATATGCCCGCCCACACACACACTCACCATCCCCCGGCTCCATTCCTCCTGCCTGCTCTGTCTCTTTTCCGGTGCAGCACTGCAGGCCGGGGCGCACTGCGTGACGTCACAGCTAGGAGACACAGCCGCGCACAGGGCCATGTCTCCTAGCAGTGACGCGGCCGGGCCAGCACAGGGAAGTTAACTGCTGCAGTGCTGGCCCGGCCGATGAAGAAGTAGCGGCGGCCGCTGCTGGGGGAGTGGTCCGGGCCCCCCCCTCCCGCCACTGCTACCGCTATGTGCCGCGGCGGCCCGCACATATAATGAGGGCAATCCGGCATTAGACACCCCGCCTGGAGCCGCGGGCCCCCTGCCGGCTCGGGGCCCCGGGCGGTCACCCGGATTGCCCTCATTATAATCCGCCTATGTATCCATGCCCTGTTTCATCTCTATAGAAAGGCAAAATCATGATAGAAAACATGACCATGATATTTCCCGCCCGAGACCTCCATGGGCGAAGATATCCTGAAAGTTGGGGATCTCATAAACTTCTAAAAGATCTAGCACACCTATGACAAGTCCTCATATGAGCTCACCAATAGAAGGTATGTGGGTGTAACCGTGATCTTATTAAATCAGAGCTTGGATTTTGGTCATTGGTCAGTCCTGGAAGGTACAGCTTGCTGTAGTTGTATCTGTGTTCCTAAGGAGTTCTTCTAAGGAGTGCTTCCTTGCGCTAAGCTCTGAGCTATTTCTCTGACACAGGTTTAGCACTTTTCTTTTATTATCTTTTTGATTTTATGTTAATGTATATATCATATTGTTTGTATCATCTTTGTGTATTTTTTATACACACTGCCTACTTTTCCAGATTAGATCACTTGTTTTTATTCTGTTATTCCCACACCCTATCATTTCTTTCTTAGAAAATTGGGCGTGAGGAGCGATCAACACGCCCATATGATGACGCGGTCGAGCATGTAAATTGTAACTCCCTACATGTATTTCTATAGCAGGACTAAGAACGTTTGGCGTTCGAAACGTGTAGGTTTCACAGAGGTCTCCACCTTTATTTATTTTATTTTTGCAATGTGTATATCTTTTTAATGGATTAACAATAAAATCATAATTTTATCTGCAATTGAATCTGGAAGCTGACGCATCACAATGTCGGTGGATATGCACCTTCTCTTTTTGGTTGAGGAGAAGGTGACTCCTACAGGGTGAGATAGAAAAATGCAATGAGCCTAAGAACTAACAGGCAGGTAATTGCTTATTACGTGCTTGTTCTACCCTGTGGTGGCTCAGATTGCTCCTGGACCGCTCCTAACAGCGATTCTGCTGCTTCACGTCAACAGAACAGCTCTTCCTCTTCCCGACTGCTCTGTCAAAGAGGCGTGACTGCCAACTTTATGCTGATAGGCAGCAGGGAGCCAGCTGTCAATCAGCATGACACCGGCAGTCACACCCCATCAACAGATCAGAGCGGGAGCTGAAAAATCACTGTCAGGAGCGCTCCATGACCACTCTGAACCAGCAAATATCGGCGCCTGGCACAACAGGCACATAGTTAGCAAATACTTGCCTGTTAGTTCTTAGGTCCATGGTAAAAAAAAAAAAAAAAAAAAGTCCCGGACAACCCCTTTTAATATTAAGGAGCAGGAATTCTCCGCATGATGCTATAATCAAGAAAACATGAAATTCTCTCCTGCCCAGTCAGTCTGCCCGATCTGTTACACCATGATTACCAAAACCTCGACTCATTCCACTGCCCACTTGTATTACCACTTACCCGGCTCTGCTTGGCCCCTGTTACCAGGCCATTGGCTTGTCTGACTGCAAGTGCACACTTCTAAACCGGGAGTCCCTGTGGATTTTCACATCCCCTCAATTTGACATAATGAATTTCAGTGACACAGAGGATTGTTCGGCTAGACCAGGGGACTCAAACTCGGCTGGGTATATGGGCCGCACATGGAAAAAATTTGAATTTGGGGGCCGCATTCTTTGTTCAATGTTACATTTTTAGTGATACCATTTTTTTTGTATACACCTTTTGAACATTTTTGCCGTGTTTATTTTTTTATGGCTTGGGTCGTTATGGATGTGGCGATAATAAACGTGCACTTTTTTGTGTTTACTTTAGTTTACATATAAAACAGCATTTTTAGTGCCCAATATTTTTTCATGCTTTATTTTATTTTTTATTTTTTTTACAATTTTATTTCCCCCAATTGGCCACATACAGTAATATTGTCTTACAATTAGCATCATATAGTAATAATGGAAAACATCTTGTAGTAATGTTCCCCATCCAAGTCCCCATCTTGTACTAATGTGCCCCATCCAGGTCCCCATCCTGTGGCAACGTTCCCCATCCTGACGCCCATCTTGTACTAATGTGCCTCATCCAGGTCCCCATCCTGTGGCTATGTGCCCCATCCAGGTCCCCATCCTGTGGCAATGTTCCCCATCCAGGTCCCCATCTTGTGGCTCTGGTCCCCATCTTGTGGCTCTGTGCCCCATCTAGGTCCCCATCTTGTGGCTCTGTGCCCCATCCAGGTCCCCATCCTGTGGCAACGTTCCCCATCCTGGCGCCCATCTTGTACTAATGTGCCTCATCCAGGTCCCCATCCTGTGGCAATGTTCCCCATCCAGGTCCCCATCTTGTGGCTATGTGCCCCATCCAGGTCCCCATCTTGTGGCTATGTGCCCCATCCAGGTCCCCATCTTGTGGCTATGTGCCCCATCCAGGTCCCCATCTTGTGGCTCTGGTCCCCATCTTGTGGCTCTGTGCCCCATCCAGGTCCCCATCTTGAGGCTATGTGCCCCATCCAGGTCCACATCTTGAGGCTCTGTGCCCCATCCAGGTCCCCGTCCTGTGGCTATGTGCCCCATCCATGTTCCCGTCCTGTGGCTATGTGCCCCATCCAGGTCCCCGTCCTGTGGCTATGTGCCCCATCCAGGTCCCCTCTTGTGG
The DNA here is from genome assembly GCF_046119375.1 of Phyllobates terribilis. Classification (NCBI taxonomy): domain Eukaryota; kingdom Metazoa; phylum Chordata; class Amphibia; order Anura; family Dendrobatidae; genus Phyllobates; species Phyllobates terribilis. The sequence continues at coordinate 288,951 of NW_027363463.1, forward strand.
CTATGTGCCTCATCCAGGTCCCCATCTTGTGGCTATGTGCCCCATCCAGGTCCCCTCTTGTGGCTATGTGCCCCATCCAGGTCCCCGTCCTGTGGCTATGTGCCCCATCCAGGTCCCCGTCCTGTGGCTATGTGCCCCATCCAGGTCCCCTCTTGTGACTATGTGCCTCATCCAGGTCCCCATCTTGTGGCTATGTGCCCCATCCAGGTCCCCTCTTGTGGCTATGTGCCCCATCCAGGTCCCCGTCCTGTGGCTATGTGCCTCATCCAGGTCCCCATCCTGTGGCTATGTGCCCCATCCAGGTCCCCTCTTGTGGCTATGTGCCCCATCCAGGTCCCCGTCCTGTGGCTATGTGCCCCATCCAGGTCCCCATCTTGTGGCTATGTGCCCCATCCAGGTCCCCTCTTGTGGCTATGTGCCCCCTGTGCTGTTCTTCACACACATAAAATAGAAAAAAAAAAAGATGATTCTCACCTGTCCTCCGTTCCCTCGGCGGCCTTCCTGCAGATGTGGCCCGCAGGCACCACAGAGTCAGACCCCTTGACGATCCCGACCTGGTCCAGGAGGAGCCGCCGACAGCAGCGCTGCATTGCCGCACAGAGACCGTCTCCCAGCACTGCATTTCCAATGTCAGCCGCCAGCCAATCAGAGGCCAGCAGCTGACATCTGCATATGGCAATGACGTCATACTCGCTGCGCCGACACGCAGATGTCAGCTGCTGGCCTCTGATTGGCCGGCGGCTGACATTGGAAATGCAGTGCTGGGAAACAGTCTCTGTGTGGCAATTCAGCGCTGCTGTCGGCGGCTCCTCCTGGACCAGGTCGGGATCGTCAAGGGGTCTGTGCCTGCGGGCCGCATAAAGCCGCCTCAGGGGCCGCATGCGGCCCGCGGGCCGCGTGTTTGAGACCCCTGGGCTAGACTGAACAAACTAGCATCTATTTTTGATAATAAACCATCAGTGGTGACAACAGAACCGGATGAATTTAAAGATCTCATGTTCCAGATGGAAAACAAAATGACCAGAGAACTTAAAGTTTGGTGGGATCTCACAACCTTGGACACATATATAAAAAAGGAAATGATCCCTAGAGGTCTGCGTTTAAAAAAAAGTCGCCACCACTATATACAATGACAGTTTTCAAGAAGATCAGAATGCGATTCTTAGTCAATGTTCACTGAATCTTATGCACCTCATAATCAAACATGAGGAACTGGAACTGACTTAAATTAAATTGGACATTAAAAATATACAATTGTCTTTGGGGAAATATGTGCAACTAAAAGAATTTAATATTTGTAATGACAAACTGAAATCTAATTTGGCCAAGTTGGAGAACACCATTATGGATATAAAAAGATCCAAGTTCAAAAGGGACAGTGAGGACTATGCACAGAACAAGATTTATAGTTGGAATAAACAATTACCATCCATCTTAAAAAAACGCTCCCACAAACGTTTTCAGAGATCTGGAAGAGGGAGTTTTAAGGAGCATGATGATGTTACGGATAATTCTTTTGCTGCCACCTCTGATGATTACTCAGATTCATCTATGAGTTCAATGGGAGAAATGCAACAATTGTATTTTATCAAAAATAAATTATCTAGTGCTGGTGGAGCGATTACAAAAAACGGAGGAAGAGGGCGTGGCGCCCCTGAGGGTTCGGTCGCCACAGGGGGGTACTGCATCTTGTGAAAGAGGTGTGGTATCTCCTCTCCCAGGTTAGGATGGAGCACCTGTCAGGACCCCACCTCATCACTCAACACTACACACTCCTGTCCTATGGGGGGCTAGTATGCACTAGGGTGCTGCCCCAGCAGGATAATGGAGATGAGGGAACCAAAGATAGGGGAAACCATGTAGTGGGTGAGGGTGGAGGACGCACTTTTAGGTTACACTTCTGGATACAGTCCATATTTAACAGCCAGCCATCTTAAGTTCAAGGTTGTTTGATTGTGGTCTTCACAGCTGGCAGTGGCCTTGTGTAGGAGCCTGCAGCGTGCTGGAGATGCACGGTCCTCGTGCTCTGGCCTTGAGATGAGGAGCAGGATAGAGTTAACGGAGGTCTCTACCCGGTCAAGGTCCCTGCTTAAGAAGGCCTGGAGGGGAGCTGAGGAGGAGAGCTCCGCAGGCAAAAGGATCCCAGGGAATACGGATGGAGCGGCATACGCCACCTGTACTCTCCATTCTGGCCTAGTCAGAGGGACTCCTGCTGCAAGAGGGGTACCAGCCCCCGATATCTGACTTTGTTACTTCACGTCTCAGTCGGAAAAGCCCGGAGGCTAAGTGGTTCCCACCGGGTAACAGACGGAGCGGAGTCGCCACCCGTGCCCTTGTTCTGTGTATAGCCAGAGGGAGACCCAGCCTTGCAACACGCACTGCACACGGACAGGAGAGGCCCAAGGGGGAGATTTCTAGGAACACGCTGGTGCTGGGGATCCTGATAGACGCACCTGAACTACCGGGGTGTGCCGAACCCCCTTCTCTGGTGGCCACAGCACGCCATGAGGAGCAAGGAGAAGCCTTGCAGCTGACCTCTAACAACGTGAGTAAAGCTTGGAAGACTACATCCATTGCCTCCGATCCATTATTGCAGCGCGACACCACACCGCACCACTGTACCTACTACGACTCCCCTCATCCTCCTTTTTCCTCTGCCCTGAGGCCCTGCTCCGCCTGTGGGGAGTAGTACTACCATCGGCTGCCACAACATCCCCCCTCAGAGGACTGCAGCAGCGCTGGTGGCGCATCACCAGACACCACAGGTGGTGTAGTCGTTTATCCACTCATAATTGCCACTCATCAACTGGCCCCTATTTTTAATGTGTGCGCCCTGGGCACGGACCGGGCCGAGGCCGCGACTGCATCCCCATTCTACCAACTGGGCCCGCCGTCCGAGTACACCCCTTTCCCAGGGAGGGTTAGGCGCTACTGAAACAGCTAGTGGCGGGTCACACAAGGGCGGGACGTAAGCGTAAATGCAAACAAGTACCCGACACAGAGCAAAAAACGCCATTATTAGAGTCACCTGTTTGGAATCTCTCTAGCTACATCTTATCTGAGAGTCAAATTTCTCTCCTGGCTAAAGGCCTGAGCTTTTCACCTTCTAACGAATTCGACATTTTCAGAACAATTCTGGATGTTAACAAACTAGCACGTAACCTCACCATCCGATGTCATTTTATGGACATGAAAAATCCACAGAATACAGCTTCAGAAGAAGTTTCTCCTAGGACAAGCCAGGATTCCATGTTATTATTCACAGAACAACAGTCTTTATTACAAATGAAACAATTCGAGACGGAATCTTTAATTCCAAATGTAAATTTAAATGACGGCTTTCGGGCTGGTAATCCTTTCTTTTACCCACTTCAGTCCAGACCATTGGTTCTGGATCAGTTCCAGGACTTAATTGAAAAAGAACTAGTGGAATTAAAGAATGAATTATCTTCTACTAATCATTTGGACTCTAATCTGACATATAGAGAAAAAGAGGCTCTGAAAAAATGAAAGGATAATTCAGACATACTAGTCCGCTCAGCGGATAAAGGTGGCACTATAGTACTGAATGCAGGATTGTATAAAAAATTGAATTTGATGGATTTAGAAAATAGGGATGTTTATTTGGAGTTAGCTAGAGATCCTACTGTTGAGTTTAATGCTGCTATGTATAATCTATTAAACGAAGGTTTGCACTGAGGGGCCCTAAAAAAAAATGTATGGAATATTTATACGTAGATCACCCAATTGTTCCAGTTTACCATTCGCCTCCAAAAATACATAAAAATATTTTTCCACTACCTTTAACCCCTTTACTACCCAAGGTGGTTTGCACATTAATGACCAGGCCAATTTTTACAATTCTGACCACTGTCACTTTATGAGGTAATTACTCTGGAACGCTTCAACGGACCCCCCTGATTCTGAGATTGTTTTTTCGTGGCATATTGTACTTCATGACTGTGGTAAAATTTCTCCGATATCACTTGCATTTATTTGTGACAAAAACTGAAATTTGGCAAAAATTTTTGAAAATTTAGAAATTTTCAAAATTTGAATTTTTATGCCCTTAAATCAGAGAGATATGTCACACAAAATAGTTAATAAATAACATTTACCACATATCTTCTTTACATCAGCACAATTTTTAACCAAATTTTTTTTTTATTAGAGAGCTATAAGGGTTAAAAGTTGACCAGAGATTTCTCATTTTTCCAACAAAATTTACAAAACCATTTTTTTAGGGACCACATCACATTTGAAGTCACTTTGAGGGGTCTTTATGACAGAAAATACCCAAAAGTAACACCACTCTAAAATCTGCACCCCCAAGGTGCTCAAAATCACATTCAAAAAATGTATTAACTATTCAAGTGCTTCACAGAAATTTTTGGAATGCGGAAGAAAAAAATTAACATTTAACTTTTTTCACAAAAATGTTACTTTAGACCCAATTTTTTTATTTTCACAGGGTTAACAGGAAAAAATTGACCCCAAAATTTGTTGTTCAATTTTCCCTGACCACACAGATACCCCATATGTGGGGAAAAAACACTGTTTAGGCGTACGGCAGGGTTCGGAAGGGAAGGAGCGCCATTTGACTTTTTGAAAGTAAAATTTGCTTGAATAATTAGCGGACGCCATGTTGTGTTTGGGGAGCCCCTTATGTGCCTAAACAGTGGAAACCCCTCACAAGTGACACCATTTTGTAAACTAGACCCCTCAGAGAACCTTTACAGAAGTTTAAACATGGAGCCATGACAATAAATAATCAAACTTTTTCCACAAAAATTATGTTTTAGCCCCATTTTTTTATTTTCACAAGGGTAAGAGGAGAAAATGGCCCCAAAAACTTTTTGCAATTTCTCCTGAGTACGCCAATACCCTATATGTGGGGAAAATACAGTGTATGGGTGCACGGCAGAGTTCAGAAGGGAAGGAGCACTGTGTGACTTTTTGAACGCAAAATTGGCTGGAATTGAGGGCGGACGCCATGTCACGTTTGAAGAACCCCTGATGCGCCTAAATAGTTGAAACCCCCCACAAGTGACCCCATTTTGGAAACTACACCCCTCAAGGATTTTATCAAGGGGTATAATGAACATTTTGAACCCGGTACGACACATAATTTGATAACATTAGGTCATCATATTGAATAAGTTGTCATTAGTCTTGAGCACAAGTGCTCGCTACTTGAGTTTGCATCGTGTACTCGGGTATGCACCATGTATCGCACGTGCTCGAGTGACATGCTCGAGTCCTGCCCACATGTTTCACAGTTATTAGACACCCAAAACAAACATGCAGGGATTGCTGGTGCATGGCAGGCAATCCCCGCACGTTTTTTTTGACTGTGAAGCATATGGGGCAGAGACTCGAGCACCCGTGATACTCAATGCATACCCGAGCACCCGATGCAAACTCAAGTAGCGAGCACTTGTGCTCAACACTAGTCGCCATATCGTCATCTTTTTTTTTTTTGCTTTTGAAAAAAATCCCAACCCTAGCACAACCCTAACCCTAGAGTTTATTTTTTACACCGTTCCTTGTGCAGTATAAGTGATTAGACGACTTTATTCTTTGGGTCGGTGAGATTACAGCGATACCAGAATCCTATCGGGTTTTTATGATTGACAGCTGTCTCACACTAAAAGACGCATTTTTTTGCAAAATCTAGTTTTTGCATCGCCATATTTTGAGAGCTATAATTTTTCCATATTTTGGCCGACAGAGTCATTTGACAACTTGTTTTTTGCGGGATGAGTTGACGTTTTTATTGGTACCATTTTCAGGCACGTGACATTTTTTGATCGCTTTCTATTCCGATTTTTGGGAGGCAGAATAAGCAAAAACAAACAATTCAGGAATTGTTTTTTTTAATTTTTTAATGCTGTTCCGCGTGTGGTAAAATTGATGAGGTAGCTTTATTCTTTGGGTCTGTACGTTTACAGCGGTACCACATTTATATCTTTTTTTATGTTTTGGCGCTTCTACACAATAAAAGCTATTTTCTAGAAAAAATTATTTTTTTGCATCACTTTATTCTGAGAGCTATAACTTTTTTATTTTTCAGCTGATGGAGCTGTATGGCGGCTTGTTTTTTCTGGAACAAGATGACGTTTTCAGTGGTACCATTTTTGTTTATATTCATCTTTTTGATCGCGTTTAATTCCAATCTTTGTTTGGCAGTATGATGATAAAGCATCGTTTTTTGCTTTGTTTTTTATTTTAATTTTTTACCGTGTTCACTAAAGGAGTTAACTTCTGAGACAGTTTTATAGGTCAGGTCGTTCCGGACGTGGCGATACCAAATATGTGTACTTTTATTGTTTTGTTTGTTTTTTTTCATTATAATATTTATTGATGGGTACATTATATTTTTATTTTTGGTGAATTTTTTTTTTTTTTACATTTTTTTACCACTTTTTTTTACTTTTATACTTTGTCCCACTATGGGACTTTCACTTTTTATACTCTGATCGCCTGTATAACATAGGGATGGAGCACCATCCCTGTGCTATACAGGCTGTCAGCGCTGTAGATGCAGAAGATACTTTGGTCATGCACTGTGCATGATCAAAGTATCTTTCTGCTGTCTGGTGACCCGGATGTTGTCATGATGACATCTGGGTTACCATGACAACCACGGAAGCCAGCCTCAGACAGCGCGCGACAGCGGGGAAGAGGTGAGTATGCAGTACTTACCTCCGCAATGCTGTGATCGACTTCGATCGCAGCATTGCGGGGGTTAATGTGCTGGGAGCCATGCATGACCGCTCCCAGCACATAGCAAAAATCAGCTCACACCCGGCGGCGATCGCGCCCGCACAGCCTGTGTGTGGCCGAAATCAACAGGGCGTACAAATACGTACCTGGCTCTTAAAGCCCAGGGCGCAGGTACAGTACGTATTAGTAAGCCCTTGGCTGTAAAGGGGTTAAGACCCATAGTGGTGGGGATTGGTTCCAATGGTGAAAAATTAAGTGCCTGGATGGATTTTTACCTACAGCCTCTGGTTCAGGAAACTCCGAATTACATTAGGGATTCAAAATTCATAGTGACCATTTTTGATAAATTTGAATGGCCAAAAAACTTTGGATGATTGTCCTGTGATGTGGTGGCATTATACCCCCTCAATTCCACCCCATATTGCTTTAGCATTTTTAACCTACCACCTTGACACATACAGTTCGTACACTATAGAAATAAAAGAATTTCTGGTCATAGCAGTACAGTTCCTCTTAGAGCGGAATTATTTTAGCTTTGATAAAAGTTTTTTTTTTACAGAAAAGAGGAGTCAGCATGGGCAGTAAGTTTTCTCCTTCGCTAGTGAACATAGTGATGTGTAGGTGGAGGAGCTTTTCATTTACCATAATGATAACACATATAGTGGACACATTGTGTGGTACGGTAGATTTATTGATGACCTCCTCCTGGTGTGGGGGGCACACAGGAGGAGGTGGTACAATTTGTACAGTACATCAACTGCAATCATTTTAATCTTAAATTCACTTAGTTCTACCATTCATCCAAAATTACTTTGTTGGATCTTGAACTTGAGGCTACCAAGGAGAAAGAATTGGTCAAAATTAATCCCCACAGAAAATCTACAGCCTCAAATTCTATTCTATCAGCTAAATGTTGTCATCCGCCACATATTAAGAGAAATATCCCTTACGGTGAGCTAATACGAACAATACGAAATTGTTCAGATAACATCACTTTTCAGAAGGAATCAGAAAAAAATTGTAACAGACTATCCAATAGGTGCTATCCCGAGTGGTCTTTAAGAAAAGCGAGTAGAATTGTCTCCAATATAAATCGGAAAGATATACTCCGAAATAAACAGAAAAATAACATTAACACATAGGATACTAGGGTAACGTTTTCTACCACCTATAGTCCTCAGTATAAGAAAATTACATCTAGAATTAAAAAGTATAACCCTATTATATATCAGAACAAGAAACTAAAAAACCTACTTTCTAATGCCATCCGCTTTGTAGCCAGGAAAGCGCCCGCTCTGGGAACCATCCTTTCTCCTAGCTTATACACCAGTGAGACTAATACTGTACAACCAAATTGGCTCAGCACAAAAGGTTTCTTCAGATGTGGAGCCAATCGGTGCAAAGCGTGTCTACACGCGGTTAAAACAGATAGTTTTATGTCCTTAAGTAATGATAGAGAATATAAAATTCATGATTTCCTCAATTGTAATTCATCAGGGGTTATATACCTGATAGAATGCACCTTGTGTAAGGTCCACTATGTGGGTTGTACCACAGGTGCGCTGAAAGTCCGTATCAGAAGACATCTTTCTGATGCGATTAATTTGGAAGCCATAAATACATCAGCAGTATCGAGGCATTTTGCGAGAGTTCATAAAGGTGACACCTCATTCTTTAAATATATGGAGATAGAGAAGGTATATAGATCCACACGAGGGGGGGATCATAAGTGCAAACTTCTGAACCGGGAGTCCCTGTGGATTTTCACATTGGATACCACAGGGGTTAAATTCAAGACAGGATCTGATACTGCAGTATTAAGAAATATAATTCTGCATTTATTTCCATGCATGTACACTGGGTACGGAAAGTATTCAGACCCCTTTAAATTTTTCACTCTTTGTTTCATTGCAGCCATTTGGTAAATTCTAAAAAGTTCATTTTTTTCTCATTAAAGTCCACTCTGCACCCCATCTTGTCTGAAAGAAAACAGAAATGTAGAAATTTTTGCAAATTTAATAAAAAAGAAAAACTGAAATATCACATTGGCATAAGTATTCAGACCCTTTGCTCAGAATTGAGTAGAAGCACCCTTTTGGGCTAGTACAGCCATGAGTCTTCTTGGAAATGATGCAACAAGTTTTTCACACCTGCATTTTGGGATCCTCTGCCATTCTTCCTTGTAGATCCTCTCCAGTTCCATCAGGATGAATGGTAAACGTTGGTGGACAGCCATTTTCAGGTCTCTCCAAAGATGCTCAATTGGGTTTAGGTCAGGGCTCTGGCTGGGCCAGTCAAGAATGGTCACATTGTTGTTCTGAAGCCACTCCTTTGTTATTTTAGCTGTGTGCTTAGGATCATTGTCTTGTTGGAAGGTGAACCTTTGGCCAAGTCTGAGGTGCAGAGCACTCTGGAAGAGGTTTTCATCCAGGATATCTCTGTACTTGGCCGCATTCATGTTTCCTTCAATTGCAACCAGTCGTCCTGTCCCTGCAGCTGAAAAACACACCCATAGCATGATACTGCTGTTATGATCTGCTACAAGAACTAAGGAAAGAGAGGAAATCTGTCCATACAATTGGACTAAGCTGATTCCCTACGATGCAGTGGGCAACCTGTTCCTTGTGAACAGACCCGCCTTCGTCCGCGGCTAGTCTCAACGCAGACCTATAGATTAAAGGGAGGGGTCCCTAAAAGAACTAAGGACTGGGACAAAATTGGACACCTCCTGGCAGAAGTAGTAGCAGAAGAAGACAAACAGACAAAAGTACTTAGTGGTCCAAGGACCAAACAAACTAGAGAGATACAGTAGGTACAAAGCACCTGGCTAGATTAAGAGTCAAAGTAACACTGAAGTCCAGCAAAGCCTGAAGGGCGAAGCTGGAATAAATAGGCAGAAGGTCACATGACCACAAAATAGAAAAAACTAACAGGAGGGTTCTAACAACTGCCACCACCATGTTTCACTGTTGGGATTGTATTAGGCAGGTGATGAGCAGTGCCTGGTTTTCTCCACACATACCACTTAGAATTATCACCAAAAAGTTCTATCTTTGTCTCATCAGACCAGAGAATCTTATTTCTCATAGTCTGGGAGTCCTTCATGTGTTTTCGAGCAAACTCTATGCGGGCTTTCATATGTCTTGCACTGAGGAGAGGCTTCCGTCTGGCCACTCTGCCATAAAGGCCCAACTGGTGGTTGATAGTTGACTTTGTGGAACTTTCTCCCATCTCCCTACTGCATCTCTGGAGCTCAGCCACAGTGATCTTGGGGTTCTTCTTTACCTCTCTCACCAAGGCTCTTCTCCCACGATTGCTCAGTTTGGCTGGACGGCCAGGTCTAGGAAGACTTCTGGTGGTCCCAAACTTCTTCCATTTAAGGATTATGGAGGCCACTGTGCTGTTATGAACCTTGAGTAATGCAGAAATTCTTTTATAACCTTGGCTAGATGTGTGCCTTGCCACAATTCTGTCTCTGAGCTCCTTAGGCAGTTCCTTTGAGCTCATGATTCTCATTTGGTCTGACATGCACTGTGAGCTGTGGGGTCTTATATAGACAGGTGTGTGCCTTTCCAAATCAAGTCCTATCAGTTTAATTAAACACATTTGGACTCCATTGAAGGAGTAGAACCATCTCAAGGAGGATCACAAGGAAATGGACAGCATGTGACTTAAATATGAGTGTCTGAGCAAAGGATCTGAATACTTATGATCATGTGATATTTCAGTTTTTCTTTTTTAATAAATTTGCAAAAAAATTCTACATTGCTGTTTTTTTCAGTCAAGATGGGGTGCAGAGTGTACTTTAATGAGAAAAAAAATGAACTTTTTAGAATTTATCAAATGGCTGCAATGAAACAAAGAGTGAAAAATTTAAAGGAGTCTGAATACTTTCCGTACTCACTGTATGTATCTATATACACTGCTCCAAAAATAAAGGGAACACTTAAAACAACAGAATATAACTCCAAGTAAATCAAACTTCTTTGAAATCAAACTGTCCACTTAGGAAGCAACACTGATTGACAATCAATTTCACATGCTGATGTGCAAATGGAATAGACGATAGATGGAAATTATTGGCAATTATCAAGACACCCTCAATAAAGGAGTGGTTCTGCAGGTGGGGACCACAGACCACATCTCAGTACCAATGCGTTCTGGCTGATGTTTTGGTCACTTTTGAATGTTGGTTGTGCTTTCACACTCGTGGTAGCATGAGACAGACTCTACAACCCACAGAAGTTGCTCAGATAGTGCAGCTCATCCAGGATGGCACATCAATGAGAGCTGTGGCAAGAAGGTTGGCTGTGTCCAGAGGCTGGAGGCGCTACCAGGAGACAGGCCAGTACACCAGGAGATGTGGAGGGGGCCGTAGGAGGGCAACAACCCAGCAGCATGTGTCTGCACAAACGGTTAGATACCGACTCAATGAGGGTGGTATGAGGGCCCGACGTCCACAGATAGGGGTTGTGCTCACAGCCCAACACCATGCAGGACGCTTGGCATTTGCCACAGAACACCAGGATAGGCAAAGTCGCCACTCGCGCCCTGTGCTCTTCACAGATGAAAGCAGGTTCACACTGAGCACATGTGACAGACGTGACAGAGTCTGGAGACGCCGTGGAGAGCGACATCCTTCAGCATGACCGGTTTGGCAGTGGGTGAGTAATGGTGTGGGGTGGCATTTCTTTGGAGGGCCACACAGCCCTCCATGTGCTCGCCAGAGGTAGCCTGACTTTCATTAGGTACTGAGATGAGATCCTCAGACCCCTTGTGAGACCATATGCTGGTGCGGTTGGCCCTGGGTTCCTCCTAATGCTGGACAATGCCAGACCTCATGTGGCTGGAGTGTGTCAGCAGTTCCTGCAAGATGAAGGCATTGAAGCTAAGGACTGGCCCGCCCGTTCCCCAGACCTGAATCCGATTGAGCACATCTGGGACATCATGTCTCGCTCCATCCGCCAATGTCACGTTGCACCACAGACTGTCCAGGAGTTGGCGGATGCTTTAGTCCAGGTCTGGGAGGAGATCCCACAGGAGACCATCCGCAACCTCATCAGGAGCATGCCCAGGCGTTGTAGGGAGGTCATACAGGCACGTTGATATATATATATATATATATATATATATATATATGCCTTTTTGTCATTCTAGTAGTAGGGCCATAATTAAGACATGATTTGTTGAAATGTGTAGGTCTGTAAGCTATGATAGTTGCACATTTGCTGTATTCTTTGTGGAGCAGTGTTTTATATGGCTAATAAAAGCTAAGTTTTAATATTTTTTCTACTAAACAAACCTTTACGCTGGATCATTTGCACTTTTCCCTTGTCTGGCTACACTTACGTTTCGCCCTTGTACCACTTATCCGCATCTCCAGAAGTTTCCATTTCTCTATAGTACTCTTCAGATTACATTTTGAGACTTTCTCCTCCTGTTGTTGCACATATTTTTTTTCCCTTCATCTGCACAGGTATCATTAATCTATCAACTATAATGGCCGCACCAGGTCCTGCAGGTCCTGTATCCCGTACACATGACGTGGGCAGTGCACGGCATGCCGCTAGTTTATATTCTGAGTGCTCTTATATACGGTGGTAGTTTTACACAATGTTGAGCGTGTGATTTGCAGAGTGAAATGTCTGACTGCTAGAACAGAAGTGTACGGCAGATTCTACAGCATGGATACATAAAGGACGTCCTGGGTGAATATACCTCCCTCCAACACTCGTCCAGTCCCTGCCTCACACTAGAGACATTTATAATAACTCCAGGACTATGGAGCTGGTCATTTTCTCATAATCTGTGGCCATTATTAGTGATCTCGCATTGTACGGTAATATCACCCTGGAGGTTGTGATGTATTTAGTGTAATAGCGCCATCTAGAATATACAGTATATATCAGGTGATAACATGCTTTCTATAGTTAGTCGTCTTCTGTGCCCTCTATAGCTATCTATTATACTTTATATTTCTTTATAATAATTTATAATAAATTACTCAATAGTTTTACAGCTTTATGATGTTTATTAATCTGCTGTAATTATAAAAGAAAGTCCAACCTTACAGTGGACACAGGTGGAAGTGTCCTCCATGATGGTGTAGGCTGAGGCGGAGCAAGTATATAGTCAGTGGGGGATCAAGATGACCAGTATTCCCCAGGGTTCCTTGTTATCAGGGAGGGACCCGGTGTATGCAATCAAAAGATCTTATCCTCTGTCCGGCTGTGTGCCATCAACAGGTAATGATCCTCTGTCCGGCTGTGTGCCATCAACAGGTAATGACCATCCGGCAGTGCGACATCAACTGGTCATCACCCTCCAGCTGTGTGCCATCAACAGGTAATGACCATCCGGCAGTGCGCCATCAACAGGTAATGACCCTCTGGCTATGGCCATCAATAGGTCATCACCCTCCGGCTGTGTGCCATCAACAGGTAATGACCATCCGGCAGTGCGCCATGAACAGGTAATGACCATCCGGCTGTGTGCTATCAACAGGTAATGATCCTCTGTCCGGCTGTGTGCCATCAACAGGTAATGACCCTCTGGCTATGGCCATCAATAGGTCATCACCCTCCGGCTGTGTGCCATCAAATGTTTTTATCTTCTGTCCAGTTTTGTGCCATCAAGAGGTAATGACCCTCCAGCTGTGGGCCATCAACAGGTCATCACCCTTCGGCATTTAGGCTTCTTGTCTTCTGTAAGATGCGATTCTTGAGTCTCCTGATGTTAAAAAATATTTAAAAAATCACCGATTAAACTAATAATCTATCTTTATCATAAGCATCACAATTTATAATCTATCTAGTGCATAAGTATGACAATTTAGCTCACAGAACATACACTATGCTAAAACATTAGACCCTACAAGCAGAAATTTGCTAAACTAACATAAATATAACTGACAAATCAGTAGAAAAATCGCTACCAATGGCACAGCTCTCTTCACATCAACCTGTAACCATAGTAGATGAGAAATAGAGGACAATGCTCATAGTCAGTTATCAACAATTCGGCATGGGGCATCCCACCAGAGACATTATAATTTCTAGGAGGTTATAGATGGCAATAGAATTTACCAACAAGCACATAGTACGCCAAACTCAAGTACATAGTATGCCAAACCTCGACACGTTTTCCTAAAATAGGTTCATCAGAAGCACATACTAGACAGTGATACTTAGCAAAGCGTTCATAGATATATGCGCCATATGATAAGGTGCTAAAGTGCAAGTGTGTGACAAAATATCCATTTGATTTCAGGTGCAATGCTGCATTGTATGTAGTAAGATGGTGCCCATCAGACAGCATGTATAGGACTAACCTGTGATGAAAACACGAGCAATGGGAAAATTCAAGCAGTTGCCTTCTCAATCTTCCTCGCCTCTAAGACATCTAAGGAAACATCTTCTCCTCCTGATTTTGGGTGGAGGTGTTGTAGGCATTTCAGGCTCTGGCATTCTAGGTTCTGACATACTAGGTTCTGACATGCTAGGTTCTGGTGTTCTAGGTTCCGGTGCTCGTGGCTCTGGAATTCTGGGTTGTTGGCTTCAATGAAAAATCAGTAACCTCTCTTTATGCTCCGTGGAACTTCGAGCTCTTCTTCTTATATTGTTGTGAGGGATCGTTCGGACCCAGACAATATCACTGAACGCCACTTTATAGTTGCAACTAGGAACCTTTTTCGCATCCTGCGGTGCAGGAGCCATGGATGGAGTAGAACATTTGCCATTGGGCAGGACAGGTGTTCTCCTGGAGTCTTGCTCCTGAATCTGAGGGATGCAAATCGGCTCCTTACAAGCACTTTGTTCCTTCAGAATGGTTTTGTTCTCAGGAGTTTTCTGATTGTTTCACCAGGTTCAGACATTGCCCACTTGCTCAGGACAAGACTTAAGGCCAAATACTCTAGTATTGTCAGTAGTGTCATCACCGCAACAAAAACTGCGTCACGGAAGAGCCAAAGAGGAAGATTGATGGAAGCTTGATAGGTGCTTCTCCTGAGATCCACGGGTAGTGGGTCATCCTATAATAAAGAAAAAAAACATAATAAAGTCCTGTATATTTATACCCAATCCAGTCAAACAGAGAGCCCTTGTTATTATACAGTGATGGATACATTATCAAGCAACTTTCAGAAATATCCCATTGAGAAGATCAGGAAGAAGTTTGGGATTCACCTCCAGGGTCCATGGAATATTATTTACAGTTGGACTTTCATATGACGGACGGTCACGTGTCCAGTATGAGAAGTCCTGCAAGAGGCGATATTCTCATTAGCTGATCCTTGTGACCTCCATATTGATGAGAACATACTCGCCCTCAGTGTACTGTAATGTGGGGGGTAGAGCAACGTAAAGCACAGAAATGATAGGATGATACTCATCATCTCCAGAGGTCTCTCAGCACCAAGGTATGGTCAATGAGATACAAGCTGCAGATGGGCCGAGGCTTCTAATATACCCAGGGGTGACATCACAAAGCCCTCTGTGACATCATTGCACAGTTCTATCCATCATGTCACTGATACTTTGGACCTAACTAAATGTCTAAAAGAGAACCCTTCCACATGATTTCCAATCACGGAGCAGCTTCAGTTTTTCAAGAAAAGTTTAAAAAATATAATCTGTGCTGTGATTGGTCACAATGGCACATGAAGCAGAACGTCTTTAGATCTTTTAAAGGGAAAGTGTCAGCAATTGTTTTACAATTGTAAAATTGTAAAGTATTTATATTTATATATAAATACACATATATATTTAAAAAGGTTTTAATGGTATAAAATCTGAAAAAATATTTTAACTGTTTTGATGTTTTCATCTTGTAAACACTAGGGGGAGCAGCTGCTGACATTACCATGAAAACAGAATACAGCTAGCTCGCATTACGACTGCAGTAAAAGTGGGCGGGATCTGCTCACATGGGTGTGATGTCACTACTCCCCTTCTGGGCGTTTGCAAAAAGGTAAATGAGACTGTAGTTTAGGATCACAGTGCGGAGCGATCACTGGTGACTGCAAAGTGATATATAAGGGACAACACCAAAGTCATTAATCACTACAAGGACAAGGCAGGAATGTGGGAGTCAGAGGGGTCACCCCACACTTATATCCCCTCTGACTGTCACTTCCTAAGCTCCTTTCCCTGCCATAACCTCTTATTCCCGCAGGTAAATTCTTACAGGACCCCCCTCCCCATCCCCTTCCCCTGCCGCAGCTGATTCTAAACGTCCTCCATATGTAATAATAGACAGGTACTCACCGGCAGCCTATGGTAATTCACAGGGTAGAACAGGGTACAGCACAGAAACAATATGGCGATCCTCATTGTCTCCAGGGGGTATCTCAGCACCAAGATATGGCCAATGAGATATGAGCTCCAGGTGGATGGACCCCCCTTATATACCCCAAGGGTGACATCACAACGCCCTCTGTGACATCATCACCCACAACATTCCGTCACATGACATCACCCAGCACCAGCATCATGTGACCCAGCATAAATAGAAAGTCCTTGTTGCCTATAGCAACTATTCAAAACTAAGTTTAAACTTTTCCAACAGCTAAAGGCGGCTCTGTGATGGCAGTTTCTTCTTGTGGACGGTTGTGATAAATCTGCAGAACATCTACATAACGCGACATGTAGAAAATCCTGTCTTTTCCCTCTGTTCTTCCTCTGGTGCTACAGAGACCGATAGAAGGAGCTTTTCCAGACCTTACAGTGCACAATATGGCACCTAATCACTGATATCCCAGATCTCCTCAGTACAAGCATACCGCCAACCTATGAGGACTAGAAAGATGGCGAAACCATGCGGCACGCGTAGTCTGACCACGCCCCTATCCACACCCCAAGCCACGCCCTTTTTATACCTTGGCAGGAGGAGATGTCTGTACAAAGCGCAAGTTATCAAAAGGCTGAAGGAACACTTTATCAACATGAATGAAGGTTTTGAAGGGCATCCACTGTCCCGGCACTACCGGAAGTTCCACAACCAATCTTATAAGGACACTAAGTTTTGTGGGATCCGATTAGTCCCCAGAAAATGGAGGGGAGGTTATTACCTGAGATTAATGTCGTGGATGCAATCCAAATGGATCTTCACATTAAATAGCTTGGCTCTGAAGGGCCTTAATCACGAGAGTCAGCTGTATGCCTTCAACTCGCAGCGGTATATACTGTATGTATTTTTTATCCCAGTACCAATTGAACATTTACATTGCACTTTTATGAACCTCCTTATATTTTATCAATATAATATGTCGTTTGGATATATTCCTTTGAATCCACCTATTTTATATATGTATTTGTTTCTATATATTGATACCCCTATTGGAGATACAATATAATGTGGATGTGGATGTGGATCCGCATGTATTCTGCAGGAAAAACACATGCACAATCTGCATGCGTTTTTTTCTGCCAGGGAGATGCAGAAATGCTGCAGAAATTTTCTGCTTCATTTCTGCATCGTGGGCACATAGCCTTATGTATTACTATTTTTAAAGCAGATATTCCTTTTTCGAGATGTAGTACCAGGGGCGGACCTACCGCCCGTGCAGCCGGTTCATTGAACGGGGACCCCTGAGGGAGAGGGGGCCCCTCCAGCCTCCAGCAGGGCCGCCATCATGGCATGACTGCCTGACTCCAGCATGGGGCCCGGCCGGTCGGGGCCCCCTCGGAGCCCCCCTCTTGTGCGTCTCCTCATGGGGCCCCCCCCGCAGGACCCCCCGCCGTCACATGACCGGAGATGTGCCTGCGCTCAGCATGGGCCCCATGCTGAGCGCAGGGACATCACCGGTCATGTGACGGCGCCGGCACAATACTTACCCCTCCCCGTGCCTCCGCAGCATCTGCTGCGTCCTCTGATTGTGACGTCTCAGGTCAGAGGGCGCGGTGACGTCTTTACACCGCGCGCTCTCTCCTGAGCTGTCACATCACAGAGCGGGAAGACGCGCGCAACGCTGGAGTCCGGATCAGCAGCAGGTAAGAAGTGAGGTGAGTATTTGATTTTTTTTTTTTATGTATGGGGGCACGGGGCATTTAATGGTGGGGGGAGAGTGGGTGTGACATCGTGCATGGGGCATTATATGGGGGGGGTGGTGTGACATCCTGCATGGGGCATTATATAGGGGGGTGGATTGGCATCCTGAATGGGGCATTATATGGGGGAGGGGGGAATTGACAACCTGCATGGGGGCATTATATGTGGGTGGGAGGGATTGATGTGACATCTTGCATGGGGCATTATAAGAGGGGAAGGGGGAAGTGACATCCTGCATGGGTCATTATAAGAGGGGAAGGGGAGAAGTGACATCCTGCATGGGGCATTATAAGAGGGGAAGGGGGGAAGCGACATCCTGCATGGGGCAGTATAAGAGGTGAATGGGGGAAGTGACATCCTGCATGGGGCATTATAAGAGGGGAAGGGGGGAAGTGACATCCTGCATGGGGCATTATAAGAGGGGAAGGGGGGAAGTGACATCCTGCATGGGGCATTATAAGAGGGGAAGGGGGGAAGTGACATTCTGCATGGGGAATTATAAGGGAGGTGGTGTGACATCCTGCATGGGGCATTATAAGAGGGAGAGGGGGGAATTGACATCCTGCATGGGTCATTATATAGAGGGTGGGTGTGTGACATACTGCATGGGGCATTATAAGGGGGGGTGACCTCCTGCATGGGGCATTATAAGGGAGGGTGTGGTCTGACATGCTGCATGGGGCATTGAAAAGGGGGGAAGTGACATCCTGCAAGGGGCATTATATGGGGGGAAGAGGTGACATCCTGCATGGGGCATTTTATGGGGGGTAGATGTGACATCCTGCATAGCGCAATAAAAGGGGGGTGTCATCCTGCATGGGGCATTATAAGGGGGGAACAACCTGCATGGAGCGTTACATGGGGGCCAATATTCTGTATGGAGAGTTATATGGGGACCAGTATCCTGTATGGAGCATTATATGGGGACCAGTATCCTGTATGGAACATTATAAGGGGGTCAGTATCCTGTATGGAGCATTATATGGTGCCCATATTACTGTATGGAGGACTATACTGTCCGGTCTGCACTGTGCGCTGTGAGGATTCGCTGGTTTCTGAGCTATTGTAGAATTTACAATAGATATCGCTTGTGTAATGGGGCATTATAAGGGGGGAACAGCCTGCATGGAGCGTTATATGGGGGCCAATATTCTGTATGGAGCGTTATATGGGGGTCAGTATTCTGTATGGAGCGATATATGGGGGACAGTATTCGGTAGGGAGCGTTATATGGGGGCCAGTATTCTGTATGCCGTGTTATATGGGGACCAGTATCCTCTATGGAGCGTTATATGGGGACCAGTATCCTGTATGGAGCAGTATATGGGGACCAGTATCCTGTATGGAGCATTATAAGGGGGTCAGTATCCTGTATGGAGCATGATATGGTGCCCATAATACTCTATGGAGGACTATACTGTCCGGTCTGCACTGTGCGTTGTGAGGATTTGCCGGTTTCTGAGCTATTGTAGAATTTGCAATAGATATCGCTCATGTAAGGTAGTAAGTGAAATCCTTGGCCTTGTACTATATATATATATTTCTCTGTGGTATCTGTGCATCATGAATCATGGTATGTGTTAAAGGGGCCCACTGAAACTCTGTCGCCCAGGGCCCACAAAAACCTGGAGCTGGCCCTGGGGGTAAGTATAACAAGCTGTATTTTTTTTACATACAATTAATTAACTTGGAGTGGGGGGAATCAGAGATGCACGGGGGGATGAGAGATGCACGGGGGGGCCTTCATGCCCCCTATGAAGGGCGGGGGGGGGGCCCCCAAAAAATTCTTGCACAGAGGCCCACTACAGTCTGTGTCCGCCCCTGTGTAGTACGCTGTGTTTTTCTACACTCCTAAAATAACATATCAGCAGAGTAAAGGTGGTCACACATAAGCCCCGGTCTGCTAGATAGATACCTATGAATTATTATTTTGTATATGTTTTCAAACATACTTGATCAATGAAATCATCATTGTAAACTTCAACTCCACATAATAGTATATGATGTAGCAGTCACTAATTATCTTGAGTGCTTCATCTGATGTCCGTGCACATAGTATACATAGTATACCACATACAGTACAATATATATAGGAGAATATACAGTATGACTGGTATATAGAGACGAGCAATTTGTAGAACCGTGGTCCAGTGGTCAGATGAATATTCTGTGGCTGCTGAACAGGAGCCACCACATAGTCTCCTTTTTACAGCCCCACATAGCCTTCCATATACTGTACAGTGTGAGCCCCACATAGCCTCCTATATACAATGTGAGCCCTCACACAACCTCCTATATGAGTATGAGCCCTCACACAGCCTCCTATATACAGTATCAGTCCCCACACAGCCTCCTGCATATAGTGTGAGGACCCACACAGCCTCCTGCATACAGTGTGAGGACCCACTGTGTGAGTACAGTGTGAGGACTGGTCGTCGGATATGTTGCACGCTTATTGAGATGTGTTATTGACAGCTCTATCATTTTTCTTGCCACTGTCTTGTTAAATATACAGGTTGGATACATTTGGTGCTCATGCCATATAAATTCCTGTTAATAACGAGTACATATTTATCATAGGTAGCTTTGTTTTACTACCATTGGCAGGCATTAACTGGATTTTAGGTCCTAGTGACGTTTTATATCTTTTTTACCTACGTATTCATTAAAGGTTATGTTTTAACCTCTTTCACTACTTTAATTGCTTCATATTACCTTTATTGAGTGGTGACCTGTATGATAGTGTGTGAGCACCAGCTCCAGGCGTCCCTGAAGAGGGGCAGGGAAAAAGTAAAGGGGGCAGTGGGAAGGGGGTTTATCCAAGGAGGGGTGAGGTCAGCAGAGTATGAGAGATAGACTCATCCAAAACCAGCGGTCTCAAACACGCGGGTCGCATGTGGCCCTTCAGACTGGTTCATGCGGCCTGTGTGCACCATAGAACCCGATCGCGGCCCGGTCCAGGAGCTGCCGACAGCTGCACTTTAGTTCAGTGTATTGCTGCACAGAGACCGGCTCTCTGCATGATACAATACCAATGCCAGCCACCGGCCTATCAGAGGCCAGCAGCGGACATCCGCGTCCCAGCGCAGCGGTGCATGACATCACTAACATGGGTAGATGTCAGCTGCTGGCCTCTGATAGGCCGGTGGCAGGCATTGGTCTCTGCGCAGCAATACACTGAACTAAAGCGCAGCTGCCGGAAGCTCCTGGACCAGGCCGCGATCGTCAAGGGGTCTATGGTGCCTGCGCCCGCATATGCAGAAAGGACACCGAGGGAACCGAGGACAGGTGAGAAGAGACTTTTTTTTTTCTTATATATGTATGTGAAGAATGGAACAGTGGACATTCTTACAATATAGGGACCTGAATGGGGACATTCCTACAATATGGGAACCTGGATAGGAACATTCCTACAATGTGGGACCTGGATAGGGACATTCCTACAATGTGAGACCTGAATGGGGACATTCCTGCAATATGGGGACCTGGATGGGGACATATCTACAATGTGGGGACCTGGATAGGGACATTCCTACAATGTGGGGACCTGGATGGGGACAGATCTACAATATGGGGAACTGGATTGGAACATTCCTACAATGTGGGGACCTGGATAGGAACATTTCTACAATGTGAGGACCTGGATGGGGGACATTCCTACAAGATGGAGACATTATAACAAGATGGGGACCTAGATGGGGGACATTACGACAAGATGGGGACCTGGATGGGGGACATTACGACAAGATGGGGACCTGTATGGGGCATTGCTACAAGATGAGGACCAGGATGGTGCATTACTACAAGTTGAGGACCAGGATGGGGCATTACTACAAGATGAGGACCAGGATGGGTCATTACTAAAAGATGAGGACCAGGATGAGACATTACTACAAGATGAGGACCAGGATGAGGCATTAGATGAGGCATTACTACAAGATGAGGACCAGGATGAGTCATTAACCCCTTTACAACCCAAGGTGGTTTGCACATTAATGACCAGGCCAATTTTTACAATTCTGACCACTGTTATTTTATGAAGTAATTACTCTGGAAAGCTTCAACGGATCTCCCTGACTCTGAGACTGTTTTTTCGTTACATATTGTACTTCATGATTGTGGTAAAATTTCTTCGATATCACTTGCGTAACTTTTTTCACAAAAATGTTACTTTAGACCCAATTTTTTTTATTTTCACAGGGGTAACAGGAAAAAATAGACCCCAAAATTTGTTGATCAATTTCTCTTGAGTAAGCAGATACCCCATATGTGGGGGAAAACCACTGTTTGAGTGCACGGCAGGGTACGGAAGGGAAGGAGTGCCATTTGACTTTTTAAATGTAAAATTTGCTTGAATAATTAGCGGACGCCATATTGCATTTGGGGAGCCCCTGATGTGCCTAAACAGTGGAAACCCCCCACATGTGACCCCATTTTGGAAACTATACCCCTCAGGGAACTTACCTAGATGTGTGGTGAGCACCTTGAACCCCCAGGTGCTTCACAGAAGTTTATAACATTGAGCCGTAAAAATAAAATTTTCACATTTTTCCCACAAAAATGTTTTTCAGCCCCTACTTTTGCATTTTCATAAGGGTAACAGAAGAAATTGCACTATGCAGTTTGTTGTGCAATTTCTCATGAGTTAGCAGATACCCCATATGTGGGGGCAAACCACTGCTTGGGCGCGCGGCAGGGTTCGGAAGGGAAGGAGCACCACTTGACTTTTTGATTGTAAAATTTGCTTGAATAATTAGCGGATGTGCCCCTGATGTGCCTAAACAGTAGAAACCCCCCACAAGTGACACCATTTTGGAAACTAGACCCCTCAGGGAACTTATCTAGATGTGTGGTGAGCACCTTGAACCCCCAAGTCCTTTACAGAAGTTTATAACATGGAGCCGTGAATATAAAAAAATCAAACTTTTTCCACAACAATGATGTTTTTACCCCCTATTTTTTTATTTTCACAAGGGTAAGAGGAGAAAATGGACCCCAAAAACTTTTGTACAATTTCTCCTGATTACGCCAATACCCCATATGTCGGGAAAATACAATGTTTGGGCGCACGGCAGAGTTCAGAAGGGAAGGAGCACTGTGTGACTTTTTGAACGCAAAATTGGCTGGAATCGATAGCGGACGCCATGTCGCGTTTGAAGAGCCCCTGATGTGCCTAAATAGTTGAAACCCCCCACAAGTGACCCCATTTTGGAAACTACACCCCTCAAGGATTTTATCAAGGGGTATAGTGAACATTTTGAACCCAGAGGTACGAAAAAAAATTTGATGACATTAGGTCATCATATTGAATAAGTTGTCATTAGTCTTGAGCGCAAGTGCTCGCTACTTGAGTTTGCATCGGGTACTCAGGTATGCACCATGTATCACAGGTGCTCAAGTGAAATGCTCGAGTCCCCTCCCGCATGTTTCACGGTTATTAGACACCCCCAAAAAAACATGCGGGGATCGCTCGAGCATGGCAGGCAATCCCCGCGAGGTTATTTTGGCCGCGAAGCATATGGGGCGGAGACTCGAGCACCCGCGATACTCAATGCATACCCGAGTACCCGATGCAAACTCAAGTAGCGAGCACTTGTGTTCAACACTAGTTGCCATATCGTCATCTTTTTTTTTATAAAAAAAAACCAACCCTTACCCCCAAACCTAACCCTATACTAGCCCAACCCTGACCCCAACCCTAACATTAGCACAGACGAGGCCTGGACCCCCCTATCCAAGGCTCGAGAGACTGCCTCCAACAGCCAAGCAGAGAGGAGTTGAGAGACGGTTGCCCCAGGAAAGTCACGCCAGCGGAAGCGGAGGAGCTGCATATGTGAACAGGGCCGTCACTTCCACTGTTCACCCACAGTACCGGGGACAATTGGGTTTACATAATCAGGTTGGGAGGGGAACGGTTGGGACTAAAGGAGCACAACGTGATCTAATTGAATTTATGCGGAAGAGACTCACGGCATAGAGTGAATAACCGATGACCCCCGCTAGGGCCAAATGTACAGTTAAAGAACTTCCCGTGAATGAGGGCATCACCCTACTTAAGAGACTTCGCCTTACTTAAAAGACTTCACCTTACTTAAGAGACTTCACCCTACTAAAGAGACTGCACCTTACTTAAGAGACTTCACCTTACTTTGAGAGGCTTCACCTTACTTTGAGAGACTGCGTCTTATTTTGAGAGATTTTGCCTTTTGCTGATATATTGAATTACTGTTCATTACCCTTGTTACTAATCCCTTGTTCAGAATACCTGTTGCATAAAATTGTTCATTTTCATCTCAGACTGTTCTCGCCTTGTGTCTCTGTGCATTGCATTCCCGCACCTGCATTACATTTGACGTAGTCGGCAGGATGCAACATTCAGACGCAGAGATGGGGTATCAGTCTGTGGCTGGGTCCGGTCGGACCCATATACCCCTGGACTCTATGCTCAGCCATCTTCCCAAGTTTTCAGGGGATGGCATGTCACTGTGGGACTGGGTAGAAAGACTGAGAAGTATGCTACGGATGTACCCCCTTGATCCCCCTTGATCCCCTAGCCCAGGCGGAGTTGGCCCTCCTAACCCTTGATGAAGAGGCCCGACAGACTGTGATGTACCGCCCACATGGGGACCGGACACCGTGGATAAAGTGATAAAAATTTTAGAGGACATGCACGGTGACACTACAGATTTGGGACACTTTCGCTTACGGTTGTTCCAGCGGGTCCAAGGGGAAAATGAGACAGTAAATCAGTATGTTAATGCGTTGCAGGAAGTGACGGCCCATATCACTAAGAAAGCTCGAGATGGGAACCGAGGACTGGGATCATTGGATGAGGTGTTGCGTGACCAACTGATTGCCGGCTTGAAAGACCCTTCCCTGAGGCAGATCCTGAAGGAGCGGCTGCGATTGAGCCCTCATATGGGCTTCCTGGAGGTAGGGTCTGAAGCTAGAGTGCTGGAGAGAGAAGTTCCTGTTCTCAAAGCCACAGTTAGAAGTCAAGAGGCAATTGCTCCTGGATTCACCAACCAAGAGCCTGATTGGGTACGGGAAATACGTCAGGAAATTCGAGACATTCGGGGTGAGCTGAATGCTATTAGAAAGCCCCCTACTGCCCCCTTGCCGACGGACCGTACTGCTCAACGCGGACGGAGACCAGAACGAGAGAGAAGTTCCTACCCGGCCCCAGCACGGCATGTACCCGACCTATCGGCAGAAAGAGGACCGGAGTGCTGGACTTGCGAAGGTAGGGGGCATATCTCCAAAGACGGTCCCAACTGAGAAAGGAGGAGGAGGGGACAGCCGTTAAACTAAAATGCCCCACGGTTGTGGAGCATACCGTGGGGTCTCGTGCTTCAGAGAGTAGAAGAGGGAGCTCTGAAGACATTGTCTCCGAGAGGCCCATTATCTGGGCTGAATTCAATGGGCAGCGGATCCGCTGTTTGATGGACACCGGGTCTCAAGTGACCACTATGCCTGAGACGTATTTCCAAAGTCACTTTCCTGAAGTCACTCATTCCTGCCGGGAACCCACTGTCAAATTGGTGGCGGCCAATCAACTACCTATCCCAGTAGCGGGAGTAGTATAGATGTCCATGCGGGCATGTGGAAAGGCCCTCGGTAGAAAAGGGATCGTACTAACTACAGGGCTCGGAGGCGATGGGCCCATTGTTACCCTGGGCATGAAT
The DNA here is from genome assembly GCF_046119375.1 of Phyllobates terribilis. Taxonomy (NCBI): domain Eukaryota; kingdom Metazoa; phylum Chordata; class Amphibia; order Anura; family Dendrobatidae; genus Phyllobates; species Phyllobates terribilis. The sequence goes on from NW_027363463.1 coordinate 314,408, forward strand.
GTGCTGAAAGAAGTCGGACAGTTCCTGGCTGAGGGCTGTAGCAAAAACAACTGGACACGCGCCACTCGAGACCCAGCTAGCAAGAGAGTGTTCCAACACCTCGTACGGGTTAGCCAGATTCAAAAATTGCCCGCTACCTCTCAGTACCTTGGCAAGGTATCGTTACCACCCGAAGCCACAATGACACTGCCGGTGGGACAGACTGTACTCACGTTGCCGGTGCTGGCACATGTGTCCTTACAGGGCGTGGACATTCAAACTGAACCGATGGAAGGAGAAGAAGCGCCCTCTGGACTCCTGATTGCTTGAACCCTGGCCACCGTGCGGCACTGCCTAGTACCCGTGCGCTGCATCAATTTAGGTGGCACCAGTTTACAGTTGTTGCCCCGACAAGAGGTGGCCCGAGTGTACATAATGCCAGAGGCCCTTACTAGAGCGGGCGCTATAGGGCTGGCACCTGTGGAAGGAAAACCATGGACCCTGGAGGTGTCCCTCAACAGCCAGGAGAATGGAAGAGAACCGTTGGCTGGACGCCACCTTCTGGAAGAAATGGAGGCTAATTTGACTGAGTTTTCTGCTGTACAAGTAAGGCAGATCGAACAACTTCTACAGCGATATCAGGGAGTGTTTGCACAGCATGAAGATGATTTCGGGTGCACTCGGGACATTCAGCACGAAATACCCACCGGAAATACTGCTCCCATCCGAGAGAGATATCGGCAGAGACAGCCTCAAATGTACCAGGAGGTGAAAGAGCTGTTGGCCCACATGTTGCGGAACGGTGTGATCCATGAAAGTCAGAGCTCCTGGGCGGCTCCGATCATGCTGGTCCGAAAGAAGGATGGTACCCTGAGATTTAGCGTGGACTATCGAAAGCTAAATGTCTGTACAGTCCGGGACTCCTATCCACTCCCCCGAATTGAAGAGTCTCTATCTGCACTAGGGAGCGCCAAATTCTTCTCTTCCCTCGACCTGGCCAGTGGCTATTGGCAGGTCCCAGTGGCTGAGAAGGATCACCCGAAGACCGCTTTTGTTCTCCCTATTGGCCTGTTTGAGTTCAATCGGATGCCGTTCGGACTAACAAATGCACCAGGGACCTTCCAATGGCTGATGGAGAGATGCTTGGGGGACCTCAACTTTGAAGCCACTTTAATATATCTGGACGATATAATTATCTATTCCGCTACGTTTGAGGATCATCTCCGCCGATTGGAACAAGTGTTAGAACGGCTTCAGAGACACGGCCTGAAAATTAAGCCTCGAAAGTGTTGTCTCTTCAAATGAGAAATTGAGTATCTGGGGCACACTGTGTCCAGTGCAGGAGTACACCCCACTGCAGAGAAAGTAGCTGCCGTGCAGAAGTGGCCCACGCCCGCCAACCTAAGGGAACTGAGGGCGTTCCTGGGGCTTGCTGGATACTACTGCAGACTTCGCTAAGATTGCGATCCCGCTCATTGAATTGCTGAGAGGAACAGCTGGGGGAGCCAAGCGACAGCCCATCCAGTTGGGCCCACGACAAGAAGAGGCATTCCGAGCATTGAAAATGGCGCTAACAGATGCCCCAATCTTGGCCTACGCCGACTTTTCGCAGCCTTTCATGTTGTACACCAATGGAAGCTTGCATGGACTGGGAGCAGTGCTGGCTCAAGTACAAGGAGGAAAAGAGCGAGTGATCGCGTATGCCAACAGGTCACTCCGAGATACGGAGAAGAATCCAGAGAACTACAGTTCTTTTAAGCTGGAGCTACTAGCACTGGTGTGGGCCATGACCGAGAAATTTGCTGAGTACTTGTCAGGGTCAGAAGTGCAAGTGCGGACAGATAACAACCCTTTGGCCCACTTGGAGAACGCCAAACTGGGCGCGTTAGGACAGCGGTGGGTCGCAAGGATGTCCAAATACCAGTATAAGATTGCCTATCGGTCCAAGGCCCTGAACACCCATGCCGATGCCCTGTCCCGGGTCACTCAGGCGGGGCCGAAGGAGGACAGAGATGAGGAGCTCGAAGGCGACGAGATTCCGGATTTCAGCCAGTTCGTCGCTGCCCAAGAGACCAGAGAGGAGCCGAAGCCCACTCAGATTCTGGGCCGTTCAAGAGAAGAATGGATACATGTGCAGCAATCCGATCCGGAGTTAGCAAAATTGAGGGAATGGGTCGCCCTTAATCAAAGACTCGACCAGGAAACCAGAGCCTCATCTCTTCCAACTACCCTACAAATCCTAGGTCAGTGGGAGAGGCTTCTCCTGAAGGACGGCTTGCTATGCCGAAGAATCCAGCTGCCTCGAGAGTTTGATGTTACCTGGCAGGTGGTAGTTCCAGGAGCGCTAGTAACACAGCTAGCCCAAGAAGCTCATAGAAGAGGTGCTCACTTCGGAGTAGAAAAGACCTTTTGGTGGTTGCAACGGCTGGTGTATTGGCCTCAACTGCAGCAAGAAGTCGAGGGAGTCTGCCGAGCATGTCGAGTGAGTTGAATAAGCCCCCGGAACAAAGAGCTCCCATTCAGACCATCCGAACTTCTGCCCCCTTGGAGGTCTTGATGATTGACTACTTGATGATAGGAACTTCATACAATGGTTATGGACACTGTTTGGTCATGACTGATCACTTCACCAAGTTCGCAGTAGTGACGCCTACTAAATACCAGACAGCAGATGCCGCAGCTAAGGCCATCTGTCAAGATTTCATCCGGATTTATGGGTGCCCGAAGAGAATACATTCTGACCAGGGGGCCTGCTTCCAAGGGCGAGTGATGGATGAGTTGTACCGCATCTATGGAATCGACCGTTCCCGAACAACGCCCTACCACCCACAAGGGAACGGCGCATGCGAGCGCTTTAACCGAACCCTGTTGCAAATGTTGCGAACGCTGGAAGCGGACAAAAAGATGAAGTGGCCCGAATATGTGTCCGAGCTGGTGTGGGTGTATAATAATCGAGTTCATGCGACCACAAGCTACACCCCTTACATGTTGCTGTTTGGAAGAAGTGGCCGAGAAATCATTGAACTTGAGCTAGACTCAGAAGATCCCGGCCCGGGCGGTAGCCCAAGTACCTGGATTCGAGAACACTGGCGTCGGCTCCATACAGTGAGAAGACTGGTTGCTCAGAAGTTTCAGGAAGTAGAGCATGCAGTTCGGCCCTCGACGACAGGTGGATCACTTCAGCCAGGAGACCGAGTGCTGGTGAGGGATAAACGATTTGGAAGTAAACTGGACCATCGTTGGGAGGCGATACCATATCAGGTGATGAAGAAAGTTCACCCAGACAACCCAGTCTACGAGGTTAGGCCCGAATGGGATGATGCCGCGACACCCAGGGTGTTGCACCGTAATATGCTGCGACCTTGCTCCTCTGAAGCAGAAGTCTGTAACGGAGTTCGGCCCCCAGACATATTGGCTGAAGTGCCACATGCAGGAACCTTAGGGGATGAAGAAGGATGGGCCACAATGCAGTTGGGCCCGTCAGAACCGTTGATGCCAACCCCGAGTGGAATTCCAAATGAGTCGGGAAATGATTTGCAATCCCCAGTGGTTGATTCCTCGGATCTCCCGGAGTCACCTCCGCAAGAAGAGCTGCGCAGAACTGAGCGGGCTAATGCCGGAATCCCTCCTAACCGGTATGCTCAGGAAGAGTTCATCTGTTCTCAAATCCAACAGAAAACGCAGGAGTGTGCCCAACTCCTGTCTGAGCTTGCACTGCCTGGAAGGAGGCATCAGTTCTGCAAGAAGCCCACTCGCCCGAGGACTGGCGAGCAAAAAGGAGGGAGGAATGTAGCCCAGTCAAGAGAGCTTGTAAAAGAACTTCTACACGATGTTTCAAGGATGGAAAGAGACTGCCATCTACTGGCCAGACGCAGTCAAGCGGAACCAAGATATGCAAGGGAAGTTGCAGGGAGGGCAAGTTCAGACGCTGGACCTGATCAGGTGACTTCCAGGAAGGAGTTCCGGAAAATAAGAGGCCAGCGCGCCAAACCTGAGGGGTCTTTGGCGGCAAGCAGCAGAAAGGAGCAGACATGTTCCCTGCATCCTGAGAAACCCCGCGTGACAGGCCTAAGCAAGAGGCCTGTGAGGTGCCACAGCCGGGCACCGGTAAAAGAGCTCCGGATATCTCGCGGATGTTACCTGAGTGCTGTGCCTGCTAAGAAGACTAGGAACCTGATTGCGGTGCTGAGTGAGTTCGCGGAACCCGACGTCGCCCACCGACAGACGAGGCCTGGACCCCCCTATCCAAGGCTCGAGAGACTGCCTCCAACAGCGAAGCAGAGAGGAGTTGAGAGACGGTTGCTCCAGGAAAGTCACGCCAGCGGAAGCGGAGGAGCTGCATACGTGAACAGGGCCGTCACTTCCACTGTTCACCCACGGCACAACGTGATCTAATTGAATTTATGCGGAAGAGACTCACGGCCTAGCGGGAATAACCGGTGACCCCCGCTAGGGCCAAATGTACAGTTAAAGAACTTACGTGGTGTCTCCCATGACTGGGGGCATCACCCTACTTAAGAGACTTCGCCTTACTTAAGAGACTTCACCTTACTTAAGAGACTTCACCTTACTAAAGAGATTGCACCTTACTTAAGAGACTTCACCTTACTTTGAGAGACTGCGTCTTATTTTGAGAGATTTTGCCTTTTGCTGATATATTGAATTACTGTTCATTACCCTTGTTACTAATCCCTTGTTCAGAATACCTGTTGCATAAAATTGTTTATTTTCATCTCAGACTGTTCTCGCCTTGTGTCTCTGTGCGTTGCATTCCCGCACCTGCATTACATGATTGTATATGGGGATAAAGGAAAGTTGTGTGTCAAATATGACTCCAAGACATCGAGCTTGCTGCTTGGGGGTTATGGTGGCGCAACCCAAGAAAATTAAAAAGTCAGGTATAGGTAGGTTAGTAGAGAGAGAAAAAACAAGGAGTTCAGTTTTGGAGAGATTCAGTTTCAGATAGAGGGAAGACATGATGTTAGAGACAGCAGACAGACAATCACTGGTATTTTGTATTAGAGTGGGGGTGATGTCAGGTGAAGAGGTGTATAGTTGGGTGTCATCAGCATTGAGATGGTACTGGAAATCAAATCTGCTGATGGTTTGTCCAATAGGAGCAGTATACAAGGAGAAGAGGAGGGGACCTAGGACTGATCCTTGTGGAACCCCGATAGTAAGAGGAAGATTAGAGGAAGATGAGCCGGCAAAAGATACCGTGAAGGAGCGGTCAGAGGTAGGAGAAGAACCAGGAGGGAGCGGTGTCCTTGAGGCCTATACAGCGGAGCATAGTGAGGAGGAGCTGATGATCTACAGTGTCAAAAGAGAGATCCAGGACAGGAGAAACAGCAGGGAGTAGTGACCATTAGATTTAGCTGTTAGTAGATCATTAGAGACTTTAGTGAGGGCAGTTTCAGTAGAGTGTGAGGAGCAGAAACTGGATTGTAAAGGGTCGAGAAGAGAGTTATCTGAGAGATAGCGGATTAGGCGGGAATGGACCAGGCGTTCCTGGAGTTTAGAGATGAAGGGAAGATTAGAGACCGGTCTGTAGTTAGCAGTGCAGTTCTGGTCCAGGGATGGCTTTTTCAGTAAAAGGGTTATGATGGCATGTTTAAGTGAGGAGGGAAAGATACCTGAAGAAAGAGAGAGGTCAAATATTTTAGTTAGGTGGGTAGTGATGTCAAGGTAAAATATATATATTATAGAAAATCAATTAGTTTATTTTAATAGATTACCTAATCAGTGTGAATTAATATAGAGATGATGGAATAATCTATGTGTATGTATGTAGCAAATGTGTATATGCACATTGATTATGTTAATAGTTAATGATATATAACAGTTTCTGTTCTCAGGCTATGTGCCCACGATGCAGAAATGCTCCGGATTTTTCCTGAGCGTTTCTGCATCTCCCTGGCAGAAAAAATGTATGTGGATTGTACATGCGGATTTTACATGTGGATTGTACATGCGGATTTTACATGCGTTTTTCCTGCCAGGGACAAGCGGATGTGAAGCTTTCTTCACATGCATTTCCGCATGCGCATTGAAAAGCGCTGTCCAAGCGATTTTAACATCACTTGGAAAGTGCTTGACAACTTGGTCACACTATATAAATCCATGCAAACGGCATGGATTTATATAGTGCGTCCGAAAGAATGTTAAAAAATAAATGTCATACTTACCTTCTGATGGCCCCCGGTGTCTTTATCCGATGCGTCTCGGCTTGCCGGCAGCTCGCGGTACACTGAAGGACCTGCCGTCACATGACTAAATGACGTCAGCGCAGGTCCTTGAGTCCACCGCGATCTGCCGGCAAGCCAAGACAAGCACACCGGGGGCCATCAGAAGGTAAGTATAATATTTATTTTTTATTTTATTCTTTTTTTACAGGTACTATGGTACCTGGGTCCGGAGGAGAGTCTCCTCTTCTCCAGACCCGTGTACCATCCGCACATTGAAACGCATGGAATGCGCATGTACAGATCCAGTGATGCGGATTCCATGCGTTCCAATGCAAGTCAATGACGGCGAAAACGCAGCGCTTCCGCAAAATAATTGATCGTGCTGCGTTTTTTTCCGCAATGATAAGACGCAGCGGAAATTTCTGCAGCATGTGCACAGCACATGCAGATTATCATTGGGGAACATGGCAGGCCTTCTACCAAGCGTTTTTTAAGCGTTTCTGCAGCGGAATTGCCGCTGCGGAAACGCTTAAAAAACGCATCGTGGGCACACAGCCTTATTGTAGACATGAACAACTAAATGATTTCCTGGGAATGATGTATGTATGTGCATGGCTGATAACAGAGAGATTCATATCGAGTTGGCAAAGATGGCGCTGAGAGATGACTTCACCCCTCCCATCAGAATTCCTAAGATGTTACTGAGGCCAGGAGATACATGGATGAGCAAATTGCAGTGTGCCAAGTTATCAGAAGGAGCAATGAATTTTACTAATCCCACCTAGAAGTAGAATACTATATAACCGCATGTCTACATAATAAAGTATGTCATTTTGCGTGGTTTAGTCTCTGAGTGAAGTTTTTCAACCATATTAGCATATTTGGTTGATTTGCATTCACTCGGACATCTTTAATTAGGAGGAGAGCAGTTACCTAGTGTATCTTAAATTGGTGAAACCTCCACAGTGACAGCTGGGGAAAGGAACTGAATGAGCTGTGAGGGAATAGGGTCACTGTTGCAGGTTGTAGGGCGGGAAGAAGTGAGGAGTCTGGTCACTTCTTCTTCTGTGACCAGCTCGAAGATGGAAAGCGAACTTGAGGTGCGGGAGGGAAGGGAATCCAGACTCTGAGGGGATTGTGTAAAAATGTCTTGACAGATATGATTGATTTTTTGTAGGAAATAAGTGGCCAGATCGTCAGCGCTTAGGTTGGTGACGGGGGTCTGTACTTTAGAGCTCAGGAGGGAGTGGAAGGTTTCAAAGAGTCGTTTAGGATTGTTGGCTAGAGATGTGATGAGAGTGGTAAAGTAGACTTGTTTAGCCGGATGGAGAGCAGAACTATAAGTTTTGAGCATGAACTTATAGTGGATGAAGAGAAACCAAAAACAAGAAAAATACCCAAATAATTGAAAGTAAATGTATAGTGGATGAAGTTTTCTGTCAAAAGAGATTTTCTCCACAGATGCTCCACTCACAAAATAAGAATACTTTGTATGTACAATAAGGCAGGTACAAAACTTATCATAGCTCAACATTTCCCGCTCATAATAGAATAACGGAATAGATTCAGGGATAGGCATTTTTTCATAATGGTATATGAAAAGTGCTTGGAGAAAACCGCCTCAAGGAGAAGTCTCTCATCCAGCTCCATTTCGCAGAGATCTCTTTTTGGCATCCATTCATGATAAAGCATCTGGAAGGGAGTCAAACATATGAACCCCACCCTGAGCCGAGCAGGGTAGATTATAGAATAGGAAATTTGCTTTTCACAGAGCCTCCTTTTTCTATCCTGTAACGGGTCCAGGAGGCGGAACCTCTGAGCTACTATACAAGGGGGCGGCCCTTGTAAGGGAGCGGGTGGCAGTCTCTGGGTGAACGGACAGGGAGTTACGGCAAGTGATCAGAGCAGTCTCTGGGTAAGGGGTAGGTACGACCTGTGATGGCAGAGCCTCCGGGTAGGCTAGCAGGCAGATGGTAGATGTGTGCTCCCAGGTGAGCAAGCGAGAGTCTCTGGAATAGCAGGTGGTCACGGCACGTGACGGCGGAACCTCCGGGCTGGCAGGCAGGTAGGTAACGGAGAAGCGCTCCCAGGTGAGCGGGCAAGAGTCTCTGGAATAGCTGGTGGTCACCGCACGTGACAACGGGACCTCCGGGCTGGCAAGCAGGCAGGTAACGGAGATGCGCTCCCAGGTGAGCGGGCAAGAGTCTCTGAGATAGCTGGTGGTCACAGCACGTGACAACGGAGCCTCCGGGCTGGCAAGCAGGCAGGTAGCGGAGAAGCGCTCCCAGGTGAGCGGGCAAGCTGGTCCATAGACAGACTGACCGGAGTTGTAAGGCAGACCGTCGGACCTCAGGCAAGCAGGCAGGTAGCTGATGTGCGCTCCCAGGTGAGCGGACAAGTTGGTCCTTAGACAGACTGACCGGAGTTGTAAGGCAGACCGTCGGACCTCAGGCAGGCAGGCAGGTAACAAGTATTCAGGCAGGAATCAGGCAGGTAACTAGCAGGAAACTGGCAGGAAACTGGCAGGTAACTGGCAGGTAACTGGCAACGGGACCTGAGGGCTGAAGCACAGGTGAGACACAGGTGCAAACAACATTGCTCGGGCACCTCCATTTTGGAGGAGGTGCCTTATATATGATGAAGTCCTCCGGCCATTGGCCGGGGACTCTTTAGGGCGGCGCGCGCGGCCCCTTTAAGAGGAGGGGAGCGCGCGCGCGCGCGCCCTAAGCACAGGGGCCGGGAAGGAGCGCGCGCTGAGAGCAGAGCAGGAGGAGGACGCCGGGACGGAGCGCGCGCTGACAGCAGAGCGGGGGGAGGATGCCGGGCACGGAGCAGAGCGGTGAGAGGAGCAGCGTCCCTGCCTAGCAGAGGGCAGGGACGCCGGCACTACAGTACCCCCCCCTTTAGGCCCCCCCTTTTTTAGGCCAGACAGAAATTTAGCTAGGATGAGAGGGGCATGGATATTCTCCCGGGGCTCCCACGTTCTCTCCTCAGGACCAAACCCCTTCCAATCTACCAGAAAAAAGGTCTTTCCTCTTACCCTTTTGGTGGCAAGAATGTTCTCTACCTCAATCTCGTCCTCAGCAGAAACCGGAGCAGGAGGCGTACCTGTAGACTTGGAAAAAGAGTTAAGCACCACAGGTTTGAGGAGAGACACATGGGAGGAGTTAGGGATCCGTAAGTTGGCCGGGAGTTTCAATTTATAGGCTACCGGGTTGATCTGACCGATGACCACCAGTGGGCCGATGAACCGAGACCCTAACTTATAGGAAGGGATCTTGAGTCGGACATATTTGGACGAGAGCCAGACTTTATCCCCAGGACGGAATTGAGGAGGGTCCATCGCTAAATGCTGCCAGGGGGCAGCAGGTACTGGCAGAGGAAGAAGGCGGCCGGCCGACAGGTGTCTCGGAACTTTGTTGCGGGCGCAGGACACACAGGCAGAAACAAAGTCCATAACATCCTTGTGCAGGTTAGGCCACCAGTAGTGTCGGGTAATAAGCTGGAGGGTCTTTTTCCGACCGGCGTGGTCAGCTAGTTTAGACGAATGACCCCAGTGTAGGATTCTCTCCCGATCAGGTACCGATACGAACGTCTTACCAGGAGGGAGACAATTTAGACTCACGGGAGCCACCTGCATTACTCTGGCGGGATCGATGGGGCAGTCACATGGTCTATGAGGTGGTGATGTCTCTGCCTCCTCCTTAACAAAGACATCAGCACTAGACCAATAAGGAATCGGAAGTCCAGGTAGATTAGCTGGGATAGGAGAGGGACGGACGGAATGGACGGGAACCAGGCAGGTTTTATGACAGGCCTGTCCCCAGTGAAGGACTTCTCCGGTTTGCCAGTCAAGCACGGGTGCATGTCTCTGGAGCCAAGGCAGACCTAGCAAGAGGGCGTGAGGGAGACCAGGCAGAACGTGAAAGGAGATACTCTCTGAATGCAGCATTCCCACCTGCAGAGTAATGGATTCGGTGATGAATTGGATGGGGCGAGGTAAGAGGCCCCCATCCACGGCAACTACAGACAAGGGTACAGCCAGAGGTTTGGTGGGGATGCGGAATTTCTCCACCAGGGACTGTGAAATAAGATTTCCGGCTGCTCCAGAGTCAAGTTGGGCTAGTTCGGAATAACGATTCTCCCCGCAGATGATTGAGACTGACAACAGCAGGGATGGAGAGGATTTATTTTTGTCTAGATCGACCCCTCTGAGTGAACCTAGATACAGGCGTTCTCCCGACCTCTCCGGGCAGGCACGGATCAGATGCTCCTTACTGCCACAGTAGAAGCAGCTCCCCTCGGCACGGCGGAAATCCTGACGGGATTTGACCATCTTGGTCTGGTCGACCTGCATAGGCTCAGGAGAGTGTACCTGTGGAGAAACGGAAGGAATGACGGGTTCCGGGAAAGTAGGAGCTAGACGTGGAATCCTTCTCTCACGGGTGACCTCTTTGGCACGCTCCTGGAACCGTAGGTCAATCCGGGTGGCAAGGGTTATTAGATCATCGAGAGTGGTAGGAATGTCCCGACCAGCAAGTTCATCTTTAATACGGCCGGACAGACCCTCCCAGAAGACGGATACCAGGGCTTCGTTATCCCAGGCCAGCTCCGAGGCAAGGGTACGGAACCGTATGGCATATTGGCCCACGGTGAGGCTTCCCTGACGGAGGCGAAGCAGAGAAGATGCGGATGAGGTCCTCCGTCCGGGTTCGTCGAAGGCTTTCCGGAAAGCCATGAGAAAGGCAGGCAAGTCGGACACCAGGGGATCTCCTCTCTCCCATAGAGGATTTAGCCAGGCCAGGGCCTCCCCGGTGAGATGGGACATGATAAAGGCAATTTTGGCTCGGTCGGAGTTAAACTGGTGGGATAATAGTTCAAAATGCAGGGTGCACTGATTTATGAAGCCCCGAGCCAGGACGGAGTCGCCTCCGAAGCGAGGAGGTGCAGAGAGCCGGGGTCCGGAAAAGGATACCATGGTACTGGCGGAGGTTGTTGGTGGATCAGACAGAGTGTTCAGGCGAGTATTAACATTCCGCAGGTGACCCAGGATGGTCTCCTGTTGGGACCTCTGACGGGACAGTTCAAGACAGAGGTCCGAGAGCGAGGGAGCTTGGGTGCCACCGGGTTCCATGGCCCGAGCAAACTGTAACGGGTCCAGGAGGCGGAACCTCTGAGCTACTATACAAGGGGGCGGCCCTTGTAAGGGAGCGGGTGGCAGTCTCTGGGTGAACGGACAGGGAGTTACGGCAAGTGATCAGAGCAGTCTCTGGGTAAGGGGTAGGTACGACCTGTGATGGCAGAGCCTCCGGGTAGGCTAGCAGGCAGATGGTAGATGTGTGCTCCCAGGTGAGCAAGCGAGAGTCTCTGGAATAGCAGGTGGTCACGGCACGTGACGGCGGAACCTCCGGGCTGGCAGGCAGGTAGGTAACGGAGAAGCGCTCCCAGGTGAGCGGGCAAGAGTCTCTGGAATAGCTGGTGGTCACCGCACGTGACAACGGGACCTCCGGGCTGGCAAGCAGGCAGGTAACGGAGATGCGCTCCCAGGTGAGCGGGCAAGAGTCTCTGAGATAGCTGGTGGTCACAGCACGTGACAACGGAGCCTCCGGGCTGGCAAGCAGGCAGGTAGCGGAGAAGCGCTCCCAGGTGAGCGGGCAAGCTGGTCCATAGACAGACTGACCGGAGTTGTAAGGCAGACCGTCGGACCTCAGGCAAGCTGGCAGGTAGCTGATGTGCGCTCCCAGGTGAGCGGACAAGTTGGTCCTTAGACAGACTGACCGGAGTTGTAAGGCAGACCGTCGGACCTCAGGCAGGCAGGCAGGTAACAAGTATTCAGGCAGGAATCAGGCAGGTAACTAGCAGGAAACTGGCAGGAAACTGGCAGGTAACTGGCAGGTAACTGGCAACGGGACCTGAGGGCTGAAGCACAGGTGAGACACAGGTGCAAACAACATTGCTCGGGCACCTCCATTTTGGAGGAGGTGCCTTATATATGATGAAGTCCTCCGGCCATTGGCCGGGGACTCTTTAGGGCGGCGCGCGCGGCCCCTTTAAGAGGAGGGGAGCGCGCGCGCGCGCGCCCTAAGCACAGGGGCCGGGAAGGAGCGCGCGCTGAGAGCAGAGCAGGAGGAGGACGCCGGGACGGAGCGCGCGCTGACAGCAGAGCGGGGGGAGGATGCCGGGCACGGAGCAGAGCGGTGAGAGGAGCAGCGTCCCTGCCTAGCAGAGGGCAGGGACGCCGGCACTACATATCCCAGAACTTGACCCTCTTCTTCTGAACTTCTGTTGAAAAGTCAGGATAAATAGATATTTTCCTTCCATCAAGGGTAAGTGAAGAGTGGTCCCTGGCCTTTCGTAGGATAAGGTCTCTCTCTTTAAAATTTTGTAATTTGATGAGTACAGGTCTTGGTGGAGCACCCGGTGGCAAAGGACGTGTAGGAACTCTGTGAGCTCTTTCAATTGCAAAAAATTGAGAGAGAGTGTCTTTGCCGAACATTGTAGTCAGCCAGAAAAGTATGCTGGCACTGGCCAGCATACTGTTTAATGACTATACTAATGTTAGGCTGTTCATATATATCAGCCCTTGGCCTCTCACCTCTACCTCGATAGACTGAGACACTTTAGACCTGTATACTTACCCTGAGTTAGCATGGTATTGTGCCTTCAGTGGTTGTTCTTATTCTGATCCAATCACTTATGGACCTCACTTCAGCATAAATAATCTAGTTATTTCTGATATATTTCATCTATATGCAATCTGTATTTATGTGATATTTACACCTATTTGGGGCTTCAGCCACGGTCGCTTTATTTTGGGTTTATACACCCTGTATCCCCTATTGTTTTAGCTGCTCTTCTCCCTATACCTTTTCACATGATGTCTTTATCTAGAATTATATGTAGCCACGAATAAAGATTATATTTTGAATAGATCTCCAACGAGTCTTGGGTATCTCTTTATATTTTTCTTTATGTTATATGCTTACCTGCTTGACTAATTTTAAATACCCATTAGACTCCTGTTTGGGCTTATTGTAGTCAGCCAGGATTAAAAAAAATCAACTGAATTACGACCCTCCGCTTTTTCATGAACCTCGACTAAACGTATGTTATTTCGCCGATGCCTATTCTCTAGGTCATCAACCTTCTTGAGAAGGGCATTGATATTCTGAAGACCTCTCCTGAGATATTTATGTATAGTAGGCATTTGGTCCGCAACAGAACTCACTCTTTCCTCCAACTCATTGACTCGGCTGTTTATTTTCTTCATGTTTTGTCTGATGAGATTAATGTCCTCTCTAAGCCCTCCCATGTGTTTGTTGAGAATTTCTAATGATAAGCTACAGGATTTTCCAGCAGAGAAAACATCTTGTCGTGTAGGCTCTTGCCCAGAATCATTGACTTTTCCATAGGTGTTGTTAGTGCTCTGCATTTCCTGCACTTCTCTGTTTAACTGTTGCTGTGAGAGTGGTGCCACATTGCCTCCCCTGCACAGTCTCTGTATCTCTCTTCCTCTGTGAGCATACCTGATCAGGTTGTAAATCATCTGAAGGGTCAGAATCTAAGGTCAGTCTGGCAAATCTCCCCAGCTTTGCTGCAGCAGCCTCAGCATCTCTCACTCTGGCTGGTGTGGGGGAGGAGGCGCCATGTTGGAAGGCCCACTATCTGGACTCTGCTCCTTCTGATGCTTGCTTCTGGTCATGTCTGAGTGCACTTTAAGCTTCTCTGTGTACTTTCCTCCAGCCTTTGGTGTGAAGGAATCAATATTTCACTGCTAATAGGTGGAAATGAAAGGATGCAGAGCAGGAGCAAAGCACAGAGCTTCCATGTGAAGAGGCTGTCAGCAAAAGGTCCTTTTTAAAGGGGAATCTGTAACACTCCCATCATCTGCTCCTAAGCTCACATCAAAGGCAGTCTGTATTATATGTATTTTATATGAGCACTGCACTTGGCTTTTTCTGGCAAAGAAGATGACACACCAGATCTGCCGCTCCATTTTACAATAGGAATAAAAGTGCCCTGTCAGGGATAAAAATTCCCCATTCTTCCAATCGGTACAGTCCCAAATGGTCAGACCAATCAATCACTGAGCAATAAGATATCACCTCTCCTGTGGATCCTATGGAGTTATCACCTCTCCTGTGGATCCTATGGTCATAACTTGTTTTCATCAACAAAGTCCTTTACTGCAAATTACCGTAATTGTACATCCCAGTTATGGTATCGCACAGTAAGAGGTGCAGGAGCCTCCTGTATTTTACAGCCGACGCTCCACTATAATCAGGATAATGGCTAACTGGTTTTCATATACAGCTGAAGTGTGGGCCCCTAGAATCAATTCCTATTGGGGCCCCAGACACCCCAGTTTGATCCTGGTTGGGGGTGGGGAGGGTAATTTTGCACCCTGTCATAAAGAAAAATTGTAAAATCCAAAAAGACATCTCTGGAGAGGGGACATATCACCCTCACATTAAACATATAGGATTATAACTAGAAAAGTGAGAAAGAGCTGACACTTCATCCTCTATTGACGTAGGGCCTCCTGCCGTGGTCAGGTAAATTCAACAAAGAATCTGATAAGAACCAGCCAACAAGTCTAGAATTTGCATACTCAGAGGCGGATAAGTACATTTCCGAAGCAAGGGCTTCCTCTTTTCAAAGGACTTGTCTCAGACACTCTGAAGACTGTGGTCAGTGATGAATATTGGGGTTTGCATCGATCCAATATTCATGGGAGATGTATTTTCGACATCGTAGCAAAGGGACGATCATAACGCATTCACTCACATCATTGTAAGGCCAGCCGAACACCCCCAACTTAATATCGTATAGATGGATAATGCTATCCATGCCATGTTTCATCTCTATAGAAAGGTAAAATCATGATAGAAAACATGACCATGATATTTCCCGCCCGAGACCTCCATGGGCGAAGATATCCTGAAAGTTGGGGATCTCATAAACTTCTAAAAGATCTAGCACACCTATGACAAGTCCTCATATGAGCTCACCAATAGAAGGTATGTGGGTGTAACCGTGATCTTATTAAATCAGAGCTTGGATTTTGGTCATTGGTCAGTCCTGGAAGGTGCAGCTTGCTGTAGTTGTATCTGTTTTCCTAAGGAGTTCTTCTAAGGAGTGCTTCCTTGCGCTAAGCTCTGAGCTATTTCTCTGACACAGTGTAATGCACACGCCCGGGCTGAGCGGCGTGTGCGTGTGATTCCACTGGACCGTGCCGGAGAGTGAATGCCTGGAGGGGCGTAACTAGGTATTCACCCTATCCGACCAGGGTCGCACGACGGCATACGACGCCAGTGCACCAAGGAGGAACCGAGCAGAGGGACCAAGTGCTACTCCAGGACAGACCCCGGACACGGCTGTTGACCCACACAGGGGAATACAGGAACAGACATATTAGGCTGGCACACAGACTGGTGGGTATAGGCAGCAGGGCCGGCGTCAGCACCCGGCGCACCCAGGCAAATGCCGGGGCCCTGAGCAGGCAGAGGGGCCCACTGGCGGTCGCGCACCCCGCTGGGCTATGGGCGGAGGAGAGCGATGTCAGCGCCCGCCCTTCTCCGCCGCTTGCTCAGGGCCCCGGCAGCCCGATACTTACCTCTCCCCGTGCCTCCACAGATCCGCTGTCTTCCTGCTGTGCGCTCCCTGTGACGTCTCAGGTCAGAGGGCGCGGTGACGTCTTTACACCGCGCCCTCCCCTGAGCCGTCACAGGGAGCGCTGAGCGGGAAGACGCCGACAACGCTGGAGTTCGGAGCCGAGCAGCGAGCGGCGGGCAGCGGGCAGCGGGCAGCAGGTAGCAGGTGAGGAGAAGGGAGGTGAGTATTTGATTTTTTTTTTTTTTTTAATGTATGGAGGCATGGGGCATTATAAAGAGGGGAGGGGGGGGGGCATCCTGCATGGGGCATTATATAGAGGGGGGGATTCCTGCTTGGGGCATTATAATGAGGAGGGGTGACAGCCTGCATGGGGCATTATAAGGTGGGGAACAGCCTGCATGGGGCATTATAAAGAGGGGGGGATTCCTGCTTGGGGCATTATAATGAGGAGGGGTGACAGCCTGCATGGGGCATTATAAGGTGGGGACCAGCCTGCATGGGGCATTATAAGGTGGGGAACAGCCTGCACGGGGCATTATAAAGAGAGGGGGGGACATCCTGCATGGGGCATTATTAAGAGGAGGGGTGACAGCCTGCATGGGGCAGTATAAAGAGGAGGGGTGACAGCCTGCATGGGGCATTATAAAGAGGAGGGGTGACAGCCTGCATGGGGCAGTATAAAGAGGAGGGGTGACAGCCTGCATGGGGCAGTATAAAGAGGAGGGGTGACAGCCTGCATGGGGCATTATAAGGTGGGGAACAGCCTGCATGGGGCATTATAAAGAGGGGGGGATTCCTGCTTGGGGCATTATAATGAGGAGGGGTGACAGCCTGCATGGGGCATTATAAGGTGGGGACCAGCCTGCATGGGGCATTATAAGGTGGGGAACAGCCTGCACGGGGCATTATAAAGAGAGGGGGGGACATCCTGCATGGGGCATTGTTAAGAGGAGGGGTGACAGCCTGCATGGGGCAGTATAAAGAGGAGGGGTGACAGCCTGCATGGGGCATTATAAAGAGGAGGGGTGACAGCCTGCATGGGGCAGTATAAAGAGGAGGGGTGACAGCCTGCATGGGGCAGTATAAAGAGGAGGGGTGACAGCCTGCATGGGGCATTATAAGGTGGGGAACAGCCTGCATGGGGCATTATAAAGAGGGGGGGATTCCTGCTTGGGGCATTATAATGAGGAGGGGTGACAGCCTGCATGGGGCATTATAAGGTGGGGACCAGCCTGCATGGGGCATTATAAGGTGGGGAACAGCCTGCACGGGGCATTATAAAGAGAGGGGGGGACATCCTGCATGGGGCATTATTAAGAGGAGGGGTGACAGCCTGCATGGGGCAGTATAAAGAGGAGGGGTGACAGCCTGCATGGGGCATTATAAAGAGGAGGGGTGACAGCCTGCATGGGGCAGTATAAAGAGGAGGGGTGACAGCCTGCATGGGGCAGTATAAAGAGGAGGGGTGACAGCCTGCATGGGGCATTATAAGGTGGGGAACAGCCTGCATGGGGCATTATAAAGAGGGGGGGATTCCTGCTTGGGGCATTATAATGAGGAGGGGTGACAGCCTGCATGGGGCATTATAAGGTGGGGACCAGCCTGCATGGGGCATTATAAGGTGGGGAACAGCCTGCACGGGGCATTATAAAGAGAGGGGGGGACATCCTGCATGGGGCATTATAAAGAGGAGGGGTGACAGCCTGCATGGGGCAGTATAAAGAGGAGGGGTGACAGCCTGCATGGGGCAGTATAAAGAGGAGGGGTGACAGCCTGCATGGGGCATTATAAAGAGGAGGGGTGACAGCCTGCATGGGGCAGTATAAAGAAGAGGGGTGACAGCCTGCATGGGGCAGTATAAAGAGGAGGGGTGACAGCCTGCATGGGGCATTATAAAGAGGGGGGGATTCCTGCTTGGGGCATTATAATGAGGAGGGGTGACAGCCTGCATGGGGCATTATAAGGTGGGGACCAGCCTGCATGGGGCATTATAAGGTGGGGAACAGCCTGCACGGGGCATTATAAAGAGAGGGGGGGACATCCTGCATGGGGCATTATAAAGAGGAGGGGTGACAGCCTGCATGGGGCAGTATAAAGAGGAGGGGTGACAGCCTGCATGGGGCAGTATAAAGAGGAGGGGTGACAGCCTGCATGGGGCATTATAAAGAGGAGGGGTGACAGCCTGCATGGGGCAGTATAAAGAGGAGGGGTGACAGCCTGCATGGGGCAGTATAAAGAGGAGGGGTGACAGCCTGCATGGGGCATTATAAAGAGGGGGGGATTCCTGCTTGGGGCATTATAATGAGGAGGGGTGACAGCCTGCATGGGGCATTATAAGGTGGGGACCAGCCTGCATGGGGCATTATAAGGTGGGGAACAGCCTGCACGGGGCATTATAAAGAGAGGGGGGGACATCCTGCATGGGGCAGTATAAAGAGGAGGGGTGACAGCCTGCATGGGGCAGTATAAAGAGGAGGGGTGACAGCCTGCATGGAGCATTATAAAGAGGAGGGGTGACAGCCTGCATGGGGCATTATAAAGAGGGGGGGCAGCCTGTATGGGGCATTATGTGGGGGGTAACAGCCTGCATGGGGCATTATAAAGAGGGGGGGCAGCCTGTATGGGGCATTATGTGGGGGATAACAGCCTGCATGGAGCATTAAAAGGGGGGGGCCTGTGTGGGGCATTATGTGGGGGGGAACAGCCTGCATGGAGCATTATAAGGGGGGGGGCAGCCTGTATGGGGCATTATGTGGGGGGTAACAGCCTGCATGGAGCATTAAAAGGGGGGGCCTGTATGGGGCATTATGTGGGGGGGAACAGCCTGCATGGAGCATTATAAGGGGGGGGCAGCCTGTATGGGGCATTATGTGATGGGTAACAGCCTGCATGGAGCATTAAAAGGGAGGGGCCTGTATGGGGCATTATAAGGGGGGTAACAGCCTGCATGGAGCATTATAAGGGGGGGACAGCCTGTATGGGACATTATGTGGGGGGTAACAGCCTGCATGCAGCATTATATGGGGACCGGTATCCTGTTTGGAGCGTTATATGGGGGCCAGTATCCTGTATGGAGCGTTATATGGGGGCCAGTATTCTGTATGGAGCCTTATATGGGGGCCAGTATTCCGTATAGAGCCTTATATGGAAGCCAGTATTCCGTATGGAGCCTTATATGGGGGCCAGTATTCCATATGGGGGCCAGTATTCCGTATGGAGCCTTATATGGGGGCCAGTATTCCGTATGGAGCCTTATATGGGGGCCAGTATTCCGTATGGAGCCTTATATGGGGGCCAGTATTCCTTATGGAGCCTTATATGGGGGCCAGTATTCCATATGGAGCCTTATATAGGGGCCAGTATTCCATATGGGGCCTTATATGGGGGCCAGTATTCCGTATGGAGCCTTATATGGGGGCCAGTATTCCGCATGGAGCCTTATATGGGGGCCAGTATTCCGCATGGAGCCTTATATGGGGGCCAGTATTCCGCATGGAGCCTTATATGGGGGTCAGTATTCCGCATGGAGCCTTATATGGGGGTCAGTATTCCGCATGGAGCCTTATATGGGGGTCAGTATTCCGCATGGAGCCTTATATGGGGGTCAGTATTCCGTATGGGGCCTTATATGGGGGCCAGTATTCCGTATGGGGTCTTATATGGGGGCCAGTATTCCGTATGGGGTCTTATATGGGGGCAAGTA
The DNA here is from genome assembly GCF_046119375.1 of Phyllobates terribilis. NCBI lineage: Eukaryota > Metazoa > Chordata > Amphibia > Anura > Dendrobatidae > Phyllobates > Phyllobates terribilis. The sequence continues at coordinate 333,890 of NW_027363463.1, forward strand.
TTCCGTATGGGGCCTTATATGGGGGCCAGTATTCCGTATGAAGCGTTATATGGGGGCCAGTATTCCGTATGGGCGTTATATGGGGACCAGTATTCCGTATGGAGCCTTATATGGGGGCCACTATTCTGTGTGGAGCGATTCACCGGTTTCTGAGCTATTGTGGAATTTACAATAGATATCACTCATGAAGTGAAATCTTTGCATTGTACTATATATATATATTTCTCCGCCGTATCTCTGCATCATGAATCGTGGTATGTGTTAAAGGGGCCCACTGAGACTCTTTCGCCCGGGGCCCAGAAAAACCTGGAGCCGGCCCTGATAGGCAGGCACGACTGGTATGCAGGCAGGCGGGTATGCAGGCAGGGGGGTACAGGCAAGCATGGCTAGATTGCAGACAGGGAGGCACTAGCAGGTAGGAACACAGGCGGGATAGGACCCAGTACACACTGGGACTCAGGAACAGAACCACAGATGTGGCGGACAAACACAGCAGAGTAAGGCCGCCCAGAGTGGTGAGCGAGAGCAGGGCAAGACGAGACCGCCTAGAGCGGTGAGCGAGAGTAGAGCAGGACGAGGCCGCCTGGAGCGGTGAGCAAGAGTAGAGCAGGACGAGGCCGCCTGGAGCGGTGAGGAAGAGTAGAGCAGGACGAGGCCGCCTGGAGCGGTGAGCAAGAGTAGAGCAGGACGAGGCCGCCAGGAGCGGTGAGCAAGAGTAGAGCAGGACGAGGACGCCAGGAGCGGTGAGCAAGAGTAGAGCAGGACAAGGCCGCCTGGAGCGGAGAGCAAAGGGTCAGAGCTGAGCGAGACTGCCGGAGCAGTGAGCAAGGAGTCAGAGCAGAGCGAGACTGCCGGAGCAGTGAGCAAAGGAGTCAGAGCAGACCGAGACTGCCGGAGCAGTGAGCAAAGGGTCAGAGCAGAGCGAGACTGCCGGAGCAGTGAGCAAAGGGTCAGAGCAGAGCGAGACTGCCGGAGCAGCGAGCAAAGGGTCAGAGCGGAGCGAGACTGCCGGAGGAGCGAGCAAAGGGTCAGAGCGGAGCGAGACTGCCGGAGCAGTGAGCAAAGGGTCAGAGCGGAGCGAGACTGCCGGAGCAGTGAGCAAAGGGTCAGAGCAGGCCAGAACCGCCGGAGTGGTGAGCAAAAGCAGAGCAGGCTAGAACCGCCGGAGCGGTGAGCAAGGCAGAGCAGGCTAGAACCGCCGGAGCGGTGAGCAAGGCAGAGCAGGGGGGACAGGGCTCTGTACACACGGAACAGGCAGGAAGGGAAAGGCAGAACCAGATACCCACAGGGTACTTGCAGTGAAGTAGCGAGTGGACCACAAACTCACAAACGGAAGTACAGTGACAACGAGCAGGAGTTAGGTACGAGTTCAGACTCAATGCTCAGGCAGGGATTCATTGGAGCAGCTGGGTTAAATACCAGATGACAGACAGCAATAGGCTGAGGACGAACAAGGGGTGTGCCCGCAGCAGGTACAAAAAGCAGGAAGTGATCGGGCGCCGCCCTTAAGCAGCAGACACAGAGGCAAGCAGACAGCATGGAGGGAAGCCAGGCTAGCAAACTGGACTGGAGATCAAGTGCGCGCTCTTGCACAGTGGGAGATGGACCACTATGCAAGGACGCCGCCAGGTATGTTACACACAGGTTTAGCACTTTTCTTTTATTATATTTTTGATTTTATGTTAATGTATATATCATATTGTTTGTATCATCTTAGTGTATTTTTTATACACACTGCCTACTTTTCAAGATTAGATCAGTTGTTTTTATTCTGTTATTCCCACACCCTATCATTTCTTTACTTAGAAAATTGGGCGTGAGGAACGATCAACACGCCCATATGATGGCGCGGTCGAGCATGTAAATTGTAACTCCCGACATGTATTTCTATAGCAGGACTAAGAACGTTTTGCGTGCGAAACGTGTAGGTTTCACAGAGGTCTCCACCTTTATTTATTTTATTTTTGCAATGTGTATATCTTTTTAATGGATTAACAATAAAATCATAATTTTATCTGCAATTGGATCTGGAAGCTGGCGCATCACAATGTCGGTGGATATGCACCTTCTCTTTTTGGTTGAGGAGAAGGTGACTCCTACAGGGTGAGATAGAAAAATGCAATGAGCCTAAGAACTATCAGGCAGGTAATTGCTTATTACGTGCTTGTTCTACCCTGTGGTGGCTCAAATTGTTCCTGGACCGCTTCTAACAGCGATTCTGCTGCCTCACGTCAACAGAACAGCTCTTCCTCTTCCCGACTGCTCAGTCAAAGAGGCGTGAATGCCAACTTTATGCTGATTGACAGACGGCTCCCTGCAGTTAGGCAGCAGGGAGCCAGCTGTCAATCAGCATGACACCGGCAGTCACACCCCATCAACAGATCAGAGCGGGAGCTGAAAAATCACTGTCAGGAGCGCTCCGTGACCACTCTGAACCAGCAGATATCGGCGCCTGGCACAACAGGCACATAGTTAGCAAATACTTGCCTGTTAGTTCTTAGGTCTAAGGTAAAAAAAAAAAAAAAAAAGTCCCGGACAACCCCTTTTAATATTAAGGAGCAGGAATTCTCCGCATGATGCTATAATCAAGAAAACATGAAATTCTCTCCTGCCCAGTCAGTCTGCCCGATCTGTTACACCATGATTACCAAAAACCTCGACTCATTCCACTGCCCACTTGTATTACCACTTACCCGGCTCTGCTTGGCCCCTGTTACCAGGCCATTGGCTTGTCTGACTGCAAGTGCACACTTCTGAACCGGGAGTCCCTGTGGATTTTCACATCCCCTCAATTTGACATAATGAATTTCAGTGACACAGAGGATTGTTCGGCTAGACTGAACAAACTAGCATCTATTTTTGATAATAAACCGTCAGTGGTGACAACAGAACCGGAAGAATTTAAAGATCTCATGTTCCAGGTGGAAAACAAAATGACCAGAGAACTTAAAGTTTGGTGGGATCTCACAACCTTGGACACATATATAAAAAAGGAAATGATCCCTAGAGGTCTGCGTTTAAAAAAAAGTCACCACCACTATATACAATGACGGTTTTCAAGAAGATCAGAATGCGATTCTTAGTCAATGTTCACTGAATCTTATGCACCTCATAATCAAACATGAGGAACTGGAACTGACTTAAATTAAATTGGATATTAAAAAGATGCAATCGTCTTTGGGGAAATATGTGCAACTAAAAGAATTTAATATTTGTAATGACAAACTGAAATCTAATTTGGCCAAGTTGGAGAACACCATTATGGATATAAAAAGATCCAAGTTCAAAAGGGACAGTGAGGACTATGCGCAGAACAAGATTTATAGTTGGAATAAACAATTACCATCCATCTTAAAAAAACGCTCCCACAAACGTTTTCAGAGATCTGGAAGAGGGAGTTTTAAGGAGCATGATGATGTTACGGATAATTCTTTTGCTGCCACCTCTGATGATTACTCAGATTCATCTATGAGTTCAATGGGAGAAATGCAACAATTCTATTTTATCAAAAATAAATTATCTAGTGCTGGTGGAACGATTACAAAAAACGGAGGAAGAGGGTGTGGCGCCCCTGAGGGTTCGGTCGCCACAGGGGGGTACTGCATCTTGTGAAAGAGGTGTGGTATCTCCTCTCCCAGGTTAGGATGGAGCACCTGTCAGGACCCCATCTCATCACTCAACACTACACACTCCTGTCCTATGGGGGGCTAGTATGCACTAGGGTGCTGCCCCAGCAGGATAATGGAGATGGGGGAACCAAAAATAGGGGGAACCATGTAGTGGGTGAGGGTGGAGGATGCACTTTTAGGTTACACTTGTAGATACATATTTAATAGCCAGCCATCTTAAGTTCAAAGTTGTTTGATTGTGGTCTTCACAGCTGGCAGTGGCCTTGTGTAGGAGCCTGCAGCGTGCTGGAGATGCACAGTCCTCATGCTCTGGCCTTGAGACGAGGAGCAGGATAGAGTTAACAGAGGTCTCTACCCGGTCAAGGTCCCTGCTTAAGAAGGCCTGGAGGGGAGATGAGGAGGAGAGCTCCGCAGGCAAAAGGATCCCAGGGAATACGGACGGATATCTGACTTTGTTACTTCACGTCTCAGTCGGAAAAGCCCGGAGGCTAAGTGGTTCCCACCAGGTAACGGACGGAGCGGAGTCTCCACCCATGCCCTTGTTCTGTGTATAGCCAGAGGGAGACCCAGCCTTGCAACACTCACCGCACACGGACAGGAGAGGCCCAAGGGGGAGATTTCTAGGAACACGCTGGTGCTGGGGATCCTGATAGATGCACCTGAATAACCGGGGTGTGCCGAACCCCCTTCTCTGGTGGTCACAGCACGCCATAAGGAGCAAGGAGAAGCCTTGCTGCTGACCTCTAACAACGTGAGTAAAGCTTGGAAGGCTACATCCATTGCCTCCGGTCCATTATTGCAGCGCGACACCACACCGCACAACTGCACCTACTACGACTCCCCTCATCCTCCTTTTTCCTCTGCCCTGAGGCCCTGCTCCGCCTGTGGGGAGTAGTACTGCCATCGGCTGCCACAACATTCCGCCTCAGAGGACTGCACCAGCGCTAGTGGTGTATCACCAGACACCACAGGTGGCGTAGTCGTTTATCCACTCATAATTGCCACTCATCAACTGAACCCTATTTTTAATGTGAGCGCCCTGGGCACGGACTGGGCCGAGGCCGCGACTGCATCCCCATTCTACCAACTGGGCCCGCCGTACGAGTACACCCCTTTCCAAGGGAGGGCTAGCCGCTACTGAAACAGCTAGTGGCGGGTCACACAAGGGCGGGACGTAAGCGTAAATGCAAACAAGTACCCAACACAGAGCAAAAAACGCCATTATTAGAGTCACCTGTTTGAAATCTCTCTAGCTACATCTTATCTGAGAGTCAAATTTCTCTCCTGGCTAAAGGCCTGAGCTTTTCACCTTGTAACGAATTCGACATTTTCAGAACAATTCTGGATGTTAACAAACTAGCACGTAACCTCACCATCCGATGTCATTTTATGGACATGAAAAATCCACAGAATACAGCTTCAGAAGAAGTTTCTCCTAGGACAAGCCAGGATTCCATGTTATTATTCACAGAACAACAGTCTTTATTACAAATGAAACAATTCGAGACGGAATCTTTAATTCCAAATGTAAATTTAAATGAGGACTTTCGGGCTGGTAATCCTTTCTTTTACCCACTTCAGTCCAGACCATTGGTTCTGGATCAGTTCCAGGACTTAATTGAAAAAGAACTAGAGGAATTAAAGAATGAATTATCTTCTACTAATCATTTGGACTTTAATCTGACATATAGAGAAAAAGACGCTCTGAAAAAATGAAAGGATAATTCAGACATACTAGTCCGCTCAGCGGATAAAGGTGGCACTATAGTACTGAATGCAGGATTGTATAAAAAATTGAATTTGATGATTTAGAAAATAGGGATGTTTATTTGGAGTTAGCTAGAGATCCTACTGTTGAGTTTAATGCTGCTATGTATAATCTATTAAACGAAGGTTTGCACTGAGGGGCCCTAAAAAAAAATTAATGGAATATTTATATGTAGATCACCCAATTGTTCCAGTATACCATTCGCCTCCAAAAATGCATAAAAATATTTTCCCACCACCTTTAACCCCTTTACTACCCAAGGTGGTTTGCACATTAATGACCAGGCCAATTTTTACAATTCTGACCACTGTCACTTTATGAGGTAATTACTCTGGAACGCTTCAACGGATCCCCCTGATCCTGAGATTGTTTTTTCGTGACATATTGTACTTCATGATTGTCGTAAAATTTCTTTGATATCACTTGCATTTATTTGTGACAAAAACTGAAATTTGGCGAAAATTTTTGAAAATTTAGCAATTTTCAAAATTTGAATTTTTATGCCCTTAAATCAGAGAGATATGTCACACAAAATAGTTAATAAATAACATTTACCACACATCTACTTTACATCAGCACAATTTTGGAACCAAATTTTTTTTTATTAGAGAGCTATAAGGGTTAAAAGTTGATCAGAGATTTCTCATTTTTCCAACAAAATTTACAAAACCATTTTTTTAGGGACCACAACACATTTGAAGTCATTTTGAGGGGTCTTTATGACAGAAAATACCCAAAAGTAAGACCACTCTAAAATCTGCACCCCCAAGGTGCTCAAAACCACATTCAAAAAATGTATTAACCCTTCAAGTTCTTCACAGAAATTTTTGGAATGTGGAAGAAAAAAATTAACATTTAGCTTTTTTCACAAAAATGTTACTTTAGACCCAATTTTTTTTATTTTCACTGGGTTAACAGGAAAAAATGGACCCCAAAATTTGTTGTTCAATTTCCCCTGACCACATAGATACCCCATATGTGGGGAAAAACCACTGTTTAGGCGTACGGCAGGGTTCGGAAGGGAAGGAGCGCCATTTGACTTTTTGAAAGTAAAATTTGCTTGAATAATTAGCGGACGCCATGTTGTGTTTGGGGAGCCCCTGATGTGCCTAAACAGTGGAAACCCCCCACAAGTGACACCATTTTGGAAACTAGACCCCTCAGAGAACCTTTACAGAAGTTTAAACATGGAGCCATGAAAATAAATAATGAAACTTTTTCCACAAAAATTATGTTTTAGCCCCAATTTTTTTATTTTCACAAGGGTAAGAGGAGAAAAATGGACCCCAAAAACTTTTTGCAATTTCTCCTGAGTATGCCAATACCCTATATGTGGGTAAAATACAGTGTTTGGGTGCACGGCAGAGTTCAGAAGGGAAGGAGCACTGTGTGACTTTTTGAACGGAAAATTGGCTGGAATTGAGGGCGGACGCCATGTCACGTTTGAAGAGCCCCTGATGTGCCTAAATAGTTGAAAGCCCCCACAAGTGACTCCATTTTGGAAACTACACCCCTCAAGGATTTTATCAAGGGGTGTAATGAACATTTTGAACCCGGTACGACACATAATTTGATAACATTAGGTCATCATATTGAATAAGTTGTCATTAGTCTTGAGCACAAGTGCTCGCTACTTGAGTTTGCATCGTGTACTCGGGTATGCACCATGTATTGCACGTGCTCGAGTGACATGCTCGAGTCCTGCCCACATGTTTCACGGTTATTAGACACCCAAAACAAACATGCAGGGATTGCTGGTGCATGGCAGGCAATGTCCGCACGTTTTTTTTGACTGTGAAGCATATGGGGCAGAGACTCGAGCACCCTCGATACTCAATGCATACCCGAGCACCCGATGCAAACTCAAGTAGCGAGCACTTGTGCTCAACACTAGTCGCCATATCGTCATCTTTTTTTTTTGCTTTTGAAAAAAATCCCAACCCTAGCACAACCCTAACCCTAGAGTTTATTTTTCACACCGTTCCTTGTGCAGTATAAGTGATTAGACGACTTTATTCTTAGGGTCGGTGCGATTACAGCGATACCAGAATCCTATCGGGTTTTTATGATTGACAGCTGTCTCACACTAAAAGACGCATGTTTTTGCAAAATCTAGTTTTTGCATCGCCATATTTTGAGAGCTATAATTTTTCCATATTTTGGCCGACAGAGTCATTTGACAACTTGTTTTTTGCGGGATGAGTTGACGTTTTTATTGGCACCATTTTCAGGCACGTGACATTTTTTGATCGCTTTCTATTCCGATTTTTGGGAGGCAGAATAAGCAAAAACCAACAATTCAGGAATTGTTTTTTTTAATTTTTTTATGCTGTTCCGCGTGTGGTAAAGTTGATGAGGTAGCTTTATTCTTTGGGTCTGTACGTTTACAGCGGTACCACATTTATATCTTTTTTTATGTTTTGGCGCTTCTACATAATAAAAGCTATTTTCTAGAAAAAAATATTTTTTTGCATCACTTTATTCTGAGAGCTATAACTTTTTTATTTTTCAGCTGATGGAGCTGTATGGCGGCTTGTTTTTTGTGGAACAAGACGACGTTTTCAGTGGTACCATTTTTATTTATATTCATCTTTTGGATCGCGTTTAATTCCATTTTTTGTTTGGCGGTATGATGATAAAGCATCGTTTTTTGCATTGTTTTTTATTTTAATTTTTTACCGTGTTCACTAAAGGAGTTAACTTGTGAGACACTTTCATAGGTCAGGTCGTTCCGGACGTGGCGATACCAAATATGTGTACTTTTATTGTTTTGTTTGTTTTCTTTCATTATAATATTTATTGATGGGTACATTATATTTTTATTTTTGGTGGATTATTTTTTTTTTACATTTTTTTTACCACTTTTTTTTACTTTTATACTTTGTCCCACTATGGGACTTTCACTTTTTATACTCTGATCGCCTGTATAACATAGGGATGGAGCACCATCCCTGTGCTATACAAGCTGTCAGCGCTGTAGATGCAGAAGATACTTTGGTCATGTACTGTGCATGATCAAAGTATCTTTCTGCTGTCTGGTGACCCGGATGTTGTCATGACGACATCTGGATTACCATGACAACCACGGAACCCAGCCTCAGACAGCGCGCGACGGCGGGGAAGAGGTGAGTATGCAGTATTTACCTCCGCAATGCTGTGATCGACTTCGATCGCAGCATTGCGGGGGTTAATGTGCCGGGAGCCGTGCATGACCTCTCCCAGCACATAGCAAAAATCATCTCACACCCGGCGGCGATCGCGCCTGCACAGCCTGTGTGTGGCCGAAATCAACAGGGCGTACTAATACGTACCTGGCTCTTAAAGCCCAGGGCTCAGGTACAGTACGTATTAGTACGCCCTGGGCTGTAAAGGGGTTAAGACCCATAGTGGTGAGGATTGGTTCCCATGGTGAAAAATTAAGTGCCTGGATGGATTTTTACCTACAGCCTCTGGTTCAGGAAACTCCGAGTTACATTAGGGATTCAAAATTCATAGTGACCATTTTTGATAAATTTGAATGGCCAAAAAACTTTGGATGATTGTCCTGTGATGTGGTGGCATTATACCCCCTCAATTCCACACCATATTGCTTTAGCATGTTTAACCTACCACCTTGACACATACAGTTCGTACACTATAGAAATAAAAGAATTTCTGGTCATAGCAGTACAGTTCCTCTTAGAGCGTAATTATTTTAGCTTTGATAAAAGTTTTTTTTTTACAGAAAAGAGGAGTCAGCATGGGCAGTAAATTTTCTCCTTCGCTAGTGAACATAGTGATGTGTAGGTGGAGGAGCTTTTCATTTACCATAATGATAACACATATAGTGGACACATTGTGTGGTACGGTAGATTTATTGATGACCTCCTCCTGGTGTGGGGGGCACACAGGAGGAGGTGGTACAATTTGTACAGTACATCAACTGCAATAATTTTAATCTTAAATTCACTTAGTTCTACCATTCATCCAAAATTACCTTTTTGGATCTCGAACTTGAGGCTACCAAGGAGAAAGAATTGGTCAAAATTAATCCCCACAGAAAATCTACAGCCTCAAATTCTATTCTATCAGCTAAATGTTGTCATCCGCCACATATTAAGAGAAATATCCCTTACGGTGAGCTAATACGAACAATACGAAATTGTTCAGATAACATCACTTTTCAGAAGGAATCCGAAAAAATGTGTAACAGACTATCCAATAGGTGCTATCCCGAGTGGTCTTTAAGAAAAGCGAGTAGAATTGTCTCCAATATAAATCGGAAAGATATACTCCGAAATAAACAGAAAAATAACATTAACACATTGGATACTAGGGTAACGTTTTCTACCACCTATAGTCCTCAGTATAATAAAATTACATCTAGAATTAAAAAGTATAACCCTATTATATATCTGAACAAGAAACTAAAATACCTACTTTCTAATGCCATCCGCTTTGTAGGCAGGAAAGCGCCCGCTCTGGGAACCATCCTTTCTCCTAGCTTATACACCAGTGAGACTAATACTGTACAACCAAATTGGCTCAGCACAAAAGGTTTCTTCAGATGTGGAGCCAATCGGTGCAAAGCGTGTCTACACGCGGTTAAAACAGATCGTTTTATGTCCTTAAGTAATGATAGAGAATATAAAATTCATGATTTCCTCAATTGTAATTCATCAGGGGTTATATACCTTATAGAATGCACCTTGTGTAAGGTCCACTATGTGGGTTGTACCACAGGTGCGCTGAAAGTCCGTATCAGAAGACATCTTTCTGATGCGATTAATTTGGAAGCCATAAATACATCAGCAGTATCAAGGGATTTTGCGAGAGTTCATAAAGGTGACACCTCATTCTTTAAATATATGGAGATAGAGAAGGTATATAGATCCACACGAGGGGGGGGATCATAAGTGCAAACTTCTGAACCGGGAGTCCCTGTGGATTTTCACATTGGATACCACAGGGGTTAAATTCAAGACAGGATCTGATACTGATTAAGAAATATAATTCTGCATTTATTTCCATGCATGTACACTGGGTACGGAAAGTATTCAGACCCCTTTAAATTTTTCACTCTTTGTTTCATTGCAGCCATTTGGTAAATTCTAAAAAGTTCATTTTTTTCTCATTAAAGTCCACTCTGCACCCCATCTTGTCTGAAAAAAAACAGAAATGTAGAAATTTTTGCAAATTTAATAAAAAAGAAATACTGAAATATCACACGGGCATAAGTATTCAGACTCTTTGCTCAGTATTGAGTAGAAGCACCCTTTTGGGCTAGTACAGCCATGAGTCTTCTTGGAAATGATGCAACAAGTTTTTCACACCTGCATTTTGGGATCCTCTGCCATTCTTCCTTGCAGATCCTCTCCAGTTCCGTCAGGATGAATGGTAAACGTTGGTGGACAGCCATTTTCAGGTCTCTCCAAAGATGCTCAATTGGGTTTAGGTCAGGGCTCTGGCTGGGCCAGTCAAGAATGGTCACATAGTTGTTCTGAAGCCACTCCTTTGTTATTTTAGCTGTGTGCTTAGGGTCATTGTCTTGTTGGAAGGTGAACCTTTGGCCAAGTCTGAGGGGCAGAGCACTCTGGAAGAGGTTTTCATCCAGGATATCTCTGTACTTGGCCGCATTCATATTTCCTTCAATTGCAACCAGTCGTCCTGTCCCTGCAGCTGAAAAACACACCCATAGCATGATACTGCTGTTATGATCTGCTACAAGAACTAAGGAAAGAGAGGAAATCTGTCCATACAATAGGACTAAGCTGATTCCCTACGATGCAGCGGGCAACCTGTTCCTTGTGAACAGACCCGCCTTCGTCCGCGGCTAGTCTGAACGCAGACCTATAGATTAAAGGGAGGGGTCCCTAAAAGAACTAAGGACTGGGACAAAATTGGACACCTCCTGGCAGAAGTAGTAGCAGAAGAAGACAAACAGACAAAAGTACTTAGTGGTCCAAGGACCAAACAAACTAGAGAGATACAGTAGGTACAAAGCACCTGGCTAGATTAAGAGTCAAAGTAACACTGAAGTCCAGCAAAGCCTGAAGGGCGGAGCTGGAATAAATAGGCAGAAGGTCACGTGACCACAAAATAGAAAAAACTAACAGGAGAGTTCTAACAACTGCCACCACCATGTTTCACTGTTGGGATTGTATTAGGCAGGTGATGAGCAGTGCCTGGTTTTCTCCACACATACCACTTAGAATTATCACCAAAAAGTTCTATCTTTGTCTCATCAGACCAGAGAATCTAATTTCTCATAGTCTGGGAGTCCTTCAAGTGTTTTTGAGCAAACTCTGTGCGGGCTTTCATATGTCTTGCACTGAGGAGAGGCTTCGGTCTGGCCACTCTGCCATAAAGGCCCAACTGGTGGAGGGCTGCAGTGATAGTTGACTTTGTGGAACTTTCTCCCATCTCCCTACTGCATCTCTGGAGCTCAGCCACAGTGATCTTGGGGTTCTTCTTTACCTCTCTCACCAAGGCTCTTCTCCCACGATTGCTCAGTTTGGCTGGACGGCCAGGTCTAGGAAGACTTCTGGTGGTCCCAAACTTCTTCCATTTAAGGATTATGGAGGCCACTGTGCTCTTATGAACCTTGAGTAATGCAGAAATTCTTTTATAACCTTGGCTAGATCTGTGCCTTGCCACAATTCTGTCTCTGAGCTCCTTGGGCAGTTCCTTTGAGCTCATGATTCTCATTTGGTCTGACATGCACTGTGAGCTGTGGGGTCTTATATAGACAGGTGTGTGCCTTTCCAAATCAAGTCCTATCAGTTTAATTAAACACATTTGGACTCCATTGAAGGAGTAGAACCATCTCAAGGAGGATCACAAGGAAATGGACAGCATGTGACTTAAATATGAGTGTCTGAGCAAAGGATCTGAATACTTATGACCATGTGATATTTCAGTTTTTCTTTTTTAATAAATTTGCAAAAAAATTCTACATTGCTGTTTTTTTCAGTCAAGACGGGGTGCAGAGTGTACTTTAATGAGAAAAAAAATGAACTTTTTAGAATTTATCAAATGGCTGCAATGAAACAGAGTGAAAAATTTAAAGGAGTCTGAATACTTTCCGTACTCACTGTATGTATCTATATACACTGCTCCAAAAATAAAGGGAACACTTAAAACAACAGAATATAACTCCAAGTAAATCAAAATTCTGTGAAATCAAACTGTCCACTTAGGAAGCAACACTGATTGACAATCAATTTCACATGCTGATGTGCAAATGGAATAGACGATAGATGGAAATTATTGGCAATTATCAAGACACCCTCAATAAAGGAGTGGTTCTGCAGGTGGGGACCACAGACCACATCTCAGTACCAATGCTTTCTGGCTGATGTTTTGGTCACTTTTGAATGTTGGTTGTGCTTTCACACTCGTGGTAGCATGAGACAGACTCTACAACCCACAGAAGTTGCTCAGATAGTGCAGCTCATCCAGGATGGCACATCAATGCGAGCTGTGGCAAGAAGGTTGGCTGTGTCCAGAGGCTGGAGGCGCTACCAGGAGACAGACCAGTACACCAGGAGATGTGGAGGGGGCCATAGGAGGGCAACAACCCAGCAGCAGGACCGCTACCTCCGCCTTTGTGCAAGGAGGAACAGGAGGAGCACTGCCAGAGCCCTGCAAAATGACCTCCACCAGGCCACAAATGTGCATGTGTCTGCACAAACGGTTAGATATCGACTCCATGAGGGTGGTATGAGGGCCCGACATCCACAGATAGGGGTTGTGCTCACAGCCCAACACCATGCAGGACGCTTGGCTTTTGCCACAGAACACCAGGATTGACAAAGTCGCCACTCGCGCCCTGTGCTCTTCACAGATGAAAGCAGGTTCACACTGAGCACATGTGACAGACGTGACAGAGTCTGGAGACGCCGTGGAGAGCGACATCCTTCAGCATGACCGGTTTGGCAGTGGGTGAGTAATGGTGTGGAGTGGCATTTCTTTGGAGGGCAGCACAGCCCTCCATGTGCTCGCCAGAGGTAGCCTGACTTCCATTAGGTACCGAGATGAGATCCTCAGACCCCTTGTGAGACCATATGCTGGTGCGGTTGGCCCTGGGTTCCTCCTAATGCAGGACAATGCCAGACCTCATGTGGCTGGAGTGTGTCAGCAGTTCCTGCAAGATGAAGGCATTGAAGCTATGGACTGGCCCGCCCGTTCCCCAGACCTGAATCCGATTGAGCACATCTGGGACATAATGTGTCTCGCTCCATCCGCCAACGTCACGTTGCACCACAGACTGTCCAGGAGTTGGCGGATGCTTTAGTCCAGGTCTGGGAGGAGATCCCACAGGAGAACATCAGCAACCTCATCAGGAGCATGCCCAGGCGTTGTAGGGAGGTCATACAGGCACGTGGATATATATATATATATATATATATATATATATATATATGCCTTTTTGTCACTCTAGTAGTAGGGCCATAATTAAGACATGATTTGTTGAAACGCGTAGGTCTGTAAGCTATGATAGTTGCACATTTGCTGTATTCTTTGTGGATCAGTGGTTTATATGGCTAATAAAAGCTAAGTTTTAATATTTTTTCTACTAAACAAACCTTTACACTGGATCATTTGCACTTTTCCCTTGTCTGACTGCACTTACGTTTCGCCCTGGTACCACTTATCTGCATCTCCAGAAGTTTCCCATTTCTCTATTATACTCTTCAAATTACATTTTGAGACTTTCTCCTCCTGTTGTTGCACATATTTTTTTTCCCTTCATCTGCACAGGTATCATTAATCTATCAACTATAATGGCCGTACCAGGTCCTGCAGGTCCTGTATCCCGTACACATGACGTGGGCAGTGCACGGCATGCCGCTAGTTTTTATTCTGAGTGCTCTTATATACGGTGTTAGTTTTACACAATGTTGAGCCTGTGATCTGCAGAGTGAAATGTCTGACTGCTAGAACAGAAGTATACGGCAGATTCTACAGCATGGATACATAAAGGACGTCCTGGGGGAATATACCTCCCTCCAACACTCGTCCAGTCCCTGCCTCACACTAGAGACATTTATAATAACTCCAGGACTATGGAGCTGGTCATTTTCTCATAATCTGTGGCCATTATTAGTGATCTCGCATTGTACGGTAATATCACCCTGGAGGTTGTGATGTATTTAGTGTAATAGCGCCATCTAGAATATACAGTATATATCAGGCGATACCATGCTTTCTATAGTTAGTCGTCTTATGTGCCCTCTATAGCTATCTATTATACTTTATATTTCTTTATAATAATTTATAATAAATTACTCGATAGTTTTACAGCTTTATGATGTTTATTAATCTGCTGTAATTATAAAAGAAAGTCCAACCTTACAGTGGACACAGGTGGAAGTGTCCTCCATGATGGTGCAGGCTGAGGTGGAGCAAGTATATAGTCAGTGGGGGATCAAGATGACCAGTATTCCCCAGGGTTCCTTGTTATCAGGGAGGGACCCGGTGTATGCAATCAAAAGATCTTATCCTCTGACTGGCTGTGTGCCATCAACAGGTAATGATCCTCTGTCCGGCTGTGTGCCATCAACAGGTAATGACCATCCGGCTGTGTGCCATCAACAGGTAATGATCCTCTGTCCGGCTGTGTGCCATCAACAGGTAATGACCCTCTGGCTATGGCCATCAACTGGTCATCACCCTCCAGCTGTGTGCCATCAACAGGTAATGACCATCCGACAGTGCGCCATGAACAGGTAATGACCATCCGGCTGTGTGCCATCAACAGGTAATGATCCTCTGTCCGGCTGTGTGCCATCAACAGGTAATGACCCTCTGGCTATGGCCATCAATAAGTCATCACCCTCCGGCTGTGTGACATCAAATGTTTTTATCTTCTGTCCAGTTTTGTGCCATCAAGAGGTAATGACCCTCCAGCTGTGGGCCATCAACAGGTCATCACCCTTCGGCATTTAGGCTTCTTGTCTTCTGTAAGATGCGATTCTTGAGTCTCCTGATGTTAAAAAATATTTAAAAAATCACCGATTAAACTAATAATCTATCTAGTACATAAGCATCACAATTTATAATCTATCTAGTGCATAAGTATGACAATTTAGCTCACAGAACATACACTATGCTAAAACATTAGACCCTACAAGCAGAAATTTGCTAAACTAACATAAATATAAGTGACAAATCAGTAGAAAAATCGCTACCAATGGCACAGCTCTCTTCACATCAACCTGTAACCATAGTAGATAAGAAATAGAGGACAATGCTCATAGTCAGTTATCAACAATTCGGCATGGGGCATCCCACCAGAGACATTATAATATCTAGTAGATTATAGATGGCAATAGAATTTACCAACAAGCACATAGTAAGCCAAACTCAAGTACATAGTATGCCAAACCTCGACACTTTTTCCTAAAATAGGTTCATCAGAAGCACATACTAGACAGTGATACTTAGCAAAGCGTTCATAGATATATGCGCCATATGATAAGGTGCTAAAGTGCAAGTGTGTGACAAAATATCCATTCGATTTCAGGTGCAATGCTGCATTGTATGTAGTAAGATGGTGCCCATCAGACAGCATGTATAGGACTAACCTGTGCTGAAAACACGAGCAATGGGAAAGTTCAAGCAGTTGCCTTCTCAATCTTCCTCACCTCTAAGACATCTAAGGAAACATCTTCTCCTCTTGATTTTGGGTGGAGGTGTTGTAGGCATTTCAGGCTCTGGCATTCTAGGTTCTGACATACTAGGTTCTGACATGGTAGGTTCTGGTGTTCTAGGTTCCGGTGCTCGTGGCTCTGGAATTCGGGATTGTTGGTTTCTCTGAAAAATCAGTAACCTCTCTTTATGCTCCGTGGAACTTCGAGCTCTTCTTCCTATATTGTTGTGAGGGATCGTTCTGACCCAGACAATATCACTGAACGCCACTTTATAGTTGCAACTAGGAACCTTTTTCGCATCCTGCGGTGCAGGAGCCATGGATGGAGTAGAACATTTGCCATTGGGCAGGACAGGTGTTCTCCTGGAGTCTTGCTCCTGAATCTGAGGGATGCAAATCGGCTCCTTACAAGCACTTTGTTCCTTCAGAATGGTTTTGTTCTCAGGAGTTTTCTGATTGTTTCACCAGGTTCAGACATTGCCCACTTGCTCAGGACAAGACTTAAGGCCAAATACTCTAGTATTGTCAGTAGTGTCATCACCGCAATAAAAACTGCGTCACAGAAGAGCCAAAGAGGAAGATTGATGGAAGCTTGATAGGTGCTACTCCTGAGATCCACGGGTAGTGGGTCATCCTATAATAAAGAAAAAAAAACATAATAAAGTCCTGTATATTTTATACCCAATCCAGTCAAACAGAGAGCCCTTGTTATTATACAGTGATGGATACATTATCAAGCAACTTTCAGAAATATCCCATTGAGAAGATCAGGAAGAAGTTTGGGATTCACCTCCGGGGTCCATGGAATATTATTTACAGCTGGACTTTCATATGACGGACGGTCACGTGTCCAGCATAAGAAGTCCTGCAAGAGGCGATATTCTCATTAGCTGATCCTTGTGACCTCCATATTGATGAGAACATACTCGCCCTCAGTGTACTGTAATGTGGGGGGTAGAGCAACGTAAAGCACAGAAATGATAGGATGATACTCATCACCTCCAGAGGTCTCTCAGCACCAAGGTATGGTCAATGAGATACAAGCTGCAGATGGGCCGAGGCTTCTAATATACCCAGGGGTGACATCACAAAGCCCTCTGTGACATCATTGCACAGTTCTATCCATCATGTCACTGATACTTTGGACCTAACTAAATGTCTAAAAGAGAACCCTTCCACATGATTTCCAATCACGGAGCAGCTTCAGTTTTTCAAGAAAAGTTTAAAAAATATAATCTGTGCTGTGATTGGTCACAATGGCACATGAAGCAGAACGTCTTTAGATCTTTTAAAGGGAAAGTGTCAGCAATTTTTTTACAATTGTAAAATTGTAAAGTATTTATATTTATATATAAATACACATATATATTTAAAAAGGTTTTAATGGTATAAAATCTGAAAAAAATATTTTAACTGTTTTGATGTTTTCATCTTGTAAACACTAGGGGGAGCAGCTGCTGACATTTCCATGAAAACAGAATACAGCTAGCTCGCATTACGACTGCAGTAAAAGTGGGTGGGATCTGCTCACATGGGTGTGATGTCACTCCTCCCCTTCTGGGCGTTTGCAAAAAGGTAAATGAGACTGTAGTTTAGGATCACAGTGCGGAGCGATCACTGGTGACTGCAAAGTGATATATAAGGGACAACACCAAAGTCATTAATCACTACAAGGACAAAGCAGGAATGTGGGAGTCAGAGGGGTCACCCCACACTTATATCCCCTCTGACTGTCACTTCCTAAGCTCCTTTCCCTGCCATAACCTCTTATTCCCGCAGGTAAATTCTTACAGGACCCCCCTCCCCATCCCCTTCCCCTGCCGCAGCTGATTCTAAACGTCCTCCATATGTAATAATAGACAGGTACTCACCGGCAGCCTATGGTAATTCACAGGGTAGAACAGGGTACAGCACAGAAACAATATGGCGATCCTCATTGTCTCCAGGGGGTATCTCAGCACCAAGATATGGCCAATGAGATATGAGCTCCAGGTGGATGGAGCCCCCTTATATACCCCAAGGGTGACATCACAACGCCCTCTGTGACATCATCACCCACAACATTCCGTCACATGACATCACCCAGCACCAGCATCATGTGACCCAGCATAAATAGAAAGTCCTTGTTGCCTATAGCAACTATTCAAAACTAAGTTTAAACTTTTCCAACAGCTAAAGGCGGCTCTGTGATGGCAGTTTCTTCTTGTGGACGGTTGTGATAAATCTGCAGAACATCTACATAACGCGACATGTAGAAAATCCTGTCTTTTCCCCTCTGTTCTTTCTCTGGTGCTACAGAGACGGATAGAAGGAGCTTTTCCAGACCTTACAGTGCACAATATGGGACCTAATCACTGATATCCCAGATCTCCTCAGTACAAGCATACCGCCAACCTATGAGGACTAGAAAGAGGGCGAAACCATGCGGCACGCGTAGTCTGGCCACGCCCCTATCCACACCCCAAGCCACGCCCTTTTTATACCTTGGCAGGAGGAGATGTCTGTACAAAGCGCAAGTTATCAAAAGGCTGAAGGAACACTTTATCAACATGAATGAAGGTTTTGAAGGGCATCCACTGTCCCGGCACTACCGGAAGTTCCACAACCAATCTTATAAGGACACTAAGTTTTGTGGGATCCGATTAGTCCCCAGAAAATGGAGGGGAGGTGATTACCTGAGATTAATGTCGCGGATGGAATCCAAATGGATCTTCACATTAAATAGCTTGGCTCTGAAGGGCCTTAATCACGAGAGTCAGCTGTATGCCTTCAACTCGCAGCGGTATATACTGTATGTATTTTTTATCCCAGTACCAATTGAACATTTACATTGCACTTTTATGAACCTCCTTATATTTTATCAATATAATATGTCTTTTGGATATATTCCTTTGAATCCACCTATTTTATATATGTATTTGTTTCTATACATTGATACCCCTATTGGAGATACAATATAATGTTTTTATTTTTCTCTTTCATTTTTTCCTTTTTACCTCTGGATGGTACTAAGTGCCGAATTTATACTATCCTGGTAATATACACTGATTAACAGACTGTTTTTTATAGCCATCAGAAATATAAGTATATAATTTTTATTCATTTTTAACTAATTGTGAAAGTTTGAACAAAGTCTTTTTTATTATTATTTTTTTCACACACAGTCTATTCTTATTGGAATTCTATCTTAGTTCTATTGCACCTCTATATGTCCTTTTGCACCGTCTTGATAGTATTGGATCTTCCTCCATTTCTTTGGTTGTATTATCTTTGTGGGGGGCGTTTGGACTTTATTAGGTTACCAGTTTGACTACCAGCGAAAAGCTGACGAAGAGGAACTGTGAGTCCTCGAAACGCGTAGTTTTTTTTGGCCTATACAGGACATCGAAGGAGAAGGAGAGAGTCAATGCACAGGGATAAGCCCTCCTGATATCCAGAAGATATATATAACCATATCATATTATTGATACAAAATATAAATGCACAGAGTCAATACAATCACTTAAAAACACCAAACCCCATCCTTACTTTGCAGGATACCTATTCCAAAGGTGTATCTAGGTTTTCTGGCACCCGGTGCAGCAGGGGCTGGCTGGCACATTTTAGCCTGGGGGGCAAGCACACAGCAGTGGCCCATGAGTAGCGGCCCATCCTTAACATGTTTATTACCAGATGCATCATAAGCCTATATTCACACAACCGTATTGTCTAAGTGTTGCCCGTGAAAAGAGCTGACAGCACTTGGACCAGTTCAGATGAGTGTTTGTAGTGGTCAGACATAGTACATATTATTCTTATGTATTACTATTTTTAAAGCAGATATACCTTTTTAGAGATGTAGTACCAGGGGCGGACCTACCACCCGTGCAGCCGGTTCATTGAACGGGGGCCCCCGAGGGAGAGCGGGCCCCTCCAGCCTCCAGCAGGGCCGCCATCATGGCATGACTGCACTGACTCCAGCATGGGGCCCGGCCGGTCGGGGCCCCCTCGGAGCCCCCCTCTTGTGCGTCTCATCATGGGCCCCCCCCCGCAGGACCCCCCGCCGTCACATGACCGAAGAGCGCAGGGACATCTCCAGTCATGTGACGGCGCCAGCACAATACTTACCCCTCCCCGTGCCTCCGCAGCGTCTGCCGCGTCCTCTGACTGTGACGTCTCAGGTCAGAGGGCGCGGTGACGTCTTTACACCTCGCGCTCTCTCCTGAGCTGTCACATCATAGAGAGGGAAGACGCGCTCAACGCTGGAGTCCGGATTAGCAGCAAGTAAGAAGTGAGGTGAGTATTTGATTTTTTTTTTTATATGTATGGGGGCATGGGGCATTTAATGGTGGGGGGAGAGTGGGTGTGACATCCTGCATGGGGCATTATATGGGGGAGGTGGTGTGACATCTTGCATGGGGCATTATATAGGGGGGGGGGATTGGCAAAGTGCAGCAATACACTGAACTAAAGCGCAGCTGCCGGAAGCTCCTGGACCAGGCCGCGATCGTCAAGGGGTCTATGGTGCCTGCGCCCGCATATGCAGAAAGGACACTGAGGGAATGGAGGACAGGTGAGAAGAGACTTTTTTTTTTCTTATATATGTATGTGAAGAATGGAACAGCGGACATTCCTGCAATATAGGGACCTGAATGGGGACATTCCTACAATATGGGAACCTGGATAGGAACATTCCTACAATGTGGGACCTGGATGGGGACATTCCTACAATGTGGGACCTGAATGGAGACATTCCTACAATATGGGGACCAGGATAGGAACATTCCTACAATGTGGGACCTGAATGGGGACATTCCTACAATGTGGGACCTGAATGGGGACATTCCTACAATATGGGAACCTGGATAGGAACATTCCTACAATGTGGGACCTGGATGGGGACATTCCTACTATGTGGGACCTGAATGGGGACATTCCTACAATATGGGGACCTGGATAGGAACATTCCTACAATGTGGGACCTGGATGGGGACATTCCTACAATGAGGGACCTGAATGGGGACATTCCTACAATATAGGGACCTGGATAGGAACATTCCTACAATGTGGGACCTGGCTGGGGACATTCCTACAATGTGGGACCTGAATGGAGACATTCCTACAATATGGGGACCTGGATAGGAACATTCCTACAATGTGGGACCTGGATGGGGACATTCCTACTATGTGGGACCTGAATGGGGACATTCCTACAATATGGGAACCTGGATAGGAACATTCCTACAATGTGGGACCTGGATGGGGACATTCCTATAATGTTGGACCTGAATGGAGACATTCCTACAATATGGGGACCTGGATAGGAACATTCCTACAATGTGGGACCTGAATGGGGACATTCCTACAATATAGGGACCTGGATAGGAACATTCCTACAATGTGGGACCTGGATGGGGACATTCCTACAATGTGGCACCTGAATGGGGACATTCCTGCAATATGGGGACCTGGATGGGGACATATCTACAATGTGGGGACCTGGATAGGGACATTCCTACAATGTGGGGACCTGGATGGGGACATATCTACAATATGGGGAACTGGATTGGAACATATCTACAATGTGGGGACCTGGATAAGAACATTCCTACAATGTGGGGACCTGGATAGGAACATTTCTACAATGTGGGGACCTGGATGGGGGACATTCCTACAAGATGGGGACATTATAACAAGATGGGGACCTAGATGGGGGACATTACGACAAGATGGGGACCTGGATGGGGGACATTACGACAAGTTGGGGACCTGAATGGGGGACATTACGACAAGATGGGGACCTGGATTGGGCATTACTACAAGATGAGGACCAGGATGGTGCATTACTACAAGTTGAGGACCAGGATGGGGCATTACTACAAGATGAGGACCAGGATGGTGCATTACTACAAGATGAGGACCAGGATGGGTCATTACTAAAAGATGAGGACCAGGATGAGACATTACTACAAGATGAGGACCAGGATGAGGCATTAGATGAGGCATTACTACAAGATGAGGACCAGGATGAGTCATTAACCCCTTTACAACCCAAGGTGGTTTGCACATTAATGACCAGGCCAATTTTTACAATTCTGACCACTGTCACTTTATGAGGTAATTACTCTGGAACGCTTCAACGGATCTCCCTGATTCTGAGACTGTTTTTCGTGACATATTGTACTTCATGATTGTGGTAAAATTTCTTCGATATCACTTGCGTTTATTTGCAAAAAAAATGGAAATTTGGCAAAAATTTTGAAAATTTTGCAATTCTCAAAATTTTAATTTTTATGCCCTTAAATCAGACCACATCATATTTAAAGTCACTTTGAGGGGTCTTTATGACAGAAAATACCCAAAAGTGATGCCATTCTAAAAACGGCACCCCTCAAGGTGCTCAAAACCACATTCAAGAACTTTATTAACCCTTCAGGTGCTTCACAGGAATTTTTGGAATGTGGAAGAAAAAAAATTAACATTTAACTTTTTTCACAAAAATGTTACTTTAGACCCAATTTTTTTTATTTTCGCAGGGGTAACAGGAAAAAATAGACCCCAAAATTTGTTGATCAATTTCTCATGAGTAAGCAGCTACCCCATATGTGGGGGAAAACCACTGTTTGGGCGCACAGCAGGGTTCGGAAGGGAAGGAGCGCCATTTGAATTTTTAAATGTAAAATTTGCTTGAATAATTAGCGGACGGCATATTGCATTTGGGGAGCCCCTGATGTGCCTAAACAGTGGAAACCCCCCACATGTGACCCCATTTTGGAAACTATACCCCTCAGGGAACTTATCTAGATGTATGGTGAGCACCTTGAACCCCCAGGTGCTTCACAGAAGTTTATAACATGGAGCCGTGAATATAAAAAAATCAAATTTTTTCCACAACAATGATGTTTTAGCCACAATTTTTTTATTTTCACAAGGGTAAGAGGGGAAAATGGACCCCAAAAACTTTTGTGCAATTTCTCCTGAGTACGCCAATACCCCATATGTCAGGAAAATACAGTGTTTGAGCGCACGGCAGAGTTCAGAAGGGAAGGAGCACTGTGTGACTTTTTGAACGCAAAATTGGCTGGAATCGATAGCGGACGCCATGTCGCGTTTGAAGAGCCCCTGATGTGCCTAAATAGTTGAAACCCCCCACAAGTGACCCCATTTTGGAAACTACACCCCTCAAGGATTTTATCAAGGGGTATAGTGAACATTTTGAACCCAGAGGTACGACACAAAATTTGATGACATTAGGTCATCATATTGAATAAGTTTTCATTAGTCTTGAGTGCAAGTGCTCACTACTTGAGTTTGCATCGGGTACTCAGGTATGCACCATGTATCACAGGTGCTCAAGTGAAATGCTCGAGTCCCCTCCCGCATGTTTCACGGTTATTAGACACCCCCAAAAAAACATGCGGGGATCGCTCGAGCATGGCAGGCAATCCCCGCGAGGTTATTTTGGCCGCGAAGCATATGGGGCGGAGACTCGAGCACCCGCGATGCTCAATGCATACCCGAGTACCCGATGCAAACTCAAGTAGCGAGCATTTGTGTTCAACACTAGTTGCCATATCGTCATCTTTTTTTTTTTTTTTATAAAAAAAAAAAACATTCCTTACCCCCAACCCTAACACTACTCTGCTTCAGCCCTCAGGTCCCGTTGCCAGTTACCTGCCAGATACCTGCCAGATTCCTGCCAGTCTGCTGTCTAATTCCTGCCTGATATCCTGCTACCTGCCTGCTAGCCTGAGGTCCGACGGTCTGCCTTCCAACTTCTGTCAGTCTGTCTAAGGACCAGCTTGCCCGCTCACCTGGGAGCGCACATCTTCTACCTGCCTGCTTGCCTGAGGTCCGACGGTCTGCCTTCCAACTCCTGTCAGTCTGTCTAAGGACCAGCTTGCCCTCTCACCTGGGAGCGCTCATCTGCTGCCTGTCTGCTAGCCTACCAGGAGGCTCTGCCGTCACGTGCTGTGACCACCCGCCTGTCCTGACCCCAACCCTAACATTAGCACAACCCTAACCCCAACCCTAGTCCTAGTGTTTATTTTTTACGCCGTTCCTCGTGTATAAGTGATTAGACGACCTTATTCTTCGGGTCGGTGCGACTACAGAGATACCAGAATGATATCGGGTTTTTATGATTGACAGCTGTCACACACTATAAGACACATATTTTGTAAAATCTAGTTTTTGCATCGCCATATTTTGAGAGCTATAATTTTTCCATATTTTGGCCGACAGAGTCATGTGATGGATTTTTTTTTGCGGGACAAGTTGACGTTTTTATTGGTGCCATTTTCAGGCACGTGACATATTTTGATCGCTTTCTATCAGCTTTTGGGAGGCAGAATAAACAAAAACCTACAATTCAGGAATTGTTTTTTTTTTTTTTTTTTTTTTATTCTACTCCGCGTGTGGTAAAATTGATAAGGTAGCTTTATTCTTCGGGTCAGTACGTTTACAGCGGTACCACATTTATATCGTTTTTCTATGTTTTGGAACTTTTACACAATAAAAGACATTTTATAGAAAAAATTATTTGTTTGCATCGCTTTATTCTGAGAGCTATAACTTTTTGAATTTTCGGATTATGGAGCTGTATGGGGGCTTCTTTTTTGCGGGACAAGATTACGTTTTCAGCGGTACCATTTTTATTTATATTCATCTTTTTGATCGCGTGTTATTCCATTTCATGTTTGGCGGTATGATGATAAAGCATTGTTTTTTGCTTCGTTTTTTTTTTTTACCGTGTTCAATGAAGGGGTTAACTAGTGGGACAGTTTTATAGGTCAGGTCGTTCCGGACGCGGCGATACCAAATATGTGTACTTTTATTGTTTTTTTTTTTTTTTTCATAATAATATTTATTGATGGGTACATTACATTTTTATTTTTGGTGGATTATTTTTTTTATTCTTTTTTTATATTTTTACAATTTTTTTAAAAAAAAATTTCACTTTCTGAGAGGTTTTACACTTTTTTACTTTGTCCCACTCTGGGACTTTCACTTTTTTTATTCTGATCGCCTGCATAGCATAGGGATGGAGCACCATCCCTGACCCATGCAGGCAGTCAGCGCTGCACAGTGAGAAGATTGTTCGGTCATGCACTGCGCATGACCAAACAATCTTCCTGCTGTCTGGTGACCCGGATGTTGTCATGACGACATCGGGTCATCATGGCAACACCCGGGAAGCCGCGGCAGACAGCGCTGGAGGCCGGAAGAGGAGGTGAGTATTGCGATCACCTCCCCTTGCCACCGCAATGCTGCGATCGACTTCGATCGCAGCATTGCAGGGGTTAATGGGCCGGGAGCGGTGCGGGACCGCTCCCTGCACATAGTACCGGGTGTCAGCTGTGACAATCAGCTGACACCCGGCGGCGATCGCCATGACGTACTAATACGGGCCAGGCTCTTAAAGCCCAGGGCACAGACGCGTATTAGTACGTCATGGGCTGTAAAGGGGTTAATACAAGATGAGGACAAATTCAAAAGGTGTATAGAAAAAAAAATGATATCACTAAAAATGTAATTTTGTCATGCAAAGAATGCGGCCCATCTACCCAGCCGAGTTTGAGACCCTTGCTTTATAAAGTATCTTTGCTTAACAAACAGTTGTTTCTGAGAAGCTAATGATAGCAAATGATCAGGCAATATTTTCTGTGCATTTTCCCATTTCATTCTACTTGTGCCTCCTTTTCGCAAACATTCTGTTGCAATTTTTAGGTTAACTCCTTTATTTTGGATTTTATCTTATTGATCTCCCCTATGCATATTCCTCGTACATATGCTTTCATAGCATCCCATATAAATCTCGTAGATGACGACCCATCATTAAAACGAAAATATTCTAAGATTCTAGAGCTAAGAGTAGGACCAATTAGTTGCAGCCAAAAAGGATTGATGTACCATGTATATTCCCCCGGAGACCTCACAGCACCCATCTGCAGTTGTACCTGTATAGGCGAGTGGTCAGAGACACTCCTTGGCAGATACCTCACCGATTTAATACAGGGTATGATTGATTCAAAGCCAATAGCTTGGTCTATTCTTGACAAAGAATGATGGGAGGCGAAGTAACAGGAATATTGTCTGACATCAGGGTGCCGTATTCTCCATAGGTCCACTATGCCTACCTCCTCTAGCAGATAATGTAGAGATGTATATTGTGCATTTTGAAAAATATTTCCAGTATGGAATTTATCCCAGAAAGGGTGGAGGTAGGTGGTAAAATCCCCTCCCCCTGCGAGGTTGGGATTTAGGAGGATGTTAGTTTTAGATCAGTTGCAGAACGGAGGGCACGGGAGGGGTGATAGACAGAAATGAGGGATGAGATATAGGGTGGTGCAGAACTGTGGAGGGCTTTATGGATGAGAGAGATGAGTTTGTATTGTATTCTGTGGTGAATGGGTAACCAGTGCAATGACTGGCACTGGTTAGAGCCGTTGGTGAAGCGGCCTGATAGAAATACGACCCTGGCTGCTGCATTCAGAATGGATTGGAGAGGAGAGAGTTTGTTTAGAGGGAGACCGATTAGAAGAGAGTTGCAGTAGTCCAGACGAGAGTGAATAAGAGCGACAGTAAGAGTTTTTGCAGTATCAAAGGTGAGAAAATGTGGGGTTCTGGAGATGTTTTTAAGGTGCAGGTGACATGAGTGAGTGAGTGATTGTAGCCCAGTCAAGAGAGCTTGTAAAAGAACTTCTACATGATGTTTCAAGGATGGAAAGAGACTGCCATCTACTGGCCAGACGCAGTCAAGCTGAACCAAGATATGCAAGGGAAGTTGCAGGGAGAGCAAGTTCAGACGCTGGTCCTGATCAGGTGACTTCCAGGAAGGAGTTCCGGAAAATAAGAGGCCAGCGCGCCCAATCTGAGGGGTCTTTGGCGCCAAGCAGCAGAAAGGAGCAGATGTGTTCCCTGCGTCCTGAGAAACCCCTCGTGACAGGCCTAAGCCAGAGGCCTGTGAGGTGCCACAGCCGGGCACCGGTAAAAGAGCTCCGGATATCTCATAGAATCATAGAATCATAGAATCATAGAA
This sequence comes from Phyllobates terribilis, assembly GCF_046119375.1. Lineage (NCBI taxonomy): Eukaryota > Metazoa > Chordata > Amphibia > Anura > Dendrobatidae > Phyllobates > Phyllobates terribilis. The sequence goes on from NW_027363463.1 coordinate 360,940, forward strand.
TGGTAGAGTTGGAAGGGACCTCCTGGGTCATCTGGTCCAACCCCCTGCTCAAAGCAGGATTCACTAGATCATCTCAGACAGATGTCTGTCCAGCCTCTGTTTGAAGACGTCCATTGAAGGGGAACTCACCACCTCTCGTGGCAGCCTGTTCCACTCATTAATCACCCTAACTGTCAAAAAGTTTTTTCTAATATCTAATCTGTGTCTCCTCCCATTTAGTTTCATCCCATTGCTTCTAGTCTTTCCTTGTGCAAATGAGAATAAAGATGATCCTTCTACAATGTGACAGCCCTTGACATATTTGTAGACAGCTATTAAGTCTCCTCTCAGTCTTCTTTTTTGCAAGCTAAACATTCCCAAATCCTGCAACCGTTCCTCATAGGACATGGTTTGCAACATCTCGCGGATGTTACCTGAGTGCTGTGCCTGCTGAGGAGACTAGGAACCTAATTGCGGTGCTGAGTGAGTTCGCGGAACCCGACGTCGCCCGCCGACAGACGAGGCCTGGACCCCCCTATCTAAGGCTCGAGAGACTGCCTCCAACAGCCAAGCAGAGAGGAGTTGAGAGACGGTTGCCCCAGGAAAGTCACGCCAGCGGAAGCGGAGGAGATGCATACGACAACAGGGCCGTCACTTCCACTGTTCACCCACCGTACCGGGGACAATAGGGTTTAGATAATCAGGTTGGGAGGGGATCGGTTGGGACTAAAGGAGCACAACGTGATCTAATTGAATTTATACAGAAGAGACTCACGGCCTAGCGTGAATAACCGATGACCCCCGCTAGGGCCAAATGTACAGTTAAAGAACTTACGTGGTGTCTCCCATGACTGAGGGCATCACCCTACTTAAGAGACTTCGCCTTACTTAAGAGACTTCACCTTACTTAAGAGACTTCACCCTACTAAAGAGACTGCACCTTACTTAAGAGACTTCACCTTACTTTGAGAGGCTTCACCTTACTTTGAGAGACAGCGTCTTATTTTGAGAGATTATGCCTTTTGATGATATATTGAATTACTGTTCATTACCCTTGTTACTAATCCCTTGTTCAGAATACCTGTTGCATAAAATTGTTTATTTTCATCTCAGACTGTTCTCGCCTTGTGTCTCTGTGCGTTGCATTCCCGCACCTGCATTATATTTGGCGTAGTCGGCAGGATGCAACAGTCAGACGCAGAGATGGGGGATCAGTCTGTGGCTGGGTCCGGTTGGACCCATATACCCCTGGGGGCTATGCTCAGCCATCTTCCCAAGTTTTCAGGGGATGGCATGTCACTGTGGGACTGGGTAGAAAGACTGAGAAGTATGCTACGGATGTACCCCCTTGATCCCCTAGCCCAGGCGGAGCTGGCCCTCCTAACCCTTGATGGAGAGGCCCGACAGACTGTGATGTACCGCCCACCTGGGGACCGTGACACCGTGGATAAAGTGATAAAAATTTTAGAGGACATGCACGGTGACACTACAGATTTGGGACACTTGCGCTTACGGTTGTTCCAGTGGGTCCAAGGGGAAAATGGGACAGTAAATCAGTATGTTAATGCGTTGCAGGAAGTGACGGCCCATATCACTAAGAAAGCTCGAGATGGGAACCAAGGACTGGGACCATTGGATGAAGTGTTGCGTGACCAACTGATTGCCGGCTTGAAAGACCCTTCCCTGAGGCAGATCCTGAAGGAGCGGCTGCGATTGAGCCCTGATATGGGCTTCCTGGAGGTAGGGGCTGAAGCTAGAGTGCTGGAGAGAGAAGTTCCTGTTCTCAAAGCCATAGTTAGAAGTCAAGAGGCAATTGCTCCTGGATTCACTAACCAAGAGCCTGATTGGGTACGGAAAATATGTCAGGAAATTCGAGACATTCAGGGTGAGCTGAATGCTATTAGAAAGCCCCCTACTGCCCCCTTGCCGACGGACCGTACTGCTCAACGCGGACGGAGACCAGAACGAGAGAGACGTTCCTACCCGGCCCCAGCACGGCATGTACACGACCTATCGGCAGAAAGAGGACCGGAGTGCTGGACTTGCGAAGGTAGGGGGCATATCTCCAAAGACTGTCCCAACCGAGAAAGGAGGAGGAGGGGACAGCCGTTAAACTAAAATGCCCCACGGTTATGGAGCATACCGTGGGGTCTTGTGCTTCAGAGAGTAGAAGAGGGAGCTCTGAAGACATTGTCTCCGAGAGGCCCATCATCTGGGCTGAATTCAATTGGCAGCGGATCCGCTGTTTGATGGACACCGGGTCTCAAGTTACCACTATGCCTGAAACGTATTTCCAAAGTCACTTTCCTGAAGTCACTCGTTCCTGCCGAGAACCCACTGTCAAATTGGTGGCGGCCAATCCACTACCTATCCCAGTAGCGGGAGTAGTATGGATGTCCATGCGGGCATGTGGAAAGGACCTCGGTCGAAAAGGGATCGTACTAACCACAGGGCCCGGAGGCGATGGGCCCATTGTAACCCTGGGCATGAATGTGCTGAAAGAAGTCAGACAGTTCCTGGCTGAGGGCTGTAGCAAAAACAACTGGACCCGCGCCACTCGAGACCCAGCTAGCAAGAGAGTGTTCCAACACCTCGTGCGGGTCAGCTAGATTCAAAAATTGCCCGCTACCTCTCAGTACCTTGGCAAGGAATCGATACCGCCCGAAGCCACAATGACACTGCCGGTGGGACAGACTGTACTTACGTTGCCGGTGCTGGCACATGTGTACTTAGAGGGCGTGGACATTCAAACTGAACCGATGGAAGGAGAAGAAGCGCCCTCTGGACTCCTGATTGCTCGAACCCTGGCCACCGTGCGGCACGGCCGTGTACCCGTGCGCTGCATCAATTTAGGTGGCACCAGTTTACAGTTGTTGCCCCGACAAGAGGTGGCGCGAGTGTACATAATGCCAGAGGCCCTTACTAGAGCGGACGCTATAGGGCTGGCACCTGTGGAAGGAAAACCATGGACCCTGGAGGTGTCCCTCAACAGCCAGGAGAATGGAAGAGAACCGTTGGCTGGACGCCACCTTCTGGAAGAAATGGAGGCTAATCTGACTGAGTTTTCTGCTGGACAACTAAGGCAGATCGAACAACTTCTACAGCGATATCAGGGAGTGTTTGCACAGCATGAAGATGATTTCGGGTGCACTCGGGACATTCAGCACGAAATACCCACCGGAAATACAGCTCCCATCCGAGAGAGATATCGGCAGATGCCGCCTCAAATGTACCAGGAGGTGAAAGAGCTGTTGGCCCACATGTTGCAGAACGGTGTGATCCATGAAAGTCAGAGCCCCTGGGCAGCTCCGATCATGCTGGTCCGAAAGAAGGATGGTACCCTGAGATTTTGCGTGGACTATCGAAAGCTGAATGCCTGTACAGTCCGGGACTCCTATCCACTCCCCCGAATCGAAGAGTCTCTATCTGCACTAGGAAGCGCCAAATTCTTCTCTTCCCTCGACCTGGCCAGTGGCTATTGGCAGGTCCCAGTAGCTGAGAAGGATCGTCCGAAGACCGTTTTTGTTCTCCCTATGGGCCTGTTTGAGTTCAATCGGATGCCGTTCAGACTAACAAATGCACCAGGGACCTTCCAAAGGCTGATGGAGAGATGCTTGGGGGACCTCAACTTTAAAGCCACTTTAATATATCTGGACGATATAATTATCTATTCCGCTACTTTTGAGGATCATCTCCGCCGATTGGAACAAGTGTTAGAATGGCTTCAGAGACACGGCCTGAAAATTAAGCCTCGAAAGTGTCGTCTCTTCAAACAAGAAATTGAGTATCTGGGGCACACTGTGTCCAGTGCAGGAGTACACCCCACTGCAGAGAAAGTAGCTGCCGTCCAGAAGTGGCCCACGCCCGCCAACCTAAGGGAACTGAGGGTGTTCCTGGGGCTTGCTGGATACTACCGCAGATTCATTAAAGACTTCGCTAAGATTGCGATTCCGCTCAATGAATTGCTGAGAGGAACAGCTGGGGGAGCCAAGCGACAGCCCATCCAGTGGGGCCCACGACAAGAAGAGGCATTCCGAGCATTGAAAATGGCGCTAACAGATGCCCCAATCTTGGCCTATGCCGACTTTTCGCAGCCTTTCGTGTTGTACACCGATGGAAGCTTGCATGGACTGGGAGCAGTGCTGGCTCAAGTACAAGGAGGAAAAGAGCGAGTGATCGCGTATGCCAGCAAGTCACTCCGAGATACAGAGAAGAATCCGGAGAACTCCAGTTCGTTTAAGCTGCAGCTACTAGCACTGGTGTGGGCCATGACCGAGAAATTTGCTGAGTACTTGTCAGGGTCAGAAGTGCAAGTGCGGACAGATAACAACCCTTTGGCCCACTTGGAGAAGGACAGCGGTGGGTCGCAAGGATGTCCAAATACCAGTATAAGATTGCCTATCGGTCCAAGGCCCTGAACACCCATGCCGATGCCCTGTCCCGGGTCACTCAGGCGGGGCCGAAAGAGGACAGAGATGAGGAGCTCGAAGGCGACGAGATTCCGGATTTCAGCCAGTTCGTCGCTGCCCAAGAGACCAGAGAGGAGCCGAAGCCCTCTCAGATTCTGGGCCGTTCAAGAGACGAATGGATACATCTGCAGCAATCCGATCTGGAGTTAGCAAAATTGAGGGAATGGGTCGCCCTTAATCAAAGACCCGACCAGGAAACCAGAGCTGCTTCACTTCCAACTACCCTACAAATCCTAGGTTAGTGGGAGAGGCTTCTCCTGAAGGATGGCTTGCTATGCCGAAGAATCCAGCTGCCTCGAGAGTTTGATGTTACCTGGCAGGTGGTAGTTCCAGGAGCGCTAGTAACACAGCTAGCCCAAGAAGATCATAGAAGAGGTGCTCACTTCGGAGTAGAAAAGACCTTTCGGTGGTTGTAACGGCTGGTGTATTGGCCTCAACTGCAGCAAGAAGTCGAGGGAGTCTGCCGAGCATGTCGCCAGTGTGAGTTGAATAAGCCCCCGGAACAAAGAGCTCCCATTCAGACCATCCGAACTTCTGCCCCCTTGGAGGTCTTGATGGTTGACTACTTGATGATAGGAACTTCATACAATGGTTATGGACACTGTTTGGTCATGACTGATCACTTCACCAAGTTCGCAGTAGTGACGCCTACTAAAGACCAGATGGCAGAAGCCGCAGCTAAGGCCATCTGTCAAGATTTCATCCGGATTTATGGGTGCCCGAAGCGAATACATTCTGACCAGGGGGCCTGCTTCCAAGGGCGAGTGATGGATGAGTTGTACCGCATCTATGGAATAGACCGTTCCCGAACAACGCCCCTACCACCCGCAAGGGAAGGGCGCATGCGAGCGCTTTAACCGAACCCTGTTGCAAATGTTGCGAACGCTGGAAGAGGACAAAAAGATGAAGTGGCCCGAATATGTGTCCGAGCTGGTGTGGGTGTATAATAATCGAGTTCATGCGACCACCGGCTACACCCCTTACATGTTGCTGTTTGGAAGAAGTGGCCGAGAAATCACTGAACTGGAGCTAGATTCGAGAACACCGGCGTCGGCTCCATACAGTGAGAAGACTGGTTGCTCAGAAGTTTCAGGAAGTAGAGCATGCAGTTCGGCCCCCGACGACAGGTGGATCACTTCAGCCAGGAGACCGAGTGCTGGTGAGGGCTAAACGATTTGGAAGTAAACTGGACCATAGTTGGGAGGCGATACCATATCGGGTGGTGAAGAAAGTTCACCCAGACAACCCAGTCTACGAGGTTAGGCCCGAAGGGGATGATGCCGCGACACCCAGGGTGTTGCACCGTAATATGCTGCGACCTTGCTCCTCTGAAGCAGAAGTCTGTAACGGAGTTGGGCCCCCAGACGTATTGGCTGAAGTGCCACATGCAGGAACCTTAGGGGATGAAGAAGGATGGGCCACAATGCAGTTGGGCCCATCAGAACCGTTGATGCCAACCCCGAGTGGAATTCCAAATGAGTCGGGAAATGATTTGCAATCCCCAGTGGTTGATTCCTCGGATCTCCGGGAGTCACCTCCGCAAGAAGAGTTCCGCAGAACTGAGCGGGCTAATGCCGGAATCCCTCCTAACCGGTATGCTCAGGAAGAGTTCATCTGGTCTCAAATCCAACAGAAAACGCAGGAGTGTGCCCAACTCCTGTCTGAGCTTGCACTGCCTGGAAGGAGGCATCAGTTCTGCGAGAAGCCCACTCGCCCGAGGACTGGCGAGCAATAAGCAGGGAGGAATGTAGCCCAGTCAAGAGAGCTTGTAAAAGAACTTCTACATGATGTTTCAAGGATGGAAAGAGACTGCCATCTACTGGCCAGACGCAGTCAAGCGGAACCAGGATATGCAAGGGAAGTTGAAGGGAGAGCAAGTTCAGACGCTGGACCTGATCAGGTGACTTCCAGGAAGGAGTTCCGGAAAATAAGAGGCCAGCGCGCCAAACCTGAGGGGTCTTTGGCGCCAAGCAGCAGAAAGAAGCAGACGTGTTCCCTGCATCCTGAGAAACCCCGCGTGACAGGCCTAAGCCAGAGGCCTGTGAGGTGCCACAGCCGGGCACCGGTAAAAGAGCTCCGGATATCTCGCGGATGTTACCTGAGTGCTGTGCCTGCTGAGGAGACTAGGAACCTGATTGCGGTGCTGAGTGTGTTCGCGGAACCCGACGTCGCCCGCCCACAGACGAGGCCTGGACCCCCTATCCAAGGCTCGAGAGACTGCCTCCAACAGCCAAGCAGAGATGAGTTGAGAGACGGTTGCCCCAGGAAAGTCACGCCAGCGGAAACGGAGGAGCTGCATACGTGAACAGGGCCGTCACTTCCACTGTTCACTGTTGGAAGGGGAACGGTTGGGACTAAAGGAGCACAACGTGATCTAATTGAATTTATGCGGAAGAGACTCACGGCCTAGCGGGAATAACCGGTGACCCCCGCTAGGGCCAAATGTACAGTTAAAGAACTTACGTGGTGTCTCCCATGACTGAGGGCATCACCCTACTTAAGAGACTTCACCTTACTTAAGAGACTTCACCGTACTAAAGAGACTGCACCTTACTTAACAGACTTCACCTTACTTTGAGAGACTGCGTCTTATTTTGAGAGATTTTGCCTTTTGCTGATATATTGAATTACTGTTCATTACCCTTGTTACTAATCCCTTGTTCAGAATACCTGTTGCATAAAATTGTTTATTTTCATCTCAGACTGTTCTCGCCTTGTGTCTCTGTGCGTTGTATTCCCGCACCTGCATTACATGATTGTATATGGGGGATAAAGGAAAGTTGTGTGTCAAATATGACTCCAAGACATCGAGCTTGCTGCTTGGGGGTTATGGTGGCGCAACCCAAGAAAATTGAAAAGTCAGGTATAGGTAGGTTAGTAGAGAGAGAAAAAACAAGGAGTTCAGTTTTGGAGAGATTCAGTTTCAGATAGAGGGAAGACATGATGTTAGAGACAGCAGACAGACAATCACTGGTATTTTGTATTAGAGTGGGGGTGATGTCAGGTGAAGAGGTGTATAGTTGGGTGTCATCAGCATTGAGATGGCACTGGAAATCAAATCTGCTGATTGTTTGTCCAATAGGAGCAGTATACAAGGAGAAGAGGAGGGGACCTAGAACTTATCCTTGTGGAACCCCGATAGTAAGAGGAAGATTAGAGGAAGAAGAGCCGGCAAAAGATACCGTGAAGGAGCGGTCAGAGGTAGGAGAAGAACCAGGAGGGAGCGGTGTCCTTGAGGCCTATACAGCGGAGCATAGTGAGGAGGAGCTGATGATCTACAGTGTCAAAAGCGGCAGAGAGATCCAGGAGAAACAGCAGGGAGTAGTGACCATTAGATTTAGCTGTTAGTAGATCATTAGAGACTTTAGTGAGGGCAGTTTCAGTAGAGTGTGAGGAGCGGAAACCGGATTCTAAAGGGTCGAGAAGAGAGTTATCTGAGAGATAGCGGATTAGGCGGGAATGGACCAGGCGTTCCAGGAGTTTAGAGATGAAGGGAGATTAGAGACTGGTCTGTAGTTAGCAGTGCAGTTCTGGTCCAGGGATGGCTTTTTCAGTAAAAGGGTTATGATGGCATGTTTAAGTGAGGAGGGAAAGATACCTGAAGAAAGAGAGAGGTCAAATATTTTAGTTAGGTGGGTAGTGATGTCAAGGTAAAATATATATATTATAGAAAATCAATTAGTTTATTTTAATAGATTACCTAATCAGTGTGAATTAATATAGAGATGATGGATTAATCTATGTGTATGTATGTATGCAAATGTGTATATGCACATTGATTATGTTAATAGTTAATGATATATAACAGTTTCTGTTCTCAGGCTATGTGCCCACGATGCAGAAATGCTCCGGATTTTTCCTGAGCGTTTCTGCATCTTCCTGGCAGAAAAAATGTATGCGGATTGTACATGCGGATTTTACATGCGGATTTTACATGCGGATTGTACATGCGGATTGTACATGCGGATTTTACATGTTGATTGTACATGCTGATTTTACATGCGGATTTTACATGTGGATTGTACATGCGGATTTTACATGCATTTTTCCTGCCAGGGACAAGCGGATGTGAAGCTTTCTTCACATGCATTTCCGCATGCGCATTGAAAAGCGCTTTCCAAGCGATTTTAACATCACTTGGAAAGTGCTTGACAATTTGGTCACACTATATAAATCCATGCAAACGGCATGGATTTATATAGTATGTCCGAAAGAATGTTAAAAAATAAAAAATAAATGTCATACTTACCTTCTGATGGCCCCCGGTGTCTTTATCCGATGCGTCTCAGCTTGCCGGCAGCTCGCGGTACACTGAAGGACCTGCCGTCACATGACTAATTGACGTCAGCGCAGGTCCTTGAGTCCACCGCGATCTGCCGGCAAGCCAAGACAAGCACACCGGGGGCCATCAGAAGGTAAGTATAATATTTATGTTTTATTTTATTCTTTTTTTACAGGTACTATGGTACCTGGGTCCGGAGGAGAGTCTCCTCTTCTCCAGACCCGTGTACCATCCGCACATTGAAACGCATGGAATGCGCATGTACAGATCCAGTGATGCGGATTCCATGCGTTCCAATGCAAGTCAATGACGGCGAAAACGCAGCGCTTCCGCAAAATAATTGATCGTGCTGCGTTTTTTTCCGCAATGATAAGACGCAGCGGAAATTTCTGCAGCATGTGCACAGCACATGCGGATTATCATTGGGGAACATGGCAGGCCTTCTACCAAGCGTTTTTTAAGCGTTTCTGCAGCGGAATTGCAGCTGCGGAAACGCTTAAAAAACGCATCGTGGGCACACAGCCTTATTGTAGACATGAACAACTAAATGATTTCCTGGGAATGACATATGTATGTGCATGGCTGATAACAGAGAGATTCATGTCGAGTTGGCAAAGATGGTGCTGAGAGACGACTTCACCCCTCCCATCAGAATTCCTAAGGTGTTACTGAGGCCAGGAGATACATGGATGAGCAAATTGCAGTGTGCCAAGTTATCAGAAGGAGCAATGAATTTTACTAATGCCACCTAGAAGTAGAATACTATATAACCCCATGTCTACATAATAAAGTACGTCATTTTGCGTGGTTTAGTCTCTGAGTGAAGTTTTTCAACCATATTAGCAAATTTGGTTGATTTGCATTCACTCTGACATCTTTAATTAGGAGAGCAGTTACCTAGTGTATCTTAAATTGGTGAAACCTCCACAGTGACAGCTGGGGAAAGGAACTGAATGAGCTGTGAGGGAATAGGGTCACTGTTGCAGGTTGTAGGGCGGGAAGAAGTGAGGAGTCTGGTCACTTCTTCTTCTGTGACCAGCTCGAAGATGGAAAGTGAACTTGAGGAGCGGGAGGGAAGGGAATCCAGACTCTGAGGGGATTGTGTAAAAATGTCTTGACAGATATGATTGATTTTTTGTAGGAAATAAGTGGCCAGATCGTCAGCGCTTAGGTTGGTGACGGGGGTCTGTACTTTAGAGCTCAGGAGGGAGTGGAAGGTTTCAAAGAGTCGTTTAGGATTGTTGGCTAGAGATGTGATGAGAGTGGTAAAGTAGACTTGTTTAGCCGGATGGAGAGCAGAATTATAAGTTTTGAGCATGAACTTATAGTGGATAAAGAGAAGCCAAAAACAAGAAAAATACCCAAATAATTGAAAGTAAATGTATAGCGGATGAAGTTTTCTGTCAAAAGAGATTTTCTCCACAGATGCTCCACTCACAAAATAAGAATACTTTGTATGTACAATAAGGCAGGTACATAACTCATCATAGCTCAACATTTCCCGCTCATAATAGAATAACGGAATAGATTCAGGGATAGGCATTTTTTCATAATGGTATATGAAAAGTGCTTGGAGAAAACCGCCTCAAGGAGAAGTCTCTCATCCAGCTCCATTTCGCAGAGATCTCTTATTGGCATCCATTCATGATAAAGCATCTGGAAGGGAGTCAAACATATGAACTCCGCCCTGAGCCGAGCAGGGTAGATTATAGAATAGGAAATTTGCATTTCACAGAGCCTCCTTTTTCTATCCCAGAACTTGACCCTCTTCTTCTGAACTTCTGTTGAAAAGTCAGGATAAATAGATATTTTCCTTCCATCAAGGGTAAGTGAAGAGTGGTCCCTGGCCTTTCGTAGGATAAGGTCTCTCTCTTTAAAATTTTGTAATTTGATGAGTACAGGTCTTGGTGGAGCACCCGGTGGCAAAGGACGTGTAGGAACTCTGTGAGCTCTTTCAATTGCAAAAAATTGAGAGAGAGTGTCTTTGCCGAACATTGTAGTCAGCCAGGATTAAAAAAAAATCAACTGAATTACGACCCTCCGCTTTTTCATGAACCCCGACTAAACGTATATTATTTCGCCGATGCCTATTCTCTAGGTCATCAACCTTCTTGAGAAGGGCATTGATATTCTGAAGACCTCTCCTGAGATATTTATGTATAGTAGGCATTTGGTCCGCAACAGAACTCACTCTTTCCTCCAACTCATTGACTCGGCTGTTTATTTTCTTCATGTTTTGTCTGATGAGATTAATGTCCTCTCTAAGCCCTCCCATGTGTTTGTTGAGAATTTCTAATGATAAGCTACAGGATTTTCCAGCAGAGAAAACATCTTGTCGTGTAGGCTCTTGCCCAGAATCATTGACTTTTCCATAGGTGTTGTTAGTGCTCTGCATTTCCTGCACTTCTCTGTTTAACTGTTGCTGTGAGAGTGGTGCCACATTGCCTCCCCTGCACAGTCTCTGTATCTCTCTTCCTCTGTGAGCATACCTGATCAGGTTGTAAATCATCTGAAGGGTCAGAATCTAAGGTCAGTCTGGCAAATCTCCCCAGCTTTGCTGCAGCAGCCTCAGCATCTCTCACTCTGGCTGGTGTGGGGGAGGAGGCGCCATGTTGGAAGGCCCACTATCTGGACTCTGCTCCTTCTGATGCTTGCTTCTGGTCATGTCTGAGTGCACTTTAAAGCTTCTCTGTGTACTTTCCCCCAGCCTTTGGTGTGAAGGAATCAATATTTCACTGCTAATAGGTGGAAATGAAAGGATGCAGAGCAGGAGCAAAGCACAGAGCTTCCATGTGAAGAGGCTGTCAGCAAAAGGTCCTTTTTAAAGGGGAATCTGTAACACTCCCACCATCTGCTCCTGAGCTCACATCAAAGACAGTCTGTATTATATGTATTTTATATGAGCACTGCACTTGGCTTTTTCTGGCAGAGAAGATGACACACCCGATCTGCCGCTCCATTTTACAATAGGAATAAAAGTGCCCTGTCAGGGATAAAAATTCCCCATTCTTCCAATCGGTACAGTCCCAAATGGTCAGACCAATCAATCACTGACCAATAAGATATCACCTCTCCTGCGGATCCTATGGAGTTATCACCTCTCCTGTGGATCCTGTGGTCATAACTTGTTTTCACCAAAAAGTCCTTTACTGCAAATTACCGTAATTGTACATCCCAGTTATGGTATCGCACAGTAAGAGGTGCAGGAGCCTCCTGTATTTTACAGCCGACGCTCCACTATAATCGAGATAATGGCTAACAGGTTTTCATATACAGCTGTAGTGTGGGCCCCTAGAATCAATTCCTATTGGGGCCCCAGACACCCCAGTTTGATCCTGGTTGGGGGTGGGGAGAGTAATTTTGCACCCTGTCGTAAAGAAAAATTGTAAAATCCAAAAAGACATCTCTGGAGAGGGGACATATCACCCTCACATTGAACATATAGGATTATAACTAGAAAAGTGAGAAAGAGCTGACACTTCAACCTCTATTGACATAGGGCCTCCTGCCGTGGTCAGGTAAATTCAACAAAGAATCTGATGAGAACCAGCCAACAAGTCTAGAATTTGCATACTCAGAGGCGGATAAGTACATTTCCGAAGCAAGGGCTTCCTCTTTTCAAAGGACTTGTCTCAGACACTCTGAAGACTGTGGTCAGTGATGAATATTGGGGTTTGCATCGATCCAATATTCATGGGAGATGTATTTTCGACATCATAGCAAAGGGACGATCCTAACGCATTCACTCACATCATTGTAAGGCCTGCCGAACACCCCCAACTTAATATCGTATAGATGGATAATGCTATCCATGCCATGTTTCATCTCTATAGAAAGGTAAAATCATGATAGAAAACATGACCATGATATTTCACTGCCCGAGACCTCCATGGGCGAAGATATCCTGAAAGTTGGGGATCTCATAAACTTCTAAAAGATCTAGCACACCTATGACAAGTCCTCATATGAGCTCACCAATAGAAGGTATGTGGGTGTAACCGTGATCTTATTAAATCAGAGCTTGGATTTTGGTCATTGGTCAGTCCTGGAAGGTACAGCTTGCTGTAGTTGTATCTGTTTTCCTAAGGAGTTCTTCTAAGGAGTGCTTCCTTGCGCTAAGCTCTGAGCTATTTCTCTGACACAGGTTTAGCACTTTTCTTTTATTATCTTTTTGATTTTATGTTAATGTATATATCATATTGTTTGTATCATCTTTGTGTATTTTTTATACACACTGCCTACTTTTCAAGATTAGATCACTTGTTTTTATTCTGTTATTCCCACACCCTATCATTTCTTTACTTAGAAAATTGGGCGTGAGGAACGATCAACACGCCCATATGATGGCGCGGTCGAGCATGTAAATTGTAACTCCCTACATGTATTTCTATAGCAGGACGAAGAACGTTTGGCGTTCGAAACGTGTAGGTTTCACAGAGGTCTCCACCTTTATTTATTTTATTTTTGCAATGTGTATATCTTTTTAATGGATTAACAATAAAATCATAATTTTATCTGCAATTGGATCTGGAAGCTGGCGTATCACAATGTCGGTGGATATGCACCTTCTCTTTTTGGTTGAGGAGAAGGTGACTCCTACAGGGTGAGATAGAAAAATGCAATGAGCCTAAGAACTATCAGGCAGGTAATTGCTTATTACGTGCTTGTTCTACCCTGTGGTGGCTCAGATTGCTCCTGGACCGCTCCTAACAGCGATTCTGCTGCCTCACGTCAACAGAACAGCTCTTCCTCTTCCCGACTGCTCTGTCAAAGAGGCGTGACTGCCAACTTTATGCTGATTGACAGACGGCTCCCTGCAGTTAGGCAGCAGGGAGCCAGCTGTCAATCAGCATGACACCGGCAGTCACACCCCATCAACAGATCAGAGCGGGAGCTGAAAAATCACTGTCAGGAGTGCTCTGTGACCACTCTGAACCAGCAGATATCGGCACCTGGCACAACAGGCACATAGTTAGCAAATACTTGCCTGTTAGTTCTTAGGTCCATGGTAAAACAAAAAAAAAAAGTCCCGGACAACCCCTTTTAATATTAAGGAGCAGGAATTCTCTGCATGATGCTATAATCAAGAAAACATGAAATTCTCTCCTGCCCAGTCAGTCTGCCCGATCTGTTACACCATGATTACCAAAACCTCGACTCATTCCACTGCCCACTTGTATTACCACTTACCCGGCTCTGCTTGGCCCCTGTTACCAGGCCATTGGCTTGTCTGACTGCAAGTGCACACTTCTGAACTGTGGATTTTCACATCTCCTCAATTTGACATAATGAATTTCAGTGACACAGAGGATTGTTCGGCTAGACTGAACAAACTAGCATCTATTTTTGATAATAAACCGTCAGTGGTGACAACAGAACCGGATGAATTTAACGATCTCATGTTCCAGATGGAAAACAAAATGACCAGAGAACTTAAAGTTTGGTGGGATCTCACAACCTTGGACACATATATAAAAAAGGAAATGATCCCTAGAGGTCTGCGTTTAAAAAAAAGTCGCCACCACTATATACAATGACGGTTTTCAAGAAGATCAGAATGCGATTCTTAGTCAATGTTCACTGAATCTTATGCACCTCATAATCAAACATGAGGAACTGGAACTGACTTAAATTAAATTGGATATTAAAAATATACAATCGTCTTTGGGGAAATATGTGCAACTAAAAGAATTTAATATTTGTAATGACAAACTGAAATCTAATTTGGCCAAGTTGGAGAACACCATTATGGATATAAAAAGATCCAAGTTCAAAAGGGACAGTGAGGACTATGAGCAGAACAAGATTTATAGTTGGAATAAACAATTACCATCCATCTTAAAAAAACGCTCCCACAAACGTTTTCAGAGATCTGGAAGAGGGAGTTTTAAGGAGCATGATGATGTTACGGATAATTCTTTTGCTGCCACCTCTGATGATTACTCAGATTCATCTATGAGTTCAATGGGAGAAATGCAACAATTGTATTTTATCAAAAATAAATTATCTTGTGCTGGTGGAACGATTACAAAAAACTGAGGAAGAGGGTGTGGCGCCCCTGAGGGTTCAGTCACCACAGGGGGGTACTGCATCTTGTGAAAGAGGTGTGGTATCTCCTCTCCCAGGTTAGGATGGAGCACCTGTCAGGACCCCACCTCATCATTCTACACTACACACTCCTGTCCTATGGGGGACTAGTATGCACTAAGGTGCTGCCCCAGCAGGATAATGGAGATGGGTGAACCAAACATAGGGGGAACCATGTAGTGGGTGAGGGTGGAGGACGCACTTTTAGGTTACACTTGTAGATACATATTTAATAACCAGCCATCTTAAGTTCAAGGTTGTTTGATTGTGGTCTTCACAGCTGGCAGTGGCCTTGTGTAGGAGCCTGCAGCGTGCTGGAGATGCACGGTCCTCGTGCTCTGGCCTTGAGAAGAGGAGCAGGATAGAGTTTTTGGAGGTCTCTACCCGGTTAAGGTCCCTGCTTAAGAAGGCCTGGAGGGAAGCTGAGGAGGAGACCTCCGCAGGCAAAAGGATCCCAGGGAATACGGACTGATCGGCATATGCCACCTGTACTCTCCATTCTGGCCTAGTCAAAGGGACTCCTGCTGCAAGAGGGGTACCGGCCCCCAATATCTGACTTTGTTACTTCACGTCTCAGTCGGAAAAGCCTGAAGGCTAAGTGGTTCCCACCGGGTAACAGACGGAGCGGAGTCGCCACCTGTGCCCTTGTTCTGTGTATAGCCAGAGGGAGACCCAGCCTTGCAACATGCACCGCACACGGACAGGAGAGGCCCAAGGGGGAGATAACAGGCTGGTGCTGGGGGTCCTGATAGACGCACCTGAACTACCGGGGTGTGCCGAACCCCCTTCTCTGGTGGCCGCAGCACGCCGTGAGGAGCAAGGAGAAGCCTTGCAGCTGACCTCTAACAATGTGAGCAAAGCTTGGAAGACTACATCCATTGCCTCCGGTCCATTATTGCAGCGGGACACCACACCGCACCACTGCACCTACTACGACTCCCCTCATCCTCCTGTTTCCTCTGCCCTGAGGCCCTGCTCCGCCTGTGGGGAGTAGTACTACTGTTGGCTGCCACAACATCCCGCCTCAGAGGACTGCAGCAGCGCTGGTGGCGCATCACCAGACACCACAGGTGGTGTAGTCGTTTATCCACTCATAATTGCCACTCATCAACTAGCCCCTATTTTTAATGTGTACGCCCTGGGCACGGACCAGGACGAGGCCGCCACTGCATCCCCATTCTACCAACTGGGCCCGCCGTCCGAGTACACCCCTTTCCCAGGGAGGGCTAGCCGCTACTGAAACAGCTAGTGGCGGGTCAAACATCACTGGCGTAGTCGGCAGGATTGCTTGCCCGCAGCAACGGAAGAAGTGATTCCCATTGCCAGCGGGTACTGCGCACCTTTACAATAGACTGTCTTTAACACCCAAGATGGCGCTCGCCCAAGAAGAACGGACGCCATTGTGTGCAAAAAGGACAACCACCCAGCACCTCCCATCGTGGGTCTGGCTTCCCCCATGGCGCCAACAGCTAGGACCGCCCCTTTCATTAGAGACTGTCCGCGAGGTAGTGTCCATCAAGACGTATGGGACGTCCCAAGGAGTGCCTGTCAGCCAGCCGCCCTGGAGCCGCCCCAAGAGAAGGAGGAGTAAGCAACAACAAGGTGTGGCCACAACAATCCTAGAGACTCCACACCCAGCAGCAAGGATGGAAGCAGCGCAGGAGAGATGCTCCGATGCCGCCCCACCAACTGCTGCCTCGCTCGAAATACGGGGGATTCACCTCACCCCGGGGGAGGCAGAGTTCCTCCGAGTGGAGTCACAGGACCTGACCCGGAGGGTCGCAGAGGCCCAGCGTGCGGTGTCCGCAGCATGGAGACATGGAGAGAGGAGGTGCTGCAGAAGATCCGGACCCGCCGCCAAGGTGCTGCAAGCCAAGAAAGCGGAGCAGCAACCCAGGAGGAAGAAACCTCAGAGGCCGCGTGCAGCCCAGGACTGGGTAAGATACAAACCCCTGTCCCGGGTGAGAGACGCACGGAGGCCCTAGTGGATCTAATGCCGGTACCGCTGTCCCCGGGCGCCGTTGTTTGGGAGCAGATCTTCGCTCCGGAGATGGAGGCCCACGTGTCATTCTCCGCCGGAGGCCTGCAATGCCTCCCGACTCCCGGTCTAGAAGAGCCTGTGCTTAGTGGGGACACTACCTGCCCCAACCCGGACTGGTCTGCGTCACCGAAGGACCTGCAGCAACCCCTGCTGTCGCCGCTGCCAGCGCCTCTGGTTACCTGCCCTGCAGCGGAGGAGATGGTCTGGGACAACCAGGGGGGACCTAATGGGCTTCCCCCAGGAGACCCGGGAGGAAGCGCGGAGGCATAAGGACTTCAGCCGCAAGGAGCTCCTCCAGCTGGACAAGGAGCTGCGGGAGAGGCGGGTACGCTGCGAGCGCCTGGAGGTGTGCGCTAAGGCCACCAAGTCCAAGGCCTGCCAGGAGGAGGCAGCCCATCCAAGCCCCCGGGAGGAAGGGCTGATCGTCCGCTTCCACCAGGAGGCGGGGTGGGGCTTCATCAGGAGTCCCCAGTTTGCTCAGGACGTATTTGTGAACCGCAGAGACTTTGAGCCACAACTGAGGAGGGATGACCCTGGCCGGAATCTCTACCCGGGTGACTTGATGTCGTACACCCACCACCATGGGGAGCATGGGTGGTACGCCCTGGATGTGCATAGAGTATTCCAGGGTGAGGACCCTGCTCACCTGCCGGTAGGGGACCGGTCTGGCTCCGTGATCAAGAACGAGCCTTTCCCTAGGTGGAGGTACCTGGACTAAGTGGCCCCGGAGGCTGTACCTTTGAGTTGACTTGTTGATTGTTTATGTTTATTACCATGTTTTCCTCCCGGTTTAGAGAGACATTTGTCCCTGCGGACTGGCTGTAGACAGACTCTATTGTATATAGTTATGCATCTATTTAGGTACTCCCTATTGGTTTTATACAAAACCCACTTCTACTTCTACCTCTGACCTCAGAGGCAAAACCTGTCTGGAGTGGCTCTCCTGGAGGTCCAACACAGGATCTCCATGCCCTGCAGCCACCCCAGGGCCTACGTTGAGGGTTTGGGACAGGTCCCTCTTGCTGCTGAACTGCCTCTTTTTCTATTTTCCTACCAAGCTGTCTACATGCATAATGTCTCTTTGATGTTTTTACACTTTTGTACTATTTATCTGCAACGTTTAAGAATCAGAGACTCCCATAATGGGAAGATTGTTGATTGTTGTGAAAAAGCATATAAAAAGTCTGTACCATGTTTTGCTCTCTTTGCAGCCCGCGGACGTGCGGTGTTTCACCAGCGGGGAATGTGGTGCCCCTGAAGGTTCGGTCGCCAGGGGGGGGTACTGCATCTTGTGAAAGAGGTGTTGTATCTCCTCTCCCAGGTAAGGATGGAGTACCTGTCAGGACCCCACCTCATTGCTCAACACTACACACTCCTGTCCTGGGGGGCTAGTATGTACTAGTGTGCTGCCCCAGCAGGATAATGGAGATGAGGGAACCAAAGATAGGGGGAACCATGTAGCGAGTGAGGGTGGAGGATGCACTTTTAGGTTACACTTGTAGATACAGTACATATTTAATAGCCAGCCATCTTAAGTTCAAGGTTGTTTGATTGTGGTCTTCACAGCTGGCAGTGGCCTTGTGTAGGAGCCTGCAGCGTGCTGGAGATGCACGGTCCCCGTGCTCTGGCCTTGAGACGAGGAGCGGGATAGAGTTAACGGAGGTCTCTACCCGGTCAAGGTCCCTGCTTAAGAAGGCCTGGAGGGGAGCTGAGGAGGAGAGCTCCGCAGGCAAAAGGATCCCAGGGAACACGGACGGAGCGGCATACGCCACCTGTACTCTCCATTCTGGCCTAGTCAGAGGGACTCCTGCTGCAAGAGGGGTACCGGCCCCTGATATCTGACTTTGTTACTTCACGTCTCAGTCGGAAAAGCCCGGAGGCTAACGGGTAATGGACGAAGCGGAGTCGCCACCCGTGCCCTTGTTCTGTGTATAGCCAGAGGGAGACCCAGCCTTGCAACACGCACCACACACGGACAGGAGAGGCCCAAGGGGGAGATTTCTAGGAACACGCTGGTGCTGGGGGTCCTGATAGACGCACCTGAACTACCGGGGTGTGCCGAACCCCCTTCTCTGGTGGTCACAGCACGCCATGAGGAGCAAGGAGAAGCCTTGCAGCTGACCTCTAACAACGTGAGTAAAGCTTGGAAGACTAAATCCATTGCCTCCGGTCCATTATAGCAGCGCGACACCACACCGCACAACTGCACCTACTACAACTCCCCTCATCCTCCTTTTTCCTCTGCCCCGAGGCCCTGCTCCGCCTGTGGGGAGTAGTACTACCATCGGCTGCCACATCATCCCGCCTCAGAGGACTGCAGCAGCGCTGGTGGCGCATCACCAGACACCACAGGTGGCGTAGTCGTTTATCCACTCATAATTGCCACTCATCAACTGGCCCTTATTTTTAATGTGTGCGCCCTGGGCACGGACCGGGCCGAGGCCGCGACTGCATCCCCATTCTACCAGCTGGGCCCGCCGTCCGAGTACACCCCTTTCCCATAGAGGGCTAGCCGCTACTGAAACAGCTAGTGGCGGGTCACACAAGGGCGGGACGTAAGCGTAAATGCAAACAAGTACCCAACACAGAGCAAAAAACGCCATTATTAGAGTCACCTGTTTGGAATCTCTCTAGCTACATCTTATCTGAGAGTCAAATTTCTCTCCTGGCTAAAGGCCTGAGCTTTTCACCTTCTAACGAATTCGACATTTTCAGAACAATTCTGGATGTTAACAAACTAGCATGTAACCTCACCATCCGATGTCATTTTATGGACATGAAAAATCCACAGAATACAGCTTCAGAAGAAGTTTCTCCTAGGACAAGCCAGGATTCCATGTTATTATTCACAGAACAACAGTCTTTATTACAAATGAAACAATTCGAGACGGAATCTTTAATTCCAAATGTAAATTTAAATGACGACTTTGGGGCTGGTAATCCTTTCTTTTACCCACTTCAGTCCAGACCATTGGTTCTGGATCAGTTCCAGGACTTAATTGAAAAAGAACTAGTGGAATTAAAGAATGAATTATCGTCTACTAATCATTTGGACTCTAATCTGACATATAGAGAAAAAGACGCTCTGAAAAAATTAAAGGATAATTCAGACATACTAGTCCGCTCAGCGGATAAAGGTGGCACTATAGTACTGAATGCAGGATTGTATAAAAAATTGAATTTGATGGATTTAGAAAATAGGGATGTTTATTTGGAGTTAGCTAGAGATCCTACTGTTGAGTTTAATGCTGCTATGTATAATCTATTAAACGAAGGTTTGCACTGAGGGGCCCTAAAAAAAAAATTAATGGAATATTTATACGTAGATCACCCAATTGTTCCAGTTTACCATTCGCTGCCAAAAATACATAAAAATATTTTCCCACCACCTTTAACCCCTTTACTACCCAAGGTGGTTTGCACATTAATGACCAGGCCAATTTTTACAATTCTGACCACTGTCACTTTATGAGGTAATTACTCTGGAACGCTTCAACGGATCCCCCTGATTCTGAGACTGTTTTTTCGTGACATATTGTACTTCATGACTGTGGTAAAATTTCTCCGATATCACTTGCATTTATTTGTGACAAAAACTGAAATTTGGCGAAAATTTTTGAAAATTTAGCAATTTTCAAAATTTGAATTTTTATGCCCTTAAATCAGAGAGATATGTCACACAGAATAGTTAATAAATAACATTTACCACATGTCTACTTTACATCAGCACAATTTTGGAACCAATTTTTTTTTCTATTAGAGAGCTATAAGGGTTAAAAGTTGACCAGAGATTTCTCATTTATCCAACAAAATTTACAAAACCATTTTTTTAGGGACCACATCACATTTGAAGTCACTTTGAGGGGTCTTTATGACAGAAAATACCCAAAAGTAACACCAGGGAAGGAGCGCCATTTGACTTTTTGAAAGTAAAATTTGCTTGAATAATTAGCGGATGCCATGTTGTGTTTGGGGAGCCCCTGATCCTGATGTGCCTAAACAGTGGAAACCCCCCACAAGTGACACCATTTTGGAAACTAGACCCCTCAGAGAACCTTTACAGAAGTTTAAACATGGAGCCATGAAAATAAATAATCAAACTTTTTCCACAAAAATTATGTTTTAGCCCCAATTTTTTTTATTTTCACAAGGGTAAGAGGAGAAAATGGACCCCAAAAACTTTTTGCAATTTCTCCTGAGTACGCCAATACCCTATATGTGGGGAAAATACAGTGTTTGGGTGCACGGCAGAGTTCAGAAGGGAAGGAGCACTGTGTGACTTTTTGAACGCAAAATTGGCTGGAATTGAGGGTGGACGCCATGTCACGTTTGAAGAGCCCCTGATGTGCCTAAATAGTTGAAACCCCCCACAAGTGACCCCATTTTGGAAACTACACCCCTCAAGGATTTTATCAAGGGGTATAATGAACATTTTGAACCCGGTACGACACATAATTTGATGACATTAGGTCATCATATTGAATAAGTTGTCATTAGTCTTGAGCGCAAGTGCTCGCTACTTGAGTTTGCATCGTGTACTCAGGTATGCACCATGTATCACAGGTGCTCAAGTGAAATGCTCGAGTCCTGCCCACATGTTTCACGGTTATTAGACACCCCCAAAAAAACATGCGGGAATCGCTCGAGCATGGCAGGCAATCCCCGCGAGGTTATTTTGGCCGCGAAGCATATGGGGCGGAGACTCGGGCACCCGCGATACTCAATGCATACCCGAGTACCCGATGCAAACTCAAGTAGCGAGCACTTGTGTTCAACACTAGTTGCCATATCGTCATCTTTTTTTTTTATAAAAAAAAACAACCCTTACCCCCAACCCTAACCCTACCTTAGCCCAACCCTGACCCCAACCCTAACATTAGCACAACCCTAACCCCAACCCCAGCCTAGTGTTTATTTTTTACGCCGTTCCTCGTGCGGTATAAGTGATTAGACGACCTTATTCTTCGGGTCGGTGTGACTACAGAGATACCAGAATGATATCGGGTTTTTATGATTGACAGCTGTCACACACTAAAAGACACATATTTTGTAAAATCTAGTTTTTGCATCGCCATATTTTGAGAGCTATAATTTTTCCATATTTTGGCCGACAGAGTCATGTGATGGATTTTTTTTTGCGGGACAAGTTGACGTTTTTATTGGTTCCATTTTCAGGCACGTGACATATTTTGATCGCTTTCTATTCCAGCTTTTGGGAGGCAGAATAAACAAAAACCTACAATTCAGGAATTGTTTTTTTTTTTTTTTAATTCTACTCCGCGTGTGGTAAAATTGATAAGGTAGCTTTATTCTTCGGGTCAGTACGTTTACAGTGGTACCACATTTATATAGTTTTTCTATGTTTTGGCGCTTTTACACAATAAAAGACATTTTATAGAAAAAATAATTTTTTTGCATCGCTTTATTCTGAGAGCTATAACTTTTTGAATTTTCGGATTATGGAGCTGTGTGGTGGCTTGTTTTTTGCGGGACAAGATTACGTTTTCAGCGGTACCATTTTTATTCAGCTTTTTGATCGCGTGTTATTCCATTTTTTGTTTCGCAGTATGATGATAAAGCATTGTTTTTTGTTTCGTTTTTTTTTTTTTTACCGTGTTTAATGAAGGGGTTAACTAGTGGGACAGTTTTATAGGTCAGGTTGTTCCGGACGCGGCGATACCAAATATGTGTACTTTTATTGTTTTTTTTTTTTTTCATAATAATATTTATTGATGGGTACATTATATTTTTATTTTTGGTGGATTATTTTTTTTATTTTTTTTTAAATATTTTTGCAATTTTGAAAAATAAATTTTTCACTTTCTGAGAGGTTTTACACTTTTTTACTTTGTCCCACTCTGGGACTTTCACTTTTTTTATTCTGATCGCCTGCATAGCATAGGGATGGAGCACCATCCCTGAGCCATGCAGGCAGTCAGCGCTGCACAGTGAGAAGATTGTTCGGTCATGCACTGCGCATGACCAAACAATCTTCCTGCTGTCTGGTGACCCGGATGTTGTCATGACGACATCGGGTCATCATGGCAACACCCGGGAAGCCGCGGCAGACAGCGCTGGAGGCCGGAAGAGGAGGTGAGTATTGCGATCACCTCCCCTTGCCACCGCAATGCTGCGATCGACTTCGATCGCAGCATTGCGGGGGTTAATGTGCCGGGAGCGGTGCACATAGTACCGGGTGTCAGCTGTGACAATCAGCTGACACCTGGTGGCGATCGCGCCCGCACAGCCTGTGTGCGCGCACGATCGCCATGACGTACTAATACGGGTCAGGCTCTTAAAGCCCAGGGCACAGAAGCGTATTAGTACGTCATGGGCTGTAAAGGGGTTAATACAAGATGAGGACAAATTCAAAAGGTGTATAGAAAAAAAAATGATATCACTAAAAATGTCATTTTGTCACGCAAAGAATGCGGACCATATATCCAGCCGAGTTTGAGACCCTTGCTTTATAAAGTATCTTTGCTTAACAAACAGTTGTTTCTGAGAAGCTAATGATAGCAAATGATCAGGCAATATTTTCTGTGCATTTTCCCATTTCATTCTACTTGTGCCTACTTTTCGCAAACATTCTGTTGCAATTTTTGGGTTAACTCCTTTATTTTGGATTTTATCTTATTGATCTCCCCTATGCATATTCCCCATACATATGCTTCCATAGCATCCCATATAAATCTCGTAGATGACGACCCATCATTAAAATGAAAATATTCTAAGATTCTAGAGCTAAGAGTAGGACCAATTAGTGGCAGCCAAAAAGGATTGATGTGCCATGTATATTCCCCCGGAGACCTCACAGCACCCATCTGCAGTTGTACCTGTATAGGCGAGTGGTCAGAGACACTCCTTGGCAGATACCTCACCGATTTAATATAAGGTATGATTGATTCAAAGCCAATAGCTTGGCCTATTCTTGACAAAGAATGATGGGAGGCGAAGTAACAGGAATATTGTCTGACATCAGGGTGCCGTATTCTCCATAGGTCCACTATGCCTACCTCCTCTAGCAGATAATGTAGAGATGTATATTGTGCATTTTGAAAAATATTTCCAGTATGGAATTTATCCCAGAAAGGGTGGAGGTAGGTGGTAAAATCCCCTCCCCCTCCGAGGTTGGGATTTAGGAGGATGTTAGTTTTAGATCAGTTGCAGAACGGAGGGCACGGGAGGGGTGATAGACAGAAATGAGGGATGAGATATAGGGTGGTGCAGAACTGTGGAGGGCTTTATGGGTGAGAGAGATGAGTTTGTATTGTATTCTGTGGTGAATGGGTAACCAGTGCAATGACTGGCACTGGTTAGAGGAGTTGGTGAAGCGGCCTGATAGAAATACGACCCTGGCTGCTGCATTCAGAATGGATTGGAGAGGAGAGAGTTTGTTTAGAGGGAGACCGATTAGAAGAGAGTTGCAGTAGTCCAGACGAGAATGAATAAGAGCGACAGTAAGAGTCTTTGCAGTATCAAAGGTGAGAAAATGTGGGGTTCTGGAGATGTTTTTAAGGTGCAGGTGACATGAGTGAGTGAGTGATTGTAGCCCAGTCAAGAGAGCTTGTAAAAGAACTTCTACATGATGTTTCAAGGATGGAAAGAGACTGCCATCTACTGGCCAGACGCAGTCAAGCAGAACCAAGATATGCAAGGGAAGTTGCAGGGAGAGCAAGTTCAGACGCTGGACCTGATCAGGTGACTTCCAGGTAGGAGCTCCGGAAAATAAGAGGCCAGCGCGCCAAACCTGAGGGGTCTTTCGCGCCAAGCAGCAGAAAATAGCAGATGTGTTCCCTGCGTCCTGAGAAACCCCGCGTGACAGGCCTAAGCTAGAGGCCTGTGAGGTGCCACAGCCGGGCACCGGTAAAAGAGCTTCGGATATCTTGCGGATGTTACCTGAGTGCTGTGCCTGCTGAGGAGACTAGGAACCTAATTGCGGTGCTGAGTGAGTTCGAGGAACCCGACGTCGCCCGCCGACAGACAAGGCCTGGACCCCCCCTATCCAAGGCTCGAGAGACTGCATCCAACAGCCAAGCAGAGAGGAGTTGAGAGACGGTTGCCCCAGGAAAGTCACGCCAGCGGAAGCGGAGGAGCTGCATACGTGAACAGGGCCGTCACTTCCACTGTTCACCCACAGTACCGGGGACAATTGGGTTTAGATAATCAGGTTGGGAGGGGAACGGTTGGGACTAAAGGAGCACAACGTGATCTAATTGAAATTATGCGGAAGATACTCATGGCCTAGCGTGAATAACCGATGACCCCCGCTAGGGCCAAATGTACAGTTAAAGAACTTACGTGGTGTCTCCCATGACTGAGGGCATCACCCTACTTAAGAGACTTCGCCTTACTTAAGAGACTTCACCTTACTTAAGAGACTTCACCCTACTAAAGAGACTGCACCTTACTTAAGAGACTTCACCTTACTTTGAGAGGCTTCACCTTACTTTGAGAGACTGCGTCTTATTTTGAGAGATTTTGCCTTTTGCTGATATATTGAATTACTGTTCATTTCCCTTGTTACTAATCCCTTGTTCAGAATACCTGTTGCATAAAATTGTTTATTTTCATCTCAGACTGTTCTCGCCTTGTGTCTCTGTGCGTTGCATTCCCGCACCTGCATTACATTTGGCGTAGTCGGCAGGGTGCAACATTCAGACGCAGAGATGGGGGATCAGTCTGTGGCTGGGTCCGGTCGGACCCATATACCCCTGGGGGCTATGCTCAGCCATCTTCCCAAGTTTTCAGGGGATGGCATGTCACTGTGGGACTGGGTAGAAAGACTGAGAAGTATGCTACGGATGTACCCCCTTGATCCCCTAGCCCAGGCGGAGCTGGCCCTCCTAACCCTTGATGGAGAGGCCCGACAGACTGTGATGTACCGCCCACCTGGGGACCGTGACACCGTGGATAAAGTGATAAAAATTTTAGAGGACATGCACGGTGACACTACAGATTTGGGACACTTGCACTTACGGTTGTTCCAGCGGGTCCAAGGGGAAAATGAGACAGTAAATCAGTATGTTAATGCGTTGCAGGAAGTGACGGCCCATATCACTAAGAAAGCTCGAGATGGGAACCGAGGACTGGGACCATTGGATGAGGTGCTGCGTGACCAACTGATTGCCGGCTTGAAAGACCCTTCCCTGAGGCAGATCCTGAAGGAGCGGCTGCGATTGAGCCCTGATATGGGCTTCCTGGAGGTAGGGTCTGAAGCTAGAGTGCTGGAGAGAGAAGTTCCTGTTCTCAAAGCCACAGTTAGAAGTCAAGAGGCAATTGCTCCTGGATTCACCAACCAAGAGCCTGATTGGGTACGGGAAATACGTCAGGAAATTCGAGACATTCGGGGTGAGCTGAATGCTATTAGAAAGCCCCCTACTGCCCCCTTGCTGACAGACCGTACTGCTCAACGCGGACGGAGAGCAGAACGAGAGAGACGCTCCTACCCGGCCCCAGCACGGCATGTACCCGACCTATCGGCAGAAAGAGGACCGGAGTGCTGGACTTGCGAAGGTAGGGGGCATATCTCCAAAGACTGTCCCAACCGAGAAAGGAGGAGGAGGGGACAGCCATTAAACTAAAATGCCCCATGGTTGTGGAGCATACCGTGGGGTCTCGTGCTTCAGAGAGTAGAAGAGGGAGCTCTGAAGACATTGTCTCCGAGAGGCCCATCATCTGGGCTGAATTCAATGGGCAGCGGATCCGCTGTTTGATGGACACCGGGTCTCAAGTGACCACTATGCCTGAGACGTATTTCCAAAGTCACTTTCCTGAAGTCACTCGTTCCTGCCGGGAACCCACTGTCAAATTGGTGGCGGCCAATCAACTACCTATCCCAGTAGCGGGAGTAGTATGGATGTCCATGCAGGCATGTGGAAAGGACCTTGGTCGAAAAGGGATCGTACTAACCACAGGGCCCGGAGGCGATGGGCCCTTTGTTACCCTGGGCATGAATGTGATGAAAGAAGTCGGACAGTTCCTGGCTGAGGGCTGTAGCAAAAACAACTGGACCCGCGCCACTCGAGACCCAGCTAGCAAGAGAGTGTTCCAACACCTCGTGCGGGTCAGTCAGATTCAAAAATTGCCCGCTACCTCTCAGTACCTTGGCAAGGTATCGATACCGCCCGAAGCCACAATGACACTGCCGGTGGGACAGACTGTACTCACGTTGCCGGTGCTGGCACATGTGTCCTTAGAGGGCGTGGACATTCGAACTGAACCGATGGAAGGAGAAGAAGCGCCCTCTGGACTCCTGATTGCTCGACCCCTGGCCACCGTGCGGCACGGCCTAGTACCCGTGCGCTGCATCAATTTAGGTGGCACCAGTTTACAGTTGTTGCTCCGACAAGAGGTGGCGCGAGTGTACATAATGCCAGAGGCCCTTACTAGAGCGGACGCTATAGGGCTGGCACCTGTGGAAGGAAAACCATGGACCCTGGAGGTGTCCCTCAACAGCCAGGATAATGGAAGAGAACCGTTGGCTGGACGCCACCTTCTAGAAGAAATGGAGGCTAATCTGACTGAGTTTTCTGCTGGACAAGTAAGGCAGATCGAACAACTTCTACAGCGATATCAGGGAGTGTTTGCACAGCATGAAGATGATTTTGGGTGCACTCGGGACATTCAGCATGAAATACCCACCAGAAATACTGCTCCCATCCGCGAGAGATATCGGCAGATCCCGCCTCAAATGTACCAGGAGGTGAAAGAGCTGTTGGCCCACATGTTGCGGAACGGTGTGATCCGTGAAAGTCAGAGCCCCTGGGCAGCTCCGATCATGCTGGTCCGAAAGAAGGATGGTACCTTGAGATTTTGCGTGGACTATCGAAAGCTGAATGCCTGTACAGTCTGGGACTCCTATCCACTCCCCCGAATTGAAGAGTCTCTATCTGCACTAGGGAGCGCCAAATTCTTCTCTTCCCTCGACCTGGCCAGTGGCTATTGGCAGGTCCCAGTAGCTGAGAAGGATCGCCCGAAGACTGCTTTTGTTCTCCCTATGGGCCTGTTTGAGTTCAATCGGATGCCGTTCGGACTAACAAATGCGCCAGGGACCTTCCAACGGCTGATGGAGAGATGCTTGGGGGACCTCAACTTTGAAGCCACTTTAATATATCTGCACGATATAATTATCTATTCCGCTACGTTTGAGGATCATCTCCGCCGATTGGAACAAGTGTTAGAACGGCTTCAGAGACACGGCCTGAAAATTAAGCCTCGAAAGTGTCGTCTCTTCAAACGAGAAATTGAGTATCTGGGGCACACTGTGTCCAGTGCAGGAGTACACCCCACTGCAGAGAAAGTAGCTGCCGTGCAGAAGTGGCCCACGCCCGCCAACCTAAGGGAACTGAGGGCGTTCCTGGGGCTTGCTGGATACTACCACAGATTCATTAAAGACTTCGCTAAGATTGCGATCCCGCTCAATGAATTGCTGAGAGGAACAGCTGGGGGAGCCAAGCGACAGCCCATCCAGTGGGGGCCATGACAAGAAGAGGCATTCCGAGCATTGAAAATGGCGCTAACAGATGCCCAAATCTTGGCCTACGCCGACTTTTCGCAGCCTTTCGTGTTGTACACCGATGGAACCTTGCATGGACTGGGAGCAGTGCTGGCTCAAGTACAAGGAGGAAAAGAGCGAGTGATCGTGTATGCCAGCAGGTCACTCCGAGATATGGAGAAGAATCCGGAGAACTACAGTTCGTTTAAGCTGGAGCTACTAGCACTGGTGTGGGCCATGACCGAGAAATTTGCTGAGTACTTGTCAGGGTCAGAAGTGCAAGTGCGGACAGATAACAACCCTTTGGCCCACTTGGAGAACGCCAAACTGGGCGCGTTAGGACAGCGGTGGGTCGCAAGGATGTCCAAATACCAGTATAAGATTGCCTATCGGTCCAAAGCCCTGAACACCCATGCCGATGCCCTGTCCCGGGTCACTCAGGCGGGGCCGAAGGAGGACAGAGATGAGGAGCTCGAAGGTGACGAGATTCCGTATTTCAGCCAGTTCGTCGCTGCCCAAGAGAACAGAGAGGAGCCGAAGCCCACTCAGATTCTGGGCCGTTCAAGAGACGAATGGATACATCTGCAGCAATCCGATCCGGAGTTAGCAAAATTGAGGGAATGGGTCGCCCTTAATCAAAGACCCGACCAGGAAACCAGAGCCACTTCACTTCCAACTACCCTACAAATCCTAGGTCAGTGGGAGAGGCTTCTCCTGAAGGACGGCTTGCTATGCCGAAGAATCCAGCTGCCTCGAGAGTTTGATGTTACCTGGCAGGTGGTAGTTCCAGGAGCGCTAGTAACACAGCTAGCCCAAGAAGCTCATAGAAGAGGTGCTCACTTCGGAGTAGAAAAGACCTTTCGGTGGTTGCAACGGCTGGTGTATTGGCCTCAACTGCAGCAAGAAGTCGAGGGAGTCTGCCGAGCATGTCGCCAGTGTAAGTTGAATAAGCCCCCGGAACAAAGAGCTCCCATTCAGACCATCCGAATTTCTGCCCCCTTGGAGGTCTTGATGATTGACTACTTGATGATTGGAACTTCATACAATGGTTATGGACACTGTTTGGTCATGACTGATCACTTCACCACGTTCGCAGTAGTGACGCCTACTAAAGACCAGACGGCAGAAGCCGCAGCTAAGACCATCTGTTAAGATTTCATCCGGATTTATGGGTGCCCGAAGCGAATAATTCTGACCAGGTGGCCTGCTTCCAAGGGCGAGTGATGGATGAGTTGTACCGCATTTATGGAATCGACCGTTCCCGAACAACTCCCTACCACCCACAAGGGAACGGCGCATGCGAGCGCTTTAACCGAACCCTGTTGCAAATGTTGCGAACGCTGGAAGCGGACAAAAAGATGAAGTGGCCCGAATATGTGTCCGAGCTGGTGTGGGTGTATAATAATCGAGTTCATTTGACCACCGGCTACACCCCTTACATGTTGCTGTTTGGAAGAAGTGGCCGAGAAATCACTGAACTGGAGCTAGACTCAGAAGATAACGGCCCGGGTGGTAGCCCAAGTACCTGGATTCGAGAACACCGGCGTCGGCTCCATACAGTGAGAAGACTGGTTGCTCAGAAGCTTCAGGAAGTAGAGCATGCAGTTCGGCCCCCGACGACAGGTGGATCACTTCAGCCAGGAGACCGAGTGCTGGTGAGGGCTAAACGATTTGGAAGTAAACTGGACCATCGTTGGGAGGTGATACTGTGGCACCCCAGGGGTCTGGTTTCCACAGTAATAGCAGTATTACGTCTGTGAGCAGGTGGGAGGTCTCCTGGGCAGGAATCCTAAGCATGCCACACCTCCTGCCCAGTCCTGGGAGGGGAAGAACTTCCCCTATATAAACTGGGGCTGAAGCAGGGTTAGGGAGAGGAGTTCCAGACAGAGACGGAGTCTGGTCTGGACACGCAGAAACAGGGACAGATAGACATCAGGAGCTCTGTAGGAGCCAAGGAGAAGCGCCAGGGGCTGGAGCTGTGCAGAGCTCGCCCTGGGAGAAGGTACTAAAACCGGACACAGGAGTCCGAGGCTGTGGGGACTAAGATATACCCAGCAGCAGAATCCATCCGGCAGGGGATTCCAGGTCCTCTGGCCATAAAAGCCCGGAGGCTCAGTCACAACGAAGGGACCAGCACCGCCATCCCAGAGCGGAGGCTAACAGGAGGCCCCAGGTCACCAGCCATACGGGTGAGCACCACACGGTATAACCAGGGACGTGGGCTACTTGTAACCGCCGAAAGCAGGGTAGCCAGGAAGGGTACAGACTAACGGGAAGGCCTACAACTCCACCTGGCCAGGGGAACTCCGGCTTACTCGCAGACTAACCAGGCCCCAACTACTAGCCAGTACTCCCGGGGGAATTTGCCTTGTACCATCAGTAAAGACCCTGAACTGTACCCTCGCGTTTCCGTGCTTCCTTGTCGCACCGTTAGTGCTGGAACATCCACACCATCACTCCCAACATCATCCACATCCGCTGCCCTGAGGCCATACCTCTCCCGTTGGGGGTTATATCAACATTGCTGCACACCTATACCACCGGCCTCAGCGGTCTGCCCTGCAGCGGCGGTTTCATAACCGCATTCAACGGGTGGCGTAGTCGGACACTAATACCATCATACCAATAACCGCCACTTAGTTTGACCACCCTGGGCGCGGACCGGGTCACCGCCACACGAAGACTACTACCCCCATCGGATCCGGCTCCGGGTATCCCCCGCGCGCACGCGCGCCGCACTACAGCACTGGCCCAGGGGGTGAGTCAATTTTGGCGTAGTCGGCAGGATTACGTGCCCGCAACCACCGGGTACTGCGTGCCTGAAAAAAGAGACTTTTATACTTACCTGTGGTGAAGTTTCCCGCCGTCCGGAGTCGTTTCCCGCCATCTGGAGCCGATTCCCGCCATCCGACGCCATCTTCTGCCTTCTTCCCGCCATCCGTGGAGTTTTCCCGCCATTGGACGCCATCTTGAGGGCGCCGCGCGGGAAGAAGAGGGGCGTGGACTCCGAAAGCCCGCGAGAACTGAAGCCCCGCCTCACGTCCGGACGTTGCGTAAGGTCCTAGAAGGAGCCCAGCAGACGCCGACGTCACAGGAGCGCGACGGAAGGTCCTCAACCCTGACGATCCACTGCGGAGCCGCGGCCTACGGAAGAGGATCATCGCAAGGTAGGCCACGGTCCACTAGGGGGGAGGAGGATGTCGGATACGGAGGAGAGCTTCACCGCCACAGCCGCCGCCAGCGCCACCGCTGCTGCGGTCATGCCTTTCACCATGCCCTATATCCCGGGGGCAGCCTGGCTACCCCAGTACTCAGGGGAGTCACATACCCTAAATGACTTCAGAGAAAGGCTGGATAGCCTCTTCCAGGTGTATCCCCTCACGGAGGCGCAAAAAGTGAGCATCCTGGTGGCCCAATTAATCGGGGCAGCCCAAAGGGAAGTAAAGTCCTGGCCACCTGGGAGGAAGAGGACTGTCAGAGACATACTAACCCGGCTGAAAGACACATTTGACACCCGCACCTCAGCCGAAATAAAACTAAGATTTTATGGGTGCAAACAACGGGCACATGAGAGTATAAGAGACTATGCTCTAAACCTACAAGAGGCCCTGAGAGCCATTAAGCAGGCAGACCCTGACAGCGTGGGAAATGAAGATAAGCTGTTGACTGAACAATTCATTGAGGGTCTACTGTGCAATGCCCACCGAACCCAGTTGCGGGCAATGGCCTTACAGGACCCTGACCTGGACTTTGCACAGTTCAAGGACAGAGCCATCCGGGTGCTCCGAGAACCGGCACCAGGTGGCGCTGTGACCCACAGGCGCCCTGCTATCACTTATCACCAGGAGACGGCGCCCTTGTCTGCAGGGCCTGTGGGAGCTGATGCGCAGGCTTTAAACAGTGACCCGGCTACAGACCTGCACCATCAGGTCCAAGAGCTAACTAAAAGCGTTGCCGCGCTAACCCGAACTGTGCAGTCTTTACAGGTTTCTACTGCAGGGAAGATCGAGCTGGCATCCGGACCGGAGGACATCCCGTGGCGCCGACCAAGGAGGACCCCACCGGCCAGAGGAAGACCCAGCGATCGATACAACGAGGACGGACGACCTATTTGCCGCCGCTGCAATCAACCCGGACATGTGGCAAGGTACTGTCATTTAAACGGGCACAACCTGGGGTAGAGGGCCAACCCCCAGGCATAAGACCATCAGGCCCATCAAACTGGCGTGATAAATACGTAGGGGGACGTCCAATCTTGCCTGTGGTACTGGATGGCATTCCTATGAGTGCCCTACTAGACACTGGGTCACAGGTCACCACCATCCCGTACGTGCTCTTCAAGCAGTACTGGAATGATTCGGACATAACCCGCTACCCAGACGATGACCTGAGTATCATCGCCAGCAATGGTCAGCCCGTGCCGCAGGTGGGATTCAAGGAGGTGACCATTAAAATCGGTAAAGTCGAACTGGCGGCACAAGGACTGTTTATAGTGGACATAGACCGTCATGAGAGTCACCCTAGAATCACCCTGGGAACCAATGTAATTGAAAATTGTCTTGCAGAGGTGATTCTCATTTTACAGCAGGTTGCCAAGAACGCTAGTTCCGGCCAGCAGCGTGTGCTCCAAAAAGAGATCCGGGCACTGATGAAGCGGCAACAGGTGGAACTATCTGGTGGTGAGATAGGTAGCGTGAGAATGTGTGACCCGTTCCCTATTGCCATGCCCCCAAAAAGTGAGATGATGATTTGGTGCCGGGCAGCTATTGGTCTAAGAGGTAGAGAC
Source organism: Phyllobates terribilis (assembly GCF_046119375.1). Taxonomy (NCBI): domain Eukaryota; kingdom Metazoa; phylum Chordata; class Amphibia; order Anura; family Dendrobatidae; genus Phyllobates; species Phyllobates terribilis. The sequence continues at coordinate 394,081 of NW_027363463.1, forward strand.
TACCAAGCAATGGTAGAACCCGTCTACTCAGACAGTAGGCCCACCATTTTGACAGCACGGGGGGTGGTCGATGTACGCCTTGGGAGGGTGCCCGTTCGCATCATAAATATCGGTGAGAGAGAAGTACACCTGCCCCGGTATGCCACGCTAGCTAAATTGTTCACCATAAACCAGAATTCTGTACAGGCCGTGGAACCCTTGCCTCCATCTCAACCAGAGGAAGGTAACGGCTCTAAGAAACCAGTGGAGGACTGGTGTCAGCAACTACATCTGGGTACTGACTCCACTCCCTCACACCAGAAACAAGGAGTCTATCGGGTGGTTCAGGAGTACGAGAGATTGTTTAGTAAACACCCGTTAGACTTCGGGCGAGTAAAGGGGGTAGAACACCACATCCCCACGGGAGACCATCCTCCCATAAAGGAGAGATACTGACCCGTACCCCCTGCACACTACCAACACGCCAAGGGGATGCTTAGAGACATGAAGGAGGCCGGGGTAATCAGGGACAGCTGTAGCCCCTGGGCAGCTCCACTAGTCTTAGTGAAAAAGAAAGACAACACTATGAGAATGTGTGTAGACTACAGGAAGGTCAACCGTATCACACACAAAGATGCGTACCCGTTACCAAGGATAGAAGAGTCCTTAGCTGCATTAAAATCTGCTAACTTCTTCTCTACTTTGGATCTCACTAGCGGGTACTGGCAGGTTCCTGTAGCAGAGGCGGACCGGGAGAAGACCGCATTCACCACCCCGATGGGTCTCAGCGAATTTAACTGTATGCCGTTCGGGCTCTGCAACGCACCAGGAACCTTCCAACGGTTGATGGAATGCTGTCTGGGACACCGGAACTTCGAGACGGTCCTGTTATACCTGGACGATGTCATCGTCTTTTCCAAGACCTACGAGGATCACCTGAAACACCTGGCGGAAGTGTTCGAAGCTCTGGCAAACTACGGCCTAAAGGTGAAACCCTCCAAGTGTCACCTCCTGAAACCAAAGGTGCAATACCTGGGACACGTGGTGAGTGCTGACGGAGTGGCTCCCGACCCTGATAAGATCACCGTAATTAAGGACTGGCCAAGACCCTCCAGCATAAAGGAAGTGCGGCAGTTCCTCGGGTTGGTAGGCTACTACCGAAGATTCATTCCCGGTTTCACCAAAATGGCAGCCCCTATGCAGGACCTCCTGATAGGTCAATCTCGGAAAGCCAAAAGCCAGAAGCCGCCCTTCAGGTGGGAAAAGCTGGAAGAGGAGTCCTTTTGCCAGCTGAAGATGGCCCTCCAGGGGGATGAAATCCTGGCATATCCAGACTACAGCCAGCCCTTTATCCTCCACACGGACGCAAGTAACATCGGGCTAGGAGCCGTGCTGTCCCAGATCCAGCAAGGAAAAGAACGGGTAATCGCTTACGCTAGCCGAAAGCTACGACCCACCGAGAGGAACCCTGAGAATTATAGCTCATTCAAGCTGGAGTTCCTGGCAGTAGTGTGGGCAGTGACCGAACGTTTCAAGCATTACCTTGCCTCCTGCAAATTCATCGTGTACACGGATAACAACCCGTTGACACACCTGGACACTGCAAGGCTCGGTGCTCTGGAACAGAGATGGATGGCTCACCTGTCCAACTTTGAATTCACCATCAAATACCGGGCAGGACGCTCAAATGCCAACGCGGATGCCCTGTCTAGAATGCCGAACTTACCGGACGTAGGGGAAGATCCAGAAGATCTGGAAGAAGTTGAGCTCCCTGCGTTCCACCGTCATGGGATTACCCTGTATTCCAACCGTGTGAAGGACAGGCGCTCCGCGAAGTTCAATCCCTTGCCCCACTACAACTGGGCGGAGACGCAAGACAGTGATCCTGCAGTCCGCCTGGTGAAGGAAATGCTGACCCAAGCCGATGCCAATCTGGACCCAGACGCCCCAGAGGAGACTAAGCAACTGTGGAAGGAGAAAAGTAGGCTGTTCCTCTACAGGGAGAAGTTGTGCCGGAGAATGGTTAACTCTCGAACGCATGAGTTGACCTGGCAGGTAGTGGTCCCCAGACGAGACGCGGCTATGATTCTGGAGGCGTACCACAACGGAGCAGGACATTTCGGGTGGAAGAAGCTGGAGTTCTTATTGCGTGAACGGTTCTACTGGGTAGGCATGAGAGGAGCCATCGAGAGGTGGTGCAGAGACTGTGGACCGTGCCACCTAAGAAGGAAGGACCGTGCCAGCCAGAAGACTCCCTTGCAGCCCATCATCACCCGACAGCCACTGGAACTGGTAGCCCTGGACCATGTGAAACTGGCTCCAAGCAGATCTGGGTATGTCTACGCCCTCACAATCGTAGATCATTACTCCCGGTTCCTGGTGGTGGTCCCGGTCAAGGACTTAACGGCTCAAACAGCAGCTAGAGCCTTCCAGCAGCACTTCTGCCGTCCACACGGGTACCCGGACCAAGTGCTGACAGACCAAGGGCCAGCCTTCGAAGCGGAAGTCTTCCAGGAGTTCTGTAACCTGTATGGCTGCACGAAGATAAGAACAACGCCCTATCACCCACAAACTAATGGACTCTGCGAGAAGATGAACCAGGTGGTGATAGACCTCCTGAAAACATTGCCCCTGGAAGAACGCAGTATGTGGCCTGAGAAGCTGCCTGATCTGGTGGACCTATACAACCACATCCCTGTAGGTTCTACCAACTATACCCCGGCTTACCTAATGAGAGCGAGACCTGGTAAGCTGCCTATCGACCTGGATATGGGAGTCCTGACGCCCGAGGACACCTCGCCAGAGGCAGACTGGGATACAGGGCGGCAGCAGCAGTATCGGAAAGTGCAGGAGAGCGTGGAGCGAAGTCTGTCTCAAGCTAGAGAAAGGCAAGAGAGGGCTTATAATCAGTATGCTCCCGCTGTTCCCCTGGTACCTGGAGAGCAGGTCTTGAAGAGGAAAAGACGGCTCCACAAGTTGAACGACCAGTGGGAGAAGGACCCGTACACCGTACTGCCATCAAGCCATGAGAGCCCAAAGATTTGCGTGATCAGTAAGGATGGAGGAGAAACCACAGCCGTTGTCTCCAGAGACCACATGAAGAAGTGTCCCGAGCAGCTGCAAAGCCCTGAAGAAGAAGATCAAGAAAACCCTCGACCCGCAGAGGAAAGGGAAGAAATGATCAGGACTGTACTCGGAGACTTCCCCCGGTCTTGGACACAAGTAAACGGTGCTGTCGTGGTACCCGTCCTCACCTTTCTCCAGCCAGCCCCGCAAGTGCCTACAGAAGAACCAGTAGAGCTGGAAGAGCAGCCCGCCCAAGAGGCAGAAGAGTCCACACCAGCAGTACAGGAGGATCAACCCTCTGCTAGTAGTGAGCCTGCCGTGCCCCTAGTGAGCCAAAGAGTGCGCAGAAAGCTGCCCAGCCTGCCCATAACACCTCCTACACCCTGTAGTGCAGGACCAGTTAGTGAGCTCCGTAGGTCCACTAGGGTTACCAGAGGCCAGATGCCCGTACGTTGGAGAATCTAAGTTGGCTAGTTGCTTTAACTATTTTATGTTTACCTGTTTTGTTGCAGCCGTTGCTAATTATGTTTTTCAGTTACAGGTTTCTTTATATGGACTGACAGGTTATGGACAGTGAGTAACCGGAACTCTGTTGTAAATATGTTTGGAGCGTAACCCAGGAATGGACTACAGACTGTTAAAGACTCGGGGCAGGACAGACCCCTACCTGGTTACGGCTCCCTGTTCTTTGGTGAAATGGACACCCTTATTGCTTCCCGGTTACGGACACGCCGTGACCATCTCATGTATTTAATTGTTATTGTTTATACCCTGTTATGTTTAGTCCGGGAGTGCTAAATTTCACTAGGGGGGAATGTGGCACCCCAGGGGTCTGGTTTCCACAGTAATAGCAGTATTACGTCTGTGAGCAGGTGGGAGGTCTCCTGGGCAGGAATCCTAAGCATGCCACACCTCCTGCCCAGTCCTGGGAGGGGAAGAACTTCCCCTATATAAACTGGGGCTGAAGCAGGGTTAGGGAGAGGAGTTCCAGACAGAGACGGAGTCTGGTCTGGACACGCAGAAACAGGGACAGATAGACATCAGGAGCTCTGTAGGAGCCAAGGAGAAGCGCCAGGGGCTGGAGCTGTGCAGAGCTCGCCCTGGGAGAAGGTACTAAAACCGGACACAGGAGTCCGAGGCTGTGGGGACTAAGATATACCCAGCAGCAGAATCCATCCGGCAGGGGATTCCAGGTCCTCTGGCCATAAAAGCCCGGAGGCTCAGTCACAACGAAGGGACCAGCACCGCCATCCCAGAGCGGAGGCTAACAGGAGGCCCCAGGTCACCAGCCATACGGGTGAGCACCACACGGTATAACCAGGGACGTGGGCTACTTGTAACCGCCGAAAGCAGGGTAGCCAGGAAGGGTACAGACTAACGGGAAGGCCTACAACTCCACCTGGCCAGGGGAACTCCGGCTTACTCGCAGACTAACCAGGCCCCAACTACTAGCCAGTACTCCCGGGGGAATTTGCCTTGTACCATCAGTAAAGATCCTGAACTGTACCCTCGCGTTTCCGTGCTTCCTTGTCGCACCGTTAGTGCTGGGACATCCACACCATCACTCCCAACATCATCCACATCTGCTGCCCTGAGGCCATACCTCTCCCGTTGGGGGTTATATCAACATTGCTGCACACCTATACCACCGGCCTCAGCAGTCTGCCCTGCAGCGGCGGTTTCATAACCGCATTCAACGGGTGGCGTAGTCGGACACTAATACCATCATACCAATAACCGCCACTTAGTTTGACCACCCTGGGCGCGGACCGGGTCACCGCCACACGAAGACTACTACCCCCATCGGATCCGGCTCCGGTTATCCCCCGCGCGCACGCGCGCCGCACTACAGCACTGGCCCAGGGGGTGAGTCAATACCATATCGGGTGGTGAAGAAAGTTCACCCAGACAACCCAGTCTACGAGGTTAGGCCCGAAGGGGATGACGCCGCGACACCCAGGGTGTTGCACCGTAATATGCTGCGACCTTGCTCCTCTGAAGCAGAAGTCTGTAACGGAGTTGGGCCCCCAGACGTATTGGCTGAAGTGCCACATGCAGGAACCTTAGGGGATGAAGAAGGATGGGCCACAATGCAGTTGGGCCCGTCAGAACCGTTGATGCCAACCTCGAGTGGAATTCCAAATGAGTCGGGAAATGATTTGCAATCCCCAGTGGTTGATTCCTCGGATCTCCCGGAGTCACCTCCGCAAGAAGAGCTGCGCAGAACTGAGCGGGCTAATGCCGGAATCCCTCCTAACCGGTATGCTCAGGAAGAGTTCATCTGGTCTCAAATGCAACAGAAAATGCAGGAGAGTGCCCAACTCCTGTCTGAGCTTGCACTGCCTGGAAGGAGGCATCAGTTCTGTGAAAAGCCCACTCGCCCGAGGACTGGCGAGAAAAAGGAGGGTGGAATGTAGCCCAGTCAAGAGAGCTTGTAAAAGAAATTCTACATGATGTTTCAAGGATGGAAAGAGACTGCCATCTACTGGCCAGACGCAGTCAAGCGGAACCAAGATATGCAAGGGAAGTTGCAGGGAGAGCAAGTTCAGACGCTGGACCTGATCAGGTGACTTCCAGGAAGGAGTTCCGGAAAATAAGAGGCCAGTGCGCCAAACCTGAGGGGTCTTTGGCGCCAATCAGCAGAAAGGAGCAGACGTGTTCCCTGCATCCTGAGAAACCCCCGCGTGACAGGCCTAAGCCAGAGGCCTGTGAGGTGCCACAGCCGGGCACCGGTAAAAGAGCTCCGGATATCTCGCGGATGTTACCTGAGTGCTGTGCCTGCTGAGGAGACTAGGAACCTGATTGCGGTGCTGAGTGAGTTCGCGGAACCAGACGTAGCCCGCCGACAGACGAGGCCTGGACCCCCCTATCCAAGGCTCGAGAGACTGCCTCCAACAGCCAAGCAGAGAGGAGTTGAGAGACGGTTGCCCCAGGAAAGTCACGCCAGCGGAAGCGGAGGAGCTGCATACGTGAACAGGGCCATCACTTCCACTGTTCACCCACGGTACCGGGGACAATTGGGTTTAGATACTCAGGTTGGGAGGGGAACGGTTGGGACTAAAGGAGCACAACGTGATCTAATTGAATTTATGCGGAAGAGTCTCACGGCCTAGCGGGAATAACCGGTGACCCCCGCTAGGGCCAAATGTACAGTTAAAGAACTTATGTGGTGTCTCCCATGACTGGGGGCATCACCCTACTTAAGATACTTCGCCTTACTTAAGAAACTTCACCTTACTTAAGAGACTTCACCGTACTAAAGAGACTGCACCTTACTTAAGAGACTTCACCTTACTTTGAGAGACTGCGTCTTATTTTGAGAGATTTTGCCTTTTGCTGATATATTGAATTACTGTTCATTACCCTTGTTACTAATCCCTTGTTCAGAATACCTGTTGCATAATATTGTTTATTTTCATCTCAGACTGTTCTTACCTTGTGTCTCTGTGCGTTGCATTCCCGCACCTGCATTACATGATTGCATATGGGGGATAAAGGAAAGGTGTGTGTCAAATATGACTCCAAGACATCGAGCTTGCTGCTTGGGGGTTATGGTGGCGCAACCCAAGAAAATTGAAAAGTCAGGTATAGGTAGGTTAGTAGAGAGAGAAAAAACAAGGAGTTCAGTTTTGGAGAGATTCAGTTTCAGATAGAGGGAAGACATGATGTTAGAGACAGCAGACAGACAATCACTGGTATTTTGTATTAGAGTGGCGGTGATGTCAGGTGAAGAGGTGTATAGTTGGGTGTCATCAGCATTGAGATGGCACTGGAAATCAAATCTGCTGATGGTTTGTCCAATAGGAGCAGTATACAAGGAGAAGAGGAGGGGACCTAGGACTGATTCTTGTGGAACCCCGATAGTAAGAGGAAGATTAGAGGAAGTAGAGCCGGCAAAAGATACCGTGAAGGAGCGGTCAGAGGTAGGAGAAGAACCAGGAGGGAGCGGTGTCCTTGAGGCCTATACAGGGAGCATAGTGAGGAGGAGCTGATGATCTACAGTGTCAAAAGCGGCAGAGAGATCCAGGAGAAACAGCAGGGAGTAGTGACCATTAGATTTAGCTGTTAGTAGATCATTAGAGACTTTAGTGAGGGCAGTTTCAGTAGAGTGTGAGGAGCGGAAACCGGATTGTAAAGGGTCGAGAAGAGAGTTATCTGAGAGATAGCGGATTAGGCGGGAATGGACCAGGCGTTCCTGGAGTTTAGAGATGAAGGGAAGATTAGAGACCGGTCTGTAGTTAGCAGTGCAGTTCTGGTCCAGGGATGGCTTTTTCAGTAAAAGGGTTATGATGGCATGTTTAAGTGAGGAGGGAAAGATACCTGAAGAACGAGAGAGGTCAAATATTTTAGTTAGGTGGGTAGTGATGTCAAGGTAAAATATATATATTATAGAAAATCAATTAGTTTATTTTAATAGATTACCTAATCAGTGTGAATTAATATAGAGATGATGGAATAATCTATGTGTATGTATGTAGCAAATGTGTATATGCACATTGATTATGTTAATAGTTAATGATATATAACAGTTTCTGTTCTCAGGCTATGTGCCCACGATGCAGAAATGCTCCGGATTTTTCCTGAGCGTTTCTGCATCTCCCTGGCAGAAAAAATGTATGCGGATTGTACATGCGGATTTTACATGCGGATTGTGCATGCGGATATTACATGCGGATTGTACATGCGGATTTTACATGCGGATTGTACATGTGGATTGTACATGCGGATATTACATGCGGATTGTACATGCGGATTTTACATGCGTTTTTCCTGCCAGGGACAAGCGGATGTGAAGCGTTCTTCACATGCATTTCCGCATGCGCATTGAAAAGCGCTTTCCAAGCAATTTTAACATCACTTGGAAAGTGCTTGACAACTTGGTCACACTATATAAATCCATGCAAACGGCATGGATTTATATAGTGTGTCCGAAAGAATGTTAAAAAATAAAAAATAAATGTCATACTTACCTTCTGATGGCCCCCAGTGTCTTTATCCGATGCGTCTCAGCTTGCCGGCAGCTTGCGGTACACTGAAGAACCTGCCGTCACATGACTAAATGACATCAGCGCAGGTCCTTGAGTCCACCGCGATCTGCCGGCAAGCCAAGACAAGCACACCGGGGGCCATCAGAAGGTAAGCATAATATTTTTTTATTTTTTTATTCTTTTTTTACAGGTACTATGGTACCTGGGTCCGGAGGAGAGTCTCCTCTTCTCCAGACCCGGGTACCATCCGCACATTGAAACGCATGGAATGCGCATGTACAGATCCAGTGATGCGGATTCCATGCGTTCCAATGCAAGTCAATGGCGGCGAAAACGCAGCGCTTGCGCAAAATAATTGATCGTGCTGCGTTTTTTTCCGCAATGATAAGACGTAGCGGAAATTTCTGCAGCATGTGCACAGCACATGCGGATTATCATTGGGGAACATGGCAGGCCTTCTACCAAGCGTTTTTTAAGCGTTTCTTCAGCGGAATTGCCGCTGCGGAAACGCTTAAAAACGCATCGTGGGCACACAGCCTTATTGTAGACATGAACAACTACATGATTTCCTGGGAATGACGTATGCATGTGCATGGCTGATAACAGAGAGATTCATGTCGAGTTGGCAAAGATGGCGCTGAGAGACAACTACACCCCTCCCATCCGAATTCCTAAGGTGTTACTGAGGCCAGGAGATACATGGATGAGCAAATTGCAGTGTGCCAAGTTATCAGAAGGAGCAATGAATTTTACTAATTCCACCTAGAAGTAGAATACTATATAACCCCATGTCTACATAATAAAGTATGTCATTTTGCGTGGTTTAGTCTCTGAGTGAAGTTTTTCAACCATATTAGCAAATTTGGTTGATTTGCATTCACTCGGACATCTTTAATTAAGAGGAGAGCAGTTACCTAGTGTATCTTAAATTGGTGAAACCTCCACAGTGACAGCTGGGGAAAGGAACTGAATGAGCTGTGAGGGAATAGGGTCACTGTTGCAGGTTGTAGGGCGGGAAGAAGGGAGGAGTCTGGTCACTTCTTCTTCTGTGACCAGCTCGAAGATGGAAAGTGAACTTGAGGTGCGGGAGGGAAGGGAATCCAGACTCTGAGGGGATTGTGTAAAAATGTCTTGACAGATATGATTGATTTTTTGTAGGAAATAAGTGGCCAGATCGTCAGCGCTTAGGTTGGTGACGGGGGTCTGTACTTTAGAGCTCAGGAGGGAGTGGAAGGTTTCAAAGAGTCGTTTAGGATTGTTGGAGATGTGATGAGAGTGGTAAAGTAGACTTGTTTAGCCGGATGGAGAGCAGAATTAAGTTTTGAGCATGAACTTATAGTGGATGAAGAGAAACCAAAAACAAGAAAAATACCCAAATAATTGAAAGTAAATGTATAGTGGATGAAGTTTTCTGTCAAAAGAGATTTTCTCCACAGATGCTCCACTCACAAAATAAGAATACTTTGTATGTACAATAAGGCAGGTACATAACTCATCATAGCTCAACATTTCCCGCTCATAATAGAATAACGGAATAGATTCAGGGATAGGCATTTTTTCATAATGGTATATGAAAAGTGCTTGGAGAAAACCGCCTCAAGGAGAAGTCTCTCATCCAGCTCCATTTCGCCGAGATCTCTTATTGGCATCCATTCATGATAAAGCATCTGGAAGGGAGTCAAACATATGAACTCCACCCTGAGCCGAGCAGGGTAGATTATAGAATAGGAAATTTGCTTTTCACAGAGCCTCCTTTTTCTATCCCAGAACTTGACCCTCTTCTTCTGAACTTCTGTTGAAAAGTCAGGATAATTAGATATTTTCCTTCCATCAAGGGTAAGTGAAGAGTGGTCCCTGGCCTTTCGTAGGATAAGGTCACTCTCTTTAAAATTTTGTAATTTGATGAGTACAGGTCTTGGTGGAGCTCCCGGTGGCAAAGGACATGTAGGAATTCTGTGAGCTCTTTCAATTGCAAAAAATTGAGAGAGAGTGTCTTTGCCGAACATTGTAGTCAGCCAGGATTAAAAAAAAATCAACTGAATTACGACCCTCCGCTTTTTCATGAACCCCGACTAAACGTATGTTATTTCGCCGATGCCTATTCTCTAGGTCATCAACCTTCTTGAGAAGGGCATTGATATTCTGAAGACCTCTTCTGAGATATTTATGTATAGCAGGTGTAACGGGTCGGGGAGGTGGAACCTCTGAGCTGCAATACAAAGGGGAAGTCCTTGTAAGGAAGCGGGTGACTCCCAGGGAAGGCAAGCAGATAGTCACAGCCAGTGACGGGGACAGTCTCTGGGTAAGCGGGCAGGTGGTCACGGCAGGTGACGGGGACAGTCTCTGGGTAGACAGGCAGGTGGTCACGGCAAGTGACGGGAACAGTCTCTGGGTAGACAGGCAGGTGGTCACGGCAAGTGACGGGGACAGTCTCTGGGTAGACAGGCAGGTGGTCACGGCAAGTGACGGGGACAGTCTCTGGGTAGACAGGCAGGTGGTCACGGCAAGTGACGGAGACAGTCTCTGGGTAGACAGACGAGGCGGATACCTGACAGGTAACTGGTGGACGCTCCCAGGTGAGGGGTCTGACAGACGAGGCGGGAGACAGGCAGGTAACTGGTGGACGCTCCCAGGTGAGCGGTCTGGCAGACAAGGCAGGTAACAGGCAGGTAACTGGTGGACGCTCCCAGGTGAGCGGTCTGACAGACGAGGCAGGTAACAGGCAGGTAACTGAAGGACGCTCACAGGTGAACGGTCTGACAGACGAGGCAGGTAACAGGCAGGTAACTGATAGATAACAGGCTGGCAGGCAGGACGAGACGTCAGGCTAGCTGCGGGACCTGAGGGCTGAAGCACAGGAAGTCACAGTGCAAACAACTTTGCTCGGGCACCTCCATTTTGGAGGAGGTGCCTTATATATGGGAGCTCCACCAGCAATTGGCTGGGGACTCCTTAGGATGGCGCGCGCGGCCCCTTTAAGAGAGAAGGAGCGCGCGCGCGCCCTAAGCACAGTGCCCGGGAAGCAGCGAGCGCTACCAGCAGCGCGGGGAGAGGACGCCGAGGACGGATCAGGGAGGTGAGGGGAACGGCGTCTCTGCCTAGCAGGAGGCAGGGACGCCGACGCTACAGTACCCCCCCCCCCTTTAGGCCCCCCATTTTTTAGGACAGAAAGAAATTTATCAAGGATGAGCGGGGCATGGATGTTCTCCCGGGGCTCCCACGTTCTCTCCTCAGGACCAAACCCCTTCCAATCCACTAGAAAAAAGGTCTTTCCTCTTACCCTTTTGGTGGCCAGAATGCTCTCTACCTCAAACTCGTCTTCAGCAGAGACTGGAGCAGGAGGCGTACCTGTAGACTTGGAAAAAGAGTTAAGTACCACGGGTTTGAGGAGAGATACATGGAAGGAGTTGGGAATCCGCAAGTTGGCCGGGAGTTTCAATTTATAGGCCACCGGGTTGATTTGTTTGATAACTTCCTGTGGGCCGATGAACCGAGGCCCTAACTTGTAGGAAGGAATCTTGAGCCGGACATATTTGGACGAGAGCCAGACTTTATCTCCAGGACGGAATTGGGGCGGATCCAGACGTCTTTTGTCAGCCTGTTTCTTCATCCGCTCGGAGGACAGAAGAAGTGCAGATCTGGTACTCTCCCAAATGGAGGAGAATTCGCTAACAAGGGATACCGCGGCCGGATTATCCACCGAGGTGGAGACGGGAAACGGGATCCGAGGATGTTGACCGTAGACAATAAAAAACGGGGATTTGGAGGAAGACTCGCTCTCGTGATTATTATAGGAAAATTCGGCCCACGGTAAAAGATCCACCCAGTCGGAATGGTGGGCATTAACAAAGTGCCGGAGGTAACTGGTTAAAATTTGGTTGATCCGCTCTACTTGACCATTGGACTGTGGGTGATAAGCAGAGGAGAAGTCCAAGGTGACCCCCAGCAGTTTACACATGGCTCTCCAGAAGCGAGAGGTGAACTGAACTCCTCGGTCGGATACAATGTGGAGAGGGAGACCATGAAGACGGAAAATATGATGGATAAAATCTTTAGCCAATTCAGATGCAGACGGAAGACCCGGCAGGGGAATGAAGTGAGCCATCTTAGAGAAGCGGTCAGCGACCACCCAAATGACCGTACAACCAGCAGAGACAGGGAGATCCGTTATAAAGTCCATGGCTATATGCTGCCACGGGGCAGCAGGTATGGGAAGAGGCAGAAGGCGGCCGGCTGGCAGATGTCTCGGAGCCTTGTTGCGGGCGCAGGACGCACAGGCTGAGACAAAGTCTATTACGTCCTTGTGCAGGGTAGGCCACCAGTAATGCCGGGTAATAAGCAGGAGGGTCTTTTTCTGGCCAGCATGGCCAGCTAGCTTAGACGAATGTCCCCAGTGTAGGACTTTCTCACGATCAGGTACTGTTACGAACGTCTTACCGGGTGGAAGACGATTTAGATCCACGGGAGCCACCAACATTACCTTGGCGGGGTCGATGATGTGCTTTGGCTCCTCCTCTAGATCGGAGAACAAAAAGGATTGGGACAAGGCATCAGCTTTGATATTTTTGTCTGCCGGGCGAAAATGAAGAATGAAATCAAAGCGGGCGAAGAACAAGGACCACCGGGCTTGGCGCGGGTTAAGTCTTTGGGCACTCTGGAGATAAGCCAAGTTTTTGTGATCCGTGTAGATTATTACCGGGTGAAGAGTCCCCTCGAGCAGGTAACGCCACTCCTACAGTGCCAACTTAATGGCTAATAATTCTCGGTCTCCTATAGAATAATTGCTCTCAGATGAGCAGAAGAGTTTGGAGAAGAAGCCGCAGGTTACCATTCTTCCGGATGATGACTTTTGGATGAGCACCGCTCCGGCTCCGGAGGAGGAAGCATCTACTTCTAAGAAGAATTGTTTGTTGCTGTCCGGACGGTGCAGCACAGGAGCGGAGGAGAAAGCTTGTTTCAAAGACAGGAAGGCCTCCTCTGCCTCGGGCGGCCATTCTTTGGGATTAGCGCCCTTACGGGTGAGCGCAGAGATAGGGGCAGTCCGGGAAGAGAAGTGCGGAATGAAGAGGCGGTAGTAGTTGGCGAATCCCAGGAACCGCTGGATAGCCTTCAACCCCTCTGGTCGAGGCCACTTCTGGATGGCAGAAAGTTTCTCAGGATCCATTCGTAGACCGGTCTGAGAGATGATGTAGCCCAGAAATGGAAGCGAGGTCTGCTCAAAGAGGCACTTCTCAAATTTTGCGTAGAGGTGGTTTTGCCTGAGCCTGAGCAGGACCTGACGAACATCCCTCCGGTGTGTGGGAAGATCCGGAGAGAAGACCAAGATGTCGTCCAGGTATACCACCACGCAGGAGTAGAGAAGGTCACGGAAGATATCATTGACCAACTCTTGAAAGACGGCGGGAGCATTACAGAGACTGAGGGGCATTACGAGGTATTCATAGTGGCCGTCCCGGGTGTTGAATGCCGTCTTCCATTCATCCCCTGATGGATACGAACCAGATTATAGGCCCCATGGAGATCCAGCTTGGTGAAGATTCTAGCACCCCTCAGACGGTCAAATAATTCGGGAATGAGCGGAAGGGGGTATTTATTCTTCACCGTGATCTGGTTAAGGCCTCTATAGTCTATGCAGTGACGGAGTGAGCCGTCCTTCTTTTTAACGAAGAAGAAGCCTGCTCCCACCGGGGAGGTAGATTTCCAGATAAATCCCCGGGGCAGGTTCTCCTCGATATATTCAGACATGGACCGGGTCTCAGCAGCAGACAAAGGGTAGATACGCCCTCAGGGCGGAGTAGCGCCAGGTACCAAGTCGATAGGGCAATCGTATGGTCTATGAGGAGGTAATGTCTCTACTTCCTTTTTATTAAAGACATCAGCATAAGAACAATAGGGTACCGGCAGGCCGGGTAGATTGGCTGGGGGAGGAGAAGGACGGGCAGGACGAACGGGAACTAAACAAGTCTTATGGCAGTCCTGTCCCCAGCGAATGACTTCTCCGGTCCGCCAATCAAGCACGGGTGCATGTCTCTGGAGCCAAGGAAGGCCAAGCAAAAGGGCATGAGAGAGTCCAGGTAGAACATGGAAGAAGATGCTCTCAGAGTGCATTATTCCCACCTGCAGAGTTATGGGTTCAGTGATAAGTTGGATGGGATGCGGTAAGAGACCCCCGTCCACGATGGCGACAGATAAGGGTTCGGACAGAGGTTTGGTGGGAATGCGGTATTTCTCTACCAGGGACTGAGAAATGAGATTTCCGGCAGCTCCAGAATCAAGTTGAGCTAGTTCAAAGTAACGGTTCTCCCCGCAGATGATAGAGACCGACAGCATCAGAGATGGAGAGGGCTTATTCTTGTCTAGGACGACCTCTCTGAGCGATCCTAGACACAGGCGTTTCCCGACCTCTCCTGCCAGGAACGGATCCGGTGCTCCTTACTGCCACAGTAGAAGCAGCTCCCCTCGGCACGGCGTGACTCTTGACGGGTTTTGACCATCTTGGTCTGGTCGACCTGCATAGGCTTGGGTAAGTGTGCCTGGGGAGTAACAGAGGAAGTGACGGGATTCTGGAAGGTAGGAGCAAGGCGAGGAAACCTCCTCTCACGGGTGACCTCTTTGGTACGCTCCTGGAACAGGATGTCAATCCGGGTGGCAAGGGTTATTAAGTTGTCGAGAGTGGTAGGAATGTCCCGACCGGCAAGTTCATCTTTAATCCGGCCGCATAGACCTTCCCAGAAGACGGACACCAGGGCGTCGTTATCCCAAGCAAGCTCCGAAGCAAGGGTACGGAACCGTATGGCATATTGGCCCACGGTGAGACTCCCTTGACGGAGACGTAGCAGAGATGAGGCGGATGAGGTCTTTCGTCCTGGTTCGTCGAAGACTTTCCGGAAGGCCGTGAGAAAGGCTGGCAGGTTGGACACCAGGGGGTCTCCTCTCTCCCATAGAGGATTTAGCCAAGCCAGCGCCTCCCCCGAGAGATGGGACATGATGAAGGCCACTTTGGCTCGGTCGGTGGAAAACTGGTGTGCCAAAAGTTCAAAGTGCAGGGTGCACTGGTTAATGAAGCCCCGTGCCTGACCGGGATCTCCACCAAAACGAGGCGGGGCGAAAAGACGGGGACCGGGAAGGGATGCCATGGTATTGATGGGCAGCGGCGCTGCCGGGGTAGTAGCTGTGCGAGTAGAAGCAGCTCCCGACAAGGCAGTCAGTGTGTCCAGGCGGGAGTGAACACTACGCAGGTGGCCCAAGATGGAGTACTGTTGGAACCTCTGGCGGGAAAGTTCATGACATAGGTCCGAGAGCGAGGGAGCTTGGGTGCCACCAGGTTCCATGGCCCGAGCAAACTGTAACGGGTCTGGGAGGTGGAACCTCTGAGCTGCAATACAAAGGGGAAGTCCTTGTAAGGAAGCAGGTGACTCCCAGGGAAGGAAAGCAGATAGTCACAGCAAGTGACGGGGACAGTCTCTGGGTAAGCGGGCAGGTGGTCACGGCAGGTGACGGGGACAGTCTCTGGGTAGACAGGCAGGTGGTCACGGCAAGTGACGGGGACAGTCTCTGGGTAGACAGGCAGGTGGTCACGGCAAGTGACGGGGACAGAATCTGGGTAGACAGGCAGGTGGTCACGGCAAGTGACGGGGACAGTCTCTGGGTAGACAGGCAGGTGGTCACGGCAAGTGACGGGGACAGTCTCTGGGTAGACAGATGAGGCGGATACCTGACTGATAACTGGTGGATGCTCCAAGGTGAGCGGTATGACAGACGAGGCGGGAGACAGGCAGGTAACTGGTGGACGCTCCCAGGTGAGCGGTCTGGCAGACAAGGCAGGTAACAGGCAGGTAACTGGTGGACGTTCCCAGGTGAGCGGTCTGACAGACGAGGCAGGTAACAGGCAGGTAACTGAAGGACGCTCCCAGGTGAGCGGTCTGACAGACGAGGCAGGTAACAGGCAGGTAACTGATGGATAACAGGCTGGCAGGCAGGACGAGAAGTCAGGCTAGCAGCGGGACCTGAGGGCTGAAGCACAGGAAGTCACAGTGCAAACAACTTTGCTCGGGCACCTCCATTTTGGAGGAGGTGCCTTATATATGGGAGCTCCACCGGCAATTGGCCGGGGACTCCTTAGGATGGCGAGCGCGGCCCCTTTAAGAGAGAGGGAGCGCGCGCGCGCCCTAAGCACAGTGCCCGGGAAGCAGTGAGCGCTACCAGCAGCGCGGGGAGAGGACGCCGAGGACGGAGCAGGGAGGTGAGGGGAACGGCGTCTCTGCCTAGCAGGAGGCAGGAATGCCGACGCTACAGTACCCCCCCTTTAGGCATTTGGTCCGCAACAGAACTCACTCTTTCCTCCAACTCATTGACTCGGCTGTTTATTTTCTTCATGTTTTGTCTGATGAGATTAATGTCCTCTCTAAGCCCTCCCATGTGTTTGTTGAGAATTTCTAATGAGAAGCTACAGGATTTTCCAGCAGAGAAAACATCTTGTCGTGTAGGCTCTTGCCCAGAATCATTGACTTCTCCATAGGTGTTGTTAGTGGTCTGCATTTCCTGCACTTCTCTGTTTAACTGTTGCTGTGAGAGTGGTGCCACATTGCCTACCCTGCACAGTCTCTGTATCTCTCTTCCTCTGTGAGCATACCTGATCAGGTTGTAAATCATCTGAAGGGTCAGAATCTAAGGTCAGTCTGGCAAATCTCCCCAGCTTTGCTGCAGCAGCCTCAGCATCTCTCACTCTGGCTGGTGTGGGGGAGGAGGCGCAATGTTGGAAGGCCCACTATCTGGACTCTGCTCCTTCTGATGCTTGCTTCTGGTCATGTCTGAGTGCACTTTAAAGCTTCTCTGTGTACTTTCCCCCAGCCTTTGGTGTGAAGGAATCAATATTTCACTGCTAATAGGTGGAAATGAAAGGATGTAGAGCAGGAGCAAAGCACAGAGCTTCCATGTGAAGAGGCTGTCAGCAAAAGGTCCCTTTTAAAGGGGAATCTGTAACACTCCCATAATCTGCTCCTGACCTCACATCAAAGACAGTCTGTATTATATGTATTTTATATGAGCACTGCACTTGGCTTTTTCTGGCAAAGAAGATGACACACCCGATCTGCCGCTCCATTTTACAATAGGAATAAAAGTGCCCTGTCAGGGATAAAAATTCCCCATTCTTCCAATCGGTACAGTCCCAAATGGTCAGACCAATCAATCGCTGACCAATAAGATATCACCTCTCCTGTGGATCCTATGGAGTTATCACCTCTCCTGTGGATCCTATGGTCATAACTTGTTTTCACCAACAAAGTCCTTTACTGCAAATTACCGTAATTGTACATCCCAGTTATGGTATCGCACAGTAAGAGGTGCAGGAGCCTCCTGTATTTTACAGCCGACGCTCCACTATAATCGGGATAATGGCTAACAGGTTTTCATATACAGCTGTAGTGTGGGCCCCTAGAATCAATTCATATTGGGGCCCCCGACACCCCAGTTTGATCCTGGTTGGGGGTGGGGAGGGTAATTTTGCACCCTGTCGTAAAGAAAAATTGTAAAATCCAAAAAGACATCTCTGGAGAGGGGACATATCACCCTCACATTGAACATATAGGATTATAACCAGAAAAGTGAGAAAGAGCTGACACTTCAACCTCTATTGACGTAGGGCCTCCTGCCGTGGTCAGGTAAATTCAACAAAGAATCTGATGAGAACCAGCCAACAAGTCTAGAATTTGCATACTCAGAGGCGGATAAGTACATTTCCGAAGCAAGGGCTTCCTCTTTTCAAAGGACTTGTCTCAGATACTCTGAAGACTGTGGTCAGTGATGAATATTGGGGTTTGCATCGATCCAATATTCATGGGAGATGTATTTTCGACATCGTAGCAAAGGGACGATCATAACGCATTCACTCACGTCATTGTAAGGCCAGCCGAACACCCCCAACTTAATATCGTTTAGATGGATAATGCTATCCATGCCATGTTTCATCTCTATAGAAAGGTAAAATCATGATAGAAAACATGACCATGATATTTCCCGCCCGAGACCTCCATGGGCGAAGATATCCTGAAAGTTGGGGATCTCATAAACTTCTAAAAGATCTAGCACACCTATGACAAGTCCTCATATGAGCTCACCAATAGAAGGTATGTGGGTGTAACCGTGATCTTATTAAATCAGAGCTTGGATTTTGGTCATTGGTCAGTCCTGGAAGGTACAGCTTGCTGTAGTTGTATCTGTTTTCCTAAGGAGTTCTTCTAAGGAGTGCTTCCTTGCGCTAAGCTCTGAGCTATTTCTCTGACACAGGTTTAGCACTTTTCTTTTATTATCCTTTTGATTTTATGTTAATGTATATATCATATTGCTTGTATCATCTTTGTGTATTTTTTATACACACTGCCTACTTTTCAAGATTAGATCACTTGTTTTTATTCTGTTATTCCCACACCCTATCATTTCTTTACTTAGAAAATTGGGCGTGAGGAACGATCAACACGCCCATATGATGGCGCGGTCGAGCATGTAAATTGTAACTCCCTACATGTATTTCTATAAACCAGACAATGTGAACTGAGGTCTAAGATGGCAGACATACAAGAAACAGAGGCATGTTCACACTAGCAAAAAAGAAGCAAGACAAAAATATATCTCATACCCTACCATAATTATATATAAATGTAAAGCAAAATTGCATAATAAATATAGGGTACTTAGTGAACTATTTTTGATCAAAAAAAGTATACAAGCCGTCCCACCAGCGGCAAGGTGACCCTAAATTGGGACGGTACCTATACTGCCTATATTAAAAACCTTACTGTATATCAAAGTTGAAGTAATGCATATAAAAGGGTAGACAAATAGGACCGGGTCCCAACTCCAGACCACCTAGGCCCGTGGTAAGCTACATATATACCAATCAGCTCAACAAAGGGCATGCCACACCCTTAAATTGCACAGAATGCAAACAAGTCAAAAAACCAGACAATGTGAACTGAGGTCTAAGATGGCAGACATACAAGAAACAGAGGCATGTTCACACTAGCAAAAAAGAAGCAAGACAAAAATATATCTCATACCCTACCATAATTATATATAAATGTAAAGCAAAATTGCATAATAAATATAGGGTACTTAGAGAACTATTTTTGATCAAAAAAAGTATACAAGCCGTCCCACCAGCGGCAAGGTGACCCTAAATTGGGACGGTCACATTGTCTGGTTTTTTGACTTGTTTGCATTCTGTGCAATTTAAGGGTGTGGCATGCCCTTTGTTGAGCTGATTGGTATATATGTAGCTTACCACGGGCCTAGGTGGTCTGGAGTTGGGACCCGATCCTATTTGTCTACCCTTTTATATGCATTACTTCAACTTTGATATACAGTAAGGTTTTTAATATAGGCAGTATAGGTACCGTCCCAATTTAGGGTCACCTTGCCGCTGGTGGGACGGCTTGTATACTTTTTTTGATCAAAAATAGTTCACTAAGTACCCTATATTTATTATGCAATTTTGCTTTACATTTATATATAATTATGGTAGGGTATGAGATATATTTTTGTCTTGCTTCTTTTTTGCTAGTGTGAACATGCCTCTGTTTCTTGTATGTCTGCCATCTTAGACCTCAGTTCACATTGTCTGGTTTTTTGACTTGTTTGCATTCTGTGCAATTTAAGGGTGTGGCATGCCCTTTGTTGAGCTGATTGGTATATATGTAGCTTACCACGGGCCTAGGTGGTCTGGAGTTGGGACCCGGTCCTATTTGTCTACCCTTTTATATGCATTACTTCAACTTTGATATACAGTAAGGTTTTTAATATAGGCAGTATAGGTACCGTCCCAATTTAGGGTCACCTTGCCGCTGGTGGGACGGCTTGTATACTTTTTTTGATCAAAAATAGTTCACTAAGTACCCTATATTTATTATGCAATTTTGCTTTACATTTATATATAATTATGGTAGGGTATGAGATATATTTTTGTCTTGCTTCTTTTTTGCTAGTGTGAACATGCCTCTGTTTCTTGTATGTCTGCCATCTTAGACCTCAGTTCACATTGTCTGGTTTTTTGACTTGTTTGCATTCTGTGCAATTTAAGGATGTGGCATGCCCTTTGTTGAGCTGATTGGTATATATGTAGCTTACCACGGGCCTAGGTGGTCTGGAGTTGGGACCCGGTCCTATTTGTCTACCCTTTTATATGCATTACTTCAACTTTGATATACAGTAAGGTTTTTAATATAGGCAGTATAGGTACCGTCCCAATTTAGGGTCACCTTGCCGCTGGTGGGACGGCTTGTATACTTTTTTTGATCAAAAATAGTTCACTAAGTACCCTATATTTATTATGCAATTTTGCTTTACATTTATATATAATTATGGTAGGGTATGAGATATATTTTTGTCTTGCTTCTTTTTTGCTAGTGTGAACATGCCTCTGTTTCTTGTATGTCTGCCATCTTAGACCTCAGTTCACATTGTCTGGTTTTTTGACTTGTTTGCATTCTGTGCAATTTAAGGGTGTGGCATGCCCTTTGTTGAGCTGATTGGTATATATGTAGCTTACCACGGGCCTAGGTGGTCTGGAGTTGGGACCCGGTCCTATTTGTCTACCCTTTTATATGCATTACTTCAACTTTGATATACAGTAAGGTTTTTAATATAGGCAGTATAGGTACCGTCCCAATTTAGGGTCACCTTGCCGCTGGTGGGACGGCTTGTATACTTTTTTTGATCAAAAATAGTTCACTAAGTACCCTATATTTATTATGCAATTTTGCTTTACATTTATATATAATTATGGTAGGGTATGAGATATATTTTTGTCTTGCTTCTTTTTTGCTAGTGTGAATATGCCTCTGTTTCTTGTATGTCTGCCATCTTAGACCTCAGTTCACATTGTCTGGTTTTTTGACTTGTTTGCATTCTGTGCAATTTAAGGGTGTGGCATGCCCTTTGTTGAGCTGATTGGTATATATGTAGCTTACCACGGGCCTAGGTGGTCTGGAGTTGGGACCCGGTCCTATTTGTCTACCCTTTTATATGCATTACTTCAACTTTGATATACAGTAAGGTTTTTAATATAGGCAGTATAGGTACCGTCCCAATTTAGGGTCACCTTGCCGCTGGTGGGACGGCTTATATACTTTTTTTGATCAAAAATAGTTCACTAAGTACCCTATATTTATTATGCAATTTTGCTTTACATTTATATATAATTATGGTAGGGTATGAGATATATTTTTGTCTTGCTTCTTTTTTGCTAGTGTGAACATGCCTCTGTTTCTTGTATGTCTGCCATCTTAGACCTCAGTTCACATTGTCTGGTTTTTTGACTTGTTTGCATTCTGTGCAATTTAAGGGTGTGGCATGCCCTTTGTTGAGCTGATTGGTATATATGTAGCTTACCACGGGCCTAGGTGGTCTGGAGTTGGGACCCGGTCCTATTTGTCTACCCTTTTATATGCATTACTTCAACTTTGATATACAGTAAGGTTTTTAATATAGGCAGTATAGGTACCGTCCCAATTTAGGGTCACCTTGCCGCTGGTGGGACGGCTTGTATACTTTTTTTGATCAAAAATAGTTCACTAAGTACCCTATATTTATTATGCAATTTTGCTTTACATTTATATATAATTATGGTAGGGTATGAGATATATTTTTGTCTTGCTTCTTTTTTGCTAGTGTGAACATGCCTCTGTTTCTTGTATGTCTGCCATCTTAGACCTCAGTTCACATTGTCTGGTTTTTTGACTTGTTTGCATTCTGTGCAATTTAAGGGTGTGGCATGCCCTTTGTTGAGCTGATTGGTATATATGTAGCTTACCACGGGCCTAGGTGGTCTGGAGTTGGGACCCGGTCCTATTTGTCTACCCTTTTATATGCATTACTTCAACTTTGATATACAGTAAGGTTTTTAATATAGGCAGTATAGGTACCGTCCCAATTTAGGGTCACCTTGCCGCTGGTGGGACGGCTTGTATACTTTTTTTGATCAAAAATAGTTCACTAAGTACCCTATATTTATTATGCAATTTTGCTTTACATTTATATATGTATTTCTATAGCAGGACAAAGAACGTTTGGCAATCGAAACGTGTAGGTTTCATAGAGGTCTCCACCTTTATTTATTTTATTTTTGCAATGTGTATATCTTTTTAATGGATTAACAATAAAATCATAATTTTATCTGCAATTGGATCTGGAAGCTGGCGCATCACAATGTCGGTGGATATGCACCTTCTCTTTTTGGTTGAGGAGAAGGTGACTCCTACAGGGTGAGATAGAAAAATGCAATGCGCCTAAGAACTATCAGGCAGGTAATTGCTTATTACGTGCTTGTTCTACCCTGTGGTGGCTAAAATTGCTCCTGGACCGCTCCTAACAGCGATTCTGCTGCTTCACGTCAACAGAACAGCTCTTCCTCTTCCCGACTGCTCTGTCAAAGAGGAGTGACTGCCAACTTTATGCTGATTGACAGACGGCTCCCTGCAGTTAGGCAGCAGGGAGCCAGCTGTCAATCAGCATGACACCGGCAGTCACACCCCATCAACAGATCATAGCGGGAGCTGAAAAATCACTGTCAGGAGCGCTCCATGACAACTCTGAACCAGCAGATATCGGCGCCTGGCACAACAGGCACATAGTTAGCAAATACTTGCCTGTTAGTTCTTAGGTCCATGGTAAAAAAAAAAAAAAGTCCCGGACAACACCTTTTAATACTAAGGAGCAGGAATTCTCCGCATGATGCTATAATCAAGAAAACATGAAATTCTCTCGTGCCCAGTCAGTCTGCCCGATCTGTTACACCATGATTACCAAAACCTCGACTCATTCCACTGCCCACTTGTATTATCACTTACCCGGCTCTGCTTGGCCCCTGTTACCAGGCCATTGGCTTGTGTGACTGCAAGTGCACACTTCTGAAGCGGGAGTCCCTGTGGATTTTCACATCCCCTCAATTTGACATAATGAATTTCAGTGACACAGAGGATTGTTCGGCTAGACTGAACAAACTAGCATCTATTTTTGATAATAAACCGTCAGTGGTGACAACAGAACCGGATGAATTTAAAGATCTCATGTTCCAGATGGAAAACCAAATGACCAGAGAACTTAAAGTTTGGTGGGATCTCACAACCTTGGACACATATATAAAAAAGGAAATTATCCCTAGAGGTCTGCGTTTAGAAAAAAGTCGCCACCACTATATACAATGACGGTTTTCAAGAAGATCAGAATGCGATTCTTAGTCAATGTTCACTGAATCTTATGCACCTCATAATCAAACATGAGGAACTGGAACTGACTTAAATTAAATTGGATATTAAAAATATACAATCGTCTTTGGGGAAATATGTGCAACTAAAAGAATTTAATATTTGTAATGACAAACTGAAATCTAATTTGGCCAAGTTGGAGAACACCATTATGGATATAAAAAGATCCAAGTTCAAAAGGGACAGTGAGGACTATACGCAGAACAAGATTTATAGTTGGAATAAACAATTACCATCCATCTTAAAAAAACGCTCCCACAAACGTTTTCAGAGATCTGGAAGAGGGAGTTTTAAGGACCATGATGATGTTACGGATAATTCTTTTGCTGCCACCTCTGATGATTACTCAGATTCATCTATGAGTTCAATGGGAGAAAAGCAACAATTGTATTTTGTCAAAAATAAATTATCTAGTGCTGGTGGAGCGATTACAAAAAACGGAGGACGAGGGTGTGGCGCCCCTGAGGGTTCGGTCGCCACAGGGGGGTACTGCATCTTGTGAAAGAGGTGTGGTATCTCCTCTCCCAGGTTAGGATGGAGCACCTGTCAGGACCCCACCTCATCACTCAACACAACACACTCCTGTCCTATGGGGGGCTAATATGCACCAGGGTGCTGCCCCAGCAGGATAATGGAGATGGGGGAACCAAAGATAGGGGGAACCATGTAGTGGGTGAGGGTGGAGGACGCACTTTTAGGTTACACTTGTAGATACATATTTAATAGCCAGCCATCTTAAGTTCAAGGTTGTTTGATTGTGGTCTTCACAGCTGGCAGTGGCCTTGTGTAGGAGCCTGCAGCGTGCTGGAGATGCACGGTCCTCGTGCTCTGGCCTTGAGACGAGGAGCAGGATAGAGTTAACGGAGGTCTCTACCCGGTCAAGGTCCCTGCTTAAGAAGGCCTGGAGGGGAGCTGAGGAGGAGAGCTCCGCAGGCAAAAGGATCCCAGGGAATACAGACAGTTCGGCATATGCCACCTGTACTCTCCATTCTGGCCTAGTCAGAGGGACTCCTGCTGCAAGAGGGGTACCGGCCCCCGATATCTGACTTTGTTACTTCCCGTCTCAGTCCTAAAAGCCCGGAGGCTAACTGGTTCCCACAGGGTAACGGTCGGAGTGGAGTCGCCACCCGTGCCCTTGTTCTGTGTATAGCCAGAGGGAGACCCAGCCTTGCAACACGCATTGCACACGGATAGGAGAGGCCCAAGGAAGAGATTTCTAGGAACACAATGGTGGTGGGGGTCCTGATAGACACACCTGAACTCCCGGGGTGTGCCGAACCCCCTTCTCTGGTGGCCGCAGCACGCCGTGAGAAGCAAGGAGAAGCCTTGCAGCTGACCTCTAACAACGCGAGTAAAGCTTGGAAGACTACATCCATTGCCTCCGGTCCATTATTGCAGCGGGACACGACACCGCACCACTGCATCCTCCTGTTTCCTCTGCCTTGAGGCCCTGCTCCGCCTGTGGGGAGTAGTACTACCATTGGCTGCCACAACATCCCGCCTCAGAGGACTGCAGCAGCGCTGGTTGCGCATCACCAGACACCACAGGTGGTGTAGTCATTTATCCACTCATAATTGCCACTCATCAACTAGCCCCTATTTTTAATGTGTGCGCCCTGGGCACGGACCGGGCTGAGGCCGCGACTGCATCCCCATTCTATCAACTGGGCCCCCCGTCCGAGTACACCCTTTCCCAGGGAGGGCTAGCCGCTACTGAAACAGCTAGTGGCGGGTCAGACAAGGGCGGGACGTAAGCGTAAATGCAAACAAGTACCCAACACAGAGCAAAAAACGCCTTTATTAGAGTTACCTGTTTGGAATCTCTCTAGTTACATCTTATCTGAGAGTCAAATTTCTCTCCTGGCTAAAGGCCTGAGCTTTTCACCTTGTAACGAATTCGACATTTTCAGAACAATTCTGGATGTTAACAAACTAGCACGTAACCTCACCATCCGATGTCATTTTATGGACATGAAAAATCCACAGAATACAGCTTCAGAAGAAGTTTCTCCTAGGACAAGCCAGGATTCCATGTTATTATTCACAGAACAACAGTCTTTATTACAAATGAAACAATTCGAGAAGGAATCTTTAATTCCAAATGTAAATTTAAATGACGACTTTCGGGCTGGCAATCCTTTCTTTTACCCACTTCAGTCCAGACCATTGGTTCTGGATCAGTTCCAGGACTTAATTGAAAAAGAACTAGTGGAATTAAAGAATGAATTATCTTCTACTAATCATTTGGACTCTAATCTGACATATAGAGAAAAAGACGCTCTGAAAAAATTAAAGGATAATTCAGACATACTAGTCCGCTCAGCGGATAAAGGTGGCACTATAGTACTGCATGCAGGATTGTATAAAAAATTGAATTTGATGGATTTAGAAAATAGGGATGTTTATTTGGAGTTAGCTAGAGATCCTACTGTTGAGTTTAATGCTGCTATGTATAATCTATTAAACGAAGGTTTGCACTGAGGGGCCCTAAAAAAAAATTAATGGAATATTTATACGTAGATCACCCAATTGTTCCAGTTTACCATTCGCTGCCAAAAATACATAAAAATATTTTCTCACCACCTTTAACCCTTTTACTACCCAAGGTGGTTTGCACATTAATGACCAGGCCAATTTTTACAATTCTGACCACTGTCACTTTATGAGATAATTACTCTGGAACGCTTCAACGGATCCCCCTGATTCTGAGATTATTTTTTCGTGACGTATTGTACTTCATGATTGTGGTAAAATTTCTCCGATATCACTTGCATTTATTTGTGAAAAAAACTGAAATTTGGCGAAAATTTTTGAAAATTTTGCAATTTTCAAAATTTGAATTTTTATGCCCTTAAATCAGAGAGATATGTCACACAAAATAGTTAATAAATAACATTTACCACATATCTACTTTACATCAGCACAATTTTGGAACCAATTTTTTTTTTTTATTAGAGCGCTATAAGGGTTAAAATTTGACCAGAGATTTCTCATTTTTCCAACAAAATTTTCAAAACCATTTTTTTAAGGACCACATCACATTTGAAGTCACTTTGAGGGGTCTTTATGACAGAAAATACCCAAAAGTAAGACCACTCTAAAATCTGCACCCCCAAGGTGCTCAAAACCACATTCAAGAAATTTATTAACCCTTCAAGTGCTTCACAGAAATTTTTGTAATGTGGAAGAAAAAAATTAACTTAACTTTTTTCACAAAAATGTTACTTTAGACCCAATTTTTTTTATTTTCACAGGGTTAACAAGAAAAAATGGACCCCAAAATTTGTTGTGCAATTTCCCCTGACCATGCAGATACCCCATATGTGGGGAAAAGCCACTGTTTAGGCGTACGGCAGGGTTCGGAAGGGAAGGAGCGCCATTTGACTTTTTGAAAGTAAAATTTGCTTGAATAATTAGCGGACGCCATGTTGTGTTTGGGGAGCCCCTGATGTGCCTAAACAGTGGAAACCCCCCACAAGTGACACCATTTTGGAAACTAGACCCCTCAGAGAACCTTTACAGAAGTTTAAACATGGAGCCATGACAATAAATAATCAAACTTTTTCCACAAAAATTATGTTTTAGCCCCAATTTTTTTATTTTCACAAGGGTAAGAGGAGAAAATAGACCTCAAAAACTTTTTGCAATTTCTCCTAAGTACGCCAATACCCTATATGTGGGGAAAATACAGTGTTTGGGTGCACGGCAGAGTTCAGAAGGGAAGGAGCACTGTGTGACTTTTTGAACGCAAAATTGGCTGGAATTGAGGGCGGACGCCATGTCACGTTTGAAGAGCCCCTGATGTGCCTAAATAGTTGAAACCCCCCACAAGTGACCCCATTTTGGAAACTACACCCCTCAAGGATTTTATCAAGGGGTATAATGAACATTTTGAACCCGGCACGACACATAATTTGATAACATTAGGTCATCATATTGAATAAGTTGTCATTAGTCTTGAGCACAAGTGCTCGCTACTTGAGTTTGCATCGTGTACTCGGGTATGCACCATGTATCGCACGTGCTCGAGTGACATGCTCGAGTCCT
The DNA here is from genome assembly GCF_046119375.1 of Phyllobates terribilis. Taxonomy (NCBI): domain Eukaryota; kingdom Metazoa; phylum Chordata; class Amphibia; order Anura; family Dendrobatidae; genus Phyllobates; species Phyllobates terribilis. The sequence continues at coordinate 421,421 of NW_027363463.1, forward strand.
GCCCACATGTTTCAAGGTTATTAGACACCCAAAACAAACATGCAGGGATTGCTGGTGCATGGCAGGCAATCCCCGCACGTTTTTTTTGACTGTGAAGCATATGGGGCAGAGACTCGAGCACCCGCGATACTCAATGCATACCCGAGCACCCGATGCAAACTCAAGTAGCGAGCACTTGTGCTCAACACTAGTCGCCATATCGTCATCTTTTTTTTTTTTGCTTTTGAAAAAAATCCCAACCCTAGCACAACCCTAACCCTAGAGTTTATTTTTCACACCGTTCCTTGTGCAGTATAAGTGATTAGACGACTTTATTCTTTGGGTCGGTGCGATTACAGCGATACCAGAATCCTATCGGGTTTTTATGATTGACAGCTGTCTCACACTAAAAGATGCATTTTTTTGCAAAATCTAGTTTTTGCATTGCCATATTTTGAGATCTATAATTTTTCCATATTTTGGCCGACAGAGTCATTTGACAACTTGTTTTTTGCGGGATGAGTTGACGTTTTTATTGGTACCATTTTCAGGCACGTGACATTTTTTGATCGCTTTCTATTCCGATTTTTGGGAGGCAGAATAAGCAAAAACCAACAATTCAGGAATTGTTTTTTTTAATTTTTTTATGCTGTTCTGCGTGTGGTAAAATTGATGAGGTAGCTTTATTCTTTGGGTCTGTACTTTTACAGCGGTACCACATTTATATCTTTTTTTATGTTTTGGCGCTTCTACACAATAAAAGCTATTTTCTAGAAAAAATTATTTTTTTCCATCACTTTATTCTGAGAGCTATAACTTTTTTATTTTTCAGCTGATGGAGCTGTATGGTGGCTTGTTTTTTGTGGAACAAGATGACGTTTTCAGCGGTACCATTTTTATTTATATTCATCTTTTTGATCGCGTTTAATTCCATTTTTTGTTAGGCGGTATGATGATAAAGCATCGTTTTTTGCTTTGTTTTTTATTTTAATTTTTTACCGTGTTCACTAAAGGAGTTAACTTGTGAGACAGTTTTATAGGTCGGTCGTTCCGGACGTGGCAATACCAAATATGTGTACTTTTATTGTTTTGTTTGTTTTTTTTCATTATAATATTTATTGATGGGTACATTATATTTTTATTTTTGGTGGATTATTTTTTTTTTACATTTTTTTACCACTTTTTTTTACTTTTATACTTTTGTCCCACTATGGGACTTTCACTTTTTATACTCTGATCGCCTGTATAACATAGGGATGGAGCACCATCCCTGTGCTATACAGGCTGTCAGCGCTGTAGATGCTGAAGATACTTTGGTCATGCACTGTGCGTGATCAAAGTATCTTTCTGCTGTCTGGTGACCCGGATGTTGTCATGACGACATCTGGGTTACCATGACAACCACGGAACCCAGCCCCAGACAGCGCGCGACGGCGGGGAAGAGGTGAGTATGCAGTACTTACCTCCGCAATGCTGTGATCGACTTCGATCGTAGCATTGCGGGGGTTAATGTGCCGGGAGCCGTGCGTGACCGCTCCCAGCACATAGCAAAAATCAGCTCACACCCGGCGGCGATCGCGCCCGCACAGCCTGTGTGTGGCCGAAATCAACAGGGCGTACTAATACGTACCTGGCTCTTAAAGCCCATGGCGCAGGTACAGTACGTATTAGTACGCCCTGGGCTGTAAAGGGGTTAAGACCCATAGTGGTGGGGATTGGTTCCCATGGTGAAAAATTAAGTGCCTGGATGGATTTTTACCTACAGCCTCTGGTTCAGGAAACTCCGAGTTACATTAGGGATTCAAATTCATAGTGACCATTTTTGATAAATTTGAATGGCCAAAAAACTTTGGATGATTGTCCTGTGATGTGGTGGCATTATACCCCCTCAATTCCACCCCATATTGCTTTAGCATGTTTAACCTACCACCTTGACACATACAGTTCGTACACTATAGAAATAAAAGAATTTCTGGACATAGCAGTACAGTTCCTCTTAGAGCGTAATTATTTTAGCTTTGATAAAAGTTTTTTTTTACAGAAAAGAGGAGTCAGCATGGGCAGTAAATTTCCTCCTTCGCTACTGAACATAGTGATGTGTAGGTGGAAGGAGCTTTTCATTTACCATAATGATAACACATATAGTGGACACATTGTGTGGTACGGTAGATTTATTGATGACCTCCTCCTGGTGTGGGGGGGCACACAGGAGGAGGTGGTACAATTTGTACAGTACATCAACTGCAATCATTTTAATCTTAAATTCACTTAGTTCTACCATTCATCCAAAATGACTTTTTTGGATCTCGAACTTGAGGCTACCAAGGAGAAAGAATTGGTCAAAATTAATCCCCACAGAAAATCTACAGCCTCAAATTCTATTCTATCAGCTAAATGTTGTCATCCGCCACATATTAAGAGAAATATCCCTTACGGTGAGCTAATACGAACAATACGAAATTGTTCAGATAACATCACTTTTCAGAAGGAATCAGAAAAAATGTGTAACAGACTATCCAATAGGTGCGATCCCGAGTGGTCTTTAAGAAAAGCGAGTAGAATTGTCTCCAATATAAATCGGAAAGATATACTCCGAAATAAACAGAAAAATAACATTAACACATTGGATACTAGGGTAACGTTTTCTACTACCTATAGTCCTCAGTATAATAAAATTACATCTAGAATTAAAAAGTATAACCCTATTATATATCAGAACAAGAAACTAAAAAACCTACTTTCTAATGCCATCCGCTTTGTAGCCAGGAAAGCGCCCGCTCTGGGAACCATCCTTTCTCCTAGCTTATACACCAGTGAGACTAATACTGAACAACCAAATTGGCTCAGCACAAAAGGTTTCTTCAGATGTGGAGCCAATCGGTGCAAAGCGTGTCTACACGCGGTTAAAACAGATAGTTTTATGTCCTTAAGTAATGATAGAGAATATAAAATTCATGATGTCCTCAACTGTAATTCATCAGGGGTTATATACCTTATAGAATGCACCTTGTGTAAGGTCCACTATGTGGGTTGTACCACAGGTGCGCTGAAAGTCCGTATCAGAAGACATCTTTCTGATGCGATTAATTTGGAAGCCATAAATACATCAGCAGTATCGAGGCATTTTGCGAGAGTTCATAAAGGTGACACCTCATTCTTTAAATATATGGAGATAGAGAAGGTATATAGATCCACACGAGGGGGGGATCATAAGTGCAAACTTCTGAACCGGGAGTCCCTGTGGATTTTCACATTGGATACCACAGGGGTTAAATTCAAGACAGGATCTGATACTGCAGTATTAAGAAATATAATTCTGCATTTATTTCCATGCATGTACACTGGGTACGGAAAGTATTCAGACCCCTTTAAATTTTTCACTCTTTGTTTCATTGCAGCCATTTGATAAATTCTAAAAAGTTCATTTTTTTCTCATTAAAGTCCACTCTGCACCCCATCTTGACTGAAAGAAAAGAGAAATGTAGAAATTTTTGCAAATTTAATAAAAAAGAAAAACTGAAATATCACACGGGCATAAGTATTCAGACCCTTTGCTCAGTATTGAGTAGAAGCACCCTTTTGGGCTTGTACAGCCATGAGTCTTCTTGGAAATGATGCAACAAGTTTTTCACACCTGCATTTTGGGATCCTCTGCCATTCTTCCTTGCAGATCCTCTCCAGTTCCGTCAGGATGAATGGTAAACGTTGGTGGACAGCCATTTTCAGGTCTCTCCAAAGATGCTCAATTGGGTTTAGGTCAGGGCTCTGGCTGGGCCAGTCAAGAATGGTCACATAGTTGTTCTGAAGCCACTCCTTTGTTATTTTAGCTGTGAGCTTAGGGTCATTGTCTTGTTGGAAGGTGAACCTTTGGCCAAGTCTGAGGTGCAGAGCACTCTGGAAGAGGTTTTCATCCAGGATATCTCTGTACTTGGCCGCATTCATGTTTCCTTCAATTGCAACCAGTCATCCTGTCCCTGCAGCTGAAAAACACCCCCATAGCATGATACTGCTGTTATGATCTGCTACAAGAACTAAGGAAAGAGAGGAAATCTGTCCATACAATAGGACTAAGCTGATTCCCTACGATGCAGCGGGCAACCTGTTCCTTGTGAACAGACCCGCCTTCGTCCGCGGCTAGTCTGAACGCAGACCTATAGATTAAAGGGAGGGGTCCCTAAAAGAACTAAGGACTGGGACAAAATTGGACACCTCCTGGCAGAAGTAGTAGCAGAAGAAGACAAACAGACAAAAGTACTTAGTGGTCCAAGGACCAAACAAACTAGAAAGATACAGTAGGTACAAAGCACCTGGCTAGATTAAGAGTCAAAGTAACACTGAAGTCCAGCAAAGCCTGAAGGGCGGAGCTGGAATAAATAGGGAGAAGGTCACGTGACCACAAAATAGAAAAAACTAACAGGAGGGTTCTAACAACTGCCACCACCATGTTTCACTGTTGGGATTGTATTAGGCAGGTGATGAGCAGTGCCTGGTTTTCTCCACACATACCACTTAGAATTTTCACCAAAAAGTTCTATCTTTGTCTCATCAGACAAGAGAATCTTATTTCTCATAGTCTGGGAGTCCTTCATGTGTTTTTGAGCAAACTCTATGCGGGCTTTCATATGTCTTGCACTGAGGAGAGGCTTCTGTCTGGCCACTCTGCCATAAAGGCCCAACTGGTGGTTGATAGTTGACTTTGTGGAACTTTCTCCCATCTCCCTACTGCATCTCTGGAGCTCAGCCACAGTGATCTTGGGGTTCTTCTTTACCTCTCTCACCAAGGCTCTTCTCCCACGATTTCTCAGTTTGGCTGGACGGCCAGGTCTACGAAGACTTCTATTGGTCCCAAACTTCTTCCATTTAAGGATTATGGAGGCCACTGTGCTGTTATGAACCTTTAGTAATGCAGAAATTCTTTTATAACCTTGGCTAGATGTGTGCCTTGCCACAATTCTGTCTCTGAGCTCCTTGGGCAGTTCCTTTGAGCTCATGATTCTCATTTGGTCTGACATGCACTGTGAGCTGTGGGGTCTTATATAGACAGGTGTGTGCCTTTCCAAATCAAGTGCTATCAGTTTAATTAAACACATTTGGACTCCATTGAAGGAGTAGAACCATCTCAAGGAGGATCACAAGGAAATGGACAGCATGTGACTTAAATATGAGTGTCTGAGCAAAGGATCTGAATACTTATGACCATGTGATATTTCAGTTTTTCTTTTTTAATAAATTTGCAAAAAAATTCTACATTGCTGTTTTTTTCAGTCAAGATGGGGTGCAGAGTGAACTTTAATGAGAAAAAAAATGAACTTTTTAGAATTTATCAAATGGCTGCAATGAAACAAAGAGTGAAAAATTTAAAGGAGTCTGAATACTTTCCGTACTCACTGTATGTATCTATATACACTGCTCCAAAAATAAAGGGAACACTTAAAACAACAGAATATAACTCCAAGTAAATCAAACTTCTGTGAAATCAAACTGTCCACTTAGGAAGCAACACTGATTGACAATCAATTTCACATGCTGATGTGCAAATGGAATAGATGATAGATGGAAATTATTGGCAATTATCAAGACACCCTCAATAAAGGAGTGGTTCTGCAGGTGGGGACCACAGACCACATCTCAGTACCAATGCGTTCTGGCTGATGTTTTGGTCACTTTTGAATGTTGGTTGTGCTTTCACACTCGTGGTAGCATGAGACAGACTCCACAATAGAGATGAGCGTTGTTCGACTCGAACTGTTCGCCAATCTCAAATTCGAGCTGTTTTGGGCGGTGTTCGAGCCGTTCGGCGAACACGAACGATTTGAGAAAAATTCGGCTGTTCGAGGTTATGTTCGATAACTGTTCGTGCACCAAAATCATAACTGGATTTTTTCTCAGTAATAATGAATATTAATGTTAATACGCAGTTTGAGTGTACAGCGGGGTGGGGGGAGGGGCAGGGGATGGATCTCTGCAGGAATAATGAAGATCTCCATTTTTTTTTCTCTTTCCCGTATTTACAGTGGGGAGGTGCAATCTGTCAGCCTATCAGCAGCGCACACACGGAGCGAAGTGCTTTTTTTCACACAAGCAAGGGCATGTGTCATTGGCAGTGTATGTCACATGTCCTTGCCCTATAAGACCCAGCCATTTTCCCCGTCGCCACCATTTTCTCACTGCTGCAGCTGCGTGTTAGACGGCACCGCTGTTGCTGTGTGCGCTATACCTTGTTAATTTCAAGCCAATTTTCGCACAAATCTACAGATAGCTTGGGAGTAGGGAATAGTTGTGATTGCAGTCCTTTTAAGGACTACGTTACATAATTTCATACGACTTTTATCAGGCAGGTCTGTGCTCTTAAATAGATAGATTGTGGGAGTAAAGACTAATTGTAATTGGAGTCCTTTTCAGGACTAGGTTACATCAGTTCCTATCAGTTTTTGCCAGGCAGGTCTGTGCCAGTGCTGTGCAAGTTTTTTTCACAGCATTTGGCTGAATCTAGCAAAGCTAATCCTTTTTGGCCTATTGCAGAGTGTGTTAGTCAGTGGAGTAGCCTATCTGTGTTGCAAGATATACCACCTGTGTATAGAATACCAATTTTTTTACTGCACCTAGTGAAGTAAAACCTTTTGGGCATAGCATCATTCTATTAGTCCATCTATACTGACCTCCATCAGGTTGCAAATTTAATATAATTTTTTTCTGCATCTAGCTCTGAAAAAATATTTGGGCTTCTAGCAGTGTGTGGGACTTTCTCTATTAGTCCATCTATACAGACCTCCATCAGGTTGCAAATTAAAAATAATTTTTATCTGCATCTAGCTCTGAAAAAATATTTGGCCTTCTAGCAGTGTGTGAGACTTTCTCTATTAGTCCATCTATACTGACCTCCATCAGGTTGCAAATTGAATATAATTTTTTTCTGCATCTAGCTCTGAAAAAATAGTTGGCCTTCTAGCTGTGTGTGGGACTTTCTCTATTAGTCCATCTATACTGACCTCCATCAGGTTGCAAATTAAAAATAATTTTTATCTGCATCTAGCTCTGAAAAAATATTTGGCCTTCTAGCAGTGTGTGAGACTTTCTCTATTAGTCCATCTATACTGACCTCCATCAGGTTGCAAATTCAAAATAATTTTTTGTCTGCATCTAGCTCTGAAAAAATATTTGGCCTTCTAGCTGTGTGTGGGACTTTGTCTATTAGTCCATCTATACTGACCTCCATCAGGTTGCAAATTAAAAATAATTTTTATCTGCATCTAGCTCTGAAAAAATATTTGGCCTTCTAGCAGTGTGTGGGTCTCATTGTATTAGGCCATCTATACCAAGCTCCACCAGCTTTTAAATTAATAATAATTTTTAGCTGCATCTAGCCCTGAAAATAATTTTTCTTCCCAATAGTGGTAGCAATAGAAATATGGGGCGCGCGCCTGGCTTACAAAAATATACGCTTCATAACAAAAAACACCAGCCTAGCGCACTGCATTAATAAGATGGCATCATCGTCTCTCCCAGTGCTAGGCCTACTACCCAGGCTAGCATTCCTGTGCCTAAAACACAATGTATGGGTCCGCGCTAGCCACTATGCTGAGGGGTCTAAAGCTGCTGCTAACGCTTTATAACAATTCAATTGGCAGATTTTCACAGAGCTCTTCCACAACGCCCACCCATCGGGAAACAGTTGCCCACCTTCCCTATGGGATCTAGTGGCAAATAGTTGATGCCGTTAATCAGAGCGTCAGTTGCCCCGTCGACGTGGCAAGCATACGGTAAGGCATGGGAAGAGTGGACACGACTAGTAGCAGGCAGACGGGTTGACCAATGTGAACAAGCCAGATCACAAGTCACTATAGAATTTCTCCACCAGCTAATTATGAGGGGCATATCAGGGGCGTCAGCGCAGCGGTGTCTGACCAGAGTAGCATTCCACTTCCAACTACTGAATTGGGGAGATGTGACAAAGGTTCATCATCAGACAATCCATAAAAGAGTGGAAAAGGGGTCAGCCAAGTCAGGAGTGTAGACGTCCCGTCCCGTGTCACTAAAACTGATTTCTCACATCATATCCCTAACACCATTAACATGACACTCACAATTTGAAGCAACACTACTGTCTACTGCATCTGTGATCGCCTTCTTCGGGGCGCTATGCATAAGCGAATTAGTCCCTCAATCCAAAATTACCACCAGTGGAGGCTTATTACACCAGAACGTAGTCATAGCCAATAATGCAATACGTCTACGCATACACAAATCGAAAACTGTTCCAGCGGGCAGGGGCACTTGGGTACTTCTACAACCCACAAACGGTACACTGAGTCGGGTAACAATAGTAAAAACATATCTAACCATCAGATCACAAAGTAATTTCTTCCTATCACACATTGATGGAATGCCATTATCAAAATACCAGTTCCAAGCTATATTTAATAAATGCATAACATCGGCAGGGAACCACCCCAAAGATTACGGGACACACTCATTCCGCATAGGCGCGGCCACGGAAGCAGCAAGAGCAGGACTGTCAGAAACGGAAGTTCAGAGGATAGGGAGATGGCGATCCACGTGTTTGGCAAGATACATAAGACCGGACTTGTTATCCTAACGTGGTTTGTTTCTTTTACAGGTGACGCTAAGCCAACAGTGTGGGTGATAGGCCACTCGTATATGTATTGGGCAGAAAAAAGGGCGAAAGTCTGCCCAGGCGGGAGGAAATTAGAGTTTCATAACACATATTTCAACTAGAGAGGTATTAGAGGCCTGCTATGGCCACAGGTACTAATGGAGGTAATCAAGGTAGGGAGAGAGGCAAGATGTCCGGTCATCTTAGTTATACAAGCCGGGGGAAACAACCTAGGTCATCACAACAGCGCATAACTAATGGCAATAATGAAACTAGACACTGAGCGCTTCAGAGAATTTTTCACAAAGCTAGCTATAGTATGGTCAGAGATTGTGCCGATAGCGGTATGGCAAGGTACGCGAGACATCACGGCCATCGAACGGACAAGGCGGGTAATAAATATTCGGATGGCAAAATTTAGAAGAGACAGAGGCGGTGTAGTGGTACGACACCGACAACTGGAAGGAGATAAAGCAGGCCTCATACGGCCCGACGTTGTTCACTTAATGGATATTGTACTGGACATATTCCTGTCAGGACTCCAGGACGGAGTGGAACAAGCGTTAAGAGTGATGGGTGGGGGTCAGAGTCCTGCATACGAGTACGCAGGATCCTCCGTGGCCTGGAAATAGAAAGGACATGTTGGAGAGTTACACTTGTTGGCCAACTTGCCGGAGTGGAGACCCAGGGCATGCTGCAACAAGCTGAATTATTTTAGAAATAAAATGCCTTTCTAATGGAATGAGTATAAAGAGTTAATAAAGCTGTGACCGATCCTCACCCATCCAGTTGTAAGAGTTACATTATTGTATTGTCAAGGAAAGGGGGGCGGTAGGGGGGCTGAGCGTCTGGGTTTGGTTGGGGGTCCCCACAGTCTGCCTAGGCTAGATGCATTTAAAAATTCTTATTAGATACACAGGCGGTGCAGCTTGCTTCGCAGCTGGGCTACTACGCCCAAAGTATTGCCTAGGCTAGATGCAGTTAAAAATTCTACGCTGACTAGCAGACACTGAACATTTGGAGCAGACCTCTGAGTAAACAGCTCTTCAGACTCAACCATCTTTGTTACCCCAAGCCATAGTGTATGTAGTTTCTTACAGTTAAAAGGGGGGGGGAGCGACCCAACCCACCTGGAATTGACGATGCCAACGTCACGTAAGACACAGCAAGGGGACTCCAAAAAGAGTCTCCATTTTTTCCCAAAATTGTGGCACAGACACCACTTAACCCTAGAACGCATACCTGGGGCCTCGCAGGCCCGCCCTGTTAATTGTTTTCTATTTTCTGCAAGATTACTTTAGTTAGAATTTTGAAACTCTAGGTATTCTTCATGTATATAGTTGTTTGTCATTTGAGTTTGAGTTATTCCATGTTATTTGCACACGGGCCTAAAAGGCCCCAGGTATATGAAAGTGTAGATTTTTATGGTCATGCGTTCTAGGGTTAAGTGGCATCAATTGCCCCACAGTTGCTTAAAACGGTTGGTGAGGTGATTTTACCAAATCCTCAAGGTTTTAGTCTCCCAAGGATAACACAGGGGTAGAAAAGTCCTTGCGAATCCATGATTTGTTCATCTGTATGAACGTGAGTCTGTCTACATTCTCAGTGGACAGACGCGTGCGCTTATCTGTCAGCACACCACCAGCAGCGCTGAACACATGTTCAGAGAGAACACTGGCTGCAGGGCATGACAAGATCTCCAAGGCGTGAGTGGCGAGCTCCGGCCATTTATCCAGATTGGAATACCAAAATGAGCAAGGGTCCAGTGACACAGTCATGGCTTCGATGTTCACTTGGAGATACTCCTGCACCATCCTCTCTAGGCATTGACTATGTGTCAGACTTCTTGTCTCCTGTGGCCTTAAAAAGGATGGTCTAAAAAAGTGGTGAAACGATTCCACAAAATTGCTGTTACCAGCAGATACTGTGTTACTGTTACGGTTTGAGTGATGAAGACTCGACAGTCCCACGGTTGGCAAGTTAGAACTGTGAGATTCACTACGTGCACCACTGGTGTTTTGTGGAAAAGCACATGTAAGATTCTGCAACAGCGTCTGCAGATACTCCTGCATGCGTCAATCCCTTTTTATGGCAGGAATTATTTCGGCAAATTTACTTTTGTACTGGGGATCTAAGAGTGTGGCAACCCAGTAGTCGGGATTACTTCGAATTCTGACAATCTGAGGGTCATGTTGCATGTAGTGCAGCAAGAAGGCACTCATGTGTCTTGCGCATCCAGGAGGACCAAGTCCTTGTTGTGTTGGTAGCGAGGTAAGAATCATGCTTCCTTCCTCTGCCCTCTCCCCCCAACCTCGCACAACAGAAATGTGATCAAAGTCTCCCTCATCTGATGAGTCTTCCATGCCCATCGCCAGTTCGTCCTCCACTTCTTCCTCGGCTCCTGCACCTTCCTCAACAGTTTGGCTGCTACCATGCGCCCTGGTTAATCCCTCTCCCCCACCCTCCCATGCCTGCCGCCTTGGTGCTGCCAACCGTCTGGACCTTGGAGATGTTATCCCTTCCGCATAGGACTCCTCCTCTACTTCCTCCACCTCCTCTTGTCCCACCACCTGACTCTGAATTCTGTTTAATGTGTGCTCCAGCATGTAAATCACCGGAATAGTCATGCTGATAATGGCATCGTCGTCAGCACTAAACATCTTCGTCGCCATTTCAAAACTGTGCAGAAGGGTATGTGGCGCCCCTGAGGGTTCAGTCGCCACAGAGTTACTGCATCTCACCCAGAGGTGTGGTATCTCACCCTCAGGTAAGGAAGGCATATGGCTCGGGACCCTAACACCTGCATCCAACAGATACCCGCAGTGGGGGTAGGGCGAGATTGCTCCTAAGGGAGAGCACAGTCCCAGGTCTCTAGCTGGTGGGAGGGTCCTATGTAGTGGGTGCTTAGGGGAGCAGCTTAGCGGAGCACATGACAGGGAGAGTATAAATAGGAAGCCATCTTAGAAAGAGCAAGCCAGTCAGAGGAGGAAAAGTGACAGGAGCAGAGGCTCCGCATGAGCTCTGCTCCAGAGGCGGGCCTAGCCTGGGAGGCCCAGGACTGAAGGAGAGAAGAGAGGAGTGGGAGCAAGAAGGCTCCAGGAACCGAAGGGACCCTAGGGCTACGGGCCGTGCAGAAGGCCACCCGTACTCCTGCTGCTACCAGGAGGTAGAGGGGTCAGGCCAGATAAGGGGAACCGGTCCCTCAACTAGCGGAGAAACAGCAAGGCTCAACTAGAAACCGGAGGCTGCAGCATTTCATGTACTGCAGGTAAAAGTCCACACCAGTCTCACTAAGAAGGTAGCCACATAGGACCCAGGGGACGGAACACAAGTCGCCCGCCAAGGCCCGAGGATACCGGATAGAAGTGTCACTGGGTGTGAGGTGCAGGGAGAAGGCCAGAGAAAGGACACACAGAAGGGGGTCCTGCTAAGTACTCCGGAGCTATCTGGGGGAGGACTGAGCCCCTCACTGAGTATGCACAGCACGACGGGTGAGATTGCTCTGGTACCTGTAATCTGGACTGCAACAACTGTGAGTAAAGATCTTGGGACTGCATCACACGGACTCTGTGTTCATTATTGACTCCCTGCACTACAACCACCATCATCCACCCACACTGCCCTGAAGCTACACTCTTCCTGTGGTGAGTAATAATACCATTGCTGCAAAACCACCAGCTTCAGAGGACTGTTCCGCAGCGGCGGCCCCTTTTGCCCCACTCCAGAGGTAGCGTAGTCGGACATTATAAAACCCATATATACAAATTACCCTTGGATTGACCGCCCTGGATCACGGACCGGGTCACCGCCACAGTGACTACAACCCCCAGCGTCTACCGGCCCGGCTCAGGGTACCACACGGCCCAGGGGGCACGTCAACTTCATAGGTCCCTGATCTGAGACTACTCCTGCAGCGTGATTTGCCCCACCTCTGGATCTCGTTGGCCCAGGCTTTACGTCAGAACGTATTGCACCAGGGCTTGTCGGTGCTGCCACAGTCGCTGCAACATGGTCAGAGTTGAATTCCACCGTGTCGGCACATCGCATTTCAGCCGGTGAACTGGCAGGCCCAACGACTTCTGTAGAGATGTAAGTCGTTGAGCTGTGGGATGCGAACGGCGGAAGTGAGCACACAGCGACCGTGCCCTCTGCAGAAGGCCATCTAGTCCGGGATAGTGGGCTAACAATTTATGGACAACCAGGTTCAACACGTGAGCCATGCAAGGCACGTATGTGACATTGCCCCGGCGAAGGGCCGCACCCAGGTTTGCAGCATTGTCGCACATGGCCTTCCCTGGTTGCAGGTCCAGTGGAGACAACCATTCATGAAACTGGGTCTCCAGAGGTGACCACAACACCTCAGCTCTGTGACTCACATTTCCCAGACATTTCAAAGTAAACACTGATGCCTTGAGCCCTGCTGCCAGCATAGTAAGGAGGTGTGCAGGATTCCTTCTGCGCAGTTAGAAAGCAGGTGGCATTACCAGACAGGCGTAGGGTGCAGGTGGAGGACCGAGAGGAGGTTGAGGAGGCAGAAGCAGTGGAACTTTGAGATAAAGAGGATTGACGCACAACTCGTGGGGACGGCAAGACTTGGACAGCAGCCCCTTGTCCTGCTGTCACCATAGTTACCCAGTGCCCAGTCAGCGACATGTAACGCCCCTGTCCATGCCTACTCGTCCAAGTGTCTGTGGTGAAATGCACCCTGTCACACACAGAGTTTCTCAAAGAAGCGGTGATGTTGTGTGCGACATGCTGGTGGAGCGCAGGCACACCTTTCTTTGAGAATTAGTGCCGACTGGGCATCTGGTACTGGGGCACTGCGACGGACATAAGGTCTCGAAAATCCTCTGTGTCCTCCAGGCGGAAAGGCAGCATTTCTGTAGCCAAGAGCTTGCAGATGGTGAAATTCAACCTCTTAGCTTTCTCATGGCTAGGAGGAAATGATCTTTTACTTTTCCACATCTGAGGGACCGAGGGCTGGCTGTTGTGCTTAGACGGGGTTGAGTAGGGTGTCCCCGGCAAACTGCCGGTCTGTGAGGAAGATGTGTGTCACCCTGACCTGGATGCCACAAGTGTAATTAAAGCTGTGTCTGAGAGCAAGGGGGAGGTTCTCTTGTCAGGGGAACTTTAGCATGCAATGCCTCCTGTCTCAGGCAAGTAGGGGGAGCTGGCTGCCCCTATAAAAGCTGGTACTGAGGGCAGGGTTAGAGAGAACTGGATTGCCTGTCTCAGCACTGAGACGTGTCCCAGAGTGGAGCAGGGACAGAAAGTTGCATTGTAACCTAAGAGGAAGTGTGGCAGGAGGAGAGCCACAAGCCAGAGGCAAGAGGCGAAGAGAGCCTGTCTTGGCAGAGAAAAGACTTGATTTACCAGACTTTGGTGTCTGAGGCTGGAAGGATTCCACATCCCCCAGCAGAGAACCAGCCCGCAAGGGACTGTACATTCCTTGGCCTAAGAAGCCTGGAGGCCCTGCCACAACCGAAGGGACCAGTAAAGCCGTACAAGGCTGGGAGCAGAAAGGAACCCACGTCGCAGGCCATACAGGCGAGAAAGCACGGAAAGCTCGGAAACGTGGGCTGTTATCCTATCAGGAGGAGATAGTCAGAAGGAGCGCAGAAAGCACGGTAGGCCTACACCCTCACCCTGACCAGGGCCAATTTCCCCGTTGCTCTCAGACATCCAGGTCCCCTCCTAGCTGGGACTGTTTGTGGGTCAGTTTACCTGTTAGTAAAGACCCTGGACTGCAACCTGTTGTCTGTGTGCTCCTTGCTCCTCCAGCACTACCATCACTCCCACCATCCACTATACTGCCCTGGGGCCGCACTCTTCCCGTGGGGAGTCACACTACCATAGCTGCACACCTCATCAGCCCCAGCGGTCTGCATGCAGCGGCGGTTCCTAATAACCGCAATCCACGGGTGGCGTAGTCGGACATAATCAATATAACGGACTACCACTGGCCTGACCACCCTGAGCCACGGAACCGGGTTGCCACTACTACTCCCATCGTTCCCTATTGCCCGGATCCGAGTGCCCCACGGCCCAGGGGGCGAGTCAGATGCAGGTGGACATGTTAGGTTGCCTTGATCCAAAGGTGGTGCTCTCGATGTCAGAGAGCGCTCAACACCAGCAGGTGTTTCCACTTCCCAATGAACTGACGACCTGCCAATCACACTGGCTGTTGCAGGTAAAGAGGTGGCAGGTCTGCGTCCAAAAACATGTGTGACTGCTGTCCCCCCAGTCACAGAGGATGAAGAGGCCGCGGATGCACAAGATGGGGCAGACGGTGGTTGGCCCAGCCTGCTAGGCCGCATTGTAGCACAGTGAGCTTCCCACTGCAACTTATGCTTCATATCCATGTGACGGTACATTCATGAAGTACTCAAACTATGGATTTTTTGGCCACTACTTAGCTTTTGGTGACAAATATTACAGATAACACGAGTTGGGTCATCCTTATCATTCTGAATAAATGCCCAGGCTATGCAAGGCTTAGAGCCCATGCGACCTGAAGAGCCACTACGACTTGTGGTCAGAGGCAGAGTTGTGGTTGAGGATGCAGTTGTTGACGTGCTTCCAGTACTCCGTCTCTGTCCAGGAAGGCGCAACCTAACCTCGTCGTCAATAGCATCTGTGACGCCCCGCTGTGCTTGGTTTCACAGATCCTAGAAGAGTGTATTGATGGAATCCTCCACAAGAGGCCCCCATAAACATTCACACATCTCCACCTTCCACCTCAGACCAGCAGAGGGAGCCCGTTAGGGATATAAATAGGGAAGGTGGAGCTAGGCAGTTCAGTTCCTCTGAAGAGTTCCTGCAGTAGAGAAGCCTAAGAGAGGTCAGTATGCAGTGAGTCTCATCATCGTCTCCATCATTGTCTCCACCAACAGGAGTGACAGTTTGGGAACGAGGGTCTACATTATGCTCAGAACCTTCTTCATCTGGTCCTGGTGGCATTTCTTTGGAGGGCCGCACAGCCCTCCATGTGCTCGCCAGAGGTAGCCTGACTTCCATTAGGTACTGAGATGAGATCCTCAGACCCCTTGTGAGACCATATGCTGGTGCGGTTGGCTCTGGGTTCCTCCTAATGCAGGACAATTCCAGACCTCATGTGGCTGGAGTGTGTCAGCAGTTCCTACAAGATGAAGGCATTGAAGCTAAGGACTGGCCCGCCCGTTCCCCAGACCTGAATCCGATTGAGCACATCTGGGACATCATGTCTCGCTCCATCCACCAACGTCACGTTGCACCACAGACTGTCCAGGAGTTGGCGAATGCTTTAGTCCAGGTCTGGGAGGAGATCCCACAGGAGACCATCCGCAACCTCATCAGGAGCATGCCCAGGTGCAGGGAGGGAGGCACGTTGATATATATCTATATATATATGCCTTTTTGTCATTCTAGTAGTAGGGCCATAATTAAGACATGATTTGTTGAAATGCGTAGGTCTGTAAGCTATGATAGTTGCACATTTGCTGTATTCTTTGTGGAGCAGTGTTTTATATGGCTAATAAAAGCTAAGTTTTAATATTTAATATTAATATTTAATATTAAACAAACCTATACGCTGGATCATTTGCACTTTTCCCTTGTCTGACTACACTTACGTTTCGCCCTGGTACCACTT
Organism: Phyllobates terribilis; assembly: GCF_046119375.1. Lineage (NCBI taxonomy): Eukaryota > Metazoa > Chordata > Amphibia > Anura > Dendrobatidae > Phyllobates > Phyllobates terribilis. The sequence continues at coordinate 437,644 of NW_027363463.1, forward strand.
ATCTGCATCTCCAGAAGTTTCCCATTTCTCTATTATACTCTTCAAATGACATTTTGAGACTTTCTCCTCCTGTTGTTGCACATATTTTTTTTCCCTTCATCTGCACAGGTATCATTAATCTATCAACTATAATGGCCGTACCAGGTCCTGCAGGTCCTGTATCCCGTACACATGACGTGGGCAGTGCACGGCATGCCGCTAGTTTTTATTCTGAGTGCTCTTATATACGGTGGTAGTTTTACACTATGTTGAGCCTGTGATCTGCAGAGTGAAATGTCTGACTGCTAGAACAGAAGTATACGGCAGATTCTGCAGCATGGATACATAAAGGACGTCCTGGGGGAATATACCTCCCTCCAACACTCGTCCAGTCCCTGCCTCACACTAGAGACATTTATAATAACTCCAGGACTATGGAGCTGGTCATTTTCTCATAATCTGTGGCCATTATTAGTGATCTCGCATTGTACGGTAATATCACCCTGGAGGTTGTGATGTATTTAGTGTAACAGCGCCATCTAGAATATACAGTATATATCAGGCGATACCATGCTTTCTATAGTTAGTCGTCTTATGTGCCCTCTATAGAAATATATTATACTTTATATTTCTTTATAATAATTTATAATAAATTACTCGATAGTTTTACAGCTTTATGATGTTTATTAATCTGCTGTAATTATGAAAGAAAGTCCAACCTTACAGTGGACACAGGTGGAAGTGTCCTCCATGATGGTGTAGGCAGAGGTGGAGCAAGTATATAGTCAGTGGGGGATCAAGATGACCAGTATTCCCCAGGGTTCCTTGTTATCAGGGAGGGACCCGGTGTAGGCAATCAAAAGATCTTATCCTCTGGCCGGCTATGTGCCATAAACAGGTAATGATCCTCTGTCCGGCTGTGTGCCATCAACAGGTAATGACCATCCGGCAGTGCGACATCAACTGGTCATCACCCTCCAGCTGTGTGCCATCAACAGGTAATGACCATCCGGCAGTGCGCCATCAACAGGTAATAACCCTCTGGCTATGGCCTTCAATAGGTCATCACCCTCCGGCTGTGTGCCATCAACAGGTAATGACCATCCGGCAGTGTGCCATGAACAGGTAATGACCATCCGGCTGTGTGCCATCAACAGGTAATGATCCTCTGTCCGGCTGTGTGCCATCAACAGGTAATGACCCTCTGGCTATGGCCATCAATAGGTCATCACCCTCCGGCTGTGTGCCATCAAATGTTTTTATCTTCTGTCCAGTTTTGTGCCATGAAGAGGTAATGACCCTCCAGCTGTGGGCCATCAACAGGTCATCAACCTTCGGCATTTAGGCTTCTTGTCTTCTGTAAGATGCGATTCTTGAGTCTCCTGATGTTAAAAAATATTTAAAAAATCACCGATTAAACTAATAATCTATCTTGTACATAAGCATCACAATTTATAATCTATCTAGTGCATAAGTATGACAATTTAGCTCACAGAACATACACTATGCTAAAACATTAGACCCTACAAGCAGAAATTTGCTAAACTAACATAAATATAACTGACAAATCAGTAGAAAAATCGCTACCAATGGCACAGCTCTCTTCACATCAACCTGTAACCATAGTAGATGAGAAATAGAGGACAATGCTCATAGTCAGTTATCAACAATTCGGCATGGGGCATCCCACCAGAGACATTATAATATCTAGTAGATTATAGATGGCAATAGAATTTACCAACAAGCACATAGTACGCCAAACTCAAGTACATAGTATGCCAAACCTCGACAAGTTTTCCTAAAATAGGTTCATCAGAAGCACATACTAGACAGTGATACTTAGCAAAGAGTTCATAGATATATGCGCCATATGATAAGGTGCTAAAGTGCAAGTGTGTGACAAAATATCCATTCGATTTCAGGTAAAATGCTGCATTGTATGTAGTAAGATGGTGCCCATCAGACAGCATATATAGGACTAACCTGTGATGAAAACACGAGCAATGGGAAAGTTCAAGCAGTTGCCTTCTCAATCTTCCTCGCCTCTTAGACATCTAAGGAAACATCTTCTCCTCTTGATTTTGGGTGGAGGTGTTGTAGGCATTTCAGGCTCTGGCATTCTAGGTTCTGACATACTAGGTTCTGACATGGTAGGTTCTGGTATTCTAGGTTCTGGTGCTCTTGGCTCTGGAATTCTGGGTTGTTGGCTTCTCTGAAAAATCAGCAACCTCTCTTTATGCTCCGTGGAACTTCGAGCTCTTCTTCCTATATTGTTGTGAGGGATCGTTCTGACCCAGACAATATCACTGAACGCCACTTTATAGTTGCAACTAGGAACCTCTTTCGCATCCTGCGGTGCAGGAGCCATGGATGGAGTAGAACATTTGCCATTGGGCAGGACAGGTGTTCTCCTGGAGTCTTGCTCCTGAATCTGAGGGATGCAAATCGGCTCCTTACAAGCACTTTGTTCCTTCAGAATGGTTTTGTTCTCAGGAGTTTTCTGATTGTTTCACCAGGTTCAGACATTGCCCACTTGCTCAGGACAAGACTTAAGGCCAAATACTCTAGTATTGTCAGTAGTGTCATCACCGCAACAAAAACTGCGCCACGGAAGAGCCAAAGAGGAAGATTGATGGAAGCTTGATAGGCGCTTCTCCTGAGATCCACGGGTAGTGGGTCATCCTATAATAAAGAAAAAAAACATAATAAAGTCCTGTATATTTATACCCAATCCAGTCAAACAGAGAGCCCTTGTTATTATACAGTGATGGATACATTATCAAGCAACTTTCAGAAATATCCCATTGTGAAGATCAGGAAGAAGTTTGGGATTCACCTCCAGGGTCCATGGAATATTATTTACAGTTGGACTTTCATATGACGGACGGTCACGTGTCCAGTATGAGAAGTTCTGCAAGAGGCGATATTCTCATTAGCTGATCCTTGTGACCTCCATATTGATGAGAACATACTCGCCCTCAGTGTACTGTAATGTGGGGGGTAGAGCAACGTAAAGCACAGAAATGATAGGATGATACTCATCATCTCCAGAGGTCTCTCAGCACCAAGGTATGGTCAATGAGATACAAGCTGCAGATGGGCCGAGGCTTCTAATATACCCAGGGGTGACATCACAAAGCCCTCTGTGACATCATTGCACAGTTCTATCCATCATGTCACTGATACTTTGGACCTAACTAAATGTCTAAAAGAGAACCCTTCCACATGATTTCCAATCACGGAGCAGCTTCAGTTTTTCAAGAAAAGTTTAAAAAATATAAATCTGTGCTGTGATTGGTCACAATGGCACATGAAGCAGAACGTCTTTAGATCTTTTAAAGGGAAAGTGTCAGCAATTTTTTTACAATTGTAAAATTGTAAAGTATTTATATTTATATATAAATACACATATATATTTAAAAAGGTTTTAATGGTATAAAATCTGAAAAAATATTTTAACTCTTTTGATGTTTTCATCTTGTAAACACTAGGGGGAGCAGCTGCTGACATTTCCATGAAAACAGAATGCAGCTAGCTCGCATTACGACTGCAGTAAAAGTGGGCGGGATCTGCTCACATGGGTGTGATGTCACTCCTCCCCTTCTGGGCGTTTGCAAAAAGGTAAATGAGACTGTAGTTTAGGATTACAGTGCGGAGCGATCACTGGTGACTGCAAAGTGACATATAAGGGACAACACCAAAGTCATTAATCACTACAAGGACAAGGCAGGAATGTGGGAGTCAGAGGGGTCACCCCACACTTATATCCCCTCTGACTGTCACTTCCTAAGCTCCTTTCCCTGCCATAACCTCTTATTCCCGCAGGTAAATTCTTACAGGACCCCCCTCCCCATCCCCTTCCCCTGCCGCAGCTGATTCTAAACGTCCTCCATATGTAATAATAGACAGGTACTCACCGGCAGCCTATGGTAATTCACAGGGTAGAACAGGGTACAGCACAGAAACAATATGGCGATCCTCATTGTCTCCAGGGGGTATCTCAGCACCAAGATATGGCCAATGAGATATGAGCTCCAGGTGGATGGAGCCCCCTTATATACCCCAAGGGTGACATCACAACGCCCTCTGTGACATCATCACCCACAACATTCCGTCACATGACATCACCCAGCACCAGCATCATGTGACCCAGCGTAAATAGAAACTGTCCCTGTTGCCTATAGCAACTATTCAAAACTAAGTTTAAACTTTTCCAACAGCTAAAGGCGGCTCTGTGATGGCAGTTTCTTCTTGTGGACGGTTGTGATAAATCTGCAGAACATCTACATAACGCGACATGTAGAAAATCCTGTCTTTTCCCCTCTGTTCTTCCTCTGGTGCTACAGAGACGGATAGAAGGAGCTTTTCCAGACCTTACAGTGCACAATATGGGACCTAATCACTGATATCCCAGATCTCCTCAGTACAAGCATACCGCCAACCTATGAGGACTAGAAAGAGGGCGAAACCATGCGGCACGCCTAGTCTGACCACGCCCCTATCCACACCCCAAGCCACGTCCATTTACCATGTCTTTCTCCCCCGGCAGGAAGAGTTATCAGAGGGGCGGTGGCAGTGAGGGACATTCAGCAGAAACTCGGGACTGCAGGGCATAGACCTAAATCCGGGACTGTCTGCTGTATCCAGGACGGCTGGGACTAGAGATGAGAGGATCGACTCATGGGACTCAGGTCCAGCATCCAGGTCAGTGGTAAGTGGTGGCTGGACGGGAGGCCCTGTCGCGGCTTTAGATTAGCCCGGGCTGCTGCAATATCATCTGTGCGTCCTGCTCTTCTCTAGTTGGGACCTGTGGATTATTTTTTATTCCCTCATTCACAGTCGGACCCTTCAGAACTTTCTCATCTCTGTGTAGTTTCACTATATGACATCTGGCTTTTTTGTGTCTGTAAGGCCGTGTTCACACGTAGCATAAATACTGTGCACCAATCTACACAATAACAATCTCCTCTGGTTATTGCATCTTTGGTGCACTATTTTAGGCTTTTTCCCCCTTATTTGATGCATTTTGGTGCAGATGTGAAACCGCGTTTTTAATTGTTTTTTACAGTACAGAAAAGCTTTGATTCTGCACTTAAAAAAGTATCTGCAGTTTCTTACAGACGTTTTTTTATGCTCCACATAGAAGTCTATAGAGGAAAAAAATCACCAAAACCGCACAGGGTGGGGGCAGGGTAAGGGACACTGAGGGCAGAATGGAGGCATGGAGGGGTCGAATGGGAAACATGGAGGCAGAATGGGAGACATTGGGGGCAGAATGGAGTCACATTGGGGGAGAATGGAGTCATATTGGAGGCAGAATGGAAACACATTGAGGGCAGAATGGAGACATGGGGGGCAGAATGGAGACGGGGCAGAATGGAGACAGGGGGGAAGAATGGAGACAGGGGGGCAGAATGGAGACGGGGCACAATAGAGACCGGGGGGCAGAATGGAGATAGGAGGCAGAATGGAGATAGGGGGCGGAATGGAGATAGGGGGCAAAATGGAGATAGGGGGCAGAATGGAGACAGGGGGCAGTATGTAGACATTGGGGGCAGAATAGAAACCAGAGGGCAGTATGGATGGAGACAAGGGTGGCAGAATAGAAACATGGGGGCAGAATGGAGACAGGGGAGAAGAATGGAGACAACGGTGGCAGAATAGAAACATGGGGGAAGAATGGAGACGGGGCAGAATAGAGACCGGGGGGCAGAATGGAGATAGGGGACAGAATGGAGACAGGGGGCAGAATGGAGATAGGGGGCAGAATGGAGACGGGGCAGAATAGAGACCGGGGGGGCAGAATGGAGATAGGGGGCTGAATGGAGACATGGGGACAGTATGGAGACATTGGGGACAGAATAGAAACCAGAGGGCAGTATGGATGGAGACAAGGGTGGCAGAATAGAAACATGGGGGCAGAATGGAGACAAGGGGGACAGAATGGAGACATGGAAGGAAGAATAGAAACATGGGGGGCAGAATGGAGACGGGGGCAGAATGGAGACATTGGGGGCAGAATAGAAACCAGGGGGTAGTATGGAGACAAGGGGGGCAGAATGGAGACAGGGGGGCAGAATGGAGTCACATTGGGGGAGAATGGAGTCATATTGGAGGCAGAATGGAAACACACTGAGGGCAGAATGGAGACATGGGGGGCAGAATGGAGACATGGGAGAAGAATGGAGACAGGGGGGCAAAATAGAGACGGGGCAGAATATAGACCGGGGGGCAGAATGGAGATAGGGGGCAGAATGGAGACAAGGGGCAGAATGGAGACAGGGGGGCAGAATGGAGACGGGGCAGAATAGAGACCGGGGGGCAGAATGGAAATAGGGGGCAGAATGGAGACATGGGGACAGTATGGAGACATTGGGGGCAGAATAGAAACCAAAGGGCAGTATGGATGGAGACAAGGGTGGCAGAATAGAAACATGAGGGAAGAATGGAGACGGGGCAGAATAGAGACCGGGGGGCAGAATGGAGATAGGGGGCAGAATGGAGATAGGGGGCAGAATGGAGACGGGGCAGAATAGAGACCAGGGGGCAGAATGGAGAAAGGGGGCAGAATGGAGACATGGGGACAGTATGGAGACATTGGTGGCAGAATAGAAACCAGAGGGCAGTATGGATGGAGACAAGGGTGGCAGAATAGAAACATGGGGGCAGAATGGAGACAAGGGGGACAGAATGGAGACATGGAGGGAAGAATAGAAATATGGAGGGCAGAATGGAGACGGGGGCAGAATGGAGACATTGGGGGCAGAATAGAAACCAGGGGGTAGTATGGAGACAAGGGGGGCAGAATGGAGACAGGGGGGCAGAATGGGGACAGGGAGGGCAGGATGGAGACAAGGGGGGCAGAATGGAGACATTGGGGCAGAATAGAAACATTGGGGCAGAATGGAGGCAAGGGGGGCTGAATGGAGAAAGGGGAGCAGAATGGAGACATTGGATGGATAATAGAAACATGGAGGCAGAATAGAAACATGGTGGCAGAATGGAGACGGGGCAGAATGGAGAGACATTGGGGGCAGAATGGAGACGGGGCAGAATTGAGACAGGGCAGAATGGAGACATTGGAGGCAGAATGGAGAGACATTGGGGGCAGAATGGAAACATGGGGCAAAATAGACACATGGAGGCGGAATGGAGAGACATTGGCAGAATGGAAAGAAATGGGGGCAGAATGGAGAGACATTGGGGCAGAATGGAAAGACATTGGGGCAGAATGGAGAGACATTGGGGGCAGGATGGAGAGACATTGGGGGCAGAATGGAGAGACATTGGGGGCAGAATGGAGACATGGGGCAAAATAGACACATGGAGGCAAAATGGAGACGTGGGCAGAATGGAGAGACATTGGCAGAATGGAAAGAAATGGGGCAGAATGGAGAGACATTGGGGCAGAATGGATAGACATTGGGGCAGAATGGAGAGACATTGGGGGCAGGATGGAGAGACATTGGGGGCAGGATGGAGAGACATTGGGGGCAGGATGGAGACAAATGGAAACATGGAGGCAGGATGGAGACATTGGGGGCACGATGGAGACAATGGGGGCAGGATGAAGACAATGGGAGTAGGATGTGGGACATTATTACTGTAGGGGCTAATTAAAGGATATTATTACTGCTGTAATGTATTTTATTTTTGAGGATACTGTTTTCTGTGGGGGGTTCATGTTACTGTGCAGGGCGGCACTATATCACTTTTTTTCTTCATCTGGTGTAGTGTAGAAGTTGGGGAAATATTGGGGAATGTGCTCTGTAAGCTGCTCTAGATAACTGTGTTATTTTATGCAGAGACGAGTCCTGGCGAGAAGAAGTGATGGCGGTCTGCGATGGATGAAGAGGAAAAGTGGAGATGAAGGACTTCAACTAGAGACATCACCAGTGAGTCAGTGTGTTATCTGTACACTGACACTATACACTGTATACTATACACAGAGCTCCTGTGAATAATGGCACTATTAGTAATAGTAATATTAGTATTCTGTTTTTGTATTAATGCTCAGTATGGTAGTATTCGGTCACTATGTGGTGGTAATATGTGATCTGGTCATGGTGTGGCGGTATTTGTCTCTTGTCCACTACAGGATATTGGCCCCTCATGCCGTCCACATGGAGTTTGTTTCCGTCCTCTTGAGACTGTGCTGTGAGATATAGCAAACCTTCTTGTGACAGCACGTTTGGATGCCGTCCTGGCAGAGCCAGACAACCTGTGCAACCTGAATGGGCCGCCTCATGTTACCCACAAATACCAAGACACAACAGAAATGGAAAACTAGAGAAGTCAGGGAGGAGGAAGAGAGAGGAATTGTCTGTAGCAATGTCATGCTCCAGGATTTGATCCCTTCAGTTTGTGTTCTGTGGTCGGCTTCTCTTTCTGCCGAGCCACAGGACATACACCTTTTCACTGGGTGTTTGGGTTCTGCTTTTCTTTTTCATTTGTATTTTTATTTGGATGCCTATCACATTTTGGGTGCAGCTTTATAGTCTGCGTTTCCTGCTGGTGATAGATTCATTTGGATATTCTGACATTCTGTTGATATTTGGAGCCATTGCGTTATCTTAGGGTGCCAACCTCCACCATCATGTAGGGACAGACCAGGGTCAGAGTAGTGCTTCTACCAGTCTGAATTTGGATCTGCCAGGTTCAGGTATTTGTTCCCCTTGTTTGTACGCTACCAATGTACATGGGCTTGTGCAGTCATAATAGGCCACTATCTGCACCATTCCCTCTTTCGGGGTGTCTCGCTGTTCCTCTCCCGGGCTCCTGTTGTCACTTTCATCTGCACCAGAAGAGGTGACATTGATTCACAATCACTTCTGCCCCTAACTAGACAGATCGATGTCCCTGACATTTAAGTGACTCGTGGTTATACAGTAAAAGTGTGTGAAGATGTCGGACACCGTCCCAGAAGACTTTTACAGTTTGTGTCATTATAACATGTATAATGGTTGAGCAATGTTTAATGCTGAATTTAATGTAATATCTCCCATCAGAGCTGTAGTAGATTGGACAACTGGGTAAGGAAGACTTAACAGTCAGCTGGCCCTACAGATGGGAGGAGTGTTTGGAAGTAAGAAGAGAGTTTCTTCCTGCTTAGAGAAGTCAGCACTGGAATGAGTAGTGAGGTGACGCCAAATACAGAGAGTGTGACTGATGAGGCCGCATAGTGAGGAGTGTGAGACTGGAAGGAAGCAGAACAGAGATAGCAAGATTCTGTAACTGGATCCAGTGGCAGAGTAATATGGCCAGAGCAGCCTGTACCCTGTGTGGTGAAGTGGACTATAGACAGAAAGAGGTCAGCTGCACTGGATACGACCAGGAGCTTAAGGAGGTAGAGCTGTGGGTTAGCGGGTAACCCTGAGACAGCACAGGCAAAGTAACATAGTAACATAGTTTTTAAGGTTGAAGGAAGACTAAGTCCATCTAGTTCAACCCATAGCCTGACATGTTGATCCAGAGGAAGGCAAAAAAAAAACATGTGGCAAACACTAAGCTCCACATTGGGGAAAAAAATTCCTTCCCGACTCCATACGACAATCAGACTAGTTCCCTGGATCAACGCCCTATCAAGGAATCTAGTATATATAACCTGTAATATTATACTTTTCAAGAAAGGAATCCATGCCCTTCTTAAATTTTATTAGTGAATCACTCATTACAACATCATGCGGCAGAGAGCTCCATAGTCTCACTGCTCTTACAGTAAAGAATCCCCATCTGTGATTATGATTAAACCTTCTTTCCTCCAGACGTAGAAGATGCCCCCTTGTCCCCGTCTCTGGCCTCAGAGTAAAAAGATCAGTAGACAGGTCTTTGTACTGTCCCCTCATATACTTGTACATAGTAATAAGATCACCCCTAAGCCTTCGTTTTTCCACAGTAAATAACCCCAAGTGTAATAACCTGTCTTGGTATTGCAGACCCCGCAGTCCTCTAATAAGCTTTGTCGCTCTTCTCTGCACCCTCTCTAGTTCAGCTATGTCTTTCTTATACGCCGGAGACCAGAACTGAACACAGTATTCTAAGTGTGGTTGCACTAGTGACTTGTATAGAGGTAAAATTATGTTCTCCTCATGAGCATCTATGCTTCTTTTAATGCATCCCATTATTTTATTTGCCTTTGCAGCAGCTGCCTGACACTGGCCACTAAACGTGAGCTTGTCGTCCACCAATACACCCAGGTCTTTTTCAGTTACAGTTTTGCCCAGTGTTTTACAATTAAGCATATAATTATACATTTTATTTCCTCTGCCCAAGTGCATTACCTTACATTTATCCCCATTAAAGTTCATTTGCCATTTATCAGCCCAAGCTTCTAGTTTACATAGATCCTCCTGTAATATAAAATTGTCCTCCTCTGTATTGATTACCCTTCAGAGTTTAGTGTCATCTGCAAATATTGAAATATTACTCTGTACGCCCCCTACAAGCTCATTAATAAATATATTAAAAATAAGGGGGCCCAATACTGACCCCTGTGGTACCCCACTGTTAACTGAGACCCAGTCTGAGTGTTTTCCATTAATAACCATCCTTTGTTTCCTATCACTGAGCCAATTCTTAACCCACATACATATATTTTCCCCTATCCCTATTGTTCTCATTTTATGTATCAACCTTTTGTGTGGAACCGTATCAAAAGCTTTTGAAAAGTCCATATACACAACATCCACTACATTTCCTTGGTCCAGTCCGGAACTTGCCTCCTCATAAAAGCTGATCAGATTAGTTTGACAGAAACGGTCCCTCGTAAACCCATGTTGATATTAGGTCATGAGGTTATTCTTCTTCAGATACTCTAGTATAGCATCTCTTAGGAAACCCTCCAGGATTTTACACACAGTAGAGGTTAAGCTTACCGGCCTATAATTTCCAAGTTCAGTTTTTGTCCCCTTTTTGATTATTGGTACCACATTTGCTATACGCCAGTCCTATGGTACAGACCCTGTTATTATGGAATCTTTAGAGATTAAAAATAATGGTCTATCTATGACGTTACTTAATTCCTGCAGTACTCGCGGGTGTATCCCATTGGGGCCCGGGGATTTGTCAACTTTAGTGACTTTTAGACGCCGCCGTATTTCCTGCTGGGTTAAGCAAGTGACATTTAATGGAGAATTTTTGTTATCACTGATCATGTTTTCTGTCATGCGATTTTCTTGTGTAAATACGGTTGAAAAAAAATCATGCAGCATATTGGCTTTTTCCTCATCCTCATTCACCATTTCCCCCAGACTATTTTTAAGGGGGCCACACTATCATTTTTTAGTTTTTTATTATTTATGTAGCTAAAGAATATTTTGGGGTTATTTTTACTTTCTCTGGCAATGATTCTCTCTGCCTCAATCTTTGCTGCCTTGATTTGGTTTTTACAGAATTTATTTAATTTTCTATATTTATTTAATGCCTCATCACTACCTACTTGCTTTAGTTCTCTAAATGCTTTCTTTTTGTCACATATTGCGCCCCTTACAGCTCTATTTAGCCATAGTGGTTTCCTCCTATTTCTAGCATGTTTATTCCCATAGGGTATATATTGTGCACAGGTCCTATTCAGGATGCTAATAAATGTCTCCCATTTGCTTTGTGTAGCTTTATGTCTCAGGATATCGTCCCAGTTTATTGCACTAAGATCATCTCTCAACCGTTGGAAATTTGGCTTCCTGAAGTTTAGTGTCCTTGAAACCTCTCTACTACACATCTTATTAAAGGTTACATGAAAATGTATTATTTTGTGATCACTATTACCCAAGTGACCCCCAACTCGTATATATTTGATATGCGGTCTGGCCTGTTGGTTAATATTAGGTCTTGCAGTGCCCCCCTTCTTGTTGGGTCCTGAACCAGTTGTGAAAGGTAATTGTCTCTCATAGTTGTTAAAAACCTATTTCCTTTGCTTGAACTACAGGTTTCTGTCCCCCAATGTATTTCAGGGTAGTTGAAGTCCCCCATAATAATGACTTCTCCTTGAGTCGCTGCTTCATCTATTTGCTTTACGAGGATATTCTCCGCTGCTTCCATTATTTTTGGAGACTTATAACAAACCCCTATCAGTAATTTATTATTTTTTCCCCCTCCCCTTATCTCCACCCACAGGGACGCTACATTTCCATTAGATTCACATATATCCTCCCGCAAGATGGGTTTTAAGGATGATTTTACATATAAACACCCCCCCCCCTCGATTGTTTGTACGGTTATTTCTGAACAGACTATAGCCCTGTAAATTAACTGCCCAGTCATGGTTCTCGTCCAGCCACGTCTCAGATATCCCCACCATGTCATAATTATTTTCCAACAAAATTAATTCTAATTCCTTCATTTTGTTGGTGAGGCTTCTGGCATTAGTTTACATGCATTTTATGTATCTCTCTGTACCTCTATTCCTTCTTACTTTATTGACTGTTCTAACCCCACCCCCAATTTCTTTATTTGTGCCCAGGTCACTATCTGCACTATCTTCCCCACCTATAAAATGAATACCCTCCCCCCAATCCCTAGTTTAAACACTCCTCCAACCTTCTAGCCATTTTCTCCCCCAGCACCCATTGAGGTGCAGCCGGTCCCTAGCGTAGAGTCTGTAGCCAACTGAGAAGTCAGCCCAGTTCTCCAGGAACCCAAATCCCTTCTTCCTACACCAGTTCTTGAGCCACTTATTTATCTTTCTAATCTCCGGTTGCCTCTCTGGCGTGGCACGTGGTACCGGTAGTATTTCAGAGAATACCACCTTGGAGGTCCTTGCTTTCAGCTTGCAGCCGAATTCCCTGAAATCATCTTCAAGGACCTTCCACCTACCTCTAACTTTGTCATTTGTTCCAATGTGCACCATGACCGCTGGGTCCTCACCAGCCCCTCCCAGTAATCTGTCAACCCGATCAGCGATGTGCCAGACTTGAGCGCCAGGTAGGCAGCACACTGTTCGACGATCCCTGTCTTTGTGACAGATTTCCCTATCTGTTTCCCTAATAATTGAGTCCCCCACTACCAGCACCTGCATGGCCTGCCCTGCTCTCCTATTTCCCTCCTTACTGGAGCTGACACTCCTCTGGCTTTCAGGGGACATGTCTTGCTGCAGCAGTGCTACCCCTGTACCGTCACCCCCCTCATATGCCAACTTTGCAAATGTGTCACCCTGGCCTGGATGCCACAAAATGTAATAAAGCTGTGTCTGAGAGCAAGGGGGAGGTTCTATAGTCAGGGGAACATTAGCATGCAATGCCTCCTGTCTCAGGCCAGTAGGGGGAGCTGGCTGCCCCTATAACAGCTGGTACTGGGGGCAGGGTTAGTGAGAGCTGGACAACCTGTCTCAGCAGGGGCGGACACAGACTGTAGTGGGCCCCTGTGCAAGAAATTTTGGGGGGCCCCCCCTGCCCTTCATAAGGCAACAAAGTTATGTAAACATAACCCCCCATGTGCATCTCTCACCCCCCCATGTGCAGCTCTCATCCCACCCATGTGCAGCTCTCACCCCCCGTGCATCTCTCATCCCCCCCATGTGCATCTCTCATCCCCCCATGTGCATCTCTCACCCCCCCATGTGCATCTCTCACCCCCACCATGTGCATCTCTCACCCCCACCATGTGCATCTCTCACCCCCACCATGTGCATCTCTCACCCCCACCATGTGCATCTCTCACCCCCACCATGTGCATCTCTCACCCCCACCATGTGCATCTCTCACCCCCCCATGTGCATCTCTCACCCCCCCCATGTGCATCTCTCACCTCCCCCATGTGCATCTCTCACCCCCCCATGTGCATCTCTCATCCCCCCCGTGCATCTCTGATTCCCCCCACTCCTAGTTAATTAATTGTATTTAAAAAAAATAAAACTTGTTATACTTACCCCCATGCAATCCCTGCAGAATCCTGGCGCTCGTCCACGTCGCTGCCACCAGGTTCTCCTGACGTTCGGCCATGTGACGGCGCCACATACATAGCCATCAGCTTTTGTTTTGGCCAAAAGATTTTTAAAGCCGCCACCACGATAAGGTAGACTCTTCTGGGCGGGCCCTACTCTAACCTATTAAAATTTTCTTAAAATATCCAATACTCTTTTTAGATATATTTTTATTTAGTTTTCTTTAAGGGAATGTGTCATATACATTTTTTTTTTAAATGACCAATAATACCACATACAGGGAATACCGCCACACCATGACCAGACCACATATTACCACAACATAGTGACCGAATAATACCACACAGAAGGGAGAAAAACTGCCACACCATGACCAGACCACATATTACCACTACATTACTAATATTACCACCACATTACTAATATTACCATAAGTGTCATTATACACGGGTGCTCTATACATGGTATGTATAATGTAAGTGTCCAGGTAATCTAGTGATCGCCAGTGAAATTATACACAGGAGCTCTGTATATAGTGTCAGTGTACAGGTAATACAGTGATCACCAGTGACATTATACACAGGAGCTCTGTATATAGTGTCAGTGTACAGGTAATACAGGGATCACCAGTGACATTATACACAGGAGCTCTGTATATAGTGTCAGTGTACAGGTAATACAGTGATCACCAGTGACATTATACACAGTGTACATGTAATAGACTGACTCACCGGTGACGTCTCTAGGTGAAGTCCTTCATCTTCGCTTTTCTCCTTCATCCAGCACAGACCGCCATCACATCTTCCAGCCAGGACTCGTCTCTGCATAAAATAACACAGTTATCTAGAGCACATTCCCCAACTTCTACATTACGCAGCTGAATACAGACGTGCATCCACCATCAATATATGGTTAGTTATTATGCAACCTACCATTCCAAATATAAATTGTAATCCACCACTGTGCCCCCATTAACTGTAAATAGGCACTTAATATATAATTTAATTAGAACCTCTACTCTTTCCGCCAATTTGTTACCAGTCACACTCCTGCATCCGCAACGCCCCCTACTCTATACTTCCTGCTCCCCGCATTCAATATTTACATGCACCCCCTGCCCCAATTCATTATATCATGTCCGTGCTCTCCCCACCCCATCATCATTTATCATTTACTCTCCCCCACCCCACATTCGTTATGTGCAGCTCATTATCCCCTACTCCCAATTCCCCCATGTGCAGCTCTCAAACCCCCCCATGTGCAGCTCTCACCCCCCCCATGTGCACATCTCTCACCCCCTCCCCCACATGTGCCCCTCTCGTCCCCCTCCCCCACATGTGCCCCTCTCTCATCCCCCTCCCCCACATGTGCCCCTCTCTCATCCCCCTCCACCACATGTGCCCCTCTCTCATCCCCCTCCACCACATGTGCACCTCTCTCATCCCCCTCCACCACATGTGCACCTCTCTCATCCCCCCCACATGTGCATCTCCCATCTCCCCCCCCACCACATGTGTATCTCCCATCCCCCCCCCACACATGTGCATCTCCCACCCCCCCCCACACATGTGCATCTCCCATCTCCCCCCCACACACATGTGCATCTCCCATCTCCCCCCCACACACATGTGCATCTCCCATCCCCCCCCACACACACACACATGTGCATCTCCCCCCCCCACACATGTGCATCTCCCATCTCCCCCCCCACACACATGTGCATCTCCCATCTCCCCCCCCACACACACACACACACACACATGTGCATCTCCCATCTCCCCCCCCACACACACACATGTGCATCTCCCATCTCCCCCCCACACACACACACACACACACACACACACACACACACACACACACATGTGCATCTCCCATCTCTCCACTCCTAGTTAATTGTATTTTAAAAAAAATAAAACTTGTTATACTTACCCCCATGCGATCCCTGCAGAATCCTGGCGCTCGTCCAAATCGCTGACAGCAGGTTCTCCTGACTTCCGGCCATGTGACTGCACCGTCACATGACCGGAAGTCAGGGGAATCATGAAGGCGCTGCTGCAACAGCGCAGCTCAGCGCTGAAATGTCCCGGACCCGGCGCATAGCATGGGGCCGGGGGCCCCATGAGGAGAGAGACGCACAAGAGGGGGGCCCCCGAGGGGGCCCCTACCGGCCGGGCCCCATACTGGAGTCAGGGCAGTCATGCCCTGATGGCGGCCCTGCTGGAGGCTGGAGGGGCCCCCTCTCCCTCGGGGCCCCCGTTCAATGAACCGGCTGCACGGGCGGTAGTTCCGCCCCTGTGTCTCAGGATTCAGGTCCCAGAGCAGAGAGCGACAGTTGTATTGCACCTAAGAGGAAGTGTGGCAGGAGGAGAGCCACAAGCCAGAGACAAGAGGCGAAGTGAGCCTGTCTTGGCAGATACAGGACTTAATTTACCAGACTTTGGTGTCTGAGGCTGGAAGGATTCCACATCCTTCAGCAGATAACCAGTCCGCAGGGGACTGTATATTCCTTGGCCTAAGAAGCCTGGAGGCCCTGCCACAACAGAAGGGACCAGCAAAGCCGTACAAGGCTGGGAGCAGAAAGGAACCCACGTTGCAGGCCATACAGGCGAGAATACACGGAGAGCTCGGAAACGTGGGCTGTTACCCTATAAGGAGGAGATAGCCAGAAGGAGCGCAGAAAGCACGGTAGGCCTACACCCTCACCCTGACCAGGGCCAATTTCCCCATTTCTCTCAGACATCCAGGTCCCCTCCTAGCCGGGACTGTTTGTGGGTCAGTTTACCTGTTCTAGTAAAGACCCTGGACTGCAACCTGTTGTCTGTGTGCTCCTTTCTCCTCCAGCACTATCGGCACTGGGACTCTCACTACCATCACTCCCACCATCCATTATACTGCCCTGGGGCCGCACTCTTCCCGTGGGGAGTCATACTACCCTAGCTGCACACCTCATCAGCCCCAGCGGTCTGCATGCAGCGGCGGTTCCTAATAACCGCAATCTACGAGTGGCGTAGTCGGACATAATCATCAGCACATAACGGACTACCACTGGTCTGACCACCCTGAGCCACGGAACCGGGTTGCCACTACTACTCCCACCGTTTCCCTATTGCCCGGATCCGAGTGCCCCACGGCCCAGGGGGCGAGTCACAAACTTATTGGGGTGTGCCAGATCAGGACTAGCCTCCCTGGTACTCTTCCCTCTACCCCCCCTCACTGTCCTGCAGCTCCCTACTACCACCCTCCCCCACATCTACCCCAGTGAGCAGCTGCTCAGTGAGCAGCAGACTCCTTTCCATATTGTCAATGGACAGTACGACTGAAGAGAAGGTAACTTGTAGGCTACACCTGGGAGTCATAGTGAGTAAATACTGGACTTTTCAGGCTGGGGCAAGGGAATTACTGGAAGAGCAGTGGTCAGTGAAGGGCAGAAAAAAAGGAATGGAGTTTTCAGGCCCAGCAACTGTACTGCTTTAAAGTCATTTACAAGTGAAGCACCACCACCAGGATATAAAATGATTCTACCTCTATGTAAAACAGATGAAGATGTGAGTAATAAGTGTTGTGGCTGCTATCTCTTGTACAGGCGTTACACCAGTTTCATCAGTGTGAGGAGCTGGCCACGGACTAAAGACTATTGGACCAATGGACGTAGAGCAGAGTGCACGTCTCTAAGGGATACAGACTTTTTCCAGCACGGAGCACGGGTTATGTCGGTCTTATTGTTGTGTTTTATTGGAGATTTGCTTGCTCATGAGACTGAGGTGCACGGGTCTCTCCTGGAGAGCGTTCAGCATCAGGAATCACTGTTTCCATTCAGTAATAGTAAGCAGAGAAAGACATGCAAGCTGGATCTTATGTATCCATAAGGCCAGACACAAAATTGGTAATCAGGTAAATCAATCATTCCATTACTCTTGTTAGTCTCTCAGAGGCCTCAATTGAGTCATTGTTTCATATGAGACTGTACGTTCACTCTTGTGGTATGTTCATTTGTAAATGCCTGCTGAGTATATATTGCATCAGTCCACTGCAGTTTACTAATTACACAATTCAGGACAAATATGCTGGTTAGTTGAACAGTGAAGTATCACCTCCCCCCAACTTCTCCAATCCTGTGGAGGAATGTCCTGAATGGGAACTGTGGGTATAAAGTCTCTGACTCCCACTCCAGAGGGTCTCTTCAGTAACAGTCCAAAACACCATGGCTCCATCTGGTGGAATACAGGTCTGCTCCTCTGCCCAACACTGAACCCACAAATAAGTTTGGAGAACCCCAGTTGAGACTGTACTATATGTTGCTGGAGTTAGATAGATGTTCTACGGTCATGGTATCCATCTTCTGTATGTGATGAACTATGTATGTGAGGACTGTAGTTGCTGACTGGATACATGTGCGATGGACATGATATCTGTTGTCTGGACTAGCATGAACTGTAACCAGGGCCGGACTGGAGCAATGGAACCATAGGCGGATTATAATGAGGGCAATCCGGGCGATAGCCCAGGGCCCCGAGCCTTCAGGTCTCCCGAGGCTCCGGGCGGGGAGTCTATGGCCGGATTGCCCTCATTATATTTGCGGGCCGCTGCGGCACATACCGGCAGCAGTGGTGGGAGGGGGGGTGCCCGGACCGCTCCCCCAGCAGCGAGCGGCGCACGGCCGCTACTTCTTCATCGGCCGGGCCAGCGCTGCAGCAGTTAACTTCCCATTGCTGGCCGGGCCGCCTCACTGCTTGGAGACACGGCCCTGTGCGCGGCCGTGTCTCCTAGCTGTGACGTCACGCGGTGCGCGCCCGGCCTGCACTGCTGCCCCGGAGAAGTCAGAGCAGGCAGGAGGAATGGAGCCGGGGGATGGTGAGTCTGTCTGTCTGTCTGTCTGTGTGTGTGTGTGTGTGTGTGTGCGTGCGTGCGTGCGTGCCTGCATGCATGTATGTATGTATGTATGTGTGTGTGTGTGTGTGTGTGTGTGTGCAGGCAGATATCATTGTGTGATGTCTGTTTATACGTATTTTTGTGTTTCAAATGTGTTTATGCGTGTATGTATATCTGTATATGTTTGTGTGTGTGTGCGTGACTGCATGCATGACTGCGTGCGGCCTCCTGCTGAGTATAGATGGCGCCGTGCGGCCTCCTGCTATCTCTGGGGGGGGCGCCGTGCGGCCTCCCACTGTGTATAGATGGCGCCATGCGGCCCCCTCCTGTGTATAGATGGTGCCGTGCGGCCCCCTGCTGTGTATAGATGGCGCCGTGCGGCCCCCTGCTGTGTATAGATGGCACCGTGCGGCCCCCTGCTGTGTATAGATGGTGCCGGGCGGCCCCCTGCTGTGTATAGATGGCGCCGTGCGGCCCACTGCTGTGTATAGATGGCGCTGTGCGGCCCCCTGCTGTGTATAGATGGCGCTGTGCAGCCCCCTGCTGTGTAGAGATGGCGCCGTGCGGCCCCCTGCTGTGTATAAATGGCGCCGTGCGGCCCCCTGCTGTGTGTAGATGGCGCCGTGCGGCCACATGCTGTGTATAGATGGCGTCGTGCGGCCCCATGCTGTGTATAGATGGCGCTGTGCGGCCTCCTGCTGTGTATAGATGGCTACGTGTGGCCTCCTGCTGTCTCTGGGAGGGCGCCGTGTGGCCTCCCGCTGGGTATAGATGGCTACGTGCGGCCTCCTGCTGTGTATAGATGGCTATGTGCCGCCTCCTGCTGTCTCTGGGGGGGGCTACGTGCGACCTCCTGCTGTGTATAGATGGCTACGTGCGGCCTCCTGCTGTCTCTGGGGGGGGCACCGTGCGGCCTCCCGCTGGGTATAGATGGCTACGTGCGGCCTCCCGCTGTGTATAGATGGCACCGTGCTGCCTCCCGCTGTGTATAGATGGCACCGTGCTGCCTCCCGCTGTGTATAGATGGCTACGTGTGCTCATTATTGAGTCATACAATTAATGTAAGGCTATGTATGTGCCCACGATACAGAAATGTTCCGGATTTTTTTTGAGCGTTTCTGCATCTCCCTGGCAGAAAAAACGCATGCGGATTGTACATGCGGATTTTACATGCGGATTGTACATTCGTTTTTCCTGCCAGGGACAAGCGGATGTGAAGCGTTCTTCACATGGATTTCCGCGTGCGGGTTGACAAGCGCTTTCAAAGCGATTTTAGCATCACTTGGAAAGTGCTTGACAACTTGGTCACACTATATAAATCCATGCAACGGCATGGATTTATATAGTGTGCCCGTAAAAGAATGGTAAAAAATAAAAAAATATATACTTACCTTCTGATGCCCTGCCGACGTCAGCGGCAGGGCACATGACTAAATGACGTCATGGCAGGTCCTTTTCAGACCATCGCGAGCTGCCGGCAAGCCAGGACGCATCGGATAAAGACACCGGGGGCCATCAGAAGGTAAGTATAATATTTATTTTTTATTTTATTCTTTTTTTACAGGTTCTACGGTACCCGGGTCCGGAGGAGAGTCTCCTGTCCTCCACACCCGGGTACCATCCGCACATTGAAACGCATGGAATCCGCATGTACAGATGCAGTGATGCGGATTCCATGTGTTCTAATGCAAGTCAATGGCGGCGAAAACGCAGCGCTTCCACAAAATAATTGGTAATGCTGCAGATTTTTCCGCAATGATAATCCGCAGTGGAAATTTCCGCAGCATGTACACAGCACATGCGGATTATCATTGGGGAACATGGCAGGCCTTCTACCAAGTGTTTTTTAAGCGTTTCTGCAGCGGAATTGCCGCTGCGGAAACGCTTAAAAAATGCATAGTGGGCACACAGCCTAAAAAAAAATATTATAATTAATATTGTGCCAAATTAATTTCACGTGAACTATCACATGATCTATCACAGGGGATCATGTGACATGTCACGTGATAAATCAGGTGTGTGTGTGTGTGTGTGTGTGTGTGTGGTGGTGGGGGGGGGGGCCGTGCCTTCTAAACTGCCCGGAGCCCTTGCTACTCTTAATCCACCCCTGAATGGGACATCGGACAACTCTTCGGTGGGCCCAGATCTTTGGCGTGTCCCCGAGCAGGACATAGAGTGGGCCCACTGGTTTCAACTGAATGTACATCCGATGACGCACATTCAATTGAAATGTATTGGTGTTCCATGGGGGAAACAAAAGGGAGGTCCTGTTACTGTGCAGGGCTGCACTACATCGCCTTTTTTCTTCATCTGGCGTAGTGTATAAGTCAGGGAATAAGTGGAGACCGTGCCACCTGACGAAGGCTGGTTCGAAATGCGCGTCAGGGGCGGACGCACTAATAGTTAGAGCTCCTGCATCATTGGTGTCCAAAGTATTTCATAATGCTTCTTGTTTGGTGCATTAGCATAGTTCTAGTGGGATAATTTGTCACATATACCTTGATAACGCTATTTATTGGTATATTGGCAGGATTTCTTTTTATGACATAGTATTCCTTTATATCTGTTCTGATAGTACATATGATAATGTATATGATATTTGATATATACTATTATTAATGTTCCTATATTGCGTGCCCCTTTTTTCCACAGTTTGTCTTCACACGTGGATGTGTGTCCTATTCCCCCCTGCCCTGTTCATGTATATTTTTATCCATCAATAAATTTTCTACTTTTGAACATTGAAACAAAAGAGGAAAAAAAAGTCAGCTCAACTTACTCAGACATCAGGTGCACGGAACAGCCGGCAGTGCCCCGGGAGATTAGCAGGAAAAAACAAGGAGTGATCCGGCATCCAAAAGTCTTCTTTAAAATCAATAATCCTATATTAGAAAACTATTTTAAAAATCATATGCAGAGAAGTCACAGCCCCCACAGGAGGAGGTGATGTACAGACGAGTTTCAGACCTTATGGTCCTTAATCATTGTATGATGTGACTTATCTGCATATGATTTATAAAATAGTTTTCCAATATAGGATTATTGATTTTAAAGAAGACTTTTGGATGCTGGATCACTCCTTGTTTTTTCCTACTTTTGTACATTACCCTGGACTATTGCTCGTCATTTTTTGTCTCCGTATATATGTATTTCATGACGAGTTGTCCACCTGAGTCCTTCAATACCTGCATGTGTATTATGCCATTATATAACCTTTGATTTTTTTATACTGGGTTTAACATGCTACTATTTCCTGTGAGTTATTACTAAGAACTAACAGGCAGGTAATTGCTAACTACCTGCCTGTTTTAGCCGGTGGCGACTCAGATCGCTCCTGAACTGCTCCTAACAGCAATTCTGGTGTTTCACGTCAACAGGACAGCTCTTCCTTTTCCTATCTGCTCTGTCATGGAGGCATGACTGCCAACTTCATGCTGATTGGCAGCCGGCTCCCTGCTGTTAGGCAGCGGGGAGCCAGCTGTCAGTCAGCATGACACCAGCAGTCATGCTCCATCAACAGAGCAGAGCGGGAGCTGGAGAATCACCAGCAGGAGCGGGCTGTGACCACTGTTAGCAGGCAAAGATCGGCCTGTAAGTTCTTAGGTCCACGGTAAAAAAAAAAAAATAGTCCCGGACAACCCCTTTAAATATTAAGGAGCAGGAATTCTCCGAATGATTCTATAATCAAAAGAACATAAAATTCTCTCCTGCCCAGTCAGTCTGCCCGGTCTGTTACACCATGATTACCAAAACTTCGACTCATTTCCCTGCCCATTTATTATTACCACATACCCGGCCCTGCTTGACCCGTTTCCAGGTCATTGTGTTGTCTGACTACACTTACGTTTCTCCCTGGTACCACATATCTGCATCTCATACTCTTCAAATTACATTTTGAGACTTTCTCCTCCTGTTGTTGCACATATTTTTTTCACTTCATCTGCACAGGTATCATTAATCTATCAACTATAATGGCCGTACCAGGTCCTGCAGGTCCTGTATCCCGTACACATGACGTGGGCAGTGCACGGCATGCCGCTAGTTTTTATTCTGAGTGCTCTTATATACGGTGGTAGTTTTACACAATGTTGAGCCTTTGATCTGCAGAGTGAAATGTCTGACTGCTAGAACAGAAGTATACGGCAGATTCTACAGCATGGATACATAAAGGACGTCCTGGGGGAATATACCTCCCTCCAACACTCGTCCAGTCCCTGCCTCACACTAGAGACATTTATAATAACTCCAGGACTATGGAGCTGGTCATTTTCTCATAATCTGTGGCCATTATTAGTGATCTCGCATTGTACGGTAATATCACCCTGGAGGTTGTGATGTATTTAGTTTAATAGCGCCATCTAGAATATACAGTATATATCAGGCGATACTATGCTTTCTATAGTTAGTCATCTTATGTGCCCTCTATACCTATTTATTATACTTTATATTTATTAATAATAAAATTACTCAACACTTTTTCAGCTTTATGATATTTATTAATCTTCTGTAATTATGAAAGAAAGTCCAACCTTACAGTGGACACAGGTGGAAGTGTCCTCCATGATGATATAGGGTGAGGTGGAGCAAGTATATAGTCAGTGGGGATTCAGAATGATCAGTATTCACTAGGGTCCCTTGTAATCAGGGAGAAACCTGGATGTGTCCCATCAAAAGTTATTGACCCACTGTCCAGCTGTGTACCATCAACAGGTAATGAACCTCTGGCTGTGGGCCATCAATAGGTCATCACCCTCCAGCATTTAGCCACCCAGAAATCTGAACTTCAAGTTTATCGTCATCTGTAGGATGTGAACCACAGATGGTTACGATGCTGATGACATCAGGAGGTATCCCTCAAATCTGTGATGGATCGGGAATAGGTGAGATGCAAGCGATGGAAACTACAGGCAGATGTTTTCTCAATCTTTTTTGCCTCTTAGACATCTACAGAAAAATCTTCTCCTCTCGATTCTGTGTTGCAGCATTGTGGGCTTTCTAGGCTCCAGCATTTAAGGTTCTGAATCTCTAGGCTCTGGTATTCTTGGTACTGGTGTGCTCAACTCTGGCGTTCTCGGCTCTGAAATTCTAGGTTATTGATTATTGGTTTCATTCAAAGATCAGAAACCTCTTTTTGCTCTGTAGAACTTCGAGCTCTTCTTCTGCTGTAATATGGTACAGTATGGACCCAGACAATATCACTGAAACCCTCTTTATAGTTGCGTCTAGGAACTTTATTCGCATCCTATGGTGCAGGAGCCATGGATGGACCAGAACATTTGCCATTTGGCAGAACAGTTATTCTCCTGGAAACTTGCTCCTGAATCTGAGGGATACAAATTGGTTCCTTACAAGTACTTTGTTCTTCCAGAATGTTTTTGTTCTTAGGAGTGGGTTTTATAGTTGTTTCACCAGGTGTAGACTTTGCCTTCTTGCTCAGGACAAGCCTTAAAGCGCACATGTGAGCAGGACTGTGCTTAGTAAACTACATACACTGACCGGTGGGCGCCATTACACTGAGTAAAATGATACCTTTGTTGATGAAATCCGTCCAGAGGTTCTTTTGTAATCTTTATTTTCAGTTCTGCCATAATGATATGCTCTTGCTCTGGGGTGGGACTTTAGGGAGGGGCTGTAAGTGGTGCTCTCATTATGTATTCCTATCTCTGGCCTCTGACAGGTCACTGTGCTTCTGCTTCTATTTTGAATATTGCCTTTGTAATTTCTCTGTCAATTTGAAATTTACATCCCCCAAAATGGCCGCCGGGGCCCGCGCATGCGCAGTAGCATCTTTCGGTTGCTGGGTGCCATATTGCTGCAGGCAAGTTTCTTTTTCCTTTAGCAAAATGGCGACCCAGCGTGTGCAGTAGCATCTTTCGGCAACCGAAACATGCTACTGCGCATGCGCGGGCCTTTGCGGCCATTTTGGGGATGTAAATTTCAAATTGGCAGAGAAATTGCAAAGGCAATATTTAAAATATTAGGCCGGCGACTGAAAGCACAGTGACCTGTCAGAGATAGGCATACATAATGAGAGCACCAGCTACAGCACCTCCCTAAAGTCCCGCCCCAGAGCACGAGTATCTCATTATGGCAAAACTGAAACTAAAGATTATAAAAGAACCTCTGGACGGATTTCATCAACAAAGCTATCATTTTACTCAGTGTAATGGCGCCCACCGGTCAGTGTATGTGGTTTACTAAGCACAATCCTGCTGACAGGTGCGCTTTAAAGCCAAGTTCTCTAGTATTGTCACAAGTGTCATCAGCGCAACAAAAACTGTGGCACGGAAGATCCAAAGAGGAAGCTTGATGGAATCTTCAGAGGAATTTTTCCAGGGAACCACACGTAATGGGTCATCCTGTAATAAAAAAAAAACATTTAGAAATTCTCTTATACATAATCTAATCAACTAGAGAGCCCTTGTTATTATACAGTCATGGATAAAATATAAAGCAGCTTCATGAATATCCCATAGAGAAGATCAGGGAGAAGTTTGGGATTTACCTTGAGGGTCCATGGAATATTGTTTATGGTTGGACTTTCATATGATGGACGGTGATGTATCCAGTATGAAAAGCCCTGCAAAAGGCGATAACATTAGCTGAACCTTTGTGACCCCATATGGATGAGACCATACTCAACGTCAGTGTACTGTGAAGTAGGGAGTAAAGCAACGTAAAGCTCAGAAATGGATAGTATAATACTCATCATCTTCAGAGGTCTCGCAGCAACAATCGAAAAAATGTAAAGCACTAAAGTTTTAACTTAAAAAAAAAAATCTTTTAATGGTAAAAAAATATAAAAATTGTAAAAGTTTTGATATTTTCATCTTTTAAACACTAGGGGGAGCAGCTGCAGACATTTCCCATGAATCTAGTGTAGTGTTAGATTGCATTAAGACTGCAGTAAAAGTGGGCGGGATGTGCTCACATGGTGTGATGTCTCCTCCCCTCTTTTTCTGGTCCTTTGCAAAAAGATAAGTGAGAATGTAGTTTAGGGTCACAGTGCGGAGACATTCTGTTGGCTGCTGCAAAGTGATACCAAGAGGTAAACAGTGTCACCAAGGACGGATAGCAGCGGGGGCGTTGTTAGGGTCTTAAAAGATCAGGTCCCAAACACCAAGGCATGTCCACCCTCTCCTCAGTATAGATAGATACAGGAGAATACAGCCGCCCCTGTAAGTGCTGCAAACATTGAATATATGACATTTGAACCGCATTACTGCTATATAGAATTTACTTATAAAAATTACAGTATTTAGCACATAAATTGGCAAATTCAGGAGAGCCCACTAGCCGTGACAAGGTGACCTTTCTTTGATGGGATCCTAATCCTAATATTTATCAGTCATGCCTCTCTCGGGCTATAAGCGTAAAAATGTAAAGGGCAGGTAGGATCCAGCATTAATTAAAAGCCTTAGGCACCTTCATAAATTCATATAAAACCGTTACCGGAAAAACACCATCTATAATATAACACTGCAAGCGTGTCTCTGTCTGAAGCCTCGATAGACTGCGCATGCGCGACGCGCAGTCTCGCTCCAGACAGAATCACCCATCCAGCCGTTACAGGTAAGAGGAGTGTATGGCGCCGGAGATCGCGGTATGCGTAGGCACTGAACGCATACCGCGATCTCCGACGCCATTCTTACATACTTACCTGACCGGGAGGAGCGGTGCCGCAGCGCCTCTCTTCGCCGGAGACCGGGGCAGGAGTGGGGCGCCGGATCGGCGCATGCACATAGCGCTATCTTGCGCCATTTTACTGAAGACACATTTGCAGTGTGTCTTCAGCAAAATGGCGCCGGACAGCGCGGTGCTCCGTCGCCACACTCATCCCCCGGCCTCCGCCAGAACAGGACTCAGCAGCGCTGGAGCACAGAGAAGAAAGGTGAGTATAACTGTTTATTTTTTTGTATGTGTGTACAGTGTGAAAGGGATGAGGGGGCCACACATACCAGAATTGTGGGGTGAGGGGACCATGCATACCAGGATTGTGAGGTGAGGGGATCAAGCATACCAGGATGAGGGGTACCACGCATACCAGGATTGGGGGGTGAGGGGACCATGCATACCAGGATTGGGGGTGAGGGGTACCACACATAACAGGACTGGGGGGTGAGGGGTACCACACATGCCAGGATTGGGGGGTGAGGGAACCATGCATACCAGGATTGGGGGGTGAGGGGACCATGCATACCAGGGTTAAGGGGTGAGGGGACCATGCATACTAGGATTGGGGGATGAGGGGACCATGCATACCAGGATTGGGTGGTGAGGGGACCATGCATACCAGGATTGGGGTGTGAGGGGTGCCATGTATAACAGAATAGGGATGTGAGGGGTGCCATGCATACCAGAATAGGGATGAGGGGTACCATACATACCAGGATAGGAATGCGGGGTACCATGCATACCAGGATGAGGGGTACCATACATACCATGATAGGGATGAGGGGTACCATGTATGCCAGGATTGGGGATGAGGGGTACTATGTATACCAGGATTGGGGATGAGGGGCCTATGCATACCAGGATAGGGATGAGGAGTGCCATGCATACCAGGATGGGGATGAGGGGTGCCATGCATACCAGGATGAGGGTGAGTGGCCCATGCATACCAGGATCTGGGATACCATACATACCAGGATAGGGATGAGGGATGGGGTACCACACATACCAGGATTGGGGGTGAGGGGTGCCATGCATACCAAGATTGGGGGTGAGGGGTGCCATGCATACCAAGATTGGGGGTGCCATGCATACCAGGATTGGGGGTGAGGGTGTCTTGCATACCAGGATGGTGGGGACAGGATGAGGGCAGCACAAATACCAGGAGGGGGGCAGCACATACCAGCATGGGAGACCATATACCAATAAAAATGCTTGCCACCCGGGCGTAGAACGGGTTGAATAGCTAGTAGGTTATAATGGGCACGTGTGGTATCCATGGAAAAAACGGATGCCACACGTAACGCAGACACGTACATGTGAAGGGGGCAGAAAAGGAGGCTGTCACAACCTCCAAAAGTAAACTATAAAAAAAACTTGACCAGCACCTCCGAACAGAATAAAGCAAGTGTGAACAGGTGCAAGCTGCCTTAAGCTACAAGACTGCAGTCACTTTATGTGACTGCAAACTTGTGAATCCTCACACTGCACGCCCTGCTCACTGTGAGGATTTTCAGGTGTCGGGTGTGTGACCACAAGCATGTGATACGCATACTTCTACTTCTGGCCACATTCTGACTAGACTGTGTTCGGCTGCACTCAATTCACATCGGGCACCGACACCTGAGAACCCTCACAGCACGCACAGAGAAATTGCAGGCTTGTAGCCTAAAGCTGGACAACCCCTTTAAGGTTGTTTTTCTTTTTCTTAAAACAAACCCTGCCCCCTGTAAAATTTTCAAGAAGGTTGGAAATTCTCTTTAAAGGAATTTTCCTTTAAATGTATGTTATTTACATACTTGCAGTCATGTGCGGACGAGACTCATCTTGCTCCACTCAATATAAGAGAATTGATAGAATCTGGATGAGACTAGTCGGCATGTGACTGCAAGTATGTAAATCGCATACATGAGGTCAAGTGACCGCCCTCCCGCATTAAAATACAGGAAAATCGAGACAGTGTGCGCAAATCGTGACAGTGTGATAATTCAGCTGTCTGCAGTCAGAGTAACTGCAGACTTTTCTCTTGTGACCAGAAAAGAACTATAAGAGAGTAAAGGATATTTCTGGGCATATGGGATTGATGACCTCTCTACATATACAGGATAGGTCATGAAAAGCAGATAGGTGGGGTCTGACAGCTGGTGCCCCCATCGGTCAGCTGTTACAAGCTCCGGAGCAAGCGCAGCTCTATCTAGAGTGTAGTGGCCTCTGCCAGTCGCTGCTGGTACTGTAGTCACTACTATTCAAATGAACAGGAGCTGAGCTGCAGAACCAGCAGCAGACGCTCAGTAATGCCGCCTGAGCAAACAGCTGCTCTTGGGGGCGCCAGGTGTCGGACCCCCACTGATCTGCTATTGATGACCTATCCTGTAGATGTAGATAGGTCATCAATACTGTATGCCCGGACATCCCTTTATATCTTATAGGGTTTTCTGCTTGCAAGAGAAAAGTCTGCAGTCTCTCTCTGTGACAGCTGAATTATGACGCAGTGCGATATGGCAATACTGTATGCCCAGACATCCCTTTATATTTTGTCAAACTCAAATACCCGGAGGGCCAAAATGAAAAGCTTGGACAAAGTTGCAAGACAACCGTGATATTTATTTAAAAAATGTCTACAATTGAGGAAGTTTTCCCTTATCAAATATAACATTGAATAGTCCTCCATACAGTATAATGGCCCCGCATAGTCCTCCTTGCAGAATAATGGCCCACATAGTCATCCATACAGTATAATGGCCCTACATAGTCCTCCATACAGTATAATGGCCCCACATAGTCCTCCATACAGTATAATGTGTCCCACATAGACCTCCATGCAGAATAATGGCCCCACATAGTACTCCATACAGTATAATGGGTCCCACATAGTCCTCCATGCAGAATAATGGCCCAACATAGTCCTCCATGCATAATAATGGCCCCACATAGTCCTCCATGCACAATAATGGCCCCACATAGTCCTCCATACAATATAATGGGTCCAACATAGTCCTCCATGCAGAATAATGGCCCCACATAGTCCTCCATGCAGAATAATGGCCCCACATAGTCCTCCATACAGGATAATGGCCCCACATAGTCCTCCATACAGAATAATGGCCCCACATAGTCCTCCATACTGAATAATGGGCCCCACATAGCCCTCCATATCAGAATAATGGGTCCCACATAGTTCTCCATACAGTATAATGGGCCCCACATAGTGTTCCACACAGTATAGTGGGCCCCACATAGTGCTCCATACAGTATAATGGGCCCCACATAGTACTCCATACAGTATACTGGCCCCACATAGTGCTCCTGCAGTATTATGGCCCCACATAATCCTCCATACAGTATAATGGGCCCCACACAGTGCTCCATACAGTATAATTGGCCCCACCCAGTGCTCCATACAGTATAATGTGGCGCCCCTGAGGGTTCAGTCGCCACAGGGGTACTGCACCTCAGACCGAGGTGTGGTATCTCCTCTCCAAGGTAAGGATGGAGTACTACACAGGACCCCTGCCACGGACTCAACACTACACCACTCCAGTTCAGGTCGGGGATCTAAAGCACCATAGTGCAGCCCTGGGTCTGAATGGAGGAGTTGGGGGGAACCAAAGTAAGGGGGAACCAAGTAGTGAGTGAGGGTGGAGGAAGCACTTTATAACACACCTTAATAGAATCATATATAAACAGAGGCCATCTTTAGTACCGGGTCTTTGGTCGCAGTTCCCTGGAGTGGTTAGTCAGTACAAGCTGCAGCTGTTCTAGGATTCTGTGATTCCCGGTCTCAGGCCTCAAGACTGGGGATTGGGGCAGAGTTGAGTTATAGCCAGCTCTGTTCCTGGTCTTAGTCCACACAAGAAGGCAAAAGAGGGGAGCAGAGGAGATAGGCTCCACAGGCGAAAGGATCTCAGGGGGTGCGGACGGAGCGGAGTCGCCACCTGCATGCCTCATTCTGGCTTAGTCAGAGAGACCCTGCCGCAAGAGGGGGTACCGGTCCCCGATTAGCTGACCTTGCACTTCACGTCTCTGTCAGAAAAGTCCGGAGGCTTATGTGGATCCCAGGGGGATACGGACGGAGCGGAGTCGCCACCTGTATCCTCTAATCTGCGTTTATCCAGAGGGACCCGGCCTTACACCAAGTTCTCACCACCAGTCACCAATAAGGGCAACCAGTCGGTCCGGGGGCTACACGCCACCCGTAAAGGGCATCGCAGTACCCGTACGGGACTCAGTGGGGAACACAAGGAGGGAGAAGGAGAATTAAGAGAAGAGAGGAACACACTAGAGCTTGGGGTCCTGTCAAGTGCACCTGAAGTACTTGGAGTGTGCTGAACCCTGTGGCGCCCAGGGGATGGGGACTACTCGGCGCCCGGGCCTTAATGCCTGTTCTTGGGGGATGTCGCGGTGGTCAGCTCCCGGGCCCGTACACTGAGGTCTCTCTTAAAAAGGGGAAAATGAAATGTCAAAGTTCGTGACACCACCTATGGCGTCTGGTGAGGATCACCAGCGCTGCGACCGTCCACTGAGGCCGGTGTTGTGGCAGCTTAGATGGAATCACTCCCCACAGGCGGATCGGGGCTTCAGGGCAGCGTAGGAGTTGGGAATGCAGGACAGAGGGGACCCAGCCAGGTCAGAGCAAGAAGGGGAAGCACACACAAAAGTCACTTCTGTATCTTTACTGGAAATAGTTCAGGAACACTCCGGAGCGCTGTAGGGTGAGGGGTGCACATCAGGATTCTCCCCAGTGAGCGGGTCTACGGCCTCCTGTTTCTTGCCTCTCTGTAGTAAGCTTCTGACCTGCCTGGAGCTAGGCCTAACTTATTTTCTGTCCTGCATCGGCTGATCCTGTGGTAGGGCCTTCTGTTAGAGTACACACCCCCTGGTATATGGGGCCTCGGTAACTCCTGACCCTGGTATAACAGTCAGCGTTTGGTATTCCTGAGACCTGTAGTTCACCAGGGGTTCTGGTTGTCCTCTGCTGGGTGTAAAGAATCCCTGCAGACTCGGACCCTTGGTTTCTGGGGTGAGCTGGTAAAGCCCCTCTTCCCCCATTGCTACTCGCTCCTCTAGCCTTCGGCCTACTCGGGCCCTCACTAGGCTATGCACACTGGCAGTTAGCTGGCTGCCTCTTCTACTGCTCTCTGAGTGTCAGCAACGCTCCTAGCTCACTTAACTCGAGATGCTTGAGTCTGACTGAGCTCCACTGCAGACTGACCTGTTTCTCTGTGTCTCACTCTGCAGGAACTGGCTGTGGACTCCAGACTGTTCTGTCTCCACTCACTTCCTGAGGAGAACTAACTCACAGACCTCCTCTGCCTAGCTCCACCCTCCGTATTTATATCCCTATCCGGACTCCCTCTGGTGGACTGAGGTAGGGTGGAGGTGTGTGTATGCTCCGAGGGCCTCTTGTGGAGAAATCCTTTAATACACCCCTCCAGGATCTGTGGCTCCATGCACAGCAGGGCGTCACATTCCCCCCTAGTTGAACTCAGCACTCCCGGGCTGAAGCACATTTTGTAACAACAACAATAACAAGCTTCCCTTTATGGGAGGTTAGGACACTTGAACGTTGCATAACCAGAACATGGATAAATATACATATATAGTTCAATAAACAGTAGGCAATGAGCAACCAGAAAGTCCAAGTCACTTCCGGAGAGGTTGCGCAAAGGGGCACTCAGGGAGTGCAAATATGTACAAATAAAGTCTTTGGGCTGCATATGGTCCTCAGCCACAGAGTTCTTAGATACCCAAGCGGGTAATGGGAAGCAAATAAGTAAAGTGTCCGTTTCACTTGGATTGTCCATTAGAGGGGCAAAATATAAGTTAAAGGCCTGTAAAAGGCAATAAATACATAGCAATACATACACAGGATAATGCAATAATATACAGTATTATACAATACAATACCATACCCCAGGGATAACTATCTACATCTGTCGGGGTTTAACTATTTTACTTAGTGTACCTGACAGGGAGTTGACCTTTCATGCTACGTGTAGATCTGCGTAGTGCGGTGGCCTGTGTAGTGTCAGTGTTTCTCTCAGCTACCCTGTTTGTTCTACTAGTGATGGTATTGAAAAACTGCCTTAACCTCGCTAATGGGCTGGCAAGTTCACCATTGGCTGGGCCTTCTTGCTCTGCTTCTGCCGGGGATCCTTCTTCCGGGGATTCTTCCTGAGCAGGCTTTTCTGCGGCACTAGGCTCTTCTGCAGCACTTACAGGTTCAACTTGCTGTGGAGGGTCTTCTGGCTGTTGGAAGAATTGGAGTACTGGAATTATGACTGCTCCTCCGATTTGAGGCCAATCTGCCTGGAAGTCTCCTAAATCAGTATGTATTACTGCTTCATCAGGTTCCTCCGGGAAAATGAGAGGCACTTCTTCTTGGGGTTTTAGCAGATCTGGACACAACTTCAGGTGGTCCCTAGATACTGTTGCAGTTGTTCTTCCTCCATCTTTGCTGATCAGACATGTCTTCCTGTTGTCAAACCTTGAATTCAACACAGTGTAGGGTTCTCTCTCCCACTGGTCATCAAGCTTGTGGTTCCTCCGCTTCCTTTTCAATACCACTTCTCCTGGTGTGAATGGTTCTGCTGGTGCACTTCTGTTGTATTGTGCTTCTTGTTTATCCCTCACCCGAATGAGACTGTCTTCGACACATGCTTGTACTCTTCTGTACTGCTCCTCTCTGGTCGTGTCCCAGTCTTCAGTGGTCACATCTGCTTCTGGTTCTACAACACCAAGCTCCAGGTCCATGGGCAGCTTTCCTGGTCTAGCCCGCATGAGATATGCCGGAGTACAATTGGTGGAACTTACTGGTATGTGATTATACAGATCCACTAGGTCAGGTAGTAGGTCTGGCCACTGGTTTCTCTCTTCTAGTGGTTTAGTCTTCAGTAGATCAATGATGATGTTATTCATCTTTTCAAAGAGACCGTTAGTTTGGGGGTGGTACGGTGTAGTCCTGATCTTTTTACACCTGTACAGATGGCAGAACTCTTTGAACAATTCAGCCTCAAAGGCCGGGCCTTGGTCAATCAGTACCTGCTCAGGGTATCCATGGGGTCTGCAGAAGTACGCTTGGAATGTCTTCGCTGCTGTCTCTGCTGTCAGGTCTTTGACAGGGGCGACCACCAGGAACCTGGAGTAGTGATACACCATGGTCAGGGCATAGGCATATCCTGACCGGCTGGGTGACAACTTGACATGGTCCAGGGCCACAATCTCCAGGGGTCGAGTCGTCTTGATGGGCTGCAGGGGTGCCTTCTGGCTGCTGTAGTCTTTTCTTCTGAGGCTACAGGGTCCACAGTCTCTGCACCACCTCTCAATGGAGCTGCGCATTCCCACCCAGCAGAATCGACACTTCAACAGGGTCTCTAGCTTTTTCCAGCCAAAGTGCCCCGCCTGATCGTGGTAGGCCTCCAACACCATCTGGATGTCCGTCTTGGGGACCACTATCTGCCATACCATCTCATGGGTTTTTGGATTGACGTACCTCCGGCACAGCTTCTCACGGTAGATAAACAGCCGGCTTCTCTCATTCCACAGCTTTTTGCTTGGAGAGACGCATCCTTCTCCAGGGAGGAACCTTCTTGGGTTATCAGCTCTTTGATACGGCTGACAACCGGGTAACTGTCCTGAGTCTCTTTCCAGCTGTGGTGAGGCAAAGGGTTTAATATCTTACCACGCTGCCTCCCGGAGGCTCGTTGCTCGTGGATCATCCCATTCCGATGAAAGGCAGGTAGCTCAATCTCTTCCAGGTCATCCACTTCTTCTTCTGTGTCTGACTGGTGAGGCATCCTGGTCAAGGCAACGGCGTTGGCTTTCTTGCGGCCCGCCCAGTACTTTATTGTGAATTGGTAGTTTGACAGCCGAGCCATTCATCGTTGTTCCATGGCTCCCAGCTTGGCTGTTTCAAGATGAGTTAAGGGGTTATTGTCAGTGTAGGTAGTGAACTTGCTGGAGGCTAAGTAGTGCTTGAACCTTTCTGTGATGGCCCAGACCAAGGCCAGGAACTCTAACTTAAAGCTGCTATAGTTCTCTGGGTTCCTCTCAGTCGAGCAGTGCTTCCTGCTTGCATATGCGATGACTTTCTCCTGGCCATTCTGCTTCTGACTTAGGACCGCTCCCAATCCTTCATTGCTGGCATCAGTATACAGCAGGAATGGTTGGCTGTAGTCAGGGTAGGCTAGGATCTGATCACCTGTCAGGATCTCCTTCATTTCTTGAAATGATTCAGCCTGTTCTTTACTCCAGTGGAATGTGGGATTTCTGCCCTTGGGGGACTGTCCTACCAGGAGGTCTTGCAGAGGCGCTGCTTTCTTAGTGTAGTCTTGTACAAACCTCTGGTAGTATTCTATCAGTCCCAAGAACTGACGCACCTCTTTGAGGTTCTTCGGCTCCGGCCATTTCTGTATGGCAGTGACCTTCTCCGGGTCTGGTGCTACCCCTTCTGGGCTGACAATGTGCCCCAGTTATTGTACCTTTCTCTTGAGCAGGTGGCACTTTGAGGGTTTCAACTTCATCCCATACTGGGACAGTGACTCAAATACCTCTGCCAGGTGCTTCAAGTGGTCCTCATACATCTTGGAGTACACTATCACGTCATCCAGGTATAGCAACACAGTCTCAAAGTTGCGGTGTCCCAGGCAGCTCTCCATCAATCTCTCTAACGTTCCAGCGGCGTTGCAGAGTTCAAACGGCATACTGTTGAACTCGCAGAGTCCCATTGGGGTGGTGAAGGCCGTCTTCTCAGGATCCTCCTCAGCCACAGCTACTTGCCAGTACCCACTAGTAAGGTCAAGGGTGGAAAAGTAATTTGCAGACTTTAAGGCAGCCAGGGATTCCTCAATACGGGGTAAAGGGTATGCATCTTTATGTGTAATGCGATTTACTTGTCTGTAATCTACACACATTCTCATGCTTCCATGCTTCTTCCTGACTAGAACTAGGGGAGCTGCCCAGGGACTACAACTATCCCTTACTACCCCTGCCTTCTTCATGTCATGCAACATCTCCTTGGCTTTCTGGTAGTGTGCTGGAGGTATAGGCCTGTACCGTTCCTTGATGGGGGGATGGTTGCCTGTGGGGATGTGATGTTGTACCCCCTTAATCCACCCAAAGTCAAGTGGGTGTTTGCTGAATACCTGCGCGTATTCCTGAACCACCCGGTGTACTCCCTGTTTCTGGTGGGCAGGAGTGGTGTCTGTCCCAACGTGGAGCTGTTAACACCAATCCTCCACCTGTGTTGTAGGATCATTATCCTCCACTTGGTTTGGGGAGGTTAAGGACTCCGACGTGTGAATAGAGTTATTATTTACAGTGTAAAGTTTGGCAACAGTGGCATAACGTGGTAATCTGACCTCGTCTTCCCAATAGTTGAGAAGACGGATGGGCACCCTCCCATTGCGTACATCTACTACCCCCCTGGCAGTTAAGAGTGTAGGTCTGTGTTCTGAGCTAAGGGGTTCTACTACCGCCTGGTAGCTATGTCCTTTAAGACCTATTGCTGCTCTACACCAGATAAGCATTTCACTCATTGGGGGAATCACAATGGGTACGGGGTCTGTTACCGGCACCACCGGTTAGCTTTACTTGCTGCTGGTACATCAGGGCTCGAATCTCCCTCTGGAGTGCTCTCCGCTGCCCCGGTCTGTCGGTGTCAGCAAGCTGTTGGAGTAAAAACACAACCTCCTCCAAACAGTTACCCACAATGTTAGTGCCTAGTACTACATTCAGTCCATTTTCCTCATTGACAGTCTTCACTACAATGAGCCCCTGGTCCTTTAACTCCACTCTCCCCACTTTTACTGCTACATTCTTAACCCCAAGTAGGTCAAGAGGGAGGCCATTAGAGGCATATACTGAAAAGTCTGGGTTTGGGGATTGGAGACTGGACCAGTATTTGCTATAGAGGATATCAGGTATGATTGTTACCTGGGATCCGGTGTCCAGCAGGGCAGGTATCGCAATGCCGTCCAGTATGATGGATAGGAAAGGTCTTCCTCCCACGAACCTGTGGTGCCAGTCTGAGGGGCCTGCTGAGTCTATTCCTGGGTGTTGGCCCTCGGACCCAGGGTTTGCTTGTTTAAAGGACACTGGTGCACTGTGTGACCTGCCTTCTCGCAGCGGTGGCAGACGAATTCTTGGTGAGGATGGCGCTGGTTGTTGGTCCTTCCTGGGGGCGGCGTTGTCCTCCTCCGGGTTGGCGATGTCCTCCTCCGGGGTGGCGACGTTCTCCTTCTCCTCCGGTTCATCCAGGGGACATCCTCAGGGCAGTCGGCTAGCAGGATATTTCCCTCCGTCTCTGGCTCCGTCCGTAGTTGCAGGGCACTCATTACAGTGGCCAGGTTTTTGGTCAGCTGGCACACTTCTGAGCGCAGACAGTCCAGCTCAGTAGGGGGCGCTGCCTGCACTTTGGCTTCAGCAGCCAGCGGGGAAAAGGTGGGTGCTGCTGGCGTTGGAGTGGCCCCACCCTGGTAACGTTGGATTGCAGTATCTGCCATCTCCAGGGGTTGCAGTCCCTTTATAGCCATATCCTTAAGGGTGTCAAAGGTAGCATCTGGATGATCCAAGGACCACCAACGAACAGTCCTGCTCTCCGCTTGGGACCTCAGCCCCCGGACAAATTGTTCTTTTAGCATTTTACTCTCATTTGTTATGCTAATTGGACTAACCTGTTTTAGAGCTCGCAGGGCCCCTTGTAAATGGCAGGCATAGTCCCGAATGCTGTCCTCCGGTTTCTGAGAGCATTGGTACAACCTCATCTGGAGGTCTGCTTCAGTGCGGTCCTCAAAGGCAGTCTGTAATTTTTTTAAAATTGCGGACACTAACTCCTGGTCTGCGGCCGACCAGGTCTCTACTTCTCTCTCTGCAGCACCAGTCAATTGTCCCACAACAACTGCAGCTCTTTGTTTGCCTGTCATAGAATACATGTCCAGGATGCCGCATATTTTGCGCTTGAATCCAGACAGGGTGTCTGGCTTGCCGTTGAACTGGGGGAGCCACTTTGCTCCAGGCATGTATGGTAAAGTCAATAGTAGGATAGGGGCTACAAGCCCTGGTGATGGAGCATCTGCTCCGTCTTGCGTGGCGGCGGCCGCGGGTGCATCATCGGGGCTGTCAGCCTGGGCCGCGACGTCGGGTTGTTGCTGCAACATCTTGGCACCCCCCTAGTGAACCGTGGCCTACCTTCCTTCTGTAGGCCGCAGCTCCGCAGGTGGCGGTCTTCTGGTAGGACCTTGCGTCACTTGCGTCCGACGTCCTCTGGCTCCTTCCAGGACCTGACGCTTCCTGATTCGACGTCAGGGGCGGGGCGTGTCCTCGACTTCGCGCGCTTCCAGCGGTTACGCCCTTCTTCTTTTCGCGCGGCGACCGGAAAGATGGCGGCCAGTGGCGGGAAAAGCTTCACCACTGTGAGTTTTACAGTTTCTTAAGGCGCACAGTACCCGGTGGCAACGGGCACGCAATCCTGTTCGTGACGCCAGTTAGAGAGATGTGGCGCTCAGGGGATGGGGACTACTCGGCGCCCGGGCCTTAATGCCTGTTCTTGGAGGATGTCGCGGTGGTCGGCTCCCGGGCCCGTACCCTGGAGTCTCTCTTAAAAAGGGGAAAATTAAATGTCAAAGTTCGTGAGGCCACCTGTGGTGTCTGGTGAGGATCACCAGCGCTGCGGCCGTCCACTGAGGCCGGTGTTGTGGCAGCTTAGATGGAATCGCTCCCCACAGGCGGAGCGGGGCCTCAGGGCAGTGTAGGAGTTGGGGATGCAGGACAGAGGGGACCCAGCCAGGTCAGAGCAAGAAGGGGAAGCACACACAAAAGTCACTTCTGTACCTTTACTGGAAATAGTTCAGGAACACCCCGGAGCGCTGTAGGGTGAGGGGTGCACGTCCGGATTCTCCCCAGTGAGCGGGTGTACGGCCTCCTGTCTCTTGCCTCTCTGTAGTAAGTTTCTGACCTGCATGGAGCTAGGCCTAACTTGGTTTCTGTCCTGCACCGGCTGATCCTGTGGTAGGGCCTTCTGTTAGAGTACACACCCCCTGGTATATGGGGCCTCGGTAACTGCTGACCCTGGTATAACAGTCAGCGTTTGGTATTCCTGGGACATGTAGTTCGCCAGGGGTTCCGGTTGTCCTCTGCTGGGTTTAAAGAATCCCTGCAGACTCGGACCCGTTGTCCGGTATATGGTTTCTGGGGTGAGCTGGTAAAGTCCCTCTGCCCCCAATGCTACTCGCTCCTCTAGCGTTCGGCCTACTCGGGCCCTCACTAGGCTATACACACTGGCAGTTAGCTGGCTGCCTCTTCTACTGCTCTCTGAGTGTCAGCAACGCTCCTAGCTCACTTAACTCGAGCTGCTTGAGTCTGACTGAGCTCCACTGCAGACTGACCTGTTTTTCTGTGTCTCACTCTGCAGGAACTGGCTGTGGACTCCAGACTGTTCTGTCTCCACTCACTTCCTGAGGAGAACAAACTCACAGACCGCCTCTGCCGAGCTCCACCCTCCGTATTTATATCTCTATCCGGGCTCTCTCTGGTGGACTGAGGTAGGGTGGAGGTGTGTGTATGCTCCGAGGGCATCTTGTGGAGAAATCCTTTAATTCACCCCTCCAGGATCTGTGGCTCCATGCACAGCAGGGCGCCACAAACCCCATTCTGGTGGCCGCAATATGCCGTGTGACAGCAGAGAGAAGCTCTGAGCTGAACCACTACACCTGTGAGTACAGACTTGGATGACTTTAACCTTTGTCTCTGTCTGTTCCTTACTCCGCGGCTCTGCTCCCGCCAATGCACTATTCCACGCTCTCTCTCTCTATGCTGCCCTGAGGCCTTGCTCCACCTGTGGGTAGCCTTACCATCTGAGCTGTCTGAACACCGGCCTCAGAGGACTGCTACAGCGCTGGTGACCCTCACCAGAAACCGCAGGTGGCGTAGTCAAACAACCACTCATCCAGAAGCCCATAATTTTTTATGTGACAGCCCTGGACACGGACCAGGCCAAGGCCACGACGACATCCCCCACATCTACAGGCCCGCCGTCCGAGTTCACCTTCCCAGAGAGGGCTAGAGCGTCACAACTTGGCGTAGTCGGCAGGATTTCGTGCCCGTGGCAACGGCAGAAGTCTATACCCATTGCCAACGGGTATTGTGCGCCTTTCTAAAGACTGTATTTCCACATTCCATGTGGCGCCCGCCCCAGAAGAACGCCTCTCCGTGCGTTCCCACAAGTGACCGGTCAGGATCAGTGGGAAAGCATGAGCTGTACCCCCGGTGGGGATGCCACCTGTAATGCGGGCCCAGCGGCTGACCTTCCTTGTTATTGTTTTTTTTTTTGTTCTCCTTGTTGCCGTTCATTTTGAAAAGACGTTATGCCAGCGGACGGTGAGCAGTCAACAGACTGGATTGTAAATAGTTTGCACCTATTCAGGTGCTCCCTATTGGTTTTATATGTGCAACAACAGACCTCAGAACAAAAACATGTCTGGGTGGCACCATTGGAGGTCCAACTCAGGATCGCCATGCCCTGCGGCCACTCCAGGCCCTATGTGGAGGGTTTTCTTTGGACAGGTCCCTCATGCTGCTAAGCCTGCACTTGCACAAGAATTTCTACTGTTTTTCTATATTTATATAATGTCTTAATATATATTTAATCTGCAATGTTTAAGAAAAATGCCTCCCATAATGGGAAGATTGTTTATGTTGTTTACAAAAGCATTTAAAAAATTTTGAAGTCTGAAATAGACCATGTATTTACTCTATTGCAACCCGCGGACATGCTGTGTTTCACCGGGGAGGAATTTGGCACCCCTCAGGGTTCAGTCGCCACAGGGGTACTGCACCTCAGACCGAGGTGTGGTATCTCCTCTCCAAGGTAAGGATGGAGTACTACACAGGACCCCTGACACGCACTCAACACTACACCACTCCAGTTCAGGACGGGGATCTAAAGCACCATAGTGCAACCCTGGGTCTGAATGGAGGAGTTGGGGGGAACCAAAGTAAGGGGGAACCAAATAGTGAGTGAGGGTGGAGGAAGCACTTTATAACACACCTTAATAGAATCATATATAAACAGATGCCATCTTTAATACCGGGTCTTTGGTCGCAGTTCCCTGGAGTGGTTAGTCAGTACAAGCGGCAGCTGTTCTAGGATTCTGTGATTGCCGGTCTCAGGCTTCGAGACTGGGGATTGGGGCAGAGTTGAGTTATAGCCAGCTCTGTTCCCAGTCTTAGTCCACACAAGAAGGCCCAGGAGGGGAACAGAGGAGATAGGCTCCACAGGCGAAAGGATCTCAGAGGGTGCGGACAGAGCGGAGTCTCCACCTGCATGCCTCATTCTGGCCTAGTCAGAGAGACCCTGCCGCAAAGGGGGTACCGGTCCCCGATTATCTGACCTTGCACTTCACGTCTCTGTCAGAAAAGTCCGGAGGTTTATGTGGATCCCAGGGGGATACGGACAAAGCGGAGTCGCCACCTGTATCCTCTAATCTGCGTTTTTCCAGAGGGACCTGGCCTTACACCAAGTTCTCACCACCAGTCACCAATAAGGGCACCCAGTCTGTCCATGGCCTACACGAAACCCATAAAGGACATCGCAGTACCCGTACGGAACTCAGTGGGGAACACAAGGAGGGAGAAGGAGAAGTAAGAGAAGAGATGAACACACTAGAGCTTGGGGTCCTGTCAAGTGCACCTGAAGTACTTGGAGTGTGCTGAACCCCATCCTGGTGGCTGCAACACGCCGTGTGACAGCAGAGAGAAGCTCTGAGCTGAACCACTACACCTGTGAGTAAAGACTTGGATGACTTCAACCTTTAACATAGTTTGTAAAGCCGAATAAAGACTTGCGTCCATCAAGTTCGACCTGTTAGTTCTGTAATTGCTAAAGTTGATCCAGAGGAGGGCAAAAACCCCAAATGATTTAGCCAATCTTCACCTGAGGAAAAATTCCCTCCCGACTCTGAAACCAGCAGTCAGAATAAATCCCTGTATCAACCTACTATTTTATTTTATTTTTAAGTATATGCTGAAATCTGCCTGGTATCTAGAAATGCATCCTGTCCCCTCTTGAACTGGTGTAGTGAATCTGACATTACCGTCTCCTCACTCAGTGAATTCCATATTCTCACTGCTCTTACCGTAAAGAACCCCTTCCTATGCTGGTGCTGAAACCTTTTCTCTTCCAGTCTTAGTGAATGCCCTCTTGTTACCGTAATATCCCTCCTTTTGAACAAATCCCGGGCAAGATCTCTATACTGTCCCCTAACATATTTGTACACATTTATTATGTCCCCCCTCAACCTTCTCTTTTCCAGGCTGAATAGTCCTAGTTTTGCCAACCTCTCTGGGTATTGCAGTCCCTCCATTCCCTTTATTAATTTTGTTGCCCTCCTTTGTACCTTTTCAAGCTCATTTATATCCTTTCTATATATTGGGGCCCATAACTGAGCACAGTATTCCAAGTGGGGTCTGACCAGTGCTTTGTACAGTGGAAGAACAATGTTCTCATCCTTTGCAGCTATACCTCTTCTGATACATCCCATTACCCTGTTTGCCCTTACAGCAGCGGCCTGACTTTGGGCACTCCAATTTAGTTTGCTATCAATCAAGATGCCCAAGTCCTTCTCCATCTCTGAATTCCCCAATGATTTCCCATTCAGTGAGTACTGGTGACTTCCATTTTTCCTTTCCATATGTATGACCTTACATTTCTCCTCATTAAACCTCATTTGCCATTTAATGCTCCACCTACCCAGCTTATCCAAATCCCTCTGCACTGTCCTCTTTTGTATTAATTGTTTTACATAACTTTGTGTCATCTACAAATATTGATATTTTACTATTTATCCCGTTGACTATGTCGTTAATAAAGATGTTAAATAACATTGGGCCTAGTACAGACCCCTGTGGTACCCCACTAGTGACGCTTACCCAATCTGAGTATATTCCATTTAACATGAACTGTGAGTAAAAGACATTGGACTGCAGTACGTTGTCTGTGTACTCTTTTGCTCCTCCAGCACTAACGGCACTGGGACTCTCTGCACCATCACCCCCACCATCCACTACACTGCCCTGGGGCTGCACTCTTCCCGTGGGGAGTCACACTACCTCAGCTGCATACATCATCAGCCCCAGCGGTCTGCCTTGCAGCGGCGATTCATAATAACCGCAATCCACGGGTGGCGTAGTCGGACATCACTTAGGACTGCTAAAGGACTACCACTGGTCTGACCACCCTGAGTCACGGAACCGGGTCGCCACTACTACCCCCACCGTCTCCCTATTGCCCGGCTCCGAGTGCCCCACGGCCCAGGGGCGAGTCAAACACCCTTTAAAAAAATTATGTGAGTGTTGCATCATGGACCACGGTCACCCTGGTGATATGGTGGTGGAGGATGAGGAGAAGGAGGAGGACAAGAGCAAATAGCCAAAATCAGGAAGCGTATACCCATGTGTGGGTGTGAAAAGGTGCATGGGAATACACCTCCCAAGAAAAGACACTGGATTTGAGTTTATGTTACGCTGCTATCATTCGGTGGTGTTGAGAAGTCTGGCCCAATCCAGCCCTTGTTCATTTTTATAAGAGTCAGCCTGTCAGCATTTTCAGTTGACAGGAGGATGCGCTTATCAGTTATAATTCCACCAGCGGCACTAAAAACCCGATCTGATAAAACGCTGGCGGCAGGGCAGGCCAGGACCTCCAAGGCATAGAGAGCCAGTTCATTCCACATATCTAGCTTGGATACCCAATATTTATAAGGCACAGAGGAATCACGGAGGACGTTAGTACGGTACGGCAAGGTACTCCCTCAGCATCTTCCCAAACTTTGCACTCCTTGTGAGAGTACCCTGCGCCTCAGGGCCTGTGCGATGGGAGGGTCTGAGAAAACTCTCCCAGAACTTTGACAGTGTTCCCCTGCCTCTGCTGGATTGAAGTTGTGTCTCTCTCGCCTGTACTCCTTGGTTGTCGAACGAAGTGTGCCCTCTGCCTCCAACGTTTTCAGATGGGAATTTTTTTAATAGTTCCGCAACAAGGGCCTTCTGGTACTGCCTCATTTTTGTACACCTGTCCGCCTCAGGAATAAGAGATATAAAGTTCTCCTAGTAGAGTGGGTCTAGAAGTGTCACCAACCAGTAATGACCTAAAATTTTGAGAATGCGAGGGTCATGGGAAAGGCAGCATAACATAAACTCAGCCATGCGTGCCAGACTACTAACAGGCAAGACTTCCGTGTCCTCACCAAGAGGATGACTGACCATGCTCTCCTCCTCCTCCTCTCTGTCCTCTGGCCATCCACGCTGAACAGACGGTATGACAGC
Source organism: Phyllobates terribilis (assembly GCF_046119375.1). Classification (NCBI taxonomy): domain Eukaryota; kingdom Metazoa; phylum Chordata; class Amphibia; order Anura; family Dendrobatidae; genus Phyllobates; species Phyllobates terribilis. The sequence goes on from NW_027363463.1 coordinate 481,358, forward strand.
TGTGCAGATAGCACCATCTATAGTGCATGAAACTAGTTCCTGTCCTTCCTCCTCCTCCTCTTCCTCATTGTCACCCAATCCACGTTGGGATGAGATGAGGCTTGGCTGTGTGTAATCACCCTGTATGGTTAATTGCTCCATCTTATCGTGCTCCGCCTGCAATGCATCATCTTTGATTGTGAGCAGAGAGCGTTTCAGAAGACAGAGAAGAGGGATGGTGACGCTAATTATGGCGTCATCGCCGCTCACCATCTTGGTGGAGTTCTCAAAGTTTTGGAGGATGGTACATATGTCTGACATCCACGTCCACTACTGAGGTCTTATGTGTGGAGTCTGAACTGAATACCGATAGCCTTTTTGATGCTGGTACTCAACAACTGCCCTCTTCTGCTCACAAATCTTTCCCAACATCTGCAATGTAGAGTTCCAACGTGTGGGGACATCACACACCAGTCTGTGAGCCAGAAGCTGCAAACGCTGCTGAAACACTGCAAGGGCGGCGGAAGCTGTAGCTGACTTTCTAAAATGGGCACACAGGTGGCATACTTTAACAAGCAGATCTGGCAGCTCCAGGTAGGATTTGAGTAACCGCTGAACCACGAGGTTAAGCACATGGGCCAGGCATGGTACGTGTGTGAGCTCGCCTAGCCTCAGAGCCACCACCAGGTTCTGGCCATTGTCACACATGACCATGCCTGGCTGTAGGTTCAGCGGTTTGAGCCACAGATCTGCCTGCTCTTTCAGAGCTCTCCATAACTCTTCAGTATTGTGTGTTTTTTCACCTAAGCATATTAGCTTCAGCACAGCCTTTTGCCGCTTGGCCGAGGCAGTGCTGCAGTGCTTCCAGCTTGTGACTGATGTGGTCATTTCGGAGATGGAGGCTGAGGAGGAGGAGGAGGCTGAGGAGCATGAGGTTCAGGAGCTGTAGACCGTGGGGGCAACCCTGATTGACCTAGGGCCTGCAATCCTTGGCGTCGGGAGGACGTGTTCCGTCCCAAGGTCCGACTGGGTCCCGGCTTCCACTATGTTAACCCAGTGTGCCATCAGCGAGATGTACCGTCCCTGCCCACAAGCACTTGTCCACGTGTCCGTGGTTAGGTGGACTTTACCAGTAACTGCGTTGTTGAGGGCACGGCTAATGTTTTGGGACACGTGCTTGTGTAATGTGGGGACGGCAAACTGGGAGAAATAGTGGCGGCTGGGGACAGAGTACCGAGGGACGGCCGCCGCCATCAGGTTGCGGAATGCTTCTGTCTCCACAAGCCTAAAAGGCAACATTTCGAGCCAAGCAGTCGTGAATTGTGAGAATTTAGTAGTGTGGCCTGTGGGACTTTGGCTGCATATTTGCGCTTGCATTCCAAGGACTGGAGTATGAACAACTGAACGCAGCGCTGGGACAAGGACATGGACGTGCTTCCTGATGCTGCTACTTGAGAGTGTGCAATGACAGGTGCAGGGCAGGAGGCATCTTTGCATGCACTATGGACAGGGGATTGACTTGCATGCACAACAGCAGAAGAAGCAATGGTGCCACCTGTAGACACTGTTCCTGGACCCTGGTGTTCGGCCCACAAAGTCGAGTGATTTGCTGCCATGTGTCTGATCATGCTGGTGGTGGTCAGGCTGGTCGTTTTGCCACCCCTGCTGATGCTGGTCTGGCTCGTGATGCAAATGGCCTTTTTTGAGTTATCGGCAGAGTCTTTAAAAAACAACCAGACTCGGGAAGACCTAACAGTTGTAGTGGCAACTTCCTTCGTGTTGGTGTTACGGGAAACGGTAGCCTGCCTTCTGTCTGCGGCCACCACACTGCTTCTTCCTGCCTGTTGGGGTGCTCTGCCTCCCTCCCCCTGTGTGCTGCTGTCCTTGCTCTGCATGTCCTCCTGCCATGTTGGGTCAGTTACTATATCATCCACCACCTCGTCTCCCACTTCTGCACCCTGGTACTATTCCTGACTTTCTGCCAATTGTGTCTAATCATCGTCCATCTCTTGTGACAGTTTCCCACCGTCGCCTTCGTGTGACCGTGGCTGCTCAAATATTTGGGCATCTCTACACGTGATCTCCTCTTGCCCCGCTTCAAGTGGACCGGGCGAGAGGCCCGAATCTATAAATGGAAAAGTGAACAGCTCTTCAGATTGTCCAAGTGTGGGATCAGTTGTCTCTGGGTACTCGGCATGGTGGGAGGAAGGAGGATCAGGGTGAGGAATATGAGGTCCAGACTCATGGCTACTGAGACTTGACCGTGTGGAAGACAGGGTGGTGGCTAAGTGACTGGAAGCATTATCCGCTATCCAACCAACAACCTTTTGACACTGATCTGGGTTCAATAGTGGTGTGCTGCAGTCCCCTAGAAATTGGGACAGGAAGGTCAGGCGAGAAGATGTGGGTGTTTGTTGTGGCACAATTTCGGCTTGCCCACGGCCTTGTCCTCGGCCTCTGCATGCACCATTACCATTCCGTCCAGTTCCCCGTCCCTTGCCACGTGCCTTTCCCATTTTAAATGGAGGATAGTATCTTCCACGCTCACTACAAATGACTGAGTTTGAAGCGAAGTTATATGTGATCGGTGTGATGGAGAAAACAGAGTTTTAAATACCTGGCCTGTAGGTAAGTAGTGTGAACAGCAAACTGCTGTGAATTGCTTCACTGACACACTGAAAAAATGGAGGCCAGAAATGGCAGTATTTTCTGACAACGTATATGTGATCCGTGTGACGGAGAAAACACAGTTTTAAATAGCTGGATTTCTAGCGCTCTAATATGGAAAGGACCTGGCTGTATTCTGCAGTGCCAACAAGCAAATGGCGCAGAAAAACGGTGTTCTCTGGATTGCTTTATAAGCAAATAATGAGGATTAAGATACAAAGAAAAGTATTCCTGGCCCCTGAGACCTGGGCCTTTGTATAGAAATATCTAACAGCAGCAGAAGGCAGAATTGAAATGGAGCCTCTTGTGCTATATGCACTGCAGTCTGCTATATACCCTGCCTGCCTGCCTATATACACTGCCTGCCTGATATCTCTGCAGATGGTTTAGTCCTCAGAAGGACTGTTTGTTGAGATGGATATGTGTAATGTGCGTTTTTTCTCACTACACTACCTAATGCACGATCAAATCTCTCCCTAACGCAGCAGCAGCTCTCCCTACACTGTCTGATCCGGAGTGTCTGTGATGAGCATGGCGGCGCCAGGTCAGATATAGACCTGATGACGCTGTGCGGCCAGCCAATCACTGTAATGCCCACAACCAACATGGCTATGGCATTACAGTGCATGGCAGGCAATCCCTGCATGTTCATTGGCTCTGTAAAGAGCGCCAAACATGCAGGGAGGGGACCCGACTTCCCGCCCGACCAACCCGGAAATACTCCGTGAGCGCAGAGCACTCGAGCAGTGAGATACTCGGGCGAGCACCGAGCAGTAGTGAGCATGCTCGCTCATCACTAGTTGTCATTAAGATTTAAAAAGAGAAAACACAGAAATGTGACAGTAAATGGCTTCCCCCAACCAATAACCATGAGTGGAGAAAAAGTGTTTTTGTTATCATTCATTTTCTCTGAAACAAGGCCAAGAAAGGAAAAATTCTGCCGGGGTATGTAAACTTTTGAGCAGAACTGTATATGCGCCAGCCCCAGTGTCTCCTATTCTATATACTCCAGCCCCAGTGTCTCCTATTCTATATACTCCAGCTTCTTCTGTGATGTATATGCTCTAGCCCCAATGTATCCTGTGATGAATATACGCCAGCCCGTGTCTCCTATTCTATATACTCCAGCCCCAGTGTCTCCTATTCTGTATACTCCAGCCCCAGTGTCTCCTATTCTATATACTCCAGCTTCTTCTGTGATGTATATGCTCTAGCCCCAATGTATCCTGTGATGAATATACGCCAGCCCCAGTGTCTCCTATTCTATATACTCCAGCCCCAGTGTCTTCTGTGACGTAGCTAATGTAGCCCTAATGTCTCTTATGCAGAGGCGTCGCATGATAAAGCAGTGAGACACAAGCTCCCTGCCCTATCACTATCTCTTTCATATGCCACAGATCGCCATAGGCCTGCGGTTAACGAGATGTCAGCATACTCACGCAGGTGGCTCGGTGACATCATTGCATCGCTCTGCTCTGCTGTCCCGCCATGGAAGAGGAGACAGAGGCCGTGATGTAGGGAATCAGGATTAAGTGAGAATAAACTTTATTTTTTTAAATGATCGGGCAGTGGAGCCATCCTACTATATATCTGGAGTAGTGGGTCCATCATACTACATATGGAGTAGTGGGGCCATTATACTATATGTATGTGGGGCAGTGGGACCATCATAGTATATACAGGTGCATCTCACTAAATTAGAATATCTTCAAAAAGTTAATTTATTCCAGTTCTTCAATACTGTTTCAGTATGCTCCACAATCATGAGGAAGACTGCTGACTTGACAGATGTCCAGAAGGCAGTCATTGACACACTCCACAAGGTCCTAGAGTTCCAATTTTCATTTGGAAATCAAGGTCCCAGAGTCTGGAGGAAGAGTGGAGAGTCCACAATCCAAGTTGCTTGAGGTCTAGTGTGAAGGCTCCACAATCAGTGATGGTTTGGGGGGCCATGTCATCTGCTGGTGTAGGTCCACTGTGTTTTATCAAGACCAAAGTCAGCACAGCCGGCTACCAGGACATTTTACAGCACTTCATGCTTCCCTCTGCCGACAAGCTTTTTGGAGATGGAAATGTCATTCTCCAGCAGGACTTGGCCCCTGTCCACACGGCCAAAAGTACCATTACCTGGTTTACACACAACAGTATCACTGTGCTTGATTGGCAGCAAACTCGCCTGACCTTAACCCCATAGAGAATCTATTATAGAGAATCTATGGGGTATTGTCAAGAGGAAGATGAGAGACACCAGACCCAACAATGCAGATGAGCTGAAAGACAGCTTTTTGTATTGAAGAATTGAAATAAATTAACTTTTTGATGATATTCTAATTTAGTGAGATGCACCTGTATATGGAGCAGTGGGACCATCATGCTATATATATGGAGGAGTGGGGGCATCATACTAAATATAGAGCAGTGTGTATGTGTCACCCCAGGCCTGGATGCCACAAACAATAATCTGTTTCTGAAAGCAGGAGGGAGGTCCCCTGGTTAGGGACAATTAGCATACAGCACCTCCTGTCCCAGGCCAGCAGGGGGAGCTGGCTGCCCCTATAAAAGCTGTAACTGGGGGCAGGGTTAGAGAAAACTGGAAGACCTAGCTCAGGAGTGAGACTAGTCCCAGAGAAGGAGGGACAGTTCAGCTGTAGCTGAGGAGTCCGTGAGGCAGAGGAGAAACTGCAAGCCAGGGAGAGAGGCGACGAGAGCCGGTCCTGGCAGAGAACCAATCTACCGGACATTGGGGTCCGAGGCTGTCAGGGTTACAAGCCCAGCAGCAGAGAACCAACCTGCGAGGGATTTCAGGTCCCTTGGCCTAAGAAGCCTGGAGGCTCCGCCACACAGAGGGACCAGTACATCGAGGAGCAAGCAACAGGTACCCAAGGCCTGAGTCGCAAGCCATACAGGAGAGAAGTACACGGCCAGCTCAGGGACGTGGGCTATTACACCACGAAAAGGGGGATAGTCAGAAAGAGCATAGAGAGAACGGTAGGCCTACACACTCACCCTGACCAGTGGGGCTCGCCCGAATGCTCTCAGACACCCAGGCCCATTCCTAACCGGTACTGTTGGGTCATTAATAATATCTACAATAAAGACCCTGAACTGTTTGAAGCGGACTCTGAACTCTTACTATTGCGGCCTGCACTATCACCCCCAACATCCACCTACACTGCCCTGAGGCTACACTCTTCCCGTGGGGAGTTATCCTACCCCTGTGCTGCACACCAACACCAGCCTCAGCGGTCTGCCTTGCAGCGGCGGTTATCTCCAACCGCAATCCACGGGTGGCGTAGTCGGACATTCAAAACACTGATAAATAGACTGCCACCATTTGGTCTGACCACCCTGAACCACGGGATCGGGTTGCCACTACTACCCCCATCAGCACCGTACACTAGAAGGCCCGGTTCCGTGTACCCCACGGCCCAGGGGGCGAGTCAGCTTTGGCGTAGTTGGCAGAATTGTGACCAATCCGCCACAAACGGGTATTGCGTGCCTGGAAAAGACTCTATACCTATCTGAGTGAAGTTTCCCGCCATTCGGGGCCATTTCCCGCCAATCGGAGCCGTTTCCCGCCATCGGGCGCCATCTTCGGGACGCCGCGCGGGAAGAAGAGGGGCGTGGACGTCCAAAAACGCGTGAGACCTGAAGCCCCGCCCTACGCTGAGACGCTGCTCAAGGTCCTGGAAGGAGATCCAGCGGATGCCGACGTCATCACCGAGCAACGCAAGGTCCTCGCCCAGAGCATCGCGAGCGGAGCCGCGGCCTACAGAAGAGGATCGCCAGAAGGTAGGCCACGGTTAACTAGGGGGAGGAAGATGTCGGACGCGGAGGGACCCTCTACCACCAGCGTAGCCGCTGCAGCTGTGATGCCGTTTTCCATGCCCTATATCCATAGGCGGATTATAATGAGGGCAATCCGGGCGACCGCCCAGGGCCCCGAGCCTGCCGAGGGCCCACGGCTCCAGGCGGGGTGTCTAATGCCGGATTGCCCTCGTTATATGTGCGGCCCGCCGCGGCACATAGCGGTAGCAGTGGCGGGAGGGGGGGGGCCCGGACCGCTCCCCCAGCAGCTGCCTCCGCTACTTCTTCATCGGCTGGGCCAGCACTGCAGCAGTTAACTTCCCTGTGCTGGCCCGGCCGCGTCACTGCTAGGAGACATGGCCCTGTACGCGGCTGTGTCTCCTAGCTGTGACATCACGCAGTGCGCCCCGGCCTGCAGTGCTGCACCGGAAAAGAGAGAGAGCAGACAGGAGGAATTGAGCCGGGGGATGGTGAGTGTGTGTGTGTGTGGGCAGATGTGTGTGTGGGCAGGTGTGTGTGTGTTTGTGGGCAGGTGTCTGTGGGGGCAGGTGTCTGTGTGGGCAGGTGTGTGTGTGTGTGTATATGTGTGTGTGTGTGTCTGTGTGGGCAGGTGTGTGTGTGTGTATATGTGTGTGTGTATGTGTGTGTGTGTGTGTGTGGGCAGGTGTCTGTGTGGGCAGGTGTCTGTGTGGGCAGGTGTGGGTGTGTGTGTGGGCAGGTGTGTGTGTGTGTGTGAGCAGGTGTGTGTGTGTGTGTGGGCAGGTGTGTGTGTGTGGGCAGGTGTGTGTGTGTGTGGGCAGGTGTTTGTGTGTGTGTGTGGGCAGGTGTGTATGTGTGTGGGCAGGTGTGTGTGTGTGTGTGGGCAGGTGTGTGTGTGTGGGCAGGTGTGTTTGTGTGTGGGCAGGTGTGTTTGTGTGTGGGCAGGTGTGTGTGTGTGGGCAGGTGTGTGTGTGTGTGGGCAGGTGTGTGTGTGTGTGTGTCTGTGTGGGCAGGTGTGTGTGTGTGTCTGTGTGGGCAGGTGTGTGTGTGTGTATATGTGTGTGTGTGGGCAGGTTAGAAAGTCTTGCCCTGTTGAACACTACACCTGACTTGAGGCCACCACCTCTTGGTTGTCCAATGTTCTTGCTTCTCTAGGGCTCTTCTCAGATATTCATTATACCAGCTCCCCAGAATACCAAAGTTAGGGTGGGTGACCGCGAGCCCTGGTGGTGGTCATAACTACGGCCACCCAGGGGCAATACTCCATAACAACAATCCCCTGAGGTGGTGTAGGATGTAAGGACCTATTCACACTACATTCAGCGCTGCATTCAGGTCTTTACACAAGGCTTACAACTGAATCCCTGAAATTCAGGATTGTGCTGTCTGAAATGAGACATCTGAAAGCAGAGAAAATGGAGCCTAAAGATTCAGACTTTAGCCTCGGTTTGCCTTTGTTCAAATCAATGGCTATGTCAAGGCACATCTGAATGCCATTTTTCAGGGATTTAGATAGAAGCCTGGAAAGAGGAGATGAATGCATTGCAAAATTCAGTGTGAATAGGCCGTTATATCTGGAGTCTTGATATTGATGCCACAAGCATTTTACTTGTTTTTAACTTAAAAAAAAAATACACACACACAAATTATACACACACACACACACACACACACTATACATACACACACAGTATACATACACACACATTATACACACACACACACTATACATACACACACAGTATACATACACACACATTATACACACACACTATACATACACACACACAGATGTGTATGTGGGCAGGTGTGTGTGTGTGGGCAGGTGTGTGTGTGTGTGATGTCTGTCTGTTTGTGTGTGTGTGTGGGCAGATGTCATTGTGTGATGTCTGTTTGTATGTATTTTTGTGTTTCAAATGTGTTTATGCGTGTCTGTATATGTTTGTGTGTGTGTATGACTGCATGCGGCCTCCTGCTGAGTATAGTTGGCGCCGTGCGGCCTCCTGATGTCTCTGGGGGGGCTCCGTGCATTATAGACGGCGCCGTGCGGCCCCCCGCTGTGTATAGATGGCTACGTGCGCCCCCCCGCTGAGTATAGATGGCTACGTGCTGTCTCCCGCTGAGTATAGATGTCGCCGTGCGGCCTCCTGCTGTGTATAGATGGCTACGTGCTGTCTCCCGCTGAGTATAGATGGCGCTGTGCAGCCTCCTGCTGTCTCTGGGGGGAGCGCCGTGCGGCATCTATACTCAGCAGGAGGCCACACAAAGCCATCTATACACGTATACTCAGCAGGAGGCCGCACGTAGCCATCTATACGGTGCCATCTATACACAGCGGGAGGCCGCACGGCGCCATCTATACACAGCGGGAGGCCGCACGGCGCCATCTATACACGTATACTCAGCAGGAGGCCACACGTAGCCATCTATACGGTGCCATCTATACACAGCGGGAGGCCGCACGGCGCCATCTATACACAGCGGGAGGTCGCACGGCGCCATCTATACACAGCGGGAGGCCGCACGGCACCATCTATACACAGCGGGAGTCTCAGTCCTTTGCAAGAGCAGTCAATAAATTCTGCTTGACTAATTCTGAGCACCATAAAGTCTGGTTCGCTTCTCACCTGCTGTCTTCATTTTCAGCTTGCTGAATTCTTACTCATTTACTGTCATTCGAGACGATGCCTTTGCTGGTCTCTTTCACCTTGAATACCTGTAAGTGCTCCACTTAATGTCATATTTTTGATTCTGTTCTTCTTCATCTTTTGGCATGTGCAATTGTATGAGCAAGTATTCATATGAATTTATGACCTACTTAAACCTTTGAGGACCTTAAATTTTATTCAATCAAATTTTTTTCCAGTTTAAAACTATGGGACATATATGTGCCTTGGTCCTCAAAGGGTTTTTAAAGGGGCTGCAAACATAAATACGAAAAAAATAATTCAATAAGTGCTTTTTGTGTTCATTTAATTTTTATTTGAAGTCCATTTTTTTATATACCTTGAAATTAAGCCCTACCCCATGGAATGAAGCCCTACCTACATGACATCTGAGAGCTACATGGATCCTGCTTGTGAGGTGCCTGTCCGTCACTACTATTCAGTTTTAGGGTCCACTCACTAAGCCATATATTCTCTCATGCAAGAGAATAGGGCCAATTATGCTGATGACACTGGGCTCAAACTCTGTCAGAGCTTCGTCTTCTCCATAGTCTCTGTGAGTGTTCATCGGACTGCACTTGGATGACATCCGAGTGCAGTCCAATGTTTTACGTGCACCCATAGACTTGTATGGGTGCACATGGTCCGAATATCGAATGAGATTATTTTCTCATGCCAATAATCGCACTGTCCCATAGTATAACATAGGGCCGAGTCCTATCCGATAAAACATCACATAGCATTCGGCCGTGTTATACGACAGTGTGAGCGAGCCCTTAGAGTCAAGGAATATTTTCATTCCAAATGATGATATTACTCTCCAAGTGTATATTTTTTTAGGCGAGTTCATAGTAAATGCTTTGCATTTTTGACATGTGATCAACTAAAGAACAAGAAAGATTTAGGACCTCGCCTATAGAGAAACGGAAAATAGTTTGGAGGACTTGCATGTCCTTTTTTATTTATTATGAGAAAATCATAAAAGATCCCGTTTTTTAACCATGCTGTGACTTTCTGCTGAGGGAGAGGGAGAGAGCTGCCCTATTCAGAGTCTGTAATAAGACCTGCTGACAAAAGTGTTGAAGATACAGTCTAATGTGAATTAACAATGAAAAAAAGTTAATTTAACAAATGGCTTGTATTTTTTTTAATACAAACTTTTTTGTCTTTACAGCTCCTTTAAAGGGAATCTGTCATCAGGTTTTTGCCACCTAATCTGAGAGCAGCATAATGTAGGGTTAGAGGCACTGATTCCAGTAATGTGTCACTTACTGGGCTGCTTAGTGTTGCTTTGATAAAATCATTGATTTGTCAGAAGGTAATTATCACTAGATGACTAGTAAGTTCTGTAGGACCCCACCCCCATCACTGATCAGTAGATTTCTGTGTACACTGAGCATGGGCAGAAAGCTGCCAATCAGTGGTGTGGGTGGGGCTATACAGAGCGCAGCATTCAGAGAGCTGCTAGATCTGCAGCAGATAAAACGGTGATTTTCTCAAAATGACAACAAGCAGCTGAAAAAGTGACACATCGCTGGAATCAGGGTATCTGCCCCAATATTGTGCTGCTCTCAGATGAGGCAGCACAATTAATATTATGCCAAATTAATTTCCCGTGAACTATCAAATGATCTATCACAGGGGATCATGTGACATGTCACGTGATAAATCAGGTGTGTGGAGGGGGCCCGGGCCTTCTAAACTTCCCGGGGCCCTTGCTACTCTTAATCCACCCCTGCCTATATCCCCGGAGCGGCCTGGCTGCCCCAGTATGCCGGCGAGTCGCATACCTTGGGCGACTTTAAAGAAAGGCTGTATAGACTGTTCAAAGTTTATCCCCTGACAGAAGAACAGAAAGTAAGCATACTGATAGGGCAGTTAACTGGTGCGGCCCAGCGGGAGGTAAAGTCTTGGACAGCTGAGGAGAAAAGGACTGTAAGGGGGGTTCTGACCCGTCTACGGGACACCTTTGATACCCGTACCTCAGCAGAAATCAAAATGCGGTTCTATGGATGTAAGCAGCGAGCTCAAGATAGCATCCGAGATTATGCCCTAAATTTACAGGAAGCCTTGGGGTCAATTAAGCAAGCTGACCCTGGCAGCGTGCAGGATACAGATAAACTATTGACTGACCAGTTCATAGAAGGTCTGCTGTCCAGCGCCCACAGAACCCAGCTGCGCCTCATGGCCCTACAGAACCCCGATTTGACTTTTGCACAGTTCAAAGATAGGGCCATCCAGGTGCTCCGAGAAACTGCACCGGGTGGCGCTGTAGCTTCCCGGCGCCCTGCCATCCCTTACCACCAGGGGGCGGCGCCCTATCCCGCAGACCTTGTGGGGGCCGATGCACAGGCCCTAAATCCATCCCCGCCTGCAAACCTGCACCATCAGGTCCAAGAACTAACAAAGAGTGTTGCTGCATTGACCAGGACCGTACAGTCGTTACAGATGGACCCGTCAGGACCAATCAAGCTGGCTTCCAGTCCGGAGGATGTCCCGTGGCGTCGACGGAGGAGGATCCCGTCATTCAGAGGGAGGCCCGCCGATCATTACACTGAGGATGGACAGCCGATTTGCCGCCGTTGCAGCCAGCTGGGACACGTAGCCAGGTACTGTACTTTAAATGGGTCCGACCTGGGGCAAAGGGCCAACCCCCAGGCATAAGGTCATCAGGCCCATCTAATTGGCGTGATAAGTACGTAGGGGGATGCCCGGTTTTACCCGTAGTGCTGGACGGTATCCCCATGAGTGCACTGCTGGACACCGGGTCCCAAGTGACTACCATCCCCTATGTACTTTTCAAGCAGTACTGGAGTGACACTGATATAACTCGTTATCCAGACGATGACTTGAGCATCATCGCCAGCAATGGTCAACCCGTGCCGCAGGTGGGGTTCAGAGAGATGACCATTAAGATTGGTAAAGTTGAACTGCCGGCACAGGGAGTGATCATTGTGGACATTGACCGTCGAGAAAGTCACCCTAAAATAACCTTGGGTACTAATGTGATTGAAAATTGTCTTTCAGAAGTAATTGTAATTTTGCAGCAGGTGGCGATGAATGCGAGCTCCAGCCAACAGAGGGTCCTCCAGAAGGAGATAAGAGCCCTGATGAGATGGCAACAGGTAGAACTGTCTGGTGGTGAGATCGGTAGCGTGAGGATGAGCGACCCGTTCCCCATTGCTATGCCCCCCAAAAGTGAAATGATCTGGTGTCGGACTGCAATCGGGTTAAGAGGGAGAGACTACCAAGCCATGGTAGAACCTGTGTACTCAGACAGCAGGCCCACCATTTTGACAGCCCGGGGGGTGGTCTATGTCCGCCATGGAAGGGTGCCCGTCCGGATCTTAAACATTGGGGAAAGGGAAGTACACTTGCCCCGGTACGCTACACTAGCCAAATTGTATACTGTTGAACACAATGCTGTCAGGGCCGTGGAACCCTTGCCTCCATCTCCCCAGGCGGAGGGTAATGGTTCCCAGAAACCCAAGGAGGACTGGTGCCAGAAACTCCACATGGGTGCTGACTCCACTCCCTTGCACCAAAAACAAGGAGTCTACCGGGTGGTTCAAGAGTACGAGAGAATCTTTAGTAAGCACCCGCTAGACTTCGGCAGAGTGAAAGGAGTAGAACACCACATCCCCACGGGGAGCCACCCACCAATAAAAGAAAGATACAGACCTGTACCACCCCGCACACAATCAGAATGCAAAGGGCATTCTGAGAGAAATGAAGGAAGCCGGGGTCATTAGAGACAGTTGTAGCCCCTGGGCAGCCCCCTTGGTTCTGGTAAAAAAGAAAGACGGTACTATGAGAATGTGCGTGGACTATAGAGAAGTCAATCGTATCACCCATAAAGATGCATACCCGTTGCCTAGAATAGAGGAGTCTTTGGCCGCACTAAAATCAGCTAATTTCTTCTCTACTTTGGACCTTACTAGTGGGTACTGGCAGGTTCCTGTGGCAGAGGCTGATAAGGAGAAGACCGCCTTCACCACCCTGATGGGATTAAGTGAATTCAACTATATGCCGTTCGGGCTCTGCAACACACCCGGGACCTTCCAGAGGCTGATGGAATGCTGTCTAGGGCACCGAAACTTTGAGACGGTCCTACTTTACCTGGACGACGTGATTGTCTATTCGAAGACTTACGAGGACCATCTAAAGCACCTGGCCGAGGTGTTCGATGCCCTGGCAGGCTTTGGCATGAAAGTGAAACCCTCCAAGTGCCATCTGTTAAAGCCGAAGGTACAGTACCTGGGACACGTGGTGAGTGCAGAAGGAGTAGCCCCTGACCCTGACAAAATCACGGCAATAAAGAACTGGCCAAGCCCCTCTAACATAAAAGAAGTGAGGCAGTTCCTCGGGTTGGTAGGCTACTACCGAAGGTTCATCCCCAGGTTCACCAAGATGGCAGCCCCTATGCAGGACCTCCTTATAGGACAATCTAAGACCAGAAGCCAAAAGCCACCCTTCAAGTGGGACAAGCCGGAAGAGGAGTCCTTCCGCCAGCTGAAGATGGCCCTCACGGGGGATGAGATCCTGGCCTACCCTGATTATGGCCAGCCTTTTATCCTCCACACAGACGCCAGTAATGTGGGGCTGGGAGCCGTACTGTCACAGAACCAACAGGGCAGAGAAAGGGTGATCGCGTACGCCAGCCGGAAGCTGAGGCCCACCGAGAGAAACCCGGAGAATTACAGCTCCTTTAAGCTGGGGTCATTGGCAGTGGTGTGGACCGTAACAGAACGTTTCAAGCATTACCTGGCCTCTGTGAAGTTCACTGTGTACACGGACAACAATCCGTAGACACATCTGGAAAATGCGAAACTTGGTGCCCTAGAGCAGCGGTGGATGGCCCGGCTAGCAAACTATGATTTCACCATCAAGTACCGGGCAGGCCGAGCCAATGCCAATGCAGATGCCCTATCGAGAATGCCCCACTTGCCCGATGAGGGAGAAGATCCAGACGAGCTGGAGGAAATAGAGCTCCCTGCATTCCACCGGTACGGGGCCACTCAGTACTCCCACCGTGTAAGAGACAAAGACTTGACCACTGTCATGTTCAATCCCTTACCTCACCACGGCTGGGCTGAAACGCAAGATAGTGACCCTGCAATTCGCCTGGTGAAAGACCTCTTGACCCAGGCAGACGCTAGCCCTGGCTCGGACGCTCCAGAGGAAGCCAAGCAGTTATGGAAGGAGAAAAGCAGGCTATTCCTCTACGAAGGTAAGCTGTGCAGAAGGCTTGTCAACCACCGGACGCACGAGCTGACCTGGCAGGTAGTGGTCCCGAGACGAGATGCAGCAATGGTCCTGGAGGCCTACCATTACAGAGCGGGACACTTCGGGTGGAAGAAACTGGAGTTCATACTGAGAGAGCGGTTCTACTGGGTCGGAATGAGAGGGGCCATAGAGAAGTGGTGCAGGGACTGCGGTCCATGTAACCTCAGAAGGAAGGACGGTACCAGCCAGAAGACGCCCTTGATGCCCATCATCACCAGGCAGCCTCTTGAGCTGGTAGCTCTGGACCATGTGAAACTGGCTCCAAGCCGGTCGGGCTACGTCTATGCCCTGACAATAGTGAACCACTATTCCCGGTTCCTGGTGGTGGTTCCTGTTAAAGACTTGACAGCCCAAACAGTGGCCAGAGCCTTCCAACAACACTTCTGCCGTCCACACGGGTATCCGGAACAGGTCTTGACAGATCAAGGTCCAGGGTTTGAGGGTGATATCTTCCAGGAGTTCTGCAACCTCTACGGCTGTAAGAAGATTCGGACAACGTCTTACCACCCACAAACCAACGGGCTATGTGAGAAAATGCTAGTGGGGAAAGTCAGATTAGACCACCACCAGACAGTGGGTTACGCAGGTCAACCCGGAGCACTAGGGGGCAAATACCAGCTCGCTGGAAGATCTAAATGCTGTATATTGTAAATGTTTTATGTTTGTTGCCTGGTTGCTAATTATGTTTTTCCAGTCTTTCTAGTTCATGGACTAACAGGTTATGGACGCTGAATAAGCGGAACTATCTTGTAGATAGTTGCACTTGGTGCCCTCTTTCGAAGATGGCCACGGAAGAAAAATCTGTCCGGTGTGGCCTCCTTGTGGCCCAAAGTAGAGAGCTCAGCCTTGTCGTCACGCCCAAGGCCAGGAAATTGAGGTTTATGGAAACAGGTCCCCACACCGTGGAAAACTTCACCTTGTTGGGTGAAATGGACACCCGGTCACGGAAGCGCCGTGACCTCAAGGACAAAATATACTTGTATATATGTTATGTTGTCATTTATACCCTGTATTTGTCAGCGGTCGCGTGACCTGTCACATGACTAAATGGCGTCATGGAAAGTCCTTTTACCACCGCGAGCAGCCGAAGAGCCAGCAGCACCTCCTGGAGCAGACAGGGGCCATCAGAAGGTAAGTATATGTTTATTTTTTATTTTAATTCTATTTTAACTACAGGTACTATGGTACCCGGGTCTGGAGGAGAGTCTCTTCATCTCCAGACCCGGGTACCATCCACGCATTGAGTCGCATAATATCCACATGTGTATTTGTAGTCATTCGGATGTTATGCGTTCCAATGCAAGTCAATGGCGGCTAAATCGCAGCGACTGTGCAAAATTAATAGACGTGCTGCGGATTTTTCCGCAATGATAATCCGCAGCGGAAATCTCCGCAGCATGTGCACAGCACATGCGGATTATCATTGGGGACCATTGCAGACCTATCACCAAGCGTTTTTTAAGTGTTTCCGCGGCGGAAGTTACGCTGCAGAAACGCCTAAAAAACGCATAGTGGGCACACAGCCTTAAAAGTTCTATGGTGAAGAAAAACACGTGAGATAATAAATGCGAAATATACAATATTTCCCATAATATGACTGAGGATATCTTTAGGGTGTATTCACTGTTTTTTCTTCTGCAGCAAAAATGCTGTGTTTTACAGTACCATCTTAGTGAATGACATTTTGGAAATCTCATTCACATGCTGTTTTTTTGCATTTTTTTTAATCTGCAGCTTGTCAAGTCTTTCAGAGGTTTTGCAGCATTTTTCACCCATTCAAATGAATGGAAAAAAAAACACAAGTAAAAACACCTGAATTTTAAGCAGCGTTTTTCCTGCCACCTTTGATTTTTGGGGTAGAAAAAAAATGCTGCCAAAATCCAACTTGTGAACACACCTTTATCCTGGTTGTGTTCTAATTGGATATAAAATAGAACGGCCATGATAACATGGGTAGTTAATTGTATGGTGTTTTCACTTTATATAATACCAGGCCGCATTCTATTTGCGCAGAGCTGCTCCGTGAAGATTCTATCACAAGATTCCGTGATGACATCACAGGTGATGGTGACATCACTGCTCACAGTCGCTATATATACAATGCACATAGGCTCACCCGTGCCTTTCTTGGCTCTATAGTGACTGATAGCACTTGCAGTTTTTCACTATGGCTGGAATTGTTTTGGACATTCCTCAGGTAAAAGCACTATTGTTGATCCTTATGATCAATCGTCCTAACAGTGTGCTTCTACCACCCGATGGCGTCCTCAGCTTCACTCACCGGCTGGTGATGGAGCTAGTAAAGGATTGCCTGACCAAACACCGACAACGTCGTCTAACGTCAGACTATCTGACGGATTTACTTCAGAACATCAGGACATTACTACACCAGGTAAGTGGCGGACACTCTGCACAGAGCATCTCAATATTGATAGATAATAATGGAGAGATAGAAGCTTTTTCTTCTAATATATCATATTTTGCAGACCATAAGACGCACCAAAAATTTTTGGGAGGAAAATAGGAAAAACATTTATTATAATAAAATGGGGGTCTGTCTTATAGTCCGAATTTTCGGTTGCTTACTGAGGGGGGTGGTGGCAGTGGAGCAAAGTCACAGGAGGCAGAGTCGCTGCTGCAGGAAGTCGGCAGTAGGAGTGGGGCGCTGCTGCGGGCCCCAAGCTGGGAGGAGCGGGGTGTCCAGAAGGTGCGAGGCTGCAGGCCCTGGGCTTCAAGGAAATGTTAGCGGTAATTCAGGAGGGGAGGCCCTGCTCTGCTTATTGATTTCTCTGCAGTGGGCTTCAAGAAGTAGGCTGCTGGAGATGGCCAATACGCAAATTGAGATCTCAGCTCGTCATTGAGCCGAGATCTAAATCTTCACATGCACTGCCTCCAGTGGCCATTTGCCTGAAGCCCACTGCCAGAAAATCAATGGGCAAAGCGGGGACTCCCCTCCTAAATCACCGCTAACATTTCCTTGAAGCCCAGGGCCCGCAGCCTCGCACCTCCTGGATACGCCGCTCCTCCCAGCTCGGGGCCCGCAGCAGCGCCCCACTTCTACTGCCGGCTTCCTACAGCAGTGACCCTACCTCCTGTGACCTCACTCCACCACAGCCACCCCCCTGGTAAGCTACATTCAGACAATTATTATTATTAATAATCTGTCTGATATGCTGGGGTGGAGAGTTCCAGAGTAGGGGGGATGCACGGGAGAAATCTTGTATGCGATTGTGGGAAGAGGAGATAAGAGGGGAGTAGAGAAGAAGATCTTGTTAGGATCGGAGGTAAGTATCGGGAGACTAGGTCACAGATATATGGAGGAGACAGGTTGTGGGTGGCTTTGCATGCCAAGGTTAGGGTCTTGAACTGGAGTCTCTGGGTAATGTGGAGCCAGTGAAGGGATTGGCGGAGCGAGGGGAGAAGCCAGGGAATAGCGGGGGGACAGGTGTATTAGTCAGACAGCAGAGTTTAGGATAGATTGGAGGGGTGCGAGAGTGTTAGAAGGAAGGTCAAAAATTTTGGAAAAAAAGGCATCTTATAGTCCAAAAAATACGGTAAAACACAACGAGTCCCCAAATACATTATATAGTCATTGTATCTGCAGACAGAGAACCGATGTCACATACAATTTCCGCCTCCATTCTGACCGCTCTCATCTCAAAATTCTCCTATCCATTTTTCCTTCTTTATAGGCTGAAGAAAGATCTCAGACTGAAGATTTGTCTGTCTTTAAAGAACTGGCTGAAAAAGTCCTGTCTATACTAGAACGCTCATTGGAACGCCCGGTAAGGATCAATATTAATAGATGTATCTTAATCCACCGTATCTGAGGAGACTTTCTGAGAAAAGGTCTGAAGATGGCGCGGGATTTGTATCGTTACAATTGGTGCATCTGTAAATGTTGGTTTAGTCCTTCATGATTTATGTATTTGGTGATTTAGTGAAATCTTCCACATATTAATTATATATATTATATCTATCAGGAAACAACAGGAGGCGACGCCAAATATGGGCAAAATGTGACCCCGAAAATCCCTGACCCTAATAGGAGTCAGCCGGAGCTGAACAGCGATCTGATTACAGGTGAGCGATCACCCGACCTTCTACAAGGAATGTCCAGATATTACAGAGGACGGAGGATAATGTTAGATTTACTCTCTACTCTGTGTAATGGGAACCTGGCAGCACATTGTTACATATAGAAGTAGTGGTGTGACGGTATAGGCCATTGTCCCCTAATAATAATTGTTTGTAGAAATCCAATGTGCCAGTCAGGAGAAATGTAAAGTAGACACCATATACAAATCAGAATGGAAGTGCGCTGGGGGCGTGAAAGAAGAAATCCAAGTGCAGTGACACGCCCCCAGTGCACTTCCAGGCTAATTTGCAAATCTCTCCTATGTTTCAGCTCTCTTACCATCACTCGTATGTGCAGCGTGGGTGGGGGGTTCCTCATTCATGTGATGGAGGGTCCATTCTGCAGTGCTATAGCAAGTAACATGAAATAAATTAAATTTAAATTGCATTACTGCTCTAGAAAATAGGAAAAAACTAAGATACTGAGCACATAATTTGGCCAATTCATGAATGCCCAGCAGCCAATGACAAGGCGATCTTTTTGTTGGAATCCTCTCCTAATGTGAATCCTCTCCTAGGCTGAAGCCTACATTTATATGGGTAGGTAGGATCCTGTTGTAATTAAAACCACCCCGGGCTGATGGGTGGAGATAGGTTCTCAGCAAAAAAGGTCGCCTTGCCGTGACTGCTGGGCATGCACCAAGCAAATGAAGGTCGCCTTGCCGTGGCTGCTAGGCATGCACCCAGCAAAAGAAGGTCGCCTTGTCGTGACTGCTGGGCATGCACCCAGCAAAAGAAGGTCGCCTTGTCGTGACTGCTGGGCATGCACCCAGCAAAAGAAGGTCGTCTTGCCGTGACTGCTGGGCATGCACCCAGCAAAAAAAAAGGTCACCTTGCCGTGGCTACTTGGCATGCACCCAGAAAAAGAAGGTCACCTTGCCGTGGCTGCTGGCCATGCATGAATTGGCCAAATTATGCGCTAAGTATCTTCCTTTTATCCTATTTTCTACAGCAGTAATGCAATTCAAATTTCATTTATTTCATGTTTACATGCTATAGCGTTACAGAGTGCAACTTTGTTAGTTATGTATTTGGATGGCTACTCTTAGTATGCACCTGTTCACACCCATTTTCTTTTCGGAAGTGATGGTCAGTCTTTTGTTATTTATGAAGGGGTTCCTCCATCATTTACATTACATTTATCTATGGATTCCCCGTATATTCTTATATTTAGAATCCCCATATAACGAGTATTAATCCCATTTACAGACATCTTGTCATTTCTCCGTTATATTGCTGTATTATCTATGTAGGAATAATATCCTCTAATACATTTCATTTCTTCATCATTATTTCAGAAACAACTGAGCTGTCGAATCCTAACAATGGAATTAGTGAGATCCCGGAGATCCAAGAATCCGTAAGTATCATAGAGGGGGATGCGTGTGTGTCATCAGATCATGGGGTGTGAATGACTCGTCCAGTATTATCCCCCATACAACCATGGGACGTCTCTATTCTAAGTGTAGATGACCCTATGGTGTTAATTACATTTGAATTACAGGGAATCTGTCACCAGGTTTATGCTATTTGGTCTGAGAGAAGCATGATGCAGGGACAGAGACCCTGATTCCATGTGTTGATTACTTTACTCGGTGGAGCAGTTGTGATAAAATCACTATTTTTTTCTGCTGCAGAGCTCTGAATGCTGAGTCTTGTATAACCCCGCCCACACCACTGATTGGCAGCTTTCTGTGTACACTGTGCATAGGCAGAAAGCTGCTAATGAGTGGTGGAGGCAGGGGTACAGAGCAATAGGACTACCTGGCTAGACAGATAGTCTTCTAGTGATAATCTACTGATTTTATTGAAACAGCCACACACAGCCTAGTAAGTAACACATCACTGGAATCAGGGTCTCTGCCCCTACATCATGGTGCTTTCAGAATACATAGCAAACACCTGGTGACAGATTACCTGTAAGTCCTCCTCTGTGTGATCTCCCACATTATCCAGAATGTTATAGTAATGTGTGATGACCGTTGCAGGGCGGCTCCAGGATTTTGTGGGCCCTGGGCGAAAGAGTCTCAGTGGCCCCTTTAACACATACCACGATTCATGATGCACAGATACCGCAGATAAATATATATATATATATATATATATATATATATATATATATATATATATAGTACAAGCCCGAAGATTTCACTTCTTACATTACATGAGCGATATCTATTGTAAATTCCACAATAACTCAGAAAGCGGCGAATCCTCACAGCTCACAGTGCAGACCGGACAGTAATGTCCTCCACACAGTATAATGGCACCACATAGTCCTCTATACCGTATTATCAGCTCCATATATTGCTCCATATAGAATAATGGACCCCATAAAATGCTCCACGCAGGCTGTGCCCCCATATAATGCCCCATGCAGGCTGTGACCCCACACATAATGCCCCATGCAGGCTGTGCCCCCCACATGATGACCCATGCAGGCTTTGACCCCCCACATAATGCTCCATGCAGGCTGTGACCCCCACATAATGCCCCATGCAGGCTTTGACCCCACACATAATGCCCCATGCAGGCTGTGCCCCCCCCAAACATAATGCCCCATGCAGGATGTCCCCCTCCCACATAATGGCCAATGCAGGATGTCACCCCCCATATAATTCCCCATGCAGAATGTCCCTCCCACATAATGCCCCACGCAGGCTGTGCCCCCCCACATAATGCCCCATGCAGGCTGTGCCCCCCCACATAATGGCCCATGCAGGATATCACCCCCCATATAATTCCCCATGCAGGATGTCCCCTCCACATAATGCCCCATGCAGGATGTCCCACCCCACATAATGCCCCATGCAGGATGTCCCCCACACATAATGCCCCATGCAGGATATCCCCCCCACATAATGTCCCATGCAGGATGTCACCCCCCATATAATTCCCCATGCAGGATGTCCCCCCCACATAATGCTCCATGCAGGATGTCCCACGCCACATAATGGCCCATACAGGATGTCACCCCCCATATAATGGCCCATGCAGGATGTCACCCCCCATATAATGCCCCATGCAGGATGTCCCCCCAACACATACTGCCCCATGTAGGATGTCACCTCTCACCCCATATATTGCCCCATGCAGGATGTCACCTCTCACCCCATATAATGCCCCATGCAGGATGTCACTTCTCCCCCCATATAATACCCCATGCAGGATGTCACTCCCCCCATATAATGCCCCATGCAGGATGTCACCCCCCATATAATGCCCCATGCAGAATGTCACCTCTCACCCCATATAAAGCCCTATGCTGGATGTCACTCCCCCCCCCCCATATAATGACCCATGCAGGATGTCACTTCTCCCCCTCATATAATACCCCATGCAGGATGTCACCCCCCTATATAATGCCCCATGCAGGATGTCCCCCCCATATAATGCCTCATGTAGGATGTCACCTCTCACCCCATATAATGCCCCATGCAGAATGTCACTCCCCCCCATATAATGCCCCATGCAGGATGTCACTTCTCCCCCCCATATAATACCCCACGCAGGATGTCCCTACCTCCCCCCCATATAATGCCCCATGCAGGATGTCACTTCTCCCCCCATATAATGCCCCATACCTCCATACATAAAAAAAAAAAAATCAAATGCTCACCTCACTGCTCACCAGCTGTGGAGAAGCAAGTATTGTGCCGGCCGTGGTCCTGGGCAAGCATTGGGGGGGGGGAGCAAGGCCCACTAGCTGGCGCTGGCACCACTCTCCTCTGCTCACCGGTCCCATAGCGCGCCAGGGTGCCCGACAGCAAGTGGGCCCCTCGCCTACTCAGGGCCCCGGCACTTGCCTGGGTGTGCTGGGTGCTAGCGCCAGGTCTGCCCAGCGTCCGGTTTGTATCCTCCCAACATCATATCAGTGTAAATCATCTGGGACATAATATGGGGGGAGAAGTTTTTGCATCTGTAACTTTTTTCCTGCATCTTCAATAAATCAGTATTATTTCTTATTCTTTTATAGAGCGTGATGGATTCATTGGTTCCGGCGAGAAAGCCTCATATGAGCGACTATGAAACTTCCAAACTCATCAGCAGTGGAAATTTTGGGTGAGATTTCTGTTGCCATAATCCACATTTCTCAGGGTTCCCTATGACAATGCTTCTGCCCCTGCACTCTGCCATTCAGTGTTATCATAGGGAAATTATATGATCTGTAGCAAATCAAACTGTAAGGAAAGCGATTTAAATAATATAATTACATATAATATAATATATAATAATATAATATTATTACATTCGCCTGTGCTAGACCCTCATCTGTTCTTATGCTGCCTCCTCCACCTGAGCTTTTCTGCTCTCCACTCTGATCTTTGTTTTGATGGGGGGGCTCCATTATGAAGCTGATCAGAGAAGTTGGCTACACATGGTCACATGAAGGGTGTCACCATATTGACGTCAATGACATCTACACCCTCCACCATGACCATGTGGGCCCAATCACTGGCCTCAGCAGCAGAAGAGAGCCCTGGAGCACATTCATTTTGGACCAATTTTATTTGCATTAAATTGTATTTGGTCAGTTATAGCGAATCTGCCCAAAGAGAATTTCGATAGATTCTCGTATCTATAATGTGACCTGGGTGATGGCTCCGGCAGAAGTGGCATTGTGGAGACCTCCCATAGGTGATCTATGTAGTGCTATTTTATGCATTTCTAGATGTGGATTTATAGTGGCGGCCAGACTTCTAGTATTAAACATATGCAAATTGTCTCTTCAGAGAGGAAGCAAACTAGAACTCCACCTATAGGAAGAAGCAATCCTAAAAGTCAATATCGACCCTTTAACAAGCCTTGTCATATGACTTAGGATAATAGCCAAAACCAAAATCTCAATTTGCAGGAACTGTGTTCTGGGGTACTGCCCCTCTTCAGTGCAAAGTGTGAGATATGGTTTGACTGGGTGAGAGGTGTCTGACCGGTATCCAAGGGGTTGACGTTTCTCCTTGCGGACATGAGGAAACTTTTAAGCCGCAATGCTCCTCTGGGAAATAGGATTGCTACTTCCTATAGGTGGCACTAGGGTGCTAGTTCTCTTTCTCTCTGAAAAGAGACAATTTGCATATTTCCCAGAAGAGCATTGCAGCTTAAAAGTCTCCTCACCTTGACATGCTTAACATGGCTTTTTCCGCAAGGAGAAACGTTACCGCTTGGATCCCGGTCAGATGCCTCTCAAACAGCCAAACCATATCTCACACTTTGCACTGATGAGTGCTTGTACCCCAAAACATAGTGTCCGAAAATTGAGATTTTGGTTATGGCTATTATTCCATGTCATGTGATAAGGCTCGTTAAAGGGTCGATATTGACTTTTAGGATTACTACTTCCTATAGGTGGCACTAGAGTTCTAGTTCTCTTCCTCTCTGAAGAGACAATTTGCATATTTCCCAGACGATCATTGAGGCTTAAAAGTCTCCTCACCTTGACAAGCTTAACATGTCACTCTCCGCAAGGAGAAATGTTACCCCTTGGATACCAGTATTAAACATATAATGATTTCTATAGATGGATTATTAATAAGGATTTATTATAACCGATGGATTCTCCTTCTCTCCAGGGCCGTCTACTTAGTGCATCATAAAGACTCACACCAGACCTTTGCTATGAAGAAAATGGCTAAGCGGAACCTAAATACTGCACAGAGATTGGAATGGGCCTTTCTGGAGAGGGACATCTTAACATTTGCTGATTGTCCCTTTGTGGTCTCCATGCTCTGCTCCTTTCCAACTAGATCTCACCTGTGTATGGTCATGGAGTATGTAGGAGGTAAGACACATCTATTGTATTATATTCAGCCCATGTCTGCTTTCATCTTATCACTGCTCATATCATTAGGACATTGTTGGTTACTTCCCCACAGAGCATTTACTATAGGTTATCTATTACCAAGATGATCGTAAATTCATTGATCTTGGTGCAGGGGCGCTATGGGGCTCATCAGTCGGAGGGGGTCTGTCGACGCTCGGCAGTGGGCAGCATCCCTCCACCTGTCATCACAATTTCAGCGGTATTTGCTTCTTCAAGGAGGTGGGGCTGGTGGGGGCAAAAATACTGAGTAGGTGGCTAGTAGGGGCCAAAATACTGAAAGGGGGCCGTATGACTAGATATGGGGGGACTGTGAATGCTGAGTGGAGGTCATCATATTAAGTGGGGTGCTGTGGGGGTCCTCACTCTGTATGGAGGCCCCCATTCTGTGTGGGGACATCATACTGAGTGGGGAGTTATGCGGACCATTATATTGTGTGAGGGACTGTGGGAACCATTATCCTGAGTGGGTGGGTTGCTGTGGGTGCCATCACACCGAGTAGGGGGTTGTGGCTGGCCTCCTTCTAAGTGGTGGCCTCCTTAGGAGGATTCATTGTGGGGATACCATACTCATTGAGTGTGGGTGTGGGCATTTTTGGGAGCATCATACTCTAAAATGGCCTTAAAAGTTGTATTGCTGGTGAGAACACCCAGCTGCTTCAACAGGGATATAAATATATTTATTTTTTATTTTTTAGGGTGGGGGGCAATTACAACTTTTGATATGGGGTCTTGTGATTTTTATGTACGCCACTATCTGTGTGATCTCCCCAGGATGTTTCCGCTCACTGCTCATTATACATCATGGTTATCTGCTCGTGGTATATCATGGTTATCTTCTGTATAAACCCCTCACCGGTCATATTTCCTTTCTTCTATAGGTGGAGACTGTGAGACCCTTCTAAGCACCAGGGGTCCTTTCTCTGTCCCCATGGCCCGCTTGTACTTTGCAGAGGCGGTACTTGCCGTGGAATACCTGCATAGTTACGGTGTGGTGCACAGAGACCTGAAGCCGGAAAAGTAAGTGCCCCCGTAGTATAATAAAGTGGGGAAAGTTGTCATTTATTATCATTCAGTCTGTGAGGCTAAAACCATCTTCTCTTTTGCAGCCTCCTGATTACATCTACTGGACATATTAAAGTTACCGATTTTGGGATTTCAAAACTTGGTCTAATGATACCGAAAACCAACACCTACAAGGAATTAGCAGTGGACATCTCCAGAGAGTTCCAGGACCGTGAGGTCAGCATCACCTACAAGAACTTAGCTTGTTATTTGCAAATCTCATCACACTATTGTCTCCTCTCTACGTTCTTCCTTTCTAGAGAACTTTTCCACTAATATTTTATCTTCTGCATTGTGTTTTAACGATGATATCTTGTCATAATAATTGTTTCATCGATTCTCATCTCTATGTTCTGTTGGTTTCCAGTTCTGTGGCACCCCATGTTACATAGCCCCAGAGATCATCCTGAAAGAAGGCTATGGAAGACCTGTTGACTGGTGGTCATTGGGGATCATCCTGTATAAATTCCTGCTGGGATGTGTACCATTTGATGCTGATTCCCTCACTGAGCTTTATAAAAGGGTTGTCATTGGTGAGTAGAATAATCCGATCATTGCGTTGATTGGTTACATTTGTTTAGTTATTTCCTTTGCTTTATGTTACAGTCCAGTAAAGAGGTTTTATTTTCTGTAATTTTCTATGTAACAGGAGAACTAATTTGGAATTGTGATCGCGCTCCACCCCTGGATGCTCAGAATCTCATCACTGAGCTGCTCAGAAGAAATCCTGTGCGTAGACTTGGGACAGGTAACAGATATACTAGTATTAATATTCCCTTATTAGACCAAGAACATATCGCTCATGTCCATGAAGATCAGCATTTCTCTATCAGCTCATCTACTGTATTTTTAGTTCTCCACACTAAGACTTTCAGTTTATTTCCTTCATGTCGGCTCAGTTTTGTCATTAGTTCAGATTACGATAAACTGTCCAGATATGGAGCCATCCCTGACTATGTCCGCATCACTTTTCTTTTTCTTTTTCTAGGAGGAGCATTTGAGATCAAGGTTCATCCATTCCTGAGTGACTTGGACTTTGACATCATTCTGAGCCAGGAGCTGGAGTATGTTCCTCAGCTTGTTTCAGACGCAGACACCAGCTTATTTATCAGTAAGTAGAAGGAGACGCTATCTAGACTAAACGACTGTTTGTCTCATCTTCCCTAATATGTGATCATCTGTTCCCATTAATATTAGTGATAAATAGTGACTGTGTTATACTGACAACCTCTAATAATACTTCATTACCTATTTCTTGTAGATCATTCTGATATAAACAAACATCTGGTCTCAAAGGATGAGGAAGGCACAAGTGAGAACAATGAGAGCCTTGACTTCCAAAATTTTACGTCATCTTCTGAAAAGCTTTGTAAAGTAAGTATGTGATTAATAAATCCAAAATATGTAAAAAAAATTAAAAAAAACTCTAAAAGTACATAAAAAAAATATTTTATATCTTATTTTTATCCGTATTTAGCTCTGTATCATCGCTACCAGGATGGTGAACAATGAGGATCCCAATGCCCCTCCAGAGTATACACCAGAAACCAACACAAACATCTCAGAAATGTGAGTAGATTATAAAGGGTCATTACTTCATTACTGGGAGTTCCAGGCTGATCTATGTACACAACACCAAATATAGGACATAAATATCAAATGCAGCATTCACCGCTTCATGGTTAATGGTCATAGAATCATAGAATCATAGAATGGTAGAGTTGGAAGGGACCTCCTGGGTCATCTGGTCCAACCCCCTGCTCAAAGCAGGATTCACTAAATCATCTCAGACAGATGTCTGTCCAGCCTCTGTTTGAAGACGTCCATTGAAGGGGAACTTACCACCTCTCGTGGCAGCCTGTTCCACTCATTAATCACCCTAACTGTCAAAAAGTTTTTTCTAATATCTAATCTGTGTCTCCTCCCATTTAGTTTCATCCCGTTGCTTCTAGTCTTTCCCTGTGCAAATGAGAATAAAGATGATCCTTCTACAATGTGACAGCCCTTGACATATTTGTAGACAGCTATTAAGTCTCCTCTCAGTCTTCTTTTTTGCAAGCTAAACATTCCCAAATCCTGCAACCGTTCCTCATAGGACATGGTTTGCAGACCAGTCACCATTCTGGTCGCTCTTCTCTGAACTTGTTCCAGTTTGTCTATGTCTTTTTTAAAATGTGGTGCCCAAAACTGTACACAGTATTCCAGATGAGGTCTGACCAAAGAGGAGTAAAGACCGATAATGACTTCACGTGATCTAGACTGTATGCTTCTGTTAATACATCCCAGAATTGTATTTGCCTTTTTTGCTGCTGCATCACACTGTTGACTCATGTTCAGTCTATGATCTATTAGTATACCTAAGTCTTTTTCACATGTACTGTTGCTTAGCTCTATTCCTCCCATTCTGTATATGCTTTTTTCATTTTTATTGCCCAGATGTAGTACTTTGCATTTTTCCCTGTTAAAAACCATTCTGTTGGTTGCTGCCCACAGCTCCAGTTTATTTAGGTCTTTTTGAATCCTCTCTCTCTCTTCTCTAGTATTAGCTATCCCTCCTAGCTTTGTGTCATCAGCAAATTTAATCAGTTTACCCTCAATTCCTTCATCTAAATCATTGATGAAGATGTTGAACAATACAGGTCCCAGGACAGAGCCCTGTGGTATCCCACTTGAGACATTCATCCAGCTGGATGTGAAGCCATTTACAACCACCCTTTGAGTCCGATCACTAAGCCAGTTATGAATCCACCTAACAGTTGCCTGGTCCATTGCATACTCGGTCATTTTTTCAATAAGGATGGTGTGAGATACTTTGTCAAATGCTTTGCTGAAGTCAAGATATACTATATCTACAGCATTTCCCTGATCCACCCAGTCAGTGATTCTGTCATAGAAGGAAATTAAGTTAGTCTGACATGACTTGTTAGTTACAAACCCATGCTGACTCTGGTTAATCACTTCATTCTTATCCAGGTACTTACATACATGATGTTTAATAATTTGTTCAAAGATCTTTCCTGGTATAGAAGTCAGACTCACCGGCCTATAGTTCCCTGGGTCCACCTTCTTCCCCTTTTTGAAGATAGGAACAACATTTGCTCTTCTCCAGTCTTCTGGGACTTCTCCTGTTCTCCAAGAATTTTCAAAGATTATGGAGAGTGGTTCTAAAATTTCTTCTACGATCTCCTTCAGTACTCTGGGGTGTAATTCATCTGGACCTGGAGACTTGAACTCATTTATGTTAGCTAAATATTCCCTCACAATCTTTCTGTTTACAGATAACTTGGATTCTTCTATTCCTTTAAAAGGACAGTGCAAATCAGTTGAGGTTACATTTTCTTTCTGAGAGAAAACAGATGCAAAATAGGAATTAAAAAGTTCGGCCTTCTCAACATCCTCTCTTACCATTTCTCCATTTTCATCCTGTAAAAATCCTATAGCATCTTTGACTTTTCTTTTACTTTTGACATATCCCCAAAATCCTTTTTTATTGCTTTTGACATCTCTTGCAAGCCTTAATTCATTGTCAGCTTTAGCTAACCTGATACGTGCCCTACAGGATCTGCAGACTGCATTATAATCTTCTTTAGATATGCCTCCCTCTTTCCATTTAATAAACATTTCTTTCTTTCTTTTTAGCATGTGTTTAAGTTCTGTGTTCATCCATCCTGGTTTCCTTAAATGCTTCCCATTCTTCCTACTTTTCGGGATTGTTAACGATTGTGCTTTGAGAATCTCATTTTTAAAAATTTCCCATCCTTCCTGGACATTTTTGTCCTTAAGGACATCCAGCCATTGGATCCCTCCTATTCTCTTTCTGAGTCTCTTAAAATCTGCCTTTCTAAAATCTAACCTTGAAGTTTGAGTCTTCACATGTCTTCCTCCTCTAGTTATCCAAAATTCTATAATAGCATGATCGCTGCCTCCTAGGGTCCCAGCCACCTTTACCTCCTCAACCATTTCCTCCCTGTTTATAAGGATTAGATCCAAAGTAGCAGATCCCCTTGTTTTCTCCCCTACCTTTTGGAAGATAAAGTTGTCAGCAAGAGAGGATAAGAATTTGCTTGACCTGTTAGTTTTACTTGAGAGAGATTCCCAACAAATGTCTGGATAGTTGAAATCTCCCATGACCACTACGTCATATTTTTTGGAGAACTTGGTCATTTGATACATAAAGAGTTCATCCATATCTTCAGCTTGCCCAGGTGGCCTGTAGTAAATGCCTACAATGGTGTCCTTTCCGTTGTTCTCTCCTTGTATTCTTACCCAAACAGTTTCCACAGAACTCCCAGTCTCTGAAGCTTCAATCTCTGTGCAGATATACGCTTTTCTAACATACAATGCGACACCTCCTCCTCGTTTATCAATTCTGTTTCTTGCAAATAAGTTGTATCCTTTTAGCCTTTTATTCCAATCATGTGTATCGTCCCACCAAGTTTCAGTGATTCCAATGACATCATATTTCTTTTCCTGCATTAGTAGTTCCAATTCTCCTTGTTTGTTGCCCATGCTTTGTGCATTTGTATAAAAACATTTTAGTTTTTGATTGGTTTCTCTTCCTCCCATATTTTTATTTAGATTTTTTTGTCTTTGTTCTTTCTTTCCACTTCCAGTAGCAGAGATCTCAATAGTATTTGTCAGCTGTATGGCTTTTTCTGGCCTTTTGCTTCCCTTCCCACATTGTTCTAGTTTAAAGCTCTCCTGATGAGTGTAGCAAGGCGACTTCCAAATACATGTTTTCCAGTCTTCGTAAGGTGCACCCCATCTCTAGCAAGTAGTCCATCGTATAGGTAATTCATCCCGTGATCCAGAAATCCAAATCCTTGTTGACGGCACCATCGACGTAGCCAGTTGTTCACCTGTAGAATCTTATTCCACCTCATTGTTCCATGGTCATCCACTGGGAGGATGGATGAGAAGACCACCTGCGCTCCCAATTCTTTCACTTTCTTGCCTAAGTCTTCAAAGTCACTGCAGATGGTTTCCAGGTCCTTTCTTGCGGTGTCATTTGTCCCCACATGTATTAGCAGGAATGGGTAGTGATCTGTAGGTCTGAAGAGTCTTGATATCCTGTCAGACACATCTTTAATTTTTGCTCCAGGAAGACAGCACATTTCTCTTGAGGTTATGTCTGGTCTGCAGATAGCGGCCTCTGTTCCTCTTAACAGGGAATCCCCCATGACCACCACTCTTCGTTTTTTCTTCACAACATTCTTCTTTCTCCATCCAGGAGGATTCTGAGGGCTTACAAGGTTATTCATTGCTGGCAAAGTCTTATCTTGCTGTATTTCTTCAAGGTTCTCCTGCGTGAGAGCCTGGTACTGGTTCCTGAGCAGTATGGGAGCTGACTGCCTCTCGATCCTCCTGCTTCTGTGGGTCACATGCTTCCATTCCTCTGTTTCGTCAGGTGCAGTTCGAATTTCTTCTCTTTCTGAATCATGAAGAGATAATTCTGCTCTGTCTAAGAACTCTTCACCTTCCTTAATGATTTTCAAGGTAGTTAACCTCTCTTCTAGATTTCGCAACTTTTCCTCCAACAGGGACACAAGCTTGCATTTCTGGCATGTGAAGTTTGGCTTTTCCACTGGCAAGTCTGTGAACATGTAGCAGGATATGCAGCTCACCAAATGGCTCCTGGACTCTTCCATGTTCTTACTGTTAATGTTCTGAAAACAGTGAAAAATGCTTCAAAATGCGGCGCGCGGTTTACCGATGTCCTCTTTTCAGCTCCAACAGCCAAAATCCAGTGTTCTTTGAGCTCGCGGAGACTCTTCACTTACCCCAAAATGCAGTGGGAATATGCAAATTATCTCCTCAGGACTCCTCCCCTGGTTTACCGATGTCCTCTTTTCAGCTCCAACAGCCAAAATCCAGTGTTCTTTGAGCTCGCGGAGACTCTTCACTTACCCCAAAATGCAGTGGGAATATGCAAATTATCTCCTCAGGACTCCTCCCCTGGTTTACCGATGTCCTCTTTTCAGCTCCAACAGCCAAAATCCAGTGTTCTTTGAGCTCGCGGAGACTCTTCACTTACCCCAAAATGCAGTGGGAATATGCAAATTATCTCCTCAGGACTCCTCCCCTGGTTGTCATTGTACTTTTGGCTTCAGAAAATGCAGAAGATAACAGCCCATAATTGTGGCATGTCATGCATTTTTAGCACTGCCTACTCTGTAGGAGAGCTGTAGTATTACTTGCCAGACATTCTTGGTAGTTGTGTTCTGATCCATGGAAGGTAATTTTGAGCAGAAAACCTTCCCCACTATGACAGTCAAATGTCCTATTAGGCCTTATAGTCAGTGTTCGTATAGTGAGACAACCCATTTTATACTGTGTTTACTTACGATTTACATGTTTTTCTTCTTCAAACAGGCAGAAAGAATCTGTTCCTGTATGTAATACAGACGATGCTGTTACCATCTTGCCACCCTCGTCCCCATTGCCAGGTATGTACATGTCTACAGCACCAACAATGTGAATGTTGACTTCAAGGCTCAAATATTTCCACATGGTTTTTCTGGTCTACTATGTTATCCATGTTTCATGGATCTCAGCTATGTTGACCATGGGTTCGTACTGTATCCCTATTTCCCTAATTTTGTACAGGAGGTTTTTTTCATGTATTCTTTATATTACGTTGTATCATCTAGTAACCTAGTGAGATATAGTGACTGTGTTATACTGACACCCTCTAACAATCCTTCTTTACCTATGTCTTGTAGATCACTCTGATGAAAACAACCATTTGGTCTCAGAGGATAAGGAGGGCACAAGTGAGGACGATGAGAACTTTATCTTCCGAATATTTGCATCATCATCTTCTGAGAGGCTTTCTAAAGTAAGTATGTGATCGATAAATCCAAAATATGTACAAAAAAAGGATCTATAAAATTAAAAAGTATGTATATTTAATAACTTATTGTTATCCACATTTAGCACTCTACCACCACTAACGGGATGGTGAACAACGAGGATCCCAAGGCCCCTCCAGAGTGTACACCAGAATCCAACACAAACATCTTAGAAATGTGAGTAGATTATGGGGTCATTACTGGGAGCTCCAGGCTGATATATGTGCACAACACCAAATATAGGAAATAAATACCATAATATCAAATGCAGCATCCACCGCCCCATGGTTATCGGTCATTGTGCTTTCAGCTTTCGGAATTGTTGGAGATAACAGCCCATAATTGTGGCCGGTCATGCACTTTTAGTGCTGCCCTCACTGTAGGAGAGATGTAGTATGAAATGCCGGCCATTCTTGGTAGTTGTTTTCCTCTCAGCTCTCTATAAAAGGTAGTCTTGAGCAGAAGACCTTCCCCACTATGACAGTCATATGTCCTACTAGGCCTTATAGTCGGTGTTCTTCTAGTGAGACAACCCCTTTTATACGGAGTTTACTTGAGATTTACATGTTTTTCTTCTTCAAACAGGCAGAAAGTATCTGTTCCTGTATGTAATACAGACGATGCTGTTACCATCTTGCCACCCTCGTCCCCATTGCCAGGTATGTACATGTCTACAGCACCAGCAATGTGAATGTTGACTTCAAGGCTCAAATATTCCCACATGGTTTTATACAATACTATAGGTCTCTTATGTTATCCATATTATGACAAAGCAGATCCTATAAGAATATATTGTTACTGATTTTTTTTTAATTTTTCATCAGAATTTCCATCTCATGAAGAAAGAAAATCGGCAATAAATCTGAGTATGGAGCAACAAAACTCTGAAAATGGAAAAAATGGGAAAAAGAGACGAGGTAAGTGTGAGAATCAACTCCATGTTGTGTGATGTCAGTGAGAATAATTCATGTGGAGTAGATGTCATCTGTCAGTGATGGGATTGTCACATGTATGATTGCTGACAATGACCCCTGACCTCTGTATGATAATATTCCTCTGCCGTCCGGCCACAGTGACTGCACAGCATTATCATGTAATATGGAGTCCCATCACTTACATTATATTTATTTCTCTTCTCATAGGTTCCATCTTCCGCCGGATCTTATCATCCTGCCGGCGTGGATTATCCAGGGCTGCTCGCGCATTTGCATGCTGTCACTGTTGCCCTAAAACCATCTAAAAGACGGGACACCTAAGCATCCAGCGCCCTGAAGTCCAGCAGATCCATCATCACTGCTGGAGCTGTATAGAAGGACCTTCACCATCTACCTGTGGCCTTCTGACTGGTCAACCTGGACAAGTTTCAGTAACGCCTCTGTCATCGGGCTCCGCGGTATTCATACTGCTCGTCTGACTTGTCATTTACTGATCACCTGGTATCTGACCTCGGCTATCTTCCTGACTTTGATTTAGTCTATTGATAATGTTCATGATTTTATTCATCCCATTATTAATTAAAAAAAAGTAAAATCTGTTACTGTTGCTCTGATTCATTTTTGTCTTGAATTCACAAATACTTGTAACTCACTAATTGCTCTTCTTCTCACTAAATGTATTTCTCATTATCCTTAATGCAGCAGTCAGTCTCATATTTCTGTCCAGCAGTTACACTGGTGCCTCCACCCTGTACCAGTCATTACACTCATCCACAAACCTCTCCACACTGCTGCACAGTCCTGCATCTCTACCATATCTACACTCCAATGAGATAAGATTAACATCCTCCATAATCAGGACCTCCCACTCTCATGTCCAAGACATTTTCTCTGCTACACCAGCTCTCAGGAGTGCACTACTGCAGGCAATCATGTTCATTCCCACTATCAGAGATTTTAAGTGTGCAGTAGAAACAGATTATTTGTGGCAGGACTATCAAATCACCTCACTATTCTAAGTTTTTCCTACAGCACTCAGTAGCACTTAATATTTGTACATATACAGATAATGGTTGGTGACTGGTTCATGCAGCCTTAATTCCACAAAGATAGAAATAAAAGGTCAACATGTTTCATACATCCAAACCATCCTTAATCATGGCAGAAAAACATAATTTTAAGTTCCCACTATGAATATTTGGTGAGATATCACAGCTGTGTATTTTCACAGCACAAAGAACGCATCTTACAGATCAGCAAATCACAGTGTGCTGACGCTTAGTGTTGTAGTTTTGAACAACACCATTCATTTTATCATATAATGTGTTGAAAAATGAGAAAAAATGCCAGGTTTGGGTTCCTTCATTTTACAGTGTGTATTGTGTTGTAAAAACAAACTGACAAAATGATTCAGAGTCAGTAGTACGATTACTGTGATACCAAACTTATAAGGTTATATATATATATATATATATATATATATATATATATATATATATATATATATATATATATATACAGTGTTTAGCCTAAATCAGTACACCCAAATAGATTTGTCAGCAAACCTGTAGTTTCCTTTCAGAATCATCATTTTATATGGGATACCATACTACAAAATACTCTCGCAAATTTGAGCCATTGAATGCAAACAAGATTTGGTATTTTGAAGACCCCAAAAAAGTAATTTTCTTAACAAACTCATTCAAGATCATGTTTCAAAAATGAGAACATCCCAGTAACAGTCTTAAGAGAAAAGCTAAGTTTAGACAACAAAATTCTAATTAACAAGAACTGAACCACAGGTAAGTGTAATTATTCATTAAACAGATGTCCAGCAGACAGGTGTCTGTAAAAGGAAGTTACTTAATAAAGAAAACTCCTTCCCATTTCATGCTATCAGCAATGGCACCACATAGAAGGGAAATGTCACACAACCTGAGAAAGAAAATAATTTCTTTGCAATAAATGTGAAGTCTACAAGAAGATCAGCAAAACTTTACTTATCAGTCAGAATACTGTAGCAAAAGTGATGCAAAACTATAACAAAGATGGAACTGCAACCATCTTACAGAGACGTCCAGGCCGACTATGGAAGTTAACACCTAAACAAAAGCGTCCTCTGATGAGAAGGGTAAGTGGCACCACATAGAAGAGAAATGTCACAAGACATTTCTGAGAAAGAAAATAATTTCTTTACAAAAAATGTGAAGTCTACAAGAAGATCAGCAAAGCTTTTCTTATCAGTCAGATGGAAGTTAACATCTAAACAAAAGCATCTTCTGATGAGAAGAAAATCGACAGGCAAATTCATTGCTATTAGCTGAAGAAGTAGAAAGCCCAACTAGGGTGAGTGTTTTCCATGACACGACACGGTGTACACTGCAAATGAATGGCATTCATGAGTGTCCTCCACAAAGGAAGCCTCTCTCCCTTAAAGCCCATGAACAATAAAAGTCCGTCTACAATTTGCCAGGGTCCATGCTTAAAACTATGAGGACTACCGGGACTCTATACTGTGTATGTGCATCTTATGTGTATGTCCGTATTTTATGTTTGTGTGCACTATGTATATGTGTAGCACCCTGAGGATTCGGCTGCTACAGGGGTATTGCACCTCAACCCAGAGGTGTGATATTCCACTCCCGGGTAAGGATGGAGTGTGGAACTGAGCTCGGTAGGCTGCATGCACTACACACATCCCATTTCCGAGGAGCAGACCGACGGTACTCCCACTTAGAAATGTGCAGGTACGACCGAGTCTGTTCCTGGCTGGAGTGGGAGGGGGGTGGTACATCCCAAGTAGTGTAGGGGCAGATAGGGGGAGCAGCCTGGGTAAAGATAGGAGCTCATTGGGTGCTGGTCACCTGAGCTCACACATAGAGGGTGTATATAAGGTGGGCACCAACTAAGAACAGGGTCAGTTGCAGAGAGAAAGTCAGCGAGCGGAGGAGAAGAGAGACCCAGAGTGAGAGAGGAGAGAGAGAGACCCAGAGGGGGAAACAGAAGAAAGGACTCTAAGACCCCAAATTAAATCCCCGGGTGAAGAGTCGGCATCAGGGTACCGGAACCCAAGCTGGTGGGGGTAAAAACACTCCCCAGCCAGAGACCGGAGACCGTGGGCAGCGTTTGCCACGGTCACCCACCACATCCACCACGAAGGCATACCACGAGGAGGGTCAGGGAACCCAAGGCCAAGGGTCTCCCAACAGAAGGCCCGAGGGAGCTGGACCTGGGTGGATCAATAGTGGGGACGGCCAGAGAAAGGACAGAAGGAGAGCTCAGGGTCACGCTCCGGACTTATTTGGGAGTTGGCTGGATCCAGAACCTGGTGGACGCAGCACGGCTCGGGAGGTCACTCGAAGCTGGAGTGACCAGAACATCAGCAGTGAGTAAACATCCTAAACTGCATAACCCGACTCTGTCTCTGATTGCCGTCTACACTGCATCACCACAACTCCCATCCTCTGCACCTGATCCCCCTGAGGCTATACCCCACCCGTTGGGGGTTATATCACCAAAGCTGCACCTACACCACCAGCCTCAGCGGACCCTGCTGCAGCGGCGGCCACAGTGACCGCAACACAACGGGTGGCGTAGTCGACAATAAAGAACTTAATAACATCTGTAGGACTGCCACACACACTGAGTTTGACACCCTGGGCACGGACCGGGTCACAGCCACTCGGAGACTACAACCCCCATCTGATCCGGCTCCGGGTATTCCCCTAAAGAATATGGCCCAGGGGGTGCGTCAACTTTGGCGTAGTCGGCAGGATTACGTGCCCACAACAACCGGGTACTGCGTGCCTGAAGAAAAGTGCGAGTTTACCTCAAAAAGAAGTCTCCTGCCGGTTCCGGAGGGTCCCCGCCATCGGACCCCATCACCAGTCGATTCCAGCCGGTTGTCCGCCATTAACAGCGTTTTCCCGCCATCTGCAGAGTTTCCCGCCACTGGGAAGCGATTCCCGCCATTTCCAAAGGTTTCCCGCCTTGGAAGAGCGGACGCCATTATGGGCGTGCCAGAGGGTGGCGAGAGGCCACCTCCCATCGTGGGCCAGGACCGAAAATGGCGCCAAAAGTGGAAACCGCCCCCACCAACAGAGACTGTGATGCTAGAGGTGTCTGTCAGCGTGAAAGAACCGCCCCTGGAGCTGACAATCACCAAGTGGCCCCGGGACCGCCCTCGAAGGGGGAGGAGACGAAAGGAGAGAACAAAGATGGGTGCCGCTTGGAGGAGTCTAGAGCGAGCGCACCCGGAGGCAAGAAGCCTGGAGAGGAGTAGCAGAGAAGCTCACCCGGAGATGGCCAGAGAGCAGAGCAGCAC
Source organism: Phyllobates terribilis (assembly GCF_046119375.1). NCBI lineage: Eukaryota > Metazoa > Chordata > Amphibia > Anura > Dendrobatidae > Phyllobates > Phyllobates terribilis. Next base: position 518,872 of record NW_027363463.1, read on the forward strand.
CGGCCCGCTGGCCAGGAGCCTGCTGGAAGAAGAGCAGAGCAGCACCGACCCGTTGGTCAGGAGCCTGCTGGAAACCACGACCCCACTAGGCCTAGTGGAGGTCCTCGCACAGCTCCCCCGAGACCGGGAGTGTGCACAGACTGCCCTGGAGGGCCTCGCACGGAGGATGGCCCGGGTACAGCGAGAGACATTGGCGGAGTGGAGCCGAGAGATGGCCCAGCAAACCAAGACCCGGAGCACGCCACCCAAGACGAGGAGACAGACCGCCTCTGAGGATGGCGCAGGAGGACTGAAGGCCGGAGACGGCGCTGAGAAGGGAGCCGAACGAAAGGAGGCAGGTAAAGGGGACGTCTCTACCCCAAGCCGGGAAACCGCGTGCCTGCCCCAGCTCCCCATCGCAGAGCCCGAAGTACCCCCTGCCGTGCCCGTAACCGCAACGTCACCGCCACAGACTAGGCCTCAACCGGAAGCCGCAGCCGCGACCCCTGTGACGTCACACGCCTCGACCCCGAGCGTGACCAAGCAGGAAGTACCACCAGCCTGGTCGCAAGGCCTAGTACCCCCGGGCGCCGCAATACCAACAGCGCCCCCTACCTCCGCGGAGCCACCGGCCTGGTCGCAGGGCCAAGTAGCCCAGGGCGCCGCCGTCCTTACGGTGCCCTTCACTTTCCAGGTGCCCCAGGCCTGGCCGCAAGGCCTGGGCAACCCGGGCGCCACCACCACCGCGCCCGCACCCGTAAAACCAAGGGTGCCGCGTCTGGGAGAGGACTTGTTTGCCCAGCACACGTGGCCGGACGGGCAGCCTTTCATCTGGCCCCAGAGATATTATGAACTGGAGCACCAGAGGAGAGTTGGGGCCATGTGTGCAACCCTGATTCCGGCTCCGAAGCCCGTGATAAGGATCTCGCCCCCGCTTGAAGAGACCCAATTTGAGTGGGACCCCACCGGAGAAGACCTAATGGGGTTCACTCAAGAAACCAGGGCAGCTGCAGCGGAGCGTGCTGAGTGCTGCCGACAGCAGCTCGAGGAGTTTGCGAGGGAGCGGAGAGAGAGGCGGGTCCGGGAACAACAGGCCCAAATAAGGAGCGCCGAGCAGAAGAGCCGAACCAGGAGGGACCCCCGTGCAGCGCACAGTCCCCGCACCACCGGGACTGTAATTAAGTTCAACATGCAGCATGGGTGGGGCTTCATCAGAGACTACAACACCCCCGGCGACGTCTTTGTCACGCGCAGAGATGTGGAGTCCCATCTGCCGGAGGGGCACAGAGGTCGTGACCTTTATATCGGGGACGAGGTCACCTTTACCCGGCACAAGTGTGCCAAAGGACCTTACGCCCTCCATGTGCATCGCCTGACAGAGGAGGAGCTGCGATGTGAGGAGGAGGAGCAAGAGGATCCGGACGGGTCTGAAGCTGAGATCCCCAAAGAAGGAGCAGGAGGAAGACGTTGTTGAGTACAGCGGAGTAGGTGCTGTAAATAGTTACCCGATCGGGGTATAAAGAAACTGTTACTGCAAATATAGTCCCCGTTGGGACCAGCTGAGTGAACTGTTTACCCGTTTACCCTTAATCCCACAGGCTGAGGACTGTGAGCAGCCATTCCCTTTCCCTCCTTAACTGGCCGAGGACTGAGAGCGGCCATATCCTTGTATATAGTTGCGCGTCCTAAAGCGCCCCCTACCGGTTTTATAGGAAAACCATTTTTCTAGAAAGACTGTCGCACTTTGCCCGGTCAACAGTTGCACAGTGACCGGAGGAGAAACAAGAGACGACGAGAATGTTTTATCTGAAAAGTTTTATATGATGTTTTATTATGTATATGTTTTATATGTTATGCAAAAATTTGTATGTTTTTGGTGTTATGTCTTACAGCCCGAGGACGTGCTGTGATTTACCAGGGGGGAATGTAGCACCCTGAGGATTCGGCTGCTACAGGGGTATTGCACCTCAACCCAGAGGTGTGATATTCCACTCCCGGGTAAGGATGGAGTGTGGAACTGAGCTCGGTAGGCTGCATGCACTACACACATCCCATTTCCGAGGAGCAGACCGACGGTACTCCCACTTAGAAATGTGCAGGTACGACCGAGTCTGTTCCTGGCTGGAGTGGGAGGGGGGTGGTACATCCCAAGTAGTGTAGGGGCAGATAGGGGGAGCAGCCTGGGTAAAGATAGGAGCTCATTGGGTGCTGGTCACCTGAGCTCACACATAGAGGGTGTATATAAGGTGGGCACCAACTAAGAACAGGGTCAGTTGCAGAGAGAAAGTCAGCGAGCGGAGGAGAAGAGAGACCCAGAGTGAGAGAGGAGAGAGAGAGACCCAGAGGGGGAAACAGAAGAAAGGACTCTAAGACCCCAAATTAAATCCCCGGGTGAAGAGTCGGCATCAGGGTACCGGAACCCAAGCTGGTGGGGGTAAAAACACTCCCCAGCCAGAGACCGGAGACCGTGGGCAGCGTTTGCCACGGTCACCCACCACATCCACCACGAAGGCATACCACGAGGAGGGTCAGGGAACCCAAGGCCAAGGGTCTCCCAACAGAAGGCCCGAGGGAGCTGGACCTGGGTGGATCAATAGTGGGGACGGCCAGAGAAAGGACAGAAGGAGAGCTCAGGGTCACGCTCCGGACTTATTTGGGAGTTGGCTGGATCCAGAACCTGGTGGACGCAGCACGGCTCGGGAGGTCACTCGAAGCTGGAGTGACCAGAACATCAGCAGTGAGTAAACATCCTAAACTGCATAACCCGACTCTGTCTCTGATTGCCGTCTACACTGCATCACCACAACTCCCATCCTCTGCACCTGATCCCCCTGAGGCTATACCCCACCCGTTGGGGGTTATATCACCAAAGCTGCACCTACACCACCAGCCTCAGCGGACCTTGCTGCAGCGGCGGCCACAGTGACCGCAACACAACGGGTGGCGTAGTCGACAATAAAGAACTTAATAACATCTGTAGGACTGCCACACACACTGAGTTTGACACCCTGGGCACGGACCGGATCACAGCCACTCGGAGACTACAACCCCCATCTGATCCGGCTCCGGGTATTCCCCTAAAGAATATGGCCCGGGGGTGCGTCATATGCATACGCTAAAATGTGTATAGAGTATTAGCATGTGCAAATTTTATATGTGTGCCTAATATAAATATACATGGAAATGTATATGTAGGTGGTGCCTGATGGAGGGTGGGGGGCCCAGATCAGAAGTCCTGATTAAGGGCCCTTCACTGTCATTGTCTGCCCCTTATATAAACAGTAAAATCTCCTTTAATAACTGGACTTCCATTAGGGTGGACTTCTCATAGATGGCCAGTAGGCATACTATATTGTGAATCTGGGCATCTCTCACAGAAAATCTGATCTGGATATGAGGGTGGTCTTCTATAAGCGGTGATGTTTTGGAGAGATTTAGGGAAAAGTCCCAATGCTTATCCATCGATCTGGTAATTTGAGTAAAATATTTGTGTTGATAACTGATCACAAAGTCACAAAATATGTAAGATTTGGCATAACCTGGCTCATTTTTCAAAAAGTTATGCTCAATTTTTTTAGCACCAAGTTTTGTTGCTTTTTTGTAGACTTACACTAACTTAGTATATTGTGTGAGAATTAAATGAATTATGAATTAGTTGGCACATTTTACCACACTCTGGGGGTCCCTGACAGTCCTTCTTTACCGGCCCTGTAGTGATGCCAATGTAAACTTCCAAGTGACCGCGCAGTCAGTCACTGTCACGAATGCAGGACAACCTATGATTAGCTAATTTTTGGGAAATCCTTATAACAAAAGGGGATTGAAAATATTTACAATTATTTTAAAAGCATTAAAAAAAAAACAGACCCAATACTTATAATTAGTTTGTTGAAAGTAGTCTAATTAAAGGGAGCTGAAAGGATTAGAGATTATGAACCCGATTCACCAGTGTTTTTGCCAGAAAACTGGCATAAAGCTCCTGATAAGCTGCAAAATTTTGTGACTTTTCCCATTTTCACATAATTTTAACTTCTTTAAAGCCCAAGACGTACTGATACGTATCTGCGCCCTGGGACTTAAGAGCCTGATACGTATTAGTACATCTTTGAGATCGCGCCCGCACACAGGCTGTGCGGGCGTGATCGCCGACGGGTGTCAACTGATTGTCACAGCTGACACCCGGTGCTATGTGCTGGGAGAGGTCCCGCACATTAACCCCCGCAATGCTGTGATCCAAGTCGTTCGCAGCATTGCGGGGGCAAGGGGAGGTGATCGGGATAGTCACCTCTCCTGCCGGCGTCCAGCAATGTGTGCCGCGGCTTCCCGGATGTTGCCATGATGACCCGATTCACTGAGGGGTGCAGTTTTAAGAATGGTGTCACTTTTGGGTATTTTCAGTCATAAAGACCCCTCAAAGTGACTTCAAATGTGATGCGGTCCCTAATAAAATGGTTTTGTAAATTTTGTTGGAAAAATGAGAAATCGCTGGTCAATTTTAACCCTTATAGCTCCCTAATAAAAATAAATTTGGGTTCCAAAATTGTGCTGATGTAAAGTAGACATATGGGAAATGTTATTTATTAACTTTTTTTGTGTGACATATCTCTCCGATTTAAGGGCATAAAAATTCAAATTTTGAAAAGTGCAAAATTTTCAAAATTTTCGCCAAATATCTGTTTTTTTCACAAATAAACACAAGTGATATCGAAGAAATTTTACCACAATCATAAAGTACAATATGTCATGAAAAAATATTCTCAGAACCAGGGGGATCCGTTGAAGCGTTCCAGAGTAATTACCTCATAAAGTGACAGTGGTCAGAATTGTAAAAATTGGCCTTCTCATTAACGTGCAAACCACTTTGGGTTGTAAAGGGGTTAAGGACTCTACCTGCATATACAGTCATGGCGGAAAGTGCTGGCACCCTTGAAATTGTTTCAGAAAATTACACATGTTTTATTACACGCATGTTTATTTCCTTTGTGTTTATTGGAACAACACAAAAAAACTGAGAAAAAAAAGGCAAATTGGACATAATTTCACACAAAACTCCAAAAATGGGCCGGAATACATATATATATTTTTGATGGGACAACACTGAAGATGCGACACTTTGATACAATGTACTGTAGTCAGTGTACAGCTTGTTTAACTGTAAATTTGGTGTGCCTGCAAAATAACTCAACACACAGCCATTAATGTCTAAACCGCTGGCAACAAAAGTGAGTACACCCCTAAGTGTGTTCTCAGCTGATGTTATTTGTTGGTTTTTCTTTGCATCCCGAACAATTTTCTTGGCAGTTGTGGCTGAAATTTTTGTTGGTCTACCTGACTGTGGTTTGGTTTTTACAGAGCATCTGATTTTCCATTTGTTAATCACAGTTTGAACACTGCAGACTGGCATTATCAATTCCTGGGATATCTTTTTGTATCCCTTTCCTGTGTTATACTCTTTTTGCCTCCCTTTCCTATGTTATACAGTTCAACTACCTTTTCCCGTAGATCCGTTGATAATTCTTTTGCTTTCCCCATCTCAAAATCCAGAAACGTCAGTGGCTGGATCCCAGAAACTCACTCAGCTTTATGCACACACACTGATTACAAGCAAACAGGTCATAGGTGAGGATGTTACCTTTAGTAGCCATTCAAACCCATTTGTGTCAAATTCTGTGCATGTTATCAGGCCAAAATCACCAGGGTATGTGAACTTTTTGATCAGGATTATTTGGATGTTTTTGGTTGTCATTAGTGATGAGCGAGCACTAAAATGCTCGAGTACTCGTTGCTCGGGTCGAGCAAATTGAAATACTCGGGTGCTCAACCCGAGCAATGAGCCCAATATAAGTCTAGGGGAAACTTGAGCATTTTTCAGGTGGCTCCCCACGGCGGTCTGCAGAGGGCCTAAAAATTGCCCAAATCGATGGGAACTGTGCTCAAATGACATGGGAACAGCATGGGGAAGACCCCTGGAAGCATCTCTGACTCCCAGATCACTGCTGTCAACAACGTCGTCAGAGTATTACGCCACTTTTACGGCGCAAGGAACATCCTTTCCAGGGTGATGACTTGTATATAAGGCAAAATAAATAAACAAAAACAAAAATACTCCTACACACCTTGGGCTATGTTCACACGTAGCATTTTTGACACGTTTTTGCACTTTTGCATTGCTTTCAACCAAGACAAATGCATTCACCAGGAAATGTCATTTTAACATTTTACAACCTTATCTGGCCATGTGGTGTGTGACACATCATCAGACACATGCATACAGTGCTGAAAAGACATGGGAACAGCAAGGGGAAGACCTCTGGAAACATCTCTGACTCCCAGGTCACTGCCTAAATGTGTGCCCATCATAAGTGATCCTTGGCACATGCGAAGATGCCTGCCGCCATGCACCTGTCGTTGCAGACTTGCAACAATCACCGTCCATGTCCTTGTCCCACTGCAGTGTTCAGTTGTCCCTACCCCATTCCTTGGAATGCAAGCACAAGAATGCCGGTAGCCACCCACCCACAGGCTGCAATACTATACTGCCAAATTTTTGACAGCTGCTTGCACTTGAAATGTGGCCTTTTAGGCTCGTGGAGGCGGAAGCTTTTCATAACCTCATGCCGGCGGCGGCCGGGTGTCCATACTCGGTCCCCAGCCGCCACTATATTTCCCGGTATCGCCTCCGCCTTCCACAAGCACGGGTTCCATAACATTACCCGTGCCCTCCCCAGTGCACTTACTGGGAAGGACCGCCTAACCACAAACACGTGGACAGGTGAATGTGGCCAGGGACGGTACGGAGCCAGTCCACAACTTTTTTTGCTAAGAGTTGTATTTAGCTCGGTGAAAGGACTGGCATAGAGGGAAACCGTATCTACCCTGCTTGTCATTTCTCCCAGAAAATCCTGTAATTGAGCTTGTTGCAGAAGCAATGGCAGCCCATCCAACATCAACTCGCACTTGTCAATGGTGCTTTGACACACACACATCTTTCTTTGCGCATTTAATTTCTTGAATACAGAGTTGGAAAATGGCCTGATCCGTAATGCGTTTTGAGAAATAACATGCATAAGCATGGCCGATCCGCATTAAAAAAGCAGCCATAGAGTGTCAAGGAACCTTCCCCCACACTTTTCTTAGCCAGGGCTGCTTTTCGGCAGGGTTGCACGGGCCCACCAGAGAACCGGAGACTCCTCCGGTGGGCCCTGGCTTCTCCTTCAGGAGAGTTCATAGTGCCGAGGTGAGGCCATGATGATGATAGAGGCCATCATCTGCTTAGTTTTCTGTTACTTGGAATGCAATTGCAAGTATGCAGCCAGCCACCCACCCACCCACAGGCCGCAACACTAAACTGACAGATTTCTGGGCAGCTCTTTGCACTTGAAATATGGCCTTTTAAGCTTGTGGAGGTGGAAGCTTTTCACAACCTCATGCAGGCGGCGGCCGGGTGTCCATACTCGGTCCCCAGCCGCCAATATTTTTCCCGGTATCGCCTGCGCCTTCCACAAGCACGGGTCCCACAACATTACCCATGCCCTACCCAGTGCACTTACTAAGAAGGACTGCCTAACCACAAACACGTGGACAGGTGAATGTGGCCAGGGACGGTACGGAGCCAGTCCACAACTTTTTTTGATAAGAGTTGTATTTAGCTCGGTGAAAGGACTGGCATAGAGGGAAACCGTATCTACCCTGCGTGTCATTTTTCCCAGGAAGTCCTCTAAAGCTGCTTGCACTTGAAATGTGGCCTGAACATTACTGCTGGTACTTTTCTGTGGGAATTTTCTTGCCTCCTACCAGCCTGGAATATTTCCAGCAAACTATGGTACAACACCATGGTATTAGCACTGCCCCCAGTACCAGTAGCGAAGCCATCCTCAATTTCCTTCTCTGGAATTTTATTTGGTAGACTGAGTGGCTGCCCAAATACATTTTCTCACAAAGGAGCTGATGATAGAGTGGCAGTAGGTTCAAGTTTCTCCAGCCTGTTAGATATTAGAGGGTGAACGGCAGCACATTGGATCAGTGGTTAGCACTGAAGTCTTGCAGCACTGGGATCCTGGGTTCAAATCCCAGCAAGGACAACATCTGCAAGAAATTTGTATGTTCTCCCCATGTTTGCATGTGTTTCCTCCTCAGTAAAAATAGAGTGTCCTGGAATCTTCCCACACACTTTTCTTAGCCAGGACTGCTTCTCGGCAGGGTTGGACAGTCCCACCAGAGAATTCTCTGGTGTGCCTTGGCTTCTACCTCAGGAGAGTTCATGATAGCGCTAACTTTGCAGCTGCTATGGGGCTCTTGAGCGGGTGAGAAAGGTTAGCCCTCAGAAACAAATCCTCTGGTGGGCACAATGTTTTTCAATCTGAAACAGCTTCTCAGTGGGAGTTGTATTTCACCACAGCCATATTCTTTAGCTCTGTGAAAGGACTGGCATAGAGGGAAACCTTATCTACCCCGGTTGTCATTTCTCCGTCACCAGGTTCCGCCCATTGTAACACACGACCATGCCTGGCTGTATGTTCAGTGGTGAGAGCCACAGATCAAGCTGCTGTGTTACAGCTTTCAACAACTATGCAGAGCTGGGCGGTTTGTCAATTAAGCATTAAGCATGTTATCTTCAGCACAGCCTGTTGCTGTTTGGCCAAGGCAGTGCTGCAGTGCTGTCAGCTTGTGACTGATGTGGTCATTTCGGAGATGGAGGAGGAGGTGCATGAGCTGAACAATGTGATTACATTGAGGTTAAATTGGTGATACTGTTTTTTATACTAAAGAAAGATCCTATTGTTATGTTTTTTTATGTTATTTTTTATGACAAATGCATTCACCGGGAAATGTCATTTTAACATTTTACAACCTCATCTGGCAATGTGGTGTCATCAGACACATCCTGTTTTATTTATGATGGAGGGACTCTGAAAGTCATAAAGCCTATTTTTATAGGAACATCAGACGGCCCTTACTATTCTTAAAAGGCCAGCAGTCGGCCCTAACTATTGTTAGAGAGCCATCAGAGGGCTAAGCTTTGTTGTTCCCATTATTAACAAGTGGGTCTCCTATACTGTTATTGCGCATCCAGTGACTGCAAGGGTTGTCAAAAATTTGGACGCAACCTAATACCCCTTTGAAGAGACATAGAGGAGGGTCTCAGTAAAAAAAATGTTCCCATTATAAAGGAGCGGGTCTTCTATAGTGGTAATGCCCATGCTGTGACTGCAAGGGTGGCCAAAATTTTTGAAAAAAAACACTAACAATTTAAAGACACAAAGAGCAATGCCACAGTAACAAGGTACGACATGTTCCCGTTAGAAAGGAGAGGGTCTGCTATACAGTTATAGGGTATGCAGTGAATCCAACGGCTGACAAATTTTAGGAAAAACCCCACTAAGAATTTAAGGACACACAGAGCAGGGCCACAGTAACAAGGTACGACATGTTCCCATTAGAAAGTAGAGGGTCTGCTATACAGTTATAGGGTATGCAGTGAATCCAACGGCTGACAAATTTTAATGAAAAACCCCAATAAGAATTTAAAGACACACAGAGCAGGGCCACAGTAACAAGGTACGACATGCTCCCATTAGAAAGGACAGGGTCTGCTATACAGTTATAGGGTATGCAGTGAGTCCAACGGCTGACCAATTTTAGGAAAAACCCCGCTAAGAATTTAAGGACACACAGAGCAGGGCCACAGTAACAAGGTACGACATGTTCCCATTAGAAAGTAGAGGGTCGGCTATACTGTTATAGGGTATGCAGTGAGTCCAACGGCTGACAGATTTTAGGAAAATCCCCACTAAGAATTTAAAGACACACAGAGCAGGGCCACAGTAACAAGATATGACATGTTCCCATTAGAAAGGAGAGGGTCTGCTATACAGTTATAGGGTATGCAGTGAGTCCAACGGCTGACCAAGTTTAGGAAAAAACCCACTAAGAATTTAAAGACACATAGACCAGGCCACAGTAATGACAAATTCCCATTAGAAAGGAGAGAGTCTCCCAGAGTGTTTGACTATGCAGTGACTGCAAGGGCTGCCAAAAATTTGGAGGCACTTCAATGGCCCTTGGAAGAGACGTGGAGGAGCGCATCATAAAAAATTTTTTACCATTAGAAAGGAGCGGGCCTCCTATACTTGTAATGCCATGCACTAAGTGTATGGGCTGACAAACATTTACTCCTGGGGGGTATACATGAACATACTGTATAAAAAATTTTTTTTACGGGCATCATAAAAATGTAGCGCCCCGAGGGCTCGGCCGCTACAGGGGTATTGCACCTCTGCCAGAGGTGTGATATTCCACTCCCGGGTAAGGATGGAGTATGGACCAGGGTTCAGTTAGCTGCATACAGCACACTCACCCCATTTCCGAGGGACAGCTCAACGGTGCTCCCATTAGACAGAAATGCAGGCACGACAGACCATGTCCCTGGCTGGAGTGGGGAGGGGGTAGGAATACCCAGTGATGTAGGAGCAGATAGGGGTTGGTTCCTGAGCGTAGATAGGAGCCCATTGTTTGCTGGTCACCTGGGCTCATGTTCTAGAGGGAGGTATAAAAGGTGGGCACCATCTTAGAACAGTGTTCAGTCAGAGAGAAGAAGTGACAGAGTGGGGGCCTCTGCAAGGGGCTCTGCTCCGTAGGCGGGCCTAGCCTCTGAGGCCCAGCCAGCACAGAGAGAAGAGAAGAAGAGAAGTTCAGTGAGTGGAGTAAGAGAAGGAGTTCAGCCAGAGAGGGCTGACAGGGAGCTGTGGCTCAGTCTTGGCCCAGCTCCACGAGGCAGGCCTAGAGTGAAGGCCAGGAACAGAAAGGAACAAGAACAGAAAGGAACAAGAACAGAAAGGAACAGAAGAGAAAGAGAAAGAGAGAAACAGAAGGGCTCAGGAACAAGACGGCAGAAGGGACCCTAAGAACCAACGAGAATACAGGGTGAAGGGTCAGGCAGATTAAGGGTACCGGATCCCAAGTTGGTGGAGGAGAAACAGCCCTCAGCCAAAGACCGGAGGTCGTGATCATTTATTGGTGCGACACCTCATCAAACCTGCTAGGAAGGCACCATATAGGACAGCGGGGAACGGGAACCACGTTTACCCGCACAAGTCCGCGGCAGCTGGACAAAAGAGGGTCACTGGTGAGGCAGGCCAGAGAAAGGATTGAAGGGGGTCCTGTGCCATGCTCCTGAACTGCCTGGGGTTGACCGAGCCCCTCACCTTGTGGACGCAGCACGGCTCGGGCGGTCATTGCTGACAGAAGTGACCCGGAGTACATGAACTGTGAGTAAAAGAGATTGGACTGTAGTACGTTGTCTGCGTACGCTTTTGCTCCTCCAGCACTAACGGCACTGGGACTCTCTGCACCATCACCCCCACCATCCACTACACTGCCCTGGGGCTGCACTCTTCTCGTGGGGAGTCACACTACCTCAGCTGCATACATCATCAGCCCCAGCGGTCTGCCTTGCAGCGGCGGTTCATAATAACCACCATCCACGGGTGGCGTAGTCAAACATCACTTAGGACTGCTAAAGGACTACTACTGGTCTGACCACCCTGAGCCACGGAACCGGGCCACCACTACTACCCCCACCGTCTCCCTATTGCCCGGCTCCGAGTGCCCCACGGCCCAGGTGCGAGTCAAACACCCTTTAAAAAAATTATGTGGGTGTTGCATCATGGACCACGGTCACCCTGGTGATATGGTGGTGGAGGATGAGGAGAAGGAGGAGGACAAGAGCAAATAGACAAAATCAGGAAGCATATACCCATGTGTGGGTGTGAAAAGGTGCATGGGAATACACCTCCCAAGAAAAGACACTGGATTTGAGTTTATGTTACGCTGCTATCATTCGGTGGTGTTGAGAAGTCTGGCCCAATCCAGCCCTTGTTCATTTTTATAAGAGTCAGCCTGTCAGCATTTTCAGTTGACAGGAGGATGCGCTTATCAGTTATAATTCCACCAGCGGCACTAAAAACCCGATCTGATAAAACGCTGGCGGCAGGGCAGGCCAGGACCTCCAAGGCATAGAGAGCCAGTTCATTCCACATATCTAGCTTGGATACCCAATATTTATAAGGCACAGAGGAATCACAGAGGACATTGGTACGGTACGGCAAGGTACTCCCTCAGCATCTTCCCAAACTTTGCACTCCTTGTGAGAGTACCCTGCGCCTCAGGGCCTGTGCGATGGGAGGGTCTGAGAAAACTCTCCCAGAACTTTGACAGTGTTCCCCTGCCTCTGCTGGATTGAAGTTGTGTCTCTCTCGCCTGTACTCCTTGGTTGTCGAACGAAGTGTGCCCTCTGCCTCCAGCGTTTTCAGATGGGAATTTTTTTAATAGTTCCGCAACAAGGGCCTTCTGGTACTGTATCATTTTTGTACACCTGTCCGCCTCAGGAATAAGAGATATAAAGTTCTCCTTGTAGAGTGGGTCTAAAAGTGTCACCAACCAGTAATGACCTAAAATTTTGAGAATGCGAGGGTCATGGGAAAGGCAGCATAACATAAACTCAGCCATGCGTGCCAGACTACTAACAGGCAAGACTTCCGTGTCCTCACCAAGAGGATGACTGACCATGCTCTCCTCCTCCTCCTCTCTGTCCTCTGGCCATCCACGCTGAACAGACGGTATGACAGCTGTGCAGATAGCACCGTCTATAGTGCATGAAACTAGTTCCTGTCCTTCCTCCTCCTCCTCTTTCTCATTGTCACCCAATCCACGTTGGGATGAGATGAGGCTTGGCTGTGTGTAATCACCCTGTATGGTTAATTGCTCCATCTTATCGTGCTCCGCCTGCAATGCATCATCTTTGATTGTGAGCAGAGAGCGTTTCAGAAGACAGAGAAGCGGGATGGTGAGGCTAATTATGGCGTCATCGCCGCTCACCATCTTGGTGGAGTCCTCAAAGTTTTGGAGGATGGTACATATGTCTGACATCCACGTCCACTACTGAGGTCTTATGTGTGGAGTCTGAACTGAATACCGATAGCCTTCTTGATGCTGGTACTCAACAACTGCCCTCTTCTGCTCACAAATCCTTCCCAACATCTGCAATGTAGAGTTCCAACGTGTGGGGACATCACCAGTCTGTGAGCCAGAAGCTGCAAACGCTGCTGAAACACTGCAAGGGCGGCGGAAGCTGTAGCTGACTTTCTAAAATGGGCACACAGGCGGCATACTTTAACAAGCAGATCCGGCAGCTCCGGGTAGGATTTGAGTAACCGCTGAACCACGAGGTTAAGCACATGGGCCAGGCATGGTACGTGTGTGAGCTCGCCTCGCCTCAGAGCCGCCACCAGGTTCCGGCCATTGTCACACACGAACATGCCTGGCTGTAGGTTCAGCGGTTTGAGCCACAGATCTGCCTGCTCTTTCAGAGCTGTCCATAACTCTTCAGCATTGTGTGTTTTTTCACCTAAGCATATTAGCTTCAGCACAGCCTGTTGCTTCTTGGCCGAGGCAGTGCTGCAGTGCTTCCAGCTTGTGACTGATGCGGAGATGGAGGCTGAGGAGGAGGAGGAGGCTGAGGAGCATGAGGTGCAGGAGCTGTAGACCGTGGGGGCAACCCTGATTGACCTAGGGCCTGCAATCCTTGGCGTCGGGAGGACGTGTTCCGTCCCAAGGTCCGACTGGGTCCCGGCTTCCACTATGTTAACCCAGTGTGCTATCAGCGAGATGTACCGTCCCTGCCCACAAGCACTTGTCCACGTGTCCGTGGTTAGGTGGACTTTACCGGTAACTGCGTTGTTGAGGTCACGGCTAATGTTTTGGGACACGTGCATGTGTAATGTGGGGACGGCACACTGGGAGAAATAGTGGCGGCTGGGGACAGAGTACCGAGGGACGGCTGCCACCATCAGGTTGCGGAATGCTTCTGTCTCCACAAGCCTAAAAGGCAACATTTCGAGCCAAGCAGTCGTGAATTGTGAGAATTTAGTAGTGTGGCCTGTGTGACGTTGGCTGCATATTTGCGCTTGCATTCCAAGGACTGGAGTATGAACAACTGAACGCTGCGATGGGACAAGGACATGGACGTGCTTTCTGATGTTGCTACTTGAAAGTGTGCAATGACAGGTGCAGGGCAGGAGGCATCTTTGCATGCAATATGGACAGGGGATTGGCTTGCATGCACAACAGCAGAAGAAGCAATGGTGCCACCTGTAGACACTGTTCCTGGACCCTGGTGTTCGGCCCTCAAAGTCGAGTGCTTTGCTGCCATGTGCCTGATCATACTGGTGGTGGTCAGGCTGGTCGTTTTGACACCCCTGCTGATGCTGGTCTGGCTCGTGATGCAAATGGCCTTTTTGTAGCTATCGGCAGAGTCTTTAAAAAACAACCAGACTCGGGAAGACCTAACAGTTGTAGTGGCAACTTCCTTCGTGTTGGTGTTACGGGAAACGGTAGCCTGCCTTCTGTCTGCGGCCACCACACTGCTTCTTCCTGCCTGTTGGGGTGCTCTGCCTCCCTCCCCCTGTGTGCTGCTGTCCTTGCTCTGCATGTCCTCCTGCCAGGTTGGGTCAGTTACTATATCATCCACCACCTCGTCTCCCACTTCTGCACCCTGGTACTATTCCTGACTTTCTGCCAATTGTGTCTCATCATCGTCCACCTCTTGTGACAGTTTCCCACTGGCGCCTTCGTGTGACCGTGGCTGCTCAAATATTTGGGCATCGCTACACGTGATCTCCTCTTGCCCCGCTTCAAGTGGACCGGGCGAGAGGCCCGAATCTATAAATGGAAAAGTGAACAGCTCTTCAGATTGTCCAAGTGTGGGATCAGTTGTCTCTGGGTACTCGGCATGGTGGGAGGAAGGAGGATCAGGGTGAGGAATATGCGGTCCAGACTCACGGCTACTGAGACTTGACCGTGTGGAAGACAGGGTGGTGGTGGTGGTGGCTAAGTGACTGGAAGCATTATCCGCTATCCAACCAACAACCTTTTGACACTGATCTGGGTTCAATAGTGGTGTGCTGCGGTCCCCTAGAAATTGGGACAGGAAGGTCAGGTTAGAAGATGTGGGTGTTTGTTGTGGCACAATTTCGGCTTGCCCACGGCCTTGTCCTCGGCCTCTGCATGTACCATTACCATCACGTCCAGTTCCCCGTCCCTTGCCAAGTGCATTGCCCATTTTAAATGGAGGATAGTGTCTTCCACGCTCACTACAAATGACTGAGTTTGAAGCGAAGTTATATGTGATCGGTGTGATGGAGAAAACAGAGTTTTAAATACCTGGCCTGTAGGTAAGTAGTGTGAACAGCAAACTGCTGTGAATTGCTTCACTGACACACTGAAAAAATGGAGGCCAGAAATGGCAGTATTTTCTGACAACGTATATGTGATCCGTGTGACGGAGAAAACACAGTTTTAAATAGCTGGATTTCTAGCGCTCTAATATGGAAAGGACCTGGCTGTATTCTGCAGTGCCAACAAGCAAATGGCGCAGAAAAACGGTGTTCTCTGGATTGCTTTATAAGCAAATAATGAGGATTAAGATCCAAAGAAAAGTATTCCTGGCCCCTGAGACCTGGGCCTTTGTATAGAAATATCTAACAGCAGCAGAAGGCAGAATTGGAATGGAGCCTCTTGTGCTATATGCACTGCAGTCTGCTATATACACTGCCTGCCTGCCTATATACACTGCCTGCCTGATATCTCTGCAGATGGATTAGTCCTCAAAAGGACTGTTTGTTGAGATGGATATGTGTAATATGCGGTTTTTCTCCCTACACTACCTAATACACAATCAAATCTCTCCCTAACGCAGCAGCAGCTCTCCCTACACTGTCTGATCCAGAGTGACTGTGATGAGCATGGCGGCGCCAGGTCAGATATAGACCTGATGACGCTGTGCGGCCAGCCAATCACTGTAATGCCCACAACCAACATGGCTATGGCATTACAGTGCATGGCAGGCAATCCCTGCATGTTCATTGGCTCTGTAAAGAGCGCCAAACATGCAGGGAGGGGACCCGACTTCCCGCCCGACCAACCCGGAAATACTCGGTGAGCGCAGAGCATCTCGAGCAGTGAGATACTCGGGCAAGCACCGAGCAGTAGCGAGCATGCTCGCTCATCACTAGTTGTCATTAAGATTTAAAAAGAGAAAACACAGAAATGTGACAGTAAATGGCTTCACCCAACCAATAACCATGAGTGGAGAAAAAGTGTTTTTGTTATCATTCATTTTCTCTGAAACAAGGCCAAGAAAGGAAAAATTCTGCCGGGGTATGTAAACTTTTGAGCAGAACTGTATATGCACCAGCCCCAGTGTCTCCTATTCTATATACTCCAGCCCCAGTGTCTCCTATTCTATATACTCCAGCTTCTTCTGTGATGTATATGCTCTAGCCCCAATGTATCCTGTGATGAATATACGCCAGCCCCAGTGTCTCCTATTCTATATACTCCAGCCCCAGTGTCTCCTATTCTATATACGCCAGCCCCAGTGTCTCCTATTCTATATACTCCAGCCCCAGTGTCTCCTATTCTATATACTCCAGCTTCTTCTGTGATGTATATGCTCTAGCCCCAATGTATCCTGTGATGAATATACGCCAGCCCCAGTGTCTCCTATTCTATATACTCCAGCTCCAGTGTCTTCTGTGACGTAGCTAATGTAGCCCTAATGTCTCTTATGCAGAGGCGTCGCATCATAAAGCAGTGAGACACAAGCTCTCTGCCCTATCACTGTCTCTTTCATATGCCACAGATCGCCATAGGCCTGCGGTTAACGAGATGTCAGCATACTCACGCAGGTAGCTCGATGACATCATTGCATCGCTCTGCTCTGCAGTCCCGCCATGGAAGAGGAGACAGAGGCCGTGATGTAGGGAATCAGGATTAAGTGAGAATAAACTTTATTTTTTTAAATGATCGGGCAGTGGAGCCATCCTACTATATATCTGGAGTAGTGGGTCCATCATACTACATATGGAGTAGTGGGGCCATTATACTATATGTATGTGGGGCAGTGGGACCATCATAGTATATACAGGTGCATCTCACTAAATTAGAATATCTTCAAAAAGTTAATTTATTCCAGTTCTTCAATACTGTTTCAGTATGCTCCACAATCATGAGGAAGACTGCTGACTTGACAGATGTCCAGAAGGCAGTCATTGACACACTCCACAAGGTCCTAGAGTTCCAATTTTCATTTGGAAATCAAGGTCCCAGAGTCTGGAGGAAGAGTGGAGAGTCCACAATCCAAGCTGCTTGAGGTCTAGTGTGAAGGCTCCACAATCAGTGATGGTTTGGGGGGCCATGTCATCTGTTGGTGTAGGTCCATTGTGTTTTATCAAGACCAAAGTCAGCACAGCCGGCTACCAGGACATTTTACAGCACTTCATGCTTCCCTCTGCCGACAAGCTTTTTGTAGATGGAAATGTCATTCTCCAGCAGGACTTGGCCCCTGTCCACACGGCCAAAAGTACCAATACCTGGTTTACACACAACAGTATCACTGTGCTTGATTGGCAGCAAACTCGCCTGACCTTAACCCCATAGAGAATCTATTATAGAAAATCTATGGGGTATTGTCAAGAGGAAGATGAGAGACACCAGACCCAACAATGCAGATGAGCTGAAAGACAGCTTTTTGTATTGAAGAACTGAAATAAATTAACTTTTTGATGATATTCTAATTTAGTGAGATGCACCTGTATATGGAGCAGTGGGACCATCATGCTATATATATGGAGGAGTGGGGGCATCATACTAAATATAGAGCAGTGTGTGTGTGTCACCCCAGGCCTGGATGCCACAAACAATAATCTGTTTCTGAAAGCAGGAGGGAGGTCCCCTGGTTAGGGACAATTAGCATACAGCACCTCCTGTCCCAGGCCAGCAGGGGGAGCTGGCTGCCCCTATAAAAGCTGGAACTGGGGGCAGGGTTAGAGAAAACTGGACGACCTAGCTCAGGAGTGAGACTAGTCCCAGAGAAGGAGGGACAGTCCCGCTGTAGCTGAGGAGTCCGTGAGGCAGAGGAGAAACTGCAAGCCAGGGACAGAGGCGACGAGAGCCGGTCCTGACAGAGAACCAATCTACCGGACATTGGGGTCCGAGGCTGCCAGGGTTACAAGCCCAGCAGCAGAGAACCAACCTGCGAGGGATTTCAGGTCCCTTGGCCTAAGAAGCCTGGAGGCTCCGCCACACAGAGGGACCAGTACATCGAG
The DNA here is from genome assembly GCF_046119375.1 of Phyllobates terribilis. NCBI lineage: Eukaryota > Metazoa > Chordata > Amphibia > Anura > Dendrobatidae > Phyllobates > Phyllobates terribilis. The sequence continues at coordinate 537,015 of NW_027363463.1, forward strand.
GAGCAAGCAACAGGTACCCAAAGCCTGAGTCGCATGCCATACAGGCCAGCTCAGGGACGTGGGCTATTACACCACGAAAAGGGGGATAGTCAGAAAGAGCATAGAGAGAACGGTAGGCCTACACACTCACCCTGACCAGTGGGGCTCGCCCGAATGCTCTCAGACACCCAGGCCCATTCCTAACCGGTACTGTTGGGTCATTAATAATATCTACAATAAAGACCCTGAACTGTTTGAAGCGGACTCTGAACTTTTACTATTGCGGCCTGCACTATCACCCCCAACATCCACCTACACTGCCCTGAGGCTACACTCTTCCTGTGGGGAGTTATCCTACCCCTGTGCTGCACACCAACACCAGCCTCAGTGGTCTGCCTTGCAGCGGCGGTTATCTCCAACCGCAATCCACGGGTGGCGTAGTCGGACATTCAAAACACTGATAAATAGACTGCCACCATTTGGTCTGACCACCCTGAGCCACGGGATCGGGTTGCCACTACTACCCCCATCAGCACCGTACACTAGAAGGCCCGGTTCCGGGTACCCCATGGCCCAGGGGGGCGAGTCAGCTTTGGCGTAGTTGGCAGAATTGTGACCAACCCGCCACAAACGGGTATTGCGTGCCTGGAAAAGACTCTATACATATCTGAGTGAAGTTTCCCGCCATTCGGGGCCATTTCCCACCAATCGGAGCCGTTTCCCGCCATCGGGCGCCATCTTCGGGACGCCGCACGGGAAGAAGAGGGGCGTGGACGTCCAAAAACACGCGAGACCTGAAGCCCCGCCCTACGCTGAGACGCTGCTCAAGGTCCTGGAAGGAGATCCAGCGGATGCCGATGTCATCACCGAGCAACGCAAGGTCCTCGCCCAGAGCATCGCGAGCGGAGCCGTGGCCTACAGAAGAGGATCGCCAGAAGGTAGGCCACGGTTAACTAGGGGGGAGGAAGATGTCGGACGCGGAGGGACCCTCTACCACCAGTGTAGCCGCTGCAGCTGTGATGCCGTTTTCCATGCCCTATATCCATAGGCGGATTATAATGAGGGCAATCCGGCCGACCGCCCAGGGCCCCGAGCCTGCAGGGGGCCCGTGGCTCCAGGCGGGGTGTCTAATGCCGGATTGCCCTCATTATATGTGCGGGCCGCCGCGGCACATAGCGGTAGCAGTGGCGGGAGGGGGGGGCCCGGACCGCTCCACCAGCAGCGGCCGCTGCTACTTCTTCATCGGCCGGGCCAGCACTGCAGCAGTTAACTTCCCTGTGCTGGCCCGGCCTCGTCACTGCTAGGAGACAAGGCCCTGTGCGCGGCTGTGTCTCCTAGCTGTGACGTCACGCAGTGCGCCCCGGCCTGCAGTGCTGCACCGGAAAAGAGAGAGAGCAGGCAGGAGGAATTGAGCCGGGGGATGGTGAGTGTGTGTGTGTGTGTGGGCAGGTATGTGTGTGTCTGTGGGCAGGTGTCTGTGGGGGCAGGTGTCTGTGTGGGCAGGTGTGTGTGTTTATATGTGTGTGTGTGTGTGTGTGGGCAGGTGTCTGTGTGGACAGGTGTCTGTGTGGGCAGGTGTGGGTGTGTGTGTGGGCAGGTGTGTGTGTGTGTATTTGGGCAGGTGTGTGTGTGGGCAGGTGTTTGTATATGTGTGTGTGTGTGTGTTTGTGGGCAGGTGTCTGTGTGGGCAGATGTGTGTGTGGGCAGGTGTGTGTGTGTGGGCAGGTGTGTGTGTGTGTGGGGGCAGGTGTGTGTGTGTGTGGGCATGTGTGTGTGTGTGTGGGCAGGTGTTTGTGTGTGTGTGTGGGCAGGTGTGTATGTGTGTGGGCAGGTGTGTGTGTGTGTGTGGGGGCAGGTGTGTTTGTGTGTGGGCAGGTGTGCGTGTGTGTGGGGAGGTGTGTGTGTGTGTGTGTGGGTAGGTGTGTATGTGTGTGGGCAGGTGTGTGTGTGTGTGTGTGGGCACGTGTGTGTGTGTCTGTGTGGGCAGGTGCGTGTGTGTGTCTGTGTGGGCAGTTGTGTGTGTGTGTATATGTGTGTGTGTGTGTGTGTGTGTGTGTGGGCAGGTTAGAAAGTCTTGCCCTGTTGAACACTACACCTGACTTGAGGCCACCACCTCTTGGTTGTCCAATGTTCTTGCTTCTCTAGGGCTCTTCTCAGATATTCATTATACCAGCTCCCCAGAATACCAAAGTTAGGGTGGGTGACCGCGAGCCCTGGTGGTGGTCATAACTGCGGCCACCCAAGATTCAGACTTTAGCCTCGGTTTGCCTTTGTTCAAATCAATGGCTATGTCAAGGCACATCTGAATGCCATTTTTCAGGGATTTAGATAGAAGCCTGGAAAGAGGAGATGAATGCATTGCAAAATTCGGTGTGAATAGGCCCTTATAACTGGAGTCTTGATATTGATGCCACAAGCATTTTACTTGTTTTTAACTTAAAAAAAAAATACACACACACAAATTATACACACACACACACACACACACACACTATACATACACACACTATACATACACACACATTATACACACACACTATACATACACACACACAGATGTGTATGTGGGCAGGTGTGTGTGTGTGGGCAGGTGTGTGTGTGTGTGGGCAGGTGTGTGTGTGTGTGATGTCTGTCTGTTTGTGTGTGTGTGTGGGCAGATGTCATTGTGTGATGTCTGTTTGTATGTATTTTTGTGTTTCAAATGTATTTATGCGTGTCTGTATATGTTTGTGTGTGTGTATGACTGCATGTGGCCTCCTACTGAGTATAGTTGGTGCCGTGCGGCCTCCTGATGTCTCTGGGGGGGCTCCGTGCAGCCTCCCGCTGTGTATAGATGGCTACGTGCGGCCCCCCGCTGTTTATAGACGGCACCGTGCGGCCCCCCGCTGTGTATAGATGGTTACGTGCGCCCCCCGCTGTGTATAGATGGCTACGTGCGGCCCCCCGCTGAGTATAGATGTCGCCGTGCGGCCTCCTGCTGTGTATAGATGGCGCTGTGCGGTCTCCCGCTGAGTATAGATGGCGCTGTGCGGCCTCCTGCTGTCTCTGGGGGGAGCGCCGTGCAGCATCTATACTCAGCAGGAGGCCGCACGTAGCCATCTATACACGTATACTCAGCAGGAGGCCGCACGTAGCCATCCATACTTTGCCATCTATACACAGCGGGAGGCCGCACGGCGCCATCTATACACAGCGGGAGGCCGCACGGCGCCATCTATACACAGTGGGAGGCCGCACCGTGCCATCTATACACAGCGGGAGTCTCAGTGCTTTGCAAGAGCAGTCAATAAATTCTGCTTGACTAATTCTGAGCACCATAAAGTCTGGTTCGCTTCTAACCTGCTGTCTTCATTTTCAGCTTGCTGAATTCTAACTCATTTACTGTCATTCGAGACGATGCCTTTGCTGGTCTCTTTCACCTTGAATACCTGTAAGTGTTCCACTTAATGTCATATTTTTGATTCTGTTCTTCTTCATCTTTTGGCATGTGCAATTGTATGAGCAAGTATTCATATGAATTTATGACCTACTTAAACCTTTGAGGACCTTAAATTTTATTCAATCAAATTTTTTTCCAGTTTAAAACTATGGGACATATATGTGCCTTGGTCCTCAAAGGGTTTTTAAAGGGGCTGCAAACATAAATATGAAAAAAATAATTCAATTAGTGCTTTTTGTGTTCATTTAATTTTTATTTGAAGTCCATTTTTTTTATATACCTTGAAATTAAGCCCTACCCCATGGAATGAAGCCCTACCTACATGACATCTGAGAGCTACATGGATCCCGCTTGTGAGGTGCCTGTCCGTCACTACTATTCAGTTTTAGGGTCCACTCACTAAGCCATATATTCTCTCATGCAAGAGAATAGGGCCAATTATGCTAATGACACTGGGCTCAAACTCTGTCAGAGCTTCAACTGAGTGTGATCCGATTCTCTCGCAGCACAGATATGGAGAAGATGGAGAACTTAATTTCTCCATCTTCTCCATAGTCTCTGTGAGTGTTCATCGGACTGCAGTTGGATGACATCCGAGTGCAGTCCAATGTTTTACGTGCACCCATAGACTTGTATGGGTGCACATGGTCCGAATATCGAATGAGATTATTTTCTCATGCCAATAATCGCACTGTCCCATAGTATAACATAGGGCCGAGTCCTATCCGATAAAACATCACATAGCATTCGGCCGTGTTATACGACAGTGTGAGCGAGCCCTTAGAGTCAAGGAATATTTACATGCAGATGATGATATTACTCTCCAAGTGTATATTTTTTTAGGCGAGTTCATAGTAAATGCTTTGCATTTTTGACATGTGATCAACTAAAGAACAAGAAAGATTTAGGACCTCCCCTATAGAGAAACGGAAAATAGTTTGGAGGACTTGCATGTCCTTTTTTATTTATTATGAGAAAATCATAAAAGATCCCGTTTTTTAACCATGCTGTGACTTTCTGCTGAGGGAGAGGGAGAGAGCTGCCCTATTCAGAGTCTGTAATAAGACCTGCTGACAAAAGTGTTGAAGATACAGTCTAATGTGAATTAACAATGAAAAAAAGTTAATTTAACAAATGCCTTGTATTTTTTTTAATACAAACTTTTTTGTCTTTACAGCTCCTTTAAAGGGAATCTGTCATCAGGTTTTTGCCACCTAATCTGAGAGGAGCATAATGTAGGGTTACAGGCACTGATTCCAGTAATGTGTCACTTACTGGGCTGCTTAGTGTTGTTTTGATAAAATCATTGATTTGTCAGAAGGTAATTATCACTAGATGACTAGTAAGTTCTGTAGGACCCCACCCCCATCACTGATCAGTAGATTTCTGTGTACACTGAGCATTGGCAGAAAGCTGCCAATCAGTGGTGTGGGCGGGGCTATACAGAGCGCAGCATTCAGAGAGCTGCTAGATCTGCAGCAGATAAAACGGTGATTTTCTCAAAATGACAACAAGCAGCTGAAAAAGTGACACATCGCTGGAATCAGGGTATCTGCCCCAATATTGTGCTGCTCTCAGATGAGGCAGCACAATTAATATTATGCCAAATTAATTTCCCATGAACTATCACATGATCTATCACAGGGGATCATGTGACATGTCACGTGATAAATCAGGTGTGTGGAGGGGGCCCGCGCCTTCTAAACTGCCCGGGGCCCTTGCTACTCTTAATCCACCCCTGCCTATATCCCCGGAGCGGCCTGGATGCCCAGTATGCCGGCGAGTCGCATACCTTGGGCGACTTTAAAGAAAGGCTGTATAGACTGTTCAAAGTTTATCCCCTGACAGAAGAACAGAAAGTAAGCATACTGATAGGGCAGTTAACTGGTGCGGCCCAGCGGGAGGTAAAGTCTTGGACAGCTGAGGAGAAAAGGACTGTAAGGGGGGTTCTGACCCGTCTACGGGACACCTTTGATACCCGTACCTCAGCAGAAATCAAAATGCGGTTCTATGGATGTAAGCAGCGAGCTCAAGATAGCATCCGAGATAATGCCCTAAATTTACAGGAAGCCTTGGGGGCAATTAAGCAAGCTGACCCTGGCAGCGTGCAGGATACAGATAAACTATTGACTGACCAGTTCATAGAAGGTCTGCTGTCCAGCGCCCACAGAACCCAGCTGCGCCTCATGGCCCTACAGAACCCCGATTTGACTTTTGCACAGTTCAACGATAGGGCCATCCGGGTGCTCCGAGAACCTGCACCGGGTGGCGCTGTAGCTTCCCGGCGCCCTGCCATCCCTTACCACCAGGGGGTGGCGCCCTATCCCGCAGACCTTGTGGGGGCTGATGCGCAGGCCCTAAATCCATCCCCGCCTGCAAACCTGCACCATCAGGTCCAAGAACTAACAAAGAGTGTTGCTGCATTGACCAGGACCGTACAGTCGTTACAGATGGACCCGTCAGGACCAATCGAGCTGGCTTCCTGTCCGGAGGATGTCCCGTGGCGTCGACGGAGGAGGATCCCGTCGTTCAGAGGGAGGCCCGCCGATCATTACACTGAGGATGGACAGCCAATTTGCCGCCGTTGCAGCCAGCCAGGACACGTAGCCAGGTACTGTACTTTAAATGGGTCCGACCTGGGGCAAAGGGCCAACCCCCAGGCATAAGGTCATCAGGCCCATCTAATTGGCGTGATAAGTACGTAGGGGGACGCCCGGTTTTACCCGTAGTGCTGGACGGTATCCCCATGAGTGCACTGCTGGACACCGGGTCCCAAGTGACTACCATCCCCTATGTACTTTTCAAGCAGTCCTGGAGTGACACTGATATAACTCGTTATCCAGACGATGACTTGAGCATCATCGCCAGCAATGGTCAACCCGTGCCGCAGGTGGGGTTCAGAGAGATGACCATTAAGATTGCTAAAGTTGAACTGCCGGCACAGGGAGTGATCATTGTGGACATTGACCGTCGAGAAAGTCACCCTAAAATAACCTTGGGTACTAATGTGATTGAAAATTGTCTTTCAGAAGTAATTGTAATTTTGCAGCAGGTGGCGATGAATGCGAGCTCCAGCCAACAGAGGGTCCTCCAGAAGGAGATAAGAGCCCTGATGAGATGGCAACAGGTAGAACTGTCTGGTGGTGAGATCGGTAGCGTGAGGATGAGCGACCCGTACCCCATTGCCATGCCCCCCAAAAGTGAAATGATCTGGTGTCGGACTGCAATCGGGTTAAGAGGGAGAGACTACCAAGCCATGGTAGAACCCGTGTACTCAGACAGCAGGCCCACCATTTTGACAGCCCGGGGGGTGGTCGATGTCCGCCATGGAAGGGTGCCCGTCCGGATCTTAAACATTGGGGAAAGGGAAGTACACTTGCCCCGGTACGCTACACTAGCCAAATTGTATACTGTTGAACACAATGCTGTCAGGGCCATGGAACCCTTGCCTCCATCTCCCCAGGCGGAGGGTAATGGTTCCCAGAAACCCAAGGAGGACTGGTGCCAGAAACTCCACGTGGGTGCTGACTCCACTCCCTTGCACCAAAAACAAGGAGTCTACCGGGTGGTTCAAGAGTACGAGAGAATCTTTAGTAAGCACCCGCTAGACTTCGGCAGAGTGAAAGGGGTAGAACACCACATCCCCACGGGGAGCCACCCACCAATAAAAGAAAGATACAGACCTGTACCACCCCGCACACTATCAGAACGCAAAGGGCATGCTGAGAGAAATGAAGGAAGCCGGGGTCATTAGAGACAGTTGTAGCCCCTGGGCAGCCCCCTTGGTTCTGGTAAAAAAGAAAGACTGTACTATGAGAATGTGCGTGGACTATAGAGAAGTCAATCGTATCACCCATAAAGACGCATACCCGTTGCCTAGAATAGAGGAGTCTTTGGTCGCACTAAAATCAGCTAATTTCTTCTCTACTTTGGACCTTACTAGTGGGTACTGGCAGGTTCCTGTGGCAGAGGCTGATAAGGAGAAGACCGCCTTCACCACCCCGATGGGATTAAGTGAATTCAACTATATGCCGTTCGGGCTCTGCAACGCACCCGGGACCTTCCAGAGGCTGATGGAATGCTGTCTAGGGCACCGAAACTTTGAGACGGTCCTACTTTACCTGGACGACGTGATTGTCTATTCGAAGACTTACGAGGACCATCTAAAGCACCTGGCCGAGGTGTTCGAGGCCCTGGCAGGCTTTGGCATGAAAGTGAAACCCTCCAAGTGCCATCTGTTAAAGCCGAAGGTACAGTACCTGGGACACGTGGTGAGTGCAGAAGGAGTAGCCCCCGACCCTGACAAAATCACGGCAATAAAGAACTGGCCAAGCCCCTCTAACATAAAAGAAGTGAGGCAGTTCCTCGGGTTGGTAGGCTACTACCGAAGGTTCTTCCCCAGGTTCACCAAGATGGCAGCCCCTATGCAGGACCTCCTTATAGGACAATCTAAGACCAGAAGCCAAAAGCCACCCTTCAAGTGAGACAAGCCGGAAGAGGAGTCCTTCCGCCAGCTGAAGATGGCCCTCACGGGGGATGAGATCCTGGCCTACCCTGATTATGGCCAGCCTTTTATCCTCCACACAGACTCCAGTAATGTGGGGCTGGGAGCCGTACTGTCACAGAACCAACAGGGCAGAGAAAGGGTGATCGCGTACGCCAGCCGGAAGCTGAGGCCCACCGAGAGAAACCCGGAGAATTACAGCTCCTTTAAGCTGGAGTCCTTGGCAGTGGTGTGGGCCGTAACAGAACGTTTCAAGCATTACCTGGCCTCTGTGAAGTTCACTGTGTACACGGACAACAATCCGTAGACACATCTGGACAATGCGAGACTTGGTGCCCTAGAGCAGCGGTGGATGGCCCGGCTAGCAAACTATGACTTCACCATCAAGTACCGGGCAGGCCGAGCCAATGCCAATGCAGATGCCCTATCGAGAATGCCCCACTTGCCTGATGAGGGAGAAGATCCAGACGAGTTGGAGGAAATAGAGCTCCCTGCATTCCACCGGTACGGGGCCACTCAGTACTCCCACCGTGTAAGAATCATAGAATCATAGAATCATAGAATCATAGAATGGTAGAGTTGGAAGGGACCTCCTGGGTCATCTGGTCCAACCCCCTGCTCAAAGCAGGATTCACTAGATCATCTCAGACAGATGTCTGTCCAGCCTCTGTTTGAAGACGTCCATTGAAGGGGAACTCACCACCTCTCGTGGCAGCCTGTTCCACTCATTAATCACCCTAACTGTCAAAAAGTTTTTTCTAATATCTAATCTGTGTCTCCTCCCATTTAGTTTCATCCCATTGCTTCTAGTCTTTCCTTGTGCAAATGAGAATAAAGATGATCCTTCTACAATATGACAGCCCTTGACAAAGACTTGACAAAGACTTGACCACTGTCATGTAAAATCCCTTACCTCACCACGGCTGGGCTGAAACGCAAGATAGTGACTCTGCAATTCGCCTGGTGAAAGACCTGTTGACCCAGGCAGACGCTAGCCCTGGCTCGGACGCTCCAGAGGAAGCCAAGCAGTTATGGAAGGAGAAAAGCAGGCTATTCCTCTACGAAGGTAAGCTGTGCAGAAGGCTTGTCAACCACCGGACACACGAGCTGACCTGGCAGGTAGTGGTCCCGAGACGAGATGCAGCAATGGTCCTGGAGGCCTACCATGACAGAGCGGGACACTTCGGGTGGAAGAAACTGGAGTTCCTACTGAGAGAGCGGTTCTACTGGGTCGGAATGAGAGGGGCCATAGAGAAGTGGTGCATGGACTGCGGCCCATGTAACCTCAGAAGGAAGGACGGTAACAGCCAGAAGACGCCCTTGATGCCCATCGTCACCAGGCAGCCTCTTGAGCTGGTAGCTCTGGACCATGTGAAACTGGCTCCAAGCCGGTCGGGCTACGTCTATGCCCTGACAATAGTGGACCACTATTCCCGGTTCCTGGTGGTGGTTCCTGTTAAAGACTTGACAGCCCAAACAGCGGCCAGAGCCTTCCAACAACACTTCTGCCGTCCACACGGGTATCCGGAACAGGTCTTGACAGATCAAGGTCCAGCGCTTGAGGCTGAAATCTTCCAGGAGTTCTGCAACCTCTACGGCTGTAAGAAGATTCGGACAACGTCTTACCACCCACAAACCAACGGGCTGTGTGAGAAAATGAATAATATCGTCATTGATCTCCTCAAAACGTTGCCCCTGGAAGAACGCAGCCTGTGGCTGGAGAAGCTGCCAGACCTGATATACTTATACAACCATATCCCGGTGAATGCTACAAATTGCACCCCGGCTTACCTGATGAGGGCAAGACCAGGTAAGCTGCCGATAGACCTGGAGATGGGAGTCCTGACCCCCGAGGACACCTCCCCAGACGTGGACTGGGATATGGAACGGCAGCTACAGTACAAGAAGGTACAGGAGAGTGTGGAGAGGAGTCTGGCTCAAGCGAGAGAAAAGCAAGAGAGGCTCTTCAACCAACACGCCCCTGCTGGTCCCCTGGAACCTGGTGAGCAGGTCCTGAAGCGGAAGAGAAGGCTTCACAAGCTAGATGACCAGTGGGAGAGCGACCCGTACACAGTACTGCAGTCCAACCACAACAACCCGAAGGTATGTGTAATTACCAAGGATGGAGGAGAAACCACTAGCACCGTCTCCAGAGACCACCTAAAAAGGTGCCCCAAGCAACTGCAGAGTGCAGGAGAAGATCAAGATGACCTTGAACCCACAGAAGACAAGAAAGAAATGATCAGCACAGTTCTTGGAGAGTTCCCCCGGTCCTGGACTCGGATAAATGATGCAATAGTGGTACCCGTCCTACACTTCCTTCAACCAACCCAGCAGGAACCTACAGGAGAGCAGGAGGAATCAGAAGACCAAGCAGCCCTAGAGGCAGAAGAACTCATGCCAGCAGCCCAGGAGAGTCAACCCTCTGCTGACAGTGAGCCTGCCATACCTGCGGTAAGCCAAAGGACATGCAGATAGCTGCCTGCACTGCCTGTAAACCCAGCTAGTAGCTGTACCCTGAATGCTAGTGGGGAAAGTCAGGTTAGACCACCACCAGACAGTGGGTTACGCAGGTCAACCCGGAGCACTAGGGGGCAAATACCAGCTCGCTGGAAGATCTAAATGCTGTATATTGTAAATGTTTTATGTTTGTTGCCTGGTTGCTAATTATGTTTTTCAAGTCTTTCTAGTTCATGGACTAACAGGTTATGGACGCTGAATAACCGGAACTGTCTTTTAGATAGTTGCACTTGGTGCCCTGTGTCGAAGATGGCCAAGGAAGAAAAATCTGTCCGGTGTGGCCTCCTTGTGGCAAAAAAGTAGAGAGCTCAGCCTTGTCGCCACGCCCAAGGCCAGGAACTTGGGGTTTATGGAAACAGGTCCCCACACCTTTGAAAACTTCACCTTGTTGGGTGACATGGACACCCGGTCATGGAAGCGCCGTGACCTCAAGGACAAAATATACTTGTATATATGTTATGTTGTCATTTATACCCTGTATTTGTGTTTCCTATTTAGTCCAGAGTACTACATTTTACTAGGGGAGAATGTGTCACCCCAGGCCTGGATGCCACAAACAATAATCTGTGTCTGAGAACAGGAGGGAGGTCCCCTGGTTAGGGACAATTAGCATACAGCACCTCCTGTTCCAGGCCAGCAGGGGGAGCTGGCTGCCTATAAAAAAGCTGGAACTGGGGGCAGGGTTAGAGAGAACTGGAAGACCTAGCTCAGGAGTGAGACTAGTCCCAGAGAAGGAGGGACAGTTCAGCTGTAGCTGAGGAGTCCGTGAGGCAGAGGAGAAACTGCAAGCCAGGGACAGAGGTGACGAGAGCCGGTCCTGGAAGAGAACCAATCTACCGGACATTGAGGTCCGGGGCTGTCAGGGTTACAAGCCCAGCAGCAGAGAACCAACCTGCGAGGGATTTCAGGACCCTTGGCCTAAGAAGCCTGGAGGCTCCACCACACAGAGGGACCAGTACATCGAGGAGCAAGCAACAGGTACCCAAGGCCCTAGTCGCATGCCATACAGGAGAGAAGTACACGGCCAGCTCAGAGACGTGGGCTATTACACCACGAAAAGGGGGATAGTCAGAAAGAGCATAGAGAGAACGGTAGGCCTACACACTCACCCTGACCAGTGGGGCTCGCCCGAATGCTCTCAGACACCCAGGCCCATTCCTAACCGGTACTGTTGGGTCATTAATAATATCTACAATAAAGACCCTGAACTGTTTGAAGCGGACTCTGAACTCTTACTATTGCGGCCTGCACTATCACCCCCAACATCCACCTACACTGCCCTGAGGCTACACTCTTCCCGTGGGGAGTTATCCTACACCTGTGCTGCACACCAACACCAGCCTCAGCAGTCTGCCTCGCAGCGGCGGTTATCCCTGACCGCAATCCACGGGTGGCGTAGTCGGACATTCAAAACACTGATAAATAGACTGCCACCATTTGGTTTGACCACCCTGAGCCACGGGATCGGGTTGCCACTACTACCCCCATCAGCACCGTACACTAGAAGGACCGGTTCCGTGTACCCCACGGCCCAGGGGGCGAGTCATGTGCATCAAATTATACATACACATATGGGGCAGTGGGGCTTCATACTATATACAGGTGCTTCTCACAAAATTACAATATCATCAAAAGTTAGTTTATTTCAGTTCTTCAATGCAAAAAGTGAAACTCCTATATTATATAGAGTCATTACACACAGAGTGATCTATTATATAGAGTCATTACACACAGAGGGATCTATTATATAGAGTCATTACACACAGAGGGATCTATTATATAGAGTCATTACACAGAGGGATCTATTATATAGAGTCATTACACAGAGGGATCTATTATATAGAGTCATTACACACAGAGGGATCTATTATATAGAGTAATTACACACAGAGGGATCTATTATATAGAGTCATTACACACAGAGGGATCTATTATATAGAGTCATTACACAGAGGGATCTATTATATAGAGTCATTACACACAGAGGGATCTATTATATAGAGTCATTACACAGAGGGATCTATTATATAGAGTCATTACACAGAGGGATCTATTATATAGAGTCATTACACACAGAGGGATCTATTATATAGAGTCATTACACAGAGGGATCTATTATATAGAGTCATTACACAGAGGGATCTATTATATAGAGTCATTACACACAGAGGGATCTATTATATAGAGTCATTACACAGAGGGATCTATTATATAGTCATTACACACAGAGTGATCTATTATATAGAGTCATTACACAGAGGGATCTATTATATAGAGTCATTACACACAGAGGGATCTATTATATACAGTCATTACACACAGAGGGATCTATTATATAGAGTCATTACACACAGAGGGATCTATTATATAGAGTCATTACACACAGGGGGATCTATTATATAGAGTCATTACACAGAGGAATCTATTATATAGAGTCATTACACACAGAGGGATCTATTATATAGAGTCATTACACACAGAGGAATCTATTATATAGAGTCATTACACACAGAGGGATCTGTTATATAGAGTCATTACACACAGAGGGATCTATTATATAGAGTCATTACACACACAGGGATCTATTATATAGAGTCATTACACACAGAGGGATCTATTATATAGAGTCATTACACACAGAGGGATCTATTATATAGAGTCATTACACGCAGAGGGGTCTATTATATAGAGTCATTACACACAGAGGGATCTATTATATAGAGTCATTACACACAGAGGGATCTATTATATAGAGTCATTACACGCAGAGGGGTCTATTATATAGAGTCATTACACACAGAGGGATCTATTATATAGAGTCATTACACAGAGGGATCTATTATATAGAGTCATTACACACAGAGGGATCTATTATATAGAGTCATTACACACAGAGGGATCTATTATATAGAGTCATTACACACAGAGGGATCTATTATATAGAGTCATTACACACAGAGGGATCTATTTTAAGTGTTTATTTCTGTTAATGTTGATGATTATGGCTTACAGCCAATGAAAACACAAACGTCATTATCTCGGTAAATTAGAATACTTCATAACAACAGCTTGAAAAATGCTTTTAAAATCCGTAAAGTTGGCCTACTGAAATGTATGTTTAGTAAATGCCCTCAATACTTGTTCGGGCTCCTTGTGCATCAATTACTGCATTAATGCGGCAATGTGGCATGGAGGCGATCAGCCTGTGGCACTGCTGAGGTGTTATGGAAGCCCAGGTGGCTTTGATAGCAGCCTTCAGCTCATCTGTATTGTGGGGTCTGGGGTCTCATCTTCCTCTTGACAATACCCCATAGATTCTCTATAATAGATTCTCTATGGGGTTAAGGTCAGGCGAGTTTGCTGCCAATCAAGCACAGTGATACTGTTGTGTGTAAACCAGGTATTGGTACTTTTGGCAGTGTGGACAGGTGCCAAGTCATGCTGGAGTATGACATTTCCATCTCCATAAAGCTTGTGGGCAGAGGGAAGCATGAAGTGCTGTAAAATGTCCTGGTAGACGGCTGCGCTGACTTTGGTCTTGATAAAACACAGTGGACCTACACCAGCAGATGACATGGCCCCCCAAACCATCACTGATTGTGGAGACTTCACACTAGACCTCCAGCAGCTTGGATTGTGGCCTCTCCACTCTTCCTCCAGACTCTGGGACCTTGATTTCCAAAGGAAATGCAAAATTTACTTTTCATCTGAAAACAACACCTTGGGCCACTGAGCATCAGTCCAGGTCTTTTTCTCTTTGGCCCAGGTAAGTCGCTTCTGGCGTTGTCTATTGGTCATGAGGGGCTTGACACAAGCAATGCGACACTTGTAGCCCATGTCCTGGATACGTCTGTGTGTGGTGGCTCTTGAAGCAATGACTCCAGCAGCAGTCCACTCCTTGTGAATCTCCCACAAATGTTTGAATGGCCTTTTCTTAGCAATCCTTTCAAGGCTGCGGTTATCCCAGCTGCTTGTGCACCTTTTTCTACCACACTTTTTCCTTCCACGTCCATTAATATGCTCGGATACAGCACTCTGTGAACAGCTGCTTCTTTAGCAATGACCTTTTGTGGCTTACCCTCCTTGAGGAGTGTGTCAATGACTGCCTTCTGGACATCTGTCAAGTCAGCAGTCTTGCCCATGATTGTGGAGCCTACTGAAACTGACTAAGAGACCTTTTTAAATGCTTAGGAAGCCTTTGCAGGTGTTTCTTGTTAATTCTAATTTACTGAGATAATGACTTTTGTGTTTTCATTGGCTGTAAGCCATAATCATCAACATTAGCAGAAATAAACACTTAAAACAGATCACTCTGTTTGTAATGACTCTGTATAATATATGAGTTTCACTTTTTGGATTGAAGAACTGAAATAAATTCACTTTTTGATGATATTCTAATTTTCTGAGAAGCACCTGTATGTAGCAGTGCGGCAATTATACTATATACAGTCAGGAGTATAAGTACTTGATACACTGACAATTTCGAAAGTTTTTCCACCTACAAAGAATGAAGAGGTCTGTTTTGTTCTACTTAACTGCTGCAACTTGGACCTTTAACAGGATTTATATTTCACCTATGAGAAAGCGTACTATGTGTATTTGGCAGATTAAGTCAGGCATGTTTATGATAAACTGAATACCTGGATTGGAGTCCTATTTGTATACAGAATATTGACTATTAATGCTGGCAGAGTAAGTCTTAGGCTATATTCACACTAGGTGTTTTTTTTCTGCAGCAAAACATAATCTCTTGGCAGGAAAGAAGTAGCATAAAAAACGCAGGTTTTGGTGTGTTTTTTGCAGTGGTTCTTGGTGCATTTTTGGTGCGTTTTTCAGGATCCCAAAGTTCAGCTTTGCTTCCACCATAGACACATGAAAACAGGTCACCATTGCAAGACATATGTTCATGAAAAAGTACACATTACAAATGTAACGGGGGGGGGGGGGGGTGAATTGGTCTGGAATGGTTTATCTAAGACCCTGGCAGTGCATTGAATTTGTAGGACACTATTTACTTTCACATTATGGTTTGCCATTGAGTTGCTCAGGCATTGTTCATTTTCACACCTCCCTGGGCCACACGTGTTGTTCAATCTCACACCTAGCTCAACCAATGTTTACTTTGTAGGCATCACTAATTTAATTAAACTGTAATAATCCAAGCTGCTATCTCAGGTGACCAAGACAAGATGGTTTAAACTTGGAAAAATCACAAGAATAAATGTGTCACATACTTGCTTTTTTCACTAAAAACGCAGCAAAATGTTCACACTAGGCTTTTTTTCAGCATTTTTTTCCACCACCCTTTTTTTTAATGGGTGAAAAACGCTGAAACAAGTGCCATACTCTATTGCAAAAAGCCATGGAAAGCACAAAATACTGAGGACAAATAAGCAAGCTTTGTGCATGAGATTTCGGAAATCTCATAGACTTTGTTGGTACTGTAAAACGCAGCTGAAAATTTGCATAAAAAAGCCCGCTAAAAAAACGTCTAGTGTGAATATAGCCTTGTATAACAGTTCGCCAATGAGTTAGGATATATGACCACGATGCAGAAATGCTGCGGATTTTTCCTAAGCGTTTCTGCATCTCCCTGGGTTGTCAAGCGCTTTGCCAAGTGATTTTAGCATCACTTGGAAAAGTGCTTGACAACTTGGTCACACTATATAATTCCATGCAACCGGCATGGATTTACATAGTGTGACCAAGTTACAATGCTGCAAATGCAGCATCAATAATAAAAAAAAAGAATAATAATGGTGAACAATAAAAAAAACCCATTATACTCATCTTCCGATGGTCCTCGATCTCCTTCTCCGGTGCGTCCGGTGTCTTCGGCGGATCACGGTGCTGTAAAAGGACCTTCCATGACGTCATTTAGTCATGTGACAGGTCACGCAACCGCCGATGTCAGCGGTCGCGTGACCTGTCACATGACTAAATGGCGTCATGGAAGGTCCTTTTACCACCCTGAGCAGCCGAAGAGCCAGCAGCACCGCCGGGAGCAGACAGGGGCCATCAGAAGGTAAGTATATGTTTATTTTTTATTTTAATTCTATTTTAACTACAGGTAGTATGGTACCCGGGTCTGGAGGAGAGTCTCTTCATCTCCAGACCCGGGTACCATCCACGCATTGAGTCGCATAATATCCACATGTGTATTTGTAGTCATGCGAATGTTATGCGTTCCAATGCAAGTCAATGGCGGCTAAATCGCAGCGACTCTGCAGAATTAAAGGACGAGCTGCGGATTTTTCCGCAATGATAATCCGCATCGGAAATCTCCGCGGCATGTGCACAGCACATGCGGATTATCATTGGGAACCATTGCAGACCTATCACCAAGCGTTTTTTAAGTGTTTCCGCGGCGGAAGTTACGCTGCAGAAACACCTAAAAAACGCATAGTGTGCACACAGCCTTAAAAGATCTATGGTGAAGAAAAACACGTGAGATAATAAATGCGAAATATACAATATTTCCCATAATATGACTGAGGATATCTTTAGGGTGTATTCACTGTTTTTTCTTCTGCAGCAAAAATGCTGTGTTTTACAGTACCATCTTAGTGAATGACATTTCTGAAATCTCATTCACATGCTGTTTTTTTGCATTTTTTTAAAATCTGCAGCTTGTCAAGTCTTTCAGAGGTTTTGCAGCATTTTTCACCCATTCAAATGAATGGAAAAAAAACCACAAGTAAAAACACCTGAATTTTAAGCAGCGTTTTTCCTGCCTCCTTTGATTTTTGAGGTAGAAAAAAAATGCTGCCAAAATCCAACTTGTGAACACACCTTTATCCTGGTTGTGTTCTAATTGGATATAAAATAGAACGGCCATGATAACATGGGTAGTTAATTGTATGGTGTTTTCACTTTATATAATACCAGGCCGCATTCTATTTGCGCAGAGCTGCTCCGTGAAGATTCTATCACAAGATTCCGTGATGACATCACAGGTGATGGTGACATCACTGCTCACAGTCGCTATATATACAATGCACATAGGCTCACCCGTGCCTTTCTTGGCTCTATAGTGACTGATAGCACTTGCAGTTTTTCACTATGGCTGGAATTGTTTTGGACATTCCTCAGGTAAAAGCACTATTGTTGATCCTTATGATCAATCGTCCTAACAGTGTGCTTCTACCACCCGATGGCGTCCTCAGCTTCACTCACCGGCTGGTGATGGAGCTAGTAAAGGATTGCCTGACCAAACACCGACAACGTCGTCTAACGTCAGACTATCTGACGGATTTACTTCAGAACATCAGGACATTACTACACCAGGTAAGTGGCGGACACTCTGCACAGAACATCTCAATATTGATAGATAATAATGGAGGGATAGAAGCTTTTTCTTCTAATATATCATATTTTGCAGACCATAAGACGCACCAAAAATTTTTGGGAGGTAAATAGGAAAAACATTTATTATAATAAAATGGGGTTCTGTCTTATAGTCCTGTCTTGTAGTCCGAATTTTCGGTTGCTTACTGAGGGGGGTGGTGGCAGTGGAGCGAGGTCACAGGAGGCAGAGTCGCTGCTGCAGGAAGTAGGCAGTAGGAGTGGGGCGCTGCTGCGGGCCCCAAGCTGGGAGGAGTGGGGTGTCCAGAAGGTGCGAGGCTGCGGGCCCTGGGCTTCAAGGAAATGTTAGCGGTAATTCAGGAGGGGAGGCCCTGCTTTGCTTATTGATTTCTCTGCAGTGGGCTTCAAGAAGTAGGCTGCTGGAGATGGCCAATACGCAGATTGAGATCTCAGCTCCTCATTGAGCCGAGATCTAAATCTGCACATGCACTGCCTCCAGCGGCCATTTGCTTGAAGCCCACCGCCAGAAAATCAATGGGCAGAGCGGGGACTCCCCTCCTAAATCACCGCTAACATTTCCTTGAAGCCCAGGGCCCGCAGCCTCGCACCTCCTGGATACCCTGCTCCTCCCAGCTCGGGGCCCGCAGCAGCACCCCACTTCTACTGCCGGCTTCCTACAGCAGTGACCCTACCTCCTGTGACCTCACTCCACCACAGCCACCCCCCTGGTAAGCTACATTCAGACAATTATTATTATTAATAATCTGTCTGATATGCTGGGGTGGAGAGTTCCAGAGTAGGGGGGATGCACGGGAGAAATCTTGTATGCGATTGTGGGAAGAGGAGATAAGAGGGGAGCAGAGAAGAAGATCTTGTGAGGATCGGAGGTTGCGTGCAGGTAAGTACCGGGAGACTAGGTCACAGATATATGGAGGAGACAGGTTGTGGGTGGCTTTGCATGCCAAGGTTAGGTCTTGAACTGGAGTCTCTGGGTAATGTGGAGCCAGTGAAGGGATTGGCGGAGCGAGGGGAAAAGCCAGGGAATAGCGGGGGGACAGGTGGATTAGTCAGACAGCAGAGTTTAGGATAGATTGGAGGGGTGTTAGAAGGGAGGTCAAACATTTTGGAAAAAAAGGCATATTATAGTCCAAAAAATACGGTAAAACACAACGAGTCCCCAAATACAGTATGTAGTCATTGTATCTGCAGACAGAGAACCGATGTCACATACAATTTCCGCCACCATTCTGACCGCTCTCATCTCAAATTTCTCCTTTCCATTTTTCCTTCTTTATAGGCTGAAGAAAGATCTCAGACTGAAGATTTGGCTGTCTTTAAAGAACTGGCCGAAAAAGTCCTGTCTATACTAGAACGCTCATTGGAACGCCCGGTAAGGATCAATATTAATAGATGTATCTTAATCCACCGTATCTGAGGAGACTTTCTGAGAAAAGGTCTGAAGATGGCGCGGGATTTGTATCGTTACAATTGGTGCATCTGTAAATGTTGGTTTAGTCCTTCATGATTTATGTATTTGGTGATTTAGTGAAATCTTCCACATATTAATTATATATATTATATCTATCAGGAAACAACAGGAGGCGACACCAAATATGGGCAAAATGTGACCCCGAAAATCCCTGACCCTAATAGGAGTCATCCGGAGCTGAACAGCGATCTGATTACAGGTGAGCGATCACCCGACCTTCTACAAGGAATGTCCAGATATTACAGAGGACGGAGGATAATGTTAGATTTACTCTCTACTCTGTGTAATGGGAACCTGGCAGCACATTGTTACATATAGAAGTAGTGGTGTGACGGTATAGGCCATTGTCCCCTAATAATAATTGTTTGTAGAAATCCAATGTGCCAGTCAGGAGAAATGTAAAGTAGACACCATATACAAATCAGAATGGAAGTGCGCTGGGGGCGTGAAAGACGAAATCCAAGTGCAGTGACACGCCCCCAGTGCACTTCCAGGCTAATTTGCAAATCTCTCCTATGTTTCAGCTCTCTTACCATCAGTCGTATGTGCAGCGTGGGTGGGGGGTTCCTCATTCATGTGATGGAGGGTCCATTCTGCAGTGCTATAGCAAGTAACATGAAATAAATTTAAATTGCATTACTGCTCTAGAAAATGGGAAAAAACTAAGATACTGAGCACATAATTTGGCCAATTCATGAATGCCCAGCAGTCAATGACAAGGCGATCTTTTTGTTGGAATCCTCTCCTAATGTGAATCCTCTCCTAGGCTGAAGCCTACATTTATATGGGTAGGTAGGATCCTGTTGTAATTAAAACCACCCCGGGCTGATGGGTGGAGATAGGTTCCCAGCAAAAAAGGTCGCCTTGCCGTGACTGCTGGGCATGCACCGAGCAAAAGAAGGTCGCCTTGCCGTGGCTGCTAGGCATGCACCCAGAAAAAGAAGGTCGCCTTATCGTGACTGCTGGGCATGCACCCAGCAAAAGAAGGTCGTCTTGCCGTGACTGTTGGGCATGCACCCAGCAAAAAAAAAGGTCACCATGCCGTGGCTACTTGGCATGCACTCCGAAAAAGAAGGTCGCCTTGCCGTGGCTGCTGGCCATGCATGAATTGGCCAAATTATGCGCTAAGTATCTTCCTTTTATCCTATTTTCTACAGCAGTAATGCAATTCAAATTTCATTTATTTCATGTTTACATGCTATAGCGTTACAGAGTGCAACTTTGTTAGTTATGTATTTGGATGGCTACTCTTAGTATGCACCTGTTCACACCCATTTTCTTTTCGGAAGTGATGGTCAGTCTTTTGTTATTTATGAAGGGGTTCCTCCATCATTTAAATTACATTTATCTATGGATTCCCCGTATAGTCTCATATTTAGAATCCCCATATAACGAGTATTAATCCCATTTACAGACATCTTGTCATTTCTCCGTTATATTGCTGTATTATCTATGTAGGAATAATATCCTCTAATACATTTCATTTCTTCATCATTATTTTAGAAACAACTGAGCTGTCGAATCCTAACAATGGAATTAGTGAGATCCCGGAGATCCAAGAATCCGTAAGTATCATAGAGGGGAATGCGTGTGTGTCATCAGATCATGGGGTGTGAATGACTCGTCCAGTATTATCCCCCATACAACCATGCGACGTCTCTATTCTAAGTGTAGATGACCCTATGGTGTTAATTACATTTGAATTACAGGGAATCTGTCACCAGGTTTATGCTATTTGGTCTGAGAGAAGCATGATGCAGGGACAGAGACCCTGATTCCATGTGTTGATTACTTTACTCGGTGGAGCAGTTGTGATAAAATCACTATTTTTTTCTGCTGCAGAGCTCTGAATGCTGAGTCTTCTATAACCCCGCCCACACCATTGATTGGCAGCTTTCTGTGTACACTGTGCATAGGCAGAAAGCTGCTAATCAGTGGTGGAGGCAGGGGTACAGAGCAATAGGACTACCTGGCTAGACAGATAGTCTTCTAGTGATAATCTACTGATTTTATTGAAACAGCCACACACAGCCTAGTAAGTAACACATCACTGGAATCAGGGTCTCTGCCCCTACATCATGGTGCTTTCAGAATACATAGCAAACACCTGGTGACAGATTACCTGTAAGTCCTCCTCTGTGTGATCTCCCACATTATCCAGAATGTTATAGTAATGTATGATGACCGTTGCAGGGCGGCTCCAGGATTTCGTGGGCCCTGGGCGAAAGAGTCTCAGTGGCCCCTTTAACACATACCACGATTCATGATGCACAGATACCGCAGATAAATATATATATATATATATATATATATATATATATATATAGTACAAGCCCGAAGATTTCACTTCTTACATTACATGAGCGATATCTATTGTAAATTCCACAATAACTCAGAAAGCGGCGAATCCTCACAGCTCACAGTGCAGACCGGACAGTAATGTCCTCCACACAGTATAATGGCACCACATAGTCCTCTATACCGTATTATGAGCTCCATATATTGCTCCATATAGAATAATGGACCCCATAAAATGCTCCACGCAGGCTGTGCCCCCATATAATGCCCCATGCAGGCTGTGACCCCACACATAATGCCCCATGCAGGCTGTGCCCCCCATATAATGCCCCATGCACGCTTTGACCCCCCACATAATGCTCCATGCAGGCTGTGACCCCCACATAATGCCCCATGCAGGCTTTGACCCCCCACATAATGCCCCATGCAGGCTGTGCCCCCCCCCACATAATGCCTCATGCAGGATGTCCCCCTCCCACATAATGGCCCATGCAGGATGTCACCCCCCATATAATTCCCCATGCAGAATGTCCCTCCCACATAATGCCCCATGCAGGCTGTGCCCCCCACATAATGCCCTATGCAGGCTGTGCCCCCCCACATATTGGCCCATGCAGGATGTCACCCCCCATATAATTCCCCATGCAGGATGTCCCCTCCACATAATGCCCCATGCAGGATGTCCCACCCCACATAATGCCCCATGCAGGATGTCCCCCACACATAATGCCCCATGCAGGATACCCCCCCCACATAATGCCCCATGCAGGATGTCACCCCCCATATAATTCCCCATGCAGGATGTCCCCCCCACATAATGCTCCATGCAGGATGTCCCACCCCACATAATGGCCCATACAGGATGTCACCCCTCATATAATGCCCCATGCAGGATGTCACCCCCCATATAATGCCCCATGCAGGATGTCCCCCCAACACATACTGCCCCATGTAGGATGTCACCTCTCACCCCATATATTGCATCATGCAGGATGTCACCTCTCACCCCACATAATGCCCCACGCAGGATGTCACTTCTTCCCCCATATAATACCCCATGCAGGATGTCACTCCCCCCATATAATGCCCCATGCAGGATGTCACCCCCCATATAATGCCCCATGCAGAATGTCACCTCTCACCCCATATAAAGCCCTATGCTGGATGTCACTTCCCCCCCCATATAATGACCCATGCAGGATGTCACTTCTCCCCCTCATATAATACCCCATGCAGGATGTCACCCCCCTATATAATGCCCCATGCAGGATGTCCCCCCCATATAATGCCTCATGTAGGATGTCACCTCTCACCCCATATAATGCCCCATGCAGGATGTCACTCCCCCCCATATAATGCCCCATGCAGGATGTCACTTCTCCCCCCCATATAATACCCCACGCAGGATGTCCCTACCTCCCCCCCATATAATGCCCCATGCAGGATGTCACTTCTCCCCCCATATAATGCCCCATACCTCCACACATAAAAAAAAAAAATCAAATGCTCACCTCACTGCTCACCAGCTGTGGAGAGGTAAGTATTGTGCCGGCCGTGGTCCTGGGCAAGCATTGGGGGGGGGTAGCAAGGCCCACTAGCTGGCGCTGGCACCACTCTCCTCTGCTCACGGTCCCATAGCACGCCAGGGTGCCTGACAGCAAGTGGGCCCCTCGCCTACTCAGGGCCCCGGCACTTGCCTGGGTGTGCTGGGTGCTAGCGCCAGGTCTGCCCAGCGTCCGGTTTGTATCCTCTCAACATCATATCAGTGTAAATCATCTGGGACATAATATGGGGGGAGAAGTTTTTGCATCTGTAACTTTTTTCCTGCATCTTCAATAAATCAGTATTATTTCTTATTCTTTTATAGAGCGTGATGGATTCATTGGTTCCGGCGAGAAAGCCGCATATGAGCGACTATGAAACTTCCAAACTCATCAGCAGTGGAAATTTTGGGTGAGATTTCTGTTGCCATAATCCACATTTCTCAGGGATCCCTATGACAATGCTTCTGCCCCTGCACTCTGCCATTCAGTGTTATCATAGGGAAATTATATGTTCTGTAGCAAATCAAACTGTAAGGAAAGCGGTTTAAATAATATAATTACATATAATATAATATATAATAATATAATATTATTACATTCGCCTGTGCTAGACCCTCATCTGCTCTTATGCTGCCTCCTCCACCTGAGCTTTTCTGCTCTCCTCTCTGATCTTTGTTTTGATGGGGGGGGCTCCATTATGAAGCTGATCAGAGAAGTTGGCTACACATGGTCACATGAAGGGTGACACCATATTGACGCCAATGACATCTACACCCTGCACCATGACCATGTGGGCCCAATCACTGGCCTCAGCAGCAGAAGAGAGCCCTGGAGCACATTCATTTTGGACCAATTTTATTTGCACTAAATTGTATTTGGTCAGTTATAGCGAATCTGCCCAAAGAGAATTTCGGTAGATTCTCGTATCTATAATGTGACCTGGGTGATCGCTCCGGCAGAAGTGGCATTGTGGAGACCTCCCATAGGTGATCTATGTAGTGCTATTTTATGTATTTCTAGATGTGGATTTATAGTGGCGGCCAGACTTCTAGTATTAAACATATGCAAATTGTCTCTTCTGAGAGGAAGCAAACTAGAACTCCACCTATAGGAAGTAGCAATCCTAAAAGTCAATATCGACCCTTTAACAAGCCTTGTCACATGACTTAGGATAATAGCCAAAACCAAAATCTCAATTTGCAGGAACTGTGTTCTGGGGTACTGCCCCTCTTCAGTGCAAAGTGTGAGATATGGTTTGACTGGGTGAGAGGTGTCTGACCGGTATCCAAGGGGTTGACGTTTCTCCTTGCGGACATGAGGAGACTTTTAAGCCACAATGCTCCTCTGGGAAATAGGATTGCTACTTCCTATAGGTGGCACTAGGGTGCTAGTTCTCTTCCTCTCTGAAAAGAGACAATTTGCATATTTCCCAGAAGAGCATTGCAGCTTAAAAGTCTCCTCACCTTGACATGCTTAACATGGCTTTTTCCGCAAGGAGAAACGTTACCGCTTGGATCCCGGTCAGATGCCTCTCACCCAGCCAAACCATATCTCACACTTTGCACTGATGAGTGCTTGTACCCCAAAACATAGTGTCCGAAAATTGAGATTTTGGTTATGGCTATTATTCCATGTCATGTGATAAGGCTCGTTAAAGGGTCGATATTGACTTTTAGGATTACTACTTCCTATAGGTGGCACTAGAGTTCTAGTTCTCTTCCTCTCTGAAGAGACAATTTGCATATTTCCCAGAGGATCATTGAGGCTTAAAAGTCTCCTCACCTTGACAAGCTTAACATGTCACTCTCCGCAAGGAGAAATGTTACCCCTTGGATACCAGTATTAAACATATAATGATTTCTATAGATGGATTATTAATAAGGATTTATTATAACTGATGGATTCTCCTTCTCTCCAGGGCCGTCTACTTAGTGCATCATAAAGACTCACACCAGACCTTTGCTATGAAGAAAATGGCTAAGCGGAACCTAAATACTGCACAGAGATTGGAATGGGCCTTTTTGGAGAGGGACATCTTAACATTTGCTGATTGTCCCTTTGCGGTCTCCATGCTCTGCTCCTTTCCAACTAGATCTCACCTGTGTATGGTCATGGAGTATGTAGGAGGTAAGACACATCTATTGTATTATATTCAGCCCATGTCTGCTTTCATCTTATCACTGCTCATATCATTAGGACATTGTTTGTTACATCCCCACAGAGCATTTACTATAGGTTATCTATTACCAAGATGCTCGTAAATTCATTGATCTTGGTGCAGGGGCTTTATGGGGCTCATCAGTCGGAGGGGGTCTGTCGACGTTCGGCAGTTGTCAGCATCCCTCCACCTGTCATCACAATTTCAGCGGTATTTGCTTCTTCAAGGAGGTGGGGCTGGTGGGGGCAAAAATACTGAGTAGGTGGCTAGTAGGGACCAAAATACTGAAAGGGGGCCGTATGACTAGATATGGGGGGACTGTAAATGCTGAGTGGAGGTCATCATATTAAGTGGGGTGCTGTGGGGGTCCTCACTCTGTATGGAGGCCCCCATTCTGTGTGGGGACATCATACTGAGTGGGGAGTTATGCGGACCATTATATTGTGTGAGGGACTGTGGGAACCATTATCCTGAGTGGGAGGGTTGCTGTGGGTGCCATCACACCGAGTAGGGGGTTGTGGCTGGCCTCCTTCTAAGTGGTGGCCTCCTTAGGAGGATTCACTGTGGGGACACCATACTCATTGAGTGTGGGTGTGGGCATTTTTGGGAGCATCATACTCTAAAATGGCCATAAAAGTTGTATTGCTGGTGAGAACACCAAGCTGCTTCAACAGGGATATAAATATATTTCTTTTTTATTTTTTAGGGTGGGGGGCAATTACAACTTTTGATATGGGGTCTTGTGATTTCTATGTACGCCACTATCTGTGTGATCTCCCCAGGATGTTTCCGCTCACTGCTCATTATACATCATGGTTATCTGCTCGTGGTATATCATGGTTATCTTCTGTATAAACCCCTCACCGGTCATATTTCCTTTCTTCTATAGGTGGAGACTGTGGGACCCTTCTAAGCACCAGGGGTCCTTTCTCTGTCCCCATGGCCCGCTTGTACTTTGCAGAGGAGGTACTTGCCGTGGAATACCTGCATAGTTACGGTGTGGTGCACAGAGACCTGAAGCCGGAAAAGTAAGTGCCCCCGTAGTATAATAAAGTGGGGAAAGTTGTCATTTATTATCATTCAGTCTGTGAGGCTAAAACCATCTTCTCTTTTGCAGCCTCCTGATTACATCTACTGGACATATTAAAGTTACCGATTTTGGGATTTCAAAACTTGGTCTAATGATACCGAAAACCAACACCTACAAGGAATTAGCAGTGGACATCTCCAGAGAGTTCCAGGACCGTGAGGTCAGCATCACCTACAAGAACTTAGCTTGTTATTTGCAAATCTCATCACACTATTGTCTCTTCTCTACGTTCTTCATTTCTAGAGAACTTTTCCACTAATATTTTATCTTCTGCATTGTGTTTTAACGATGATATCTTGTCATAATAATTGTTTCATCGATTCTCATCTCTATGTTCTGTTGGTTTCCAGTTCTGTGGCACCCCATGTTACATAGCCCCAGAGATCATCCTGAAAGAAGGCTATGGAAGACCTGTTGACTGGTGGTCATTGGGGATCATCCTGTATAAATTCCTGCTGGGATGTGTACCATTTGATGCTGATTCCCTCACTGAGCTTTATAAAAGGGTTGTCATTGGTGAGTAGAATAAACCGATCATTGCGTTGATTGGTTACATTTGTTTAGTTATTTCCTTTGCTTTATGTTACAGTCCAGTAAAGAGGTTTTATTTTCTGTAATTTTCTATGTAACAGGAGAACTAATTTGGAATTGTGATCGCGCTCCACCCCTGGATGCTCAGAATCTCATCACTGAGCTGCTCAGAAGAAATCCTGTGCGTAGACTTGGGACAGGTAACAGATATACTAGTATTAATATTCCCTTATTAGACCAAGGACATATCGCTCATGTCCATGAAGATCAGCATTTCTCTATCAGCTCATCTACTGTATTTCTAGTTCTCCACACTAAGACTTTCAGTTTATTTCCTTCATGTCGGCTCAGTTTTGTCATTAGTTCAGATTACGATAAACTGTTCAGATATGGAGCCATCCCTGACTATGTCCGCATCACTTTTGTTTTCTTTTTCTAGGAGGAGCATTTGAGATCAAGGTTCATCCATTCCTGAGTGACTTGGACTTTGACAACATTCTGAGCCAGGAGCTGGAGTATGTTCCTCAGCTTGTTTCAGACGCAGACACCAGCTTATTTATCAGTAAGTAGAAGGAGACGTCATCTAGACTAAGCGACTGTTTGTCTCATCTTCCCTAATATGTGATCATCTGTTCCCATTAATATTAGTGATAAATAGTGACTGTGTTATACTGACAACCTCTAATAATACTTCATTACCTATTTCTTGTAGATCATTCTGATATAAACAAACATCTGGTCTCAAAGGATGAGGAAGGAACAAGTGAGAACAATGAGAGCCTTGACTTCCAAAATTTTACGTCATCTTCTGAAAAGCTTTGTAAAGTAAGTATGTGATTAATAAATCCAAAATATGTAAAAAAAATTTTAAAAAAACTCTAAAAGTACATAAAAAAATATTTTATATCTTATTTTTATCCGTATTTAGCTCTGTATCATCGCTACCAGGATGGTGAACAATGAGGATCTCAATGTCCCTCCAGAGTATACACCAGAAACCAACACAAACATCTCAGAAATATGAGTAGATTATAAAGGGTCATTACTTCATTACTGGGAGTTCCAGGCTGATCTATGTACACAACACCAAATATAGGACATAAATATCAGAATATCAAATGCAGCATTCACCGCTTCATGGTTAACGTCATTGTACTTTTGGCTTCAGAAAATGCAGAAGATAACAGCCCATAATTGTGGCAGGTCATGCATTTTTAGCACTGCCTACTCTGTAGGAGAGCTGTAGTATTACTTGCCAGACATTCTTGGTAGTTGTGTTCTGATCCATAGAAGGTAGTTTTGAGCAGAAAACCTTCCCCACTATGACAGTCATATGTCCTATTAGGTCTTATAGTCAGTGTTCTTATAGTGAGACAACCCATTTTATACTATGTTTACTTACGATTTACATGTTTTTCTTCTTCAAACAGGCAGAAAGAATCTGTTCCTGTATGTAATACAGACGATGCTGTTACCATCTTGCCACCCTCGTCCCCATTGCCAGGTATGTACATGTCTACAGCACCAACAATGTGAATGTTGACTTCAAGGCTCAAATATTTCCACATGGTTTTTCTGGTCTACTATGTCATCCATGTTTCATGGATCTCAGCTATGTTGACCATGGGTTCATACTGTATCCCTATTTCCCTAATTTTGTACAGGAGTTTTTTTTCATGTTTTCTGTATATTACGTTGCATCATCTATTAACCTAGTGAGATATAGCGACTGTGTTATACTGACACCCTCTAACAATCCTTCCTTACCTATGTCTTGTAGATCACTCTGATGAAAACAACCATCTGGTCTCAGAGGATAAGGAGGGCACAAGTGAGGACGATGAGAACTTTATCTTCCGAATATTTGCATCATCATCTTCTGAGAGGCTTTCTAAAGTAAGTATGTGATCGATAAATCCAAAATATGTACAAAAAAAGGATCTATAAAATTAAAAAGTATATATATTTAATAACTTATTGTTATCCACATTTAGCACTCTACCACCACTAACGGGATGGTGAACAACGAGGATCCCAAGGCCCCTCCAGAGTGTACACCAGAATCCAACACAAACATCTCAGAAATGTGAGTAGATTATGGGGTCATTACTGGGAGCTCCAGGCTGATATATGTGCACAACACCAAATATAGGACATAAATACCATAATATCAAATGCAGCATCCACCGCCCCATGGTTATGGGTCATTGTGCTTTCAGCTTTCGGAATTGTTGGAGATAACAGCCCATAATTGTGGCCGGTCATTCACTTTTAGTGCTGCCCTCATTGTAGGAGAGATGTAGTATGAAATGCCGGCCATTCTTGGTAGTTGTTTTCCTCTCAGCTCTCTATAAAAGGTAGTCTTGAGCAGAAGACCTTCCCCACTATGACAGTCATATGTCCTACTAGGCCTTATAGTCGGTGTTCTTCTAGTGAGACAACCCCTTTTATATGGAGTTTACTTGAGATTTACATGTTTTTCTTCTTCAAACAGGCAGAAAGTATCTGTTCCTGTATGTAATACAGACGATGCTGTTACCATCTTGCCACCCTCGTCCCCATTGCCAGGTATGTACATGTCTACAGCACCAGCAATGTGAATGTTGACTTCAAGGCTCAAATATTCCCACATGGTTTTATTCAATACTATAGGTCTCTTATGTTATCCATATTATGACAAAGCAGATCCTATAAGAAGATATTGTTATTGATTTTTTTTTTTAATTTTTCATCAGAATTTCCATCTCATGAAGAAAGAAAATCGGCAATAAATCTGAGTATGGAGCAACAAAACTCTGAAAATGGAAAAAATGGGAAAAAGAGACGAGGTAAGTGTGAGAATCAACTCCATGTTGTGTGATGTCAGTGAGAATAATTCATGTGGAGTAGATGTCATCTGTCAGTGATGGGATTGTCACATGTATGATTGCTGACAATGACCCCTGACCTCTGTATGATAATATTCCTCTGCCGTCCGGCCACAGTGACTGCACAGCATTATCATGTAATATGGAGTCCCATCACTTACATTATATTTATTTCTCTTCTCATAGGTTCCATCTTCCGCCGGATCTTATCATCCTGCCGGCGTGGATTATCCAGGGCTGCTCGCGCATTTGCATGCTGTCACTGTTGCCCTAAAACCATCTAAAAGACGGGACACCTAAGCATCCAGCACCCTGAAGTCCAGCAGATCCATCATCACTGCTGGAGCTGTATAGAAGGACCTTCACCATCTACCTGTGGCCTTCTGACTGGTCAACCTGGACAAGTTTCAGTAACACCTCTGTCATCGGGCTCCGCGGTATTCATACTGCTCGTCTGACTTGTCATTTACTGATCACCTGGTATCTGACCTCGGCTATCTTCCTGACTTTGATTTAGTCTATTGATAATGTTCACGATTTTATTCATCCCATTATTAATTAAAAAATAGTAAAATCTGTTACTGTTGCTCTGATTCCTTTTTGTCTTGAATTCACAAATACTTGTAACTCACTAATTGCTCTTCTTCTCACTAAATGTATTTCTCATTATCCTTAATGCAGCAGTCAGTCTCATATTTCTGTCCAGCAGTTACACTGGTGCCTCCACCCTGTACCAGTCATTACACTCATCCACAAACCTCTCCACACTGCTGCACAGTCCTGCATTTCTACCATATCTACACTCCAATGAGCTAATATTAACATCCTCCATAATCAGGACCTCCCACTCTCATGCCCAAGACATTTTCTCTGCTGCACCAGCTCTCAGGAGTGCACTACTGCAGGCAATCAGGTTCATTCCCACTATCAGAGATTTTAAGTGTGCAGTAGAAACAGATTATTTGTGGCAGGACTATCAAATCACCTCACTATTCTAAGTTTTTCCTACAGCACTCAGTAGCACTTAATATTTGTACATATACAGATAATGGTTGGTGACTGGTTCATGCAGCCTTAATTCCACAAAGATAGAAATAAAAGGTCAACATGTTTCATACATCCAAACCATCCTTAATCATGGCAGAAAAACATCATTTTAAGTTCCCACTATGAATATTTGGTGAGATATCACAGCTGTGTATTTTCACAGCACAAAGAACGCATCTTACAGATCAGCAAATCACAGTGTGCTGACGCTTAGTGTTGTAGTTTTGAACAACACCATTCATTTTATCATATAATGTGTTGAAAAATGAGAAAAAATGCCAGGTTTGGGTTCCTTCATTTTACAGTGTGTATTGTGTTGTAAAAACAAACTGACAAAATGATTCAGAGTCAGTAGTACGATTACTGTGATACCAAACTTATAAGGTTTATATATATATATATATATATATATATATATAATATATATACAGTGTTTAGCATAAATCAGTACACCCAAATAGATTTGTCAGCAAACCTGTAGTTTCCTTTCAGAATCATCATTTTATATGGGATACCATACTACAAAATACTCTCGCAAATTTGAGCCATTGAATGCAAACAAGATTTGGTATTTTGAAGACCCCAAAAAAGTAATTTTCTTAACAAACTCATTCAAGATCATGTTTCAAAAATGAGAACATCCCAGTAACAGTCTTAAGAGAAAAGCTAAGTTTAGACAACAAAATTCTAATTAACAAGAACTGAACCACAGGTAAGTGTAATTATTCATTAAACAGATGTCCAGCAGACAGGTGTCTGTAAAAGGAAGTTACTTAATAAAGAAAACTCCTTCCCATTTCATGCTATCAGCAATGGCACCACATAGAAGGGAAATGTCACAAAACCTGAGAAAGAAAATAATTTCTTTGCAATAAATGTGAAGTCTACAAGAAGATCAGCAAAACTTTACTTATCAGTCAGAATACTGTAGCAAAAGTGATGCAAAACTATAACAAAGATGGAACTGCAACCATCTTACAGAGAAGTCCAGGCCGACTATGGAAGTTAACACCTAAACAAAAGCGTCCTCTGATGAGAAGGGTAAGTGGCACCACATAGAAGAGAAATGTCACAAGACATTTCTGAGAAAGAAAATAATTTCTTTACATAAAATGTGAAGTCTACAAGAAGATCAGCAAAGCTTTTCTTATCAGTCAGATGGAAGTTAACATCTAAACAAAAGCATCTTGTGATGAGAAGAAAATCGACAGGCAAATTCATTGCTATTAGCTGAAGAAGTAGAAAGCGAAACCAGGGCGAGTGTTTTCCATGACACGACACGGTGTACACTGCAAATGAATGGCATTCATGAGTGTCCTCCACAAAGGAAGCCTCTCTCCCTTAAAGCCCATGAACAATAAAAGTCCGTCTACAATTTGCCAGGGTCCATGCTTAAAACTATGAGGACTACCGGGACTCTATACTGTGTATGTGCATCTTATGTGTATGTCCGTATTTTATGTTTGTGTGCACTATGTATATGCATACGTTAAAATGTGTATAGAGTATTAGCATGTGCAAATTTTATATGTGTGCCTAATATAAATATACATGGAAATGTATATGTGGGTGGTGCCTGATGGAGGGTGGGGGGCCCAGATCAGAAGTCCTGATTAAGGGCCCTTCACTGTCATTGTCTGCCCCTTATATAAACAGTAAAATCTCCTTTAATAACTGGACTTCCATTGGGGTGGACTTCTCATAGATGGCCAGTAGGCATACTATATTGTGAATCTGGGCATCTCTCACAGAAAATCTGATCTGGATATGAGGGTGGTCTTCTATAAGCGGTGATGTTTTGGAGAGATTTAGGGAAAAGTCCCAATGCTTATCCATCGATCTGGTAATTTGAGAAAAATATTTGTGTTGATAACTGATCACAAAGTCACAAAATATGTAAGATTTGGCATAACCTGGTTCATTTTTCAAAAAGTTATGCTCAATTTTTTTAGCACCAAGTTTTGTTGCTTTTTTGTAGACTTACACTAACTTAGTATATTGTGTGAGAATTAAATGAATTATGAATTAGTTGGCGCATTTTACCACACTCTGGGGGTCCCTGACAGTCCTTCTTTACCGGCCCTGTAGTGATGCCAATGTAAACTTCCAAGTGACCGCGCAGTCAATCACTGTCACGAATGCAGGACAACCTATGATTAGCTAATTTTTGGGAAATCCTTATAACAAAAGGGGATTGAAAATATTTACAATTATTTTAAAAGCATTAAAAAAAAACAGACCCAATACTTATAATTAGTTTGTTGAAAGTAGTCTAATTAAAGGGAGCTGAAAGGATTAGAGATTATGAACCCGATTCACCAGTGTTTTTGCCAGAAAACTGGCATAAAGCTCTTGAAAAGTTGCAAAGTTTTGTGACTTTTCCCATTTTCACATAATTTTAACTTCTTTAAAGCCCAAGACGTACTGATACGTATCTGCGCCCTGGGACTTAAGAGCCTGATACGTATTAGTACATCTTTGCGATCGCGCACACAGGCTGTGCGGGCGTGATCGCCACCGGGTGTCAACTGATTGTCACAGCTGACACCCGGTGCTATGTGCTGGGAGAGGTCCCGCACATTAACCCCCGCAATGCTGCGATCGAAGTCGTTCGCAGCATTGCGGGGGCAAGGGGAGGTGATCGGGATAGTCACCTCTCCTGCCGGCGTCCAGCAATGTGTGCCGCGGCTTCCCGGATGTTGCCATGATGACCCGATTCACTGAGGGGTGCAGTTTTAAGAATGGTGTCACTTTTGGGTATTTTCAGTCATAAAGACCCCTCAAAGTGACTTCAAATGTGATGTGGTCCCTAATAAAATGGTTTTGTAAATTTTGTTGGAAAAATGAGAAATCGCTGGTCAATTTTAACCCTTATAGCTCCCTAATAAAAATAAATTTGGGTTCCAAAATTGTGCTGATGTAAAGTAGACATATGGGAAATGTTATTTATTAACTTTTTTTGTGTGACATATCTCTCCGATTTAAGGGCATAAAAATTCAAATTTTGAAAAGTGCAAAATTTTCAAAATTTTCGCCAAATATCTGTTTTTTTCACAAATAAACACAAGTGATATCGAAGAAATTTTACCACAATCATAAAGTACAATATGTCATGAAAAAATATTCTCAGAACCAGGGGGATCCGTTGAAGCGTTCCAGAGTAATTACCTCATAAAGTGACAGTGGTCAGAATTGTAAAAATTGGCCTTCTCATTAACGTGCAAACCACTTTGGGTTGTAAAGGGGTTAAGGACTCTACCTGCATATACAGTCATGGCGGAAAGTGCTGGCACCCTTGAAATTGTTTCAGAAAATTACACATGTTTTATTACACGCATGTTTATTTCCTTTGTGTTTATTGGAACAACACAAAAAAACTGAGAAAAAAAAGGCAAATTGGACATAATTTCACACAAAACTCCAAAAATGGGCCGGAATACATATATATATTTTTGATGGGACAACACTGAAGATGCGACACTTTGATACAATGTACAGTAGTCAGTGTACAGCTTGTTTAACTGTAAATTTGGTGTGCCTGCAAAATAACTCAACACACAGCCATTAATGTCTAAACCGCTGGCAACAAAAGTGAGTACACCCCTAAGTGTGTTCTCAGCTGATGTTATTTGTTGGTTTTTCTTTGCATCCCGAACAATTTTCTTGGCAGTTGCGGCTGAAATTTTTGTTGGTCTACCTGACTGTGGTTTGGTTTTTACAGAGCATCTGATTTTCCATTTGTTAATCACAGTTTGAACACTGCAGACTGGCATTATCAATTCCTGGGATATCTTTTTGTATCCCTTTCTTGTGTTATACTCTTTTTGCCTCCCTTTCCTGTGTTATACAGTTCAACTACCTTTTCCCGTAGATCCGTTGATAATTCTTTTGCTTTCCCCATCTCAAAATCCAGAAAAGTCAGTGGCTGGATCCCAGAAACTCACTCAGCTTTATGCACACACACTGATTACAAGCAAACAGGTCATAGGTGAGGATGTTACCTTTAGTAGCCATTCAAACACATTTCTGTCAAATTCTGTGCATGTTATCAGGCCAAAATCACCAGGGTATGTGAACTTTTTGATCAGGATTATTTGGATGTTTTTGGTTGTCATTAGTGATGAGCGAGCACTAAAATGCTCGAGTACTCGTTGCTCGGGTCGAGCAAATTGAAATACTCGGGTGCTCAACCCGAGCAATGAGCCCAATATAAGTCTAGGGGAAACTTGAGCATTTTTCAGGTGGCTCCCCACGGCGGTCTGCAGAGGGCCTAAAAATTGCCCAAATCGATGGGAACTGTGCTCAAATGACATGGGAACAGCATGGGGAAGACCCCTGGAAGCATGTCTGACTCCCAGATCACTGCTGTCAACAATGTCGTCAGAGTATTACGCCACTTTTACGGCGTAAGGAACATCCTTTCCATGGTGATGACTTGTATATAAGGGAAAATAAATAAACAAAAACAAAAATACTCCTACACACCTTGGGCTATGTTCACACGTAGCATTTTTGACACGTTTTTGCACTTTTGCATTGCTTTCAACCAAGATAAATGCATTCACCAGGAAATGTCATTTTAACATTTTACAACCTTATCTGGCCATGTGGTGTGTGACACATCATCAGACACATGCATACAGTGCTGAAAACACATGGGAACAGCAAGGGGAAGACCTCTGGAAACATCTCTGACTCCCAGGTCACTGCCTAAATGTGTACCCATCATAAGTGATCCTTGGCACATGCGAAGATGCCTCCCGCCATGCACCTGTCGTTGCAGACTTGCAACAATCACCGTCCACGTCCTTGTCCCACTGCAGTGTTCAGTTGTCCCTACCCCATTCCTTGGAATGCAAGCACAAGAATGCCGGCAGCCACCCACCCACAGGCTGCAATACGATACTGCCAAATTTTTGACAGCTGCTTGCACTTGAAATGTGGCCTTTTAGGCTCGTGGAGGCGGAAGCTTTTCATAACCTCATGCCGGCGGCGGCCGGGTGTCCATACTCGGTCCCCAGCCGCCACTATTTTTCCCGGTATCGCCTTCGCCTTCCACAAGCACGGGTCCCACAACATTGCCCATGCCCTACCCAGTGCACTTACTAAGAAGGACTGCCTAACCACAAACACGTGGACAGGTGAATGTGGCCAGGGACGGTATGGAGCCAGTCCACAACTTTTTTTGATAAGAGTTGTATTTAGCCCAGTGAAAGGACTGGCATAGAGGGAAACCGTATCTACCCTGCGTGTCATTTCTCCCAGGAAGTCCTCTAAAGCTGCTTGCACTTGAAATGTGGCCTGAATATTACTGCTGGTACTTTTCTGTGGGAATTTTCTTGCCTCCTACCAGCCTGGAATATTTCCAGCAAACTATGGTACAACACCATGGTATTAGCACTGCCCCCAGTACCAGTAGCAAAGCCATCCTCAATTTCCTTCTCTGGAATTTTATTTGGTAGACTGAGTGGCTGCCCAAATACATTTTCTCACAAAGGAGCTGATGATAGAGTGGCAGTAGGTTCAAGTTTCTCCAGCCTGTTAGATATTAGAGGGTGAACGGCAGCACATTGGATCAGTGGTTAGCACTGAAGTCTTGCAGCACTGGGATCCTGGGTTCAAATCCCAGCAAGGACAACATCTGCAAGAAATTTGTATGTTCTCCCCATGTTTGCATGTGTTTCCTCCTCAGTAAGAATAGAGAGTCCTGGAATCTTCCCACACACTTTTCTTAGCCAGGACTGCTTCTCGGCAGGGTTGGACAGTCCCACCAGAGAATTCTCTGGTGTGCCTTGGCTTCTACCTCAGGAGAGTTCATGATAGCGCTAACTTTGCAGCTGCTATGGGGCTCTTGAGCGGGTGAGAAAGGTTAGCCCTCAGAAACAAATCCTCTGGTGGGCACAATGTTTTTCAATCTGAAACAGCTTCTCAGTGGGAGTTGTATTTCACCACAGCCATATTCTTTAGCTCTGTGAAAGGACTGGCATAGAGGGAAACCGTATCTACCCCGGTTGTCATTTCTCCGTCACCAGGTTCCGCCCATTGTAACACACGACCATGCCTGGCTGTATGTTCAGCGGTGAGAGCCACAGATCAAGCTGCTGTGTTACAGCTTTCAACAACTATGCAGCGCTGGGCGGTTTGTCAA
Organism: Phyllobates terribilis; assembly: GCF_046119375.1. Taxonomy (NCBI): domain Eukaryota; kingdom Metazoa; phylum Chordata; class Amphibia; order Anura; family Dendrobatidae; genus Phyllobates; species Phyllobates terribilis. Next base: position 573,934 of record NW_027363463.1, read on the forward strand.
TTAAGCATTAAGCATGTTATCTTCAGCACAGCCTGTTGCTGTTTGGCCAAGGCAGTGCTGCAGTGCTGTCAGCTTGTGACTGATGTGGTCATTTCGGAGATGGAGGAGGAGGTGCATGAGCTGAACAATGTGATTACATTGAGGTTAAATTGGTGATGCTGTTTTTTATACTAAAGAAAGATCCTATTGTTAACCTAATACCCCTTTGAAGAGACATAGAGGATGGTCTCAGTAAAATAAATGTTCCCATTATAAAGGAGCGGGTCTTCTATAGTGGTAATGCCCATGCTGTGACTGCAAGGGTGGCCAAAATTTTGGAAAAAAAACACTAACAATTTAAAGACACAAAGAGCATGGCCACAGTAATAAGGTACGACATGTTCCCATTAGAAAGGAGAGGGTCTGCTATACAGTTATAGGGTATGCAGTGAATCCAACGGCTGACAAATTTTAATGAAAAACCTCAATAAGAATTTAAAGACACACAGAGCAGGGCCACAGTAACAAGGTACGACATGCTCCCATTAGAAAGGAGAGGGTCTGCTATACAGTTATAGGGTATGCAGTGAGTCCAACGGCTGACCAAGTTTAGGAAAAAACCCACTAAGAATTTAAAGACACATAGACCAGGCCACAGTAATGACAAATTCCCATTAGAAAGGAGAGAGTCTCCCATAGTGTTGGACTATGCAGTGACTGCAAGGGCTGCCAAAAATTTGAGGGCACTTCAATGGCCCTTGGAAGAGACGTGGAGGAGCGCATCATAAAAATTTTTTACCATTAGAAAGGAGCGGGCCTCCTATACTTGTAATGCCATGCACTAAGTGTATGGGCTGACAAACATTTACTCCTGGGGGGTATACATGAACATACTGTATAAAAAATTTTTTTTACGGCATCATAAAAATGTAGCGCCCCGAGGGCTCGGCCGCTACAGGGGTATTGCACCTCTGCCAGAGGTGTGATATTCCACTCCCGGGTAAGGATGGAGTATGGACCAGGGTTCAGTTAGCTGCATACAGCACACTCACCCCATTTCCGAGGGACAGCTCAACGGTGCTCCCATTAGACAGAAATGCAGGCACGACAGACCATGTCCCTGGCTGGAGTGGGGAGGGGGTAGGAATACCCAGTGATGTAGGAGCAGATATGGGTTGGTTCCTGAGCGTAGATAGGAGCCCATTGGTTGCTGGTCACCTGGGCTCATGTTCTAGAGGGAGGTATAAAAGGTGGGCACCATCTTAGAACAGTGTTCAGTCAGAGAGAAAAAGTGACGGAGTGAAAGCCTCTGCAAGGGGCTCTGCTCCATAGGCGGGCCTAGCCTCTGAGGCCCAGCCAGCACAGAAAGAAGAGAAGAAGAGAAGTTCAGTGAGTGGAGTAAGAGAAGGAGTTCGGCCAGAGAGGGCTGACAGGGAGCTGTGGCTCAGTCTGGGCCCAGCTCCACGAGGCAGGCCTAGGGTGAAGGCCAGGAACAGAAAGGAACAAGAACAGAAAGGAACAAGAACAGAAAGGAACAGAAAAGAAAGAGAGAGAGAGAAACAGAAGGGCTCAGGAACAAGACGGCAGAAGGGACCCTAAGAACCCACGAGAATACAGGGTGAAGGGTCAGGCAGATTAAGGGTACCGGATCCCAAGTTGGTGGAGGAGAAACAGCCCTCAGCCAAAGACCGGAGGTCGTGATCATTTATTGGTGCGACACCTCATCAATCCTGCTAGGAAGGCACCATATAGGACAGCGGGGAACGGGAACCACGTTTACCTGCACAAGTCCGCGGCAGCTGGACAAAAGTGGGTCACTGGTGAGGCAGGCCAGAGAAAGGATTGAAGGGGGTCCTGTGCCATACTCCTGAACTGCCTGGGGTTGACCGAGCCCCTCACCTGGTGGACGCAGCATGGCTCGGGCGGTCATTGCTGACAGAAGTGACCCGGAGTACATGAACTGTGAGTAAAAGACATTGGACTGCAGTAAGTTGTCTGTGTACTCTTTCGCTCCTCCAGCACTAACGGCACTGGGACTCTCTGCACCATCACCCCCACCATCCACTACACTGCCCTGGGGCTGCACTCTTCCCGTGGGGAGTCACACTACCTCAGCTGCATACATCATCAGCCCCAGCGGTCTGCCTTGCAGCGGCGGTTCATAAATAACCGCAATCCACGGGTGGCGTAGTCGGACATCACTTAGGACTGCTAAAGGACTACCACTGGTCTGACGACCCTGAGCCACGGAACCGGGTCGCCACTACTACCCCCACCGTCTCCCTATTGCCTGGCTCCGAGTGCCCCACGGCCCAGGGGCGAGTCAAACACCCTTTAAAAAATTATGTGGGTGTTGCATCATGGACCACGGTCACCCTGGTGATATGGTGGTGGAGGATGAGGAGAAGGAGGAGGACAAGAGCAAATAGCCAAAATCAGGAAGCGTATACCCATGTGTGGGTGTGAAAAGGTGCATGGGAATACACCTCCCAAGAAAAGACACTGGATTTGAGTTTATGTTACGCTGCTATCATTCGGTGGTGTTGAGAAGTCTGGCCCAATTCAGCCCTTGTTCATTTTTATAAGAGTCAGCCCGTCAGCATTTTCAGTTGACAGGAGGATGCGCTTATCAGTTATAATTCCACCAGCGGCACTAAAAACCCGATCTGATAAAACGCTGGCGGCAGGGCAGGCCAGGACCTCCAAGGCATAGAGAGCCAGTTCATTTAACATATCTAGCTTGGATACCCAATATTTATAAGGCACAGAGGAATCAAGGAGGACGTTGGTACGGTACGGCAAGGTACTCCCTCAGCATCTTCCCAAACTTTGCACTCCTTGTGAGAGTACCCTGCGCCTCAGGGCCTGTGCGATGGGAGGGTCTGAGAAAACTCTCCCAGAACTTTGACAGTGTTCCCCTGCCTCTGCTGGATTGAAGTTGTGTCTCTCTCGCCTGTACTCCTTGGTTGTCGAACGAAGTGTGCCCTCTGCCTCCAGCGTTTTCAGATGGGAATTTTTTTAATAGTTCCGCAACAAGGGCCTTCTGGTACTGCCTCATTTTTGTACACCTGTCCGCCTCAGGAATAAGAGATATAAAGTTCTCCTTGTAGAGTGGGTCTAGAAGTGTCACCAACCAGTAATCACCTAAAATTTTGAGAATGCGAGGGTCATGGGAAAGGCAGCATAACATAAACTCAGCCATGCGTGCCAGACTACTAACAGGCAAGACTTCCGTGTCCTCACCAAGAGGATGACTGACCATGCTCTCCTCCTCCTCCTCTCTGTCCTCTGGCCATCCACGCTGAACAGACGGTATGACAGCTGTGCAGATAGCACCGTCTATAGTGCATGAAACTAGTTCCTGTCCTTCCTCCTCCTCCTCTTCCTCATTGTCACCCAATCCACGTTGGGATGAGATGAGGCTTGGCTGTGTGTAATCACCCTGTATGGTTAATTGCTCCATCTTATCGTGCTTCGCCTGCAATGCATCATCTTTGATTGTGAGCAGAGAGCGTTTCAGAAGACAGAGAAGCGGGATGGTGAGGCTAATTATGGCGTCATCGCCGCTCACCATCTTGGTGGAGTCCTCAAAGTTTTGGAGGATGGTACATATGTCTGACATCCACGTCCACTACTGAGGTCTTATGTGTGGAGTCTGAACTGAATACCGATAGCCTTTTTGATGCTGGTACTCAACAACTGCCTGTAACGGGTCCGGGAGACGGAACCTCTGAGCTACTATACAAGGGGGCGGCCCTTGTAAGGGAGCGGGTGGCAGTCTCTAGGTAAGGGGTAGGTACGACCTGTGATGGCAGAGCCTCCGGGTAGGCTAGCAGGCAGATGGTAGATGTGTGCTCCCAGGTGAGCAAGCGAGAGTCTCTGGAATAGCAGGTGGTCACGGCACGTGACGGCGGAACCTCCGGGCTGGCAGGCAGGTAGGTAACGGAGAAGCGCTCCCAGGTGAGCGGGCAAGAGTCTCTGGAATAGCTGGTGGTCACCGCACGTGACAACGGGACCTCCGGGCTGGCAAGCAGGCAGGTAACGGAGTTGCGCTCCCAGGTGAGCGGGCAAGAGTCTCTGGAATAGCTGGTGGTCACCGCACGTGACAACGGGACCTCCGGGCTGGCAAGCAGGCAGGTAACGGAGTTGCGCTCCCAGGTGAGCGGGCAAGAGTCTCTGAGATAGCTGGTGGTCACAGCACGTGACAACGGAGCCTCCGGGCTGGCAAGCAGGCAGATAACGGAGAAGCGCTCCCAGGTGAGCGGGCAAGCTGGTCCATAGACAGACTGACCGGAGTAGTAAGGCAGACCGTCGGACCTCAGGCAAGCAGGCAGGTAGCTGATATGCGCTCCCAGGTGAGCGGGCAGGCTGGTCCTTTAGACAGACTGACAGGAGTAGTAAGGCAGACCGTCGGACCTCAGACTGGCAGACAGGTAACAAGTATTCAGGCAGGAATCAGGCAGGTAACTAGCAGGAAACTGGCAGGAAGCTGGCAGGTAACTGGCAGGTAACTGGCAACGGGACCTGAGGGCTGAAGCACAGGTGAGACACAGGTGCAAACAACATTGCTCGGGCACCTCCATTTTGGAGGAGGTGCCTTATATATGATGAAGTCCTCCGGCCATTGGCCGGGGACTCCTTAGGACGGCGCGCGCGGCCCCTTTAAGAGGAGGGGAGCGCGCGCGCGCGCGCCCTAAGCACAGGGGCCGGGAAGGAGCGCGCGCTGAGAGCAGAGCGGGAGGAGGACGCCGGGAAGGAGCGCGCGCTGACAGCAGAGCGGGGAGAGGACGCCGGGCACGGAGCAGAGCGGTGAGGGGAGCAGCGTCCCTGCCTAGCAGAGGGCAGGGACGCCAGCGCTACAGTACCCCCCCCTTTAGGCCCCCCCTTTTTTAGGCCAGACAGAAATTTAGCTAGGATGAGAGGGGCATGGATGTTCTCCCGGGGCTCCCACGTTCTCTCCTCAGGACCAAACCCCTTCCAATCTACCAGAAAAAAGGTCTTTCCTCTTACCCTTTTGGTGGCAAGAATGTTCTCTACCTCAAACTCGTCCTCAGCAGAAACCGGAGCAGGAGGCGTACCTGTAGACTTGGAAAAAGAGTTAAGCACCACAGGTTTGAGGAGAGACACATGGAAGGAGTTAGGGATCCGTAAGTTGGCCGGGAGTTTCAATTTATAGGCCACCGGGTTGATCTGACTGATGACCTCCAGTGGGCCGATGAACCGAGGCCCTAACTTATAGGAAGGGATCTTGAGCCGGACATATTTGGACGAGAGCCAGACTTTATCCCCAGGGCGGAATTGAGGAGGGTCCAGACGTTTTTGTCAGCGTGTCTTTTCATACGCTCGGATGACAGAAGGAGTGCGGACCGGGTACTCTCCCATATGGAGGAAAATTTGTTAACAAGAGATTCCGCAGCCGGATTGTCCGCCGAGGTGGAGACGGGAAACGGGATCCGAGGATGCTGACCGTAGACTACAAAAAACGGGGATTTGGAGGAAGACTCGCTCTCGTGATTGTTGTACGAGAATTCGGCCCATGGCAGGAGATCCACCCAGTCAGAATGGTGGGCATTAACGAAGTGCCGAAGGTAACTGGTCAGGTTCTGATTGATCCGCTCCACTTGACCATTAGACTGTGGGTGGTAAGCGGAGGAGAAGTCCAGGGTGACGTCCAGCAATTTACAAGTGGCTCTCCAGAAACGGGAAGTGAACTGTACCCCACGATCCGACACGATGTGACGGGGCAGGCCATGAAGACGGAAGATGTGGCGGATAAAGTCTTTAGCCAGCTCGGGTGCAGACGGAAGACCTGGCAGTGGAATGAAGTGAGCCATCTTGGAGAAGCGGTCAGCGACCACCCAAATGACCGTACAACCGGCAGAGACGGGTAGATCAGTAATGAAGTCCATCGCTATATGCTGCCAGGGGGCAGCAGGTACTGGCAGAGGTAGGAGGCGGCCGGCCGGCAGGTGTCTCGGAACTTTGTTGCGGGCGCAGGACACACAGGCAGAAACAAAGTCTATTACATCCTTGTGCAGGTTAGGCCACCAGTAGTGCCGGGTAATAAGCTGGAGGGTCTTTTTCTGACCGGCGTGGCCAGCTAGTTTAGACGAATGACCCCAGTGTAGGATCTTCTCCCGATCAGGTACTGGTACGAACGTCTTACCAGGAGGAAGACGATTTAGACTCACGGGAGCCACCTGCATTACTCTGGCGGGATCGATGATATGTTTCGGATCCTCCTCGAGATCAGACACCAGAAAGGACCGAGACAAGGCGTCCGCCTTGACGTTTTTGTCAGCCGGGCGAAAATGAAGGACAAAATCAAAACGAGCAAAAAACAAGGACCACCGGGCTTGGCGCGGGTTAAGTCTCTGGGCATGCTGGAGGTAAGCCAAGTTCTTGTGGTCAGTGTAAATTATTACCGGGTGAAGAGCCCCCTCGAGCAGGTAACGCCACTCCTCCAATGCCAGTTTGATGGCCAATAACTCTCGGTCTCCTATGGAATAGTTGCGCTCAGAGGAGGAGAAGAGTTTAGAGAAGAAGCCACAAGTTACCATCCTCCCGGAAGATGATTTTTGAGTAAGTACCGCTCCGGCTCCAGAGGAGGAGGCGTCAACTTCCAGGAAGAACTGTTTGTTGCCATCTGGGCGATGCAGCACCGGGGCGGAAGAGAAGGCCTGTTTAAGGGAAAGAAAGGCCTCCTCTGCTTCGGGTGGCCACTCTTTGGGATTAGTACCTTTACGGGTGAGCGCAGAAATTGGGGCCGTCCGGGAAGAGAAGTGTGGTATGAAGAGGCGGTAGTAGTTGGCGAAGCCCAGGAATCGCTGAATGGCCTTCAACCCCTCCGGTCGGGGCCATTTCTCGATGGCAGACAGTTTCTCAGGATCCATTTGTAGGCCGGTCTGAGAGATAATGTAGCCCAGAAACGGAAGCGAGGTCTGCTCAAAGAGGCACTTCTCAAATTTAGCGTAGAGATGGTTCTGCCTTAGCCTGAGCAGGACCTGACGAACGTCCCTCCGGTGAGTCTGGAGATCCGGAGAGAAGACCAAGATGTCGTCCAGGTACACCACTACGCAGGAGTAGAGAAGGTCCCGGAAGATGTCATTGACCAACTCTTGAAAGACGGCAGGAGCGTTACAGAGACCAAAGGGCATTACCAGGTATTCATAGTGGCCGTCCCGGGTGTTGAATGCCGTCTTCCATTCATCCCCCTGACGAATACGAACCAGGTTGTACGCCCCACGAAGGTCCAGTTTGGTGAAGATCCTAGCCCCCCTCAGGCGATCAAATAATTCTGGAATGAGCGGAAGGGGGTACTTATTCTTCACCGTGATCAGGTTTAGGCCTCTATAGTCTATACAGGGACGGAGAGAGCCGTCCTTCTTTTTGACGAAAAAGAAGCCTGCTCCCGCCGGGGAGGTAGATTTCCGGATGAATCCTCTGGCCAGATTCTCCTCAATATATTCGGACATTGACCGGGTCTCAGCAGCGGATAAAGGATAGATACGCCCACGGGGAGGAGTAGTACCAGGTAGCAGATCGATGGGACAGTCGTATGGTCTATGTGGTGGTAATGTCTCTGCCTCCTTTTTATTAAAGACATCTGCATAAGACCAATAAGGAATCGGAAGTCCAGGTAGATTAGCTGGGGTAGGAGAGGGACGGACGGGATGGACGGGAACCAGGCAGGTTTTATGACAGTCTTGTCCCCAGCGAAGGACCTCTCCGGTTTGCCAGTCTAGCACGGGTGCATGTCTCTGGAGCCAGGGCAGACCTAGCAAGAGGGCGTGAGAGAGTCCAGGCAGAACATGAAAGGAGATACTTTCAGAATGCAGCATTCCCACCTGCAGGGTAATGGATTCGGTGATGAGTTGAATGGGGCGAGGTAAGAGGCCCCCATCCACGGCAGCGACAGACAAGGGTACAGCCAGAGGTTTGGTGGGGATGCGGTATTTCTCAACCAGGGACTGTGAAATAAGGTTCCCGGCTGCTCCAGAGTCAAGTTGGGCCCGAGCAAACTGTAACGGGTCCGGGAGACGGAACCTCTGAGCTACTATACAAGGGGGCGGCCCTTGTAAGGGAGCGGGTGGCAGTCTCTAGGTAAGGGGTAGGTACGACCTGTGATGGCAGAGCCTCCGGGTAGGCTAGCAGGCAGATGGTAGATGTGTGCTCCCAGGTGAGCAAGCGAGAGTCTCTGGAATAGCAGGTGGTCACGGCACGTGACGGCGGAACCTCCGGGCTGGCAGGCAGGTAGGTAACGGAGAAGCGCTCCCAGGTGAGCGGGCAAGAGTCTCTGGAATAGCTGGTGGTCACCGCACGTGACAACGGGACCTCCGGGCTGGCAAGCAGGCAGGTAACGGAGTTGCGCTCCCAGGTGAGCGGGCAAGAGTCTCTGGAATAGCTGGTGGTCACCGCACGTGACAACGGGACCTCCGGGCTGGCAAGCAGGCAGGTAACGGAGTTGCGCTCCCAGGTGAGCGGGCAAGAGTCTCTGAGATAGCTGGTGGTCACAGCACGTGACAACGGAGCCTCCGGGCTGGCAAGCAGGCAGATAACGGAGAAGCGCTCCCAGGTGAGCGGGCAAGCTGGTCCATAGACAGACTGACCGGAGTAGTAAGGCAGACCGTCGGACCTCAGGCAAGCAGGCAGGTAGCTGATATGCGCTCCCAGGTGAGCGGGCAGGCTGGTCCTTTAGACAGACTGACAGGAGTAGTAAGGCAGACCGTCGGACCTCAGACTGGCAGACAGGTAACAAGTATTCAGGCAGGAATCAGGCAGGTAGCTAGCAGGAAACTGGCAGGAAACTGGCAGGTAACTGGCAGGTAACTGGCAACGGGACCTGAGGGCTGAAGCACAGGTGAGACACAGGTGCAAACAACATTGCTCGGGCACCTCCATTTTGGAGGAGGTGCCTTATATATGATGAAGTCCTCCGGCCATTGGCCGGGGACTCCTTAGGACGGCGCGCGCGGCCCCTTTAAGAGGAGGGGAGCGCGCGCGCGCGCGCCCTAAGCACGGGGGCCGGGAAGGAGCGCGCGCTGAGAGCAGAGCGGGAGGAGGACGCCGGGAAGGAGCGCGCGCTGACAGCAGAGCGGGGAGAGGACGCCGGGCACGGAGCAGAGAGGTGAGGGGAGCAGCGTCCCTGCCTAGCAGAGGGCAGGGACGCCAGCGCTACACTGCCCTCTTCTGCTCACAAATACTTCCCAACATCTGCAATGTAGAGTTCCAACGTGTGGGGACATCACACACCAGTCTGTGAGCCAGAAGCTGCAAACGCTGCTGAAACACTGCAAGGGCGGCGGAAGCTGTAGCTGACTTTCTAAAATGGGCACACAGGCGGCATACTTTAACAAGCAGATCCGGCAGCTCCGGATAGGATTTGAGTAACCGCTGAACCACGAGGTTAAGCACATGGGCCAGGCATGGTACGTGTGTGAGCTCTCCTCGCCTCAGAGCCGCCACCAGGTTCTGGCCATTGTCACACACGACCATGCATGGCTGTAGGTTCAGCGGTTTGAGCCACAGATCTGCCTGCTCTTTCAGAGCTGTCCATAACTCTTCAGCATTGTGTGGTTTTTCACCTAAGCATATTAGCTTCAGCACAGCCTGTTGCCGCTTGGCCGAGGCAGTGCTGCAGTGCTTCCAGCTTGATACTGATGTGGTCATTTCGGAGATGGAGGCTGAGGAGGAGGAGGAGGCTGAAGAGCATGAGGTGCAGGAGCTGTAGACCGTGGGGGCAACCCTGATTGACCTAAGGCCTGCAATCCTTAGTGTCGGGAGGACGTGTTCCGTCCCAAGGTCCGACTGGGTCCCGGCTTCCACTATGTTAACCCAGTGTGCCATCAGCGAGATGTACCGTCCCTGCCCACAAGCACTTGTCCACAGGTAACTGCATTGTTGAGGGCACGGCTAATGTTTTGGGACACGTGCTTGTGTAATGTGGGGACGGCACACTGGGAGAAATAGTGGTGGCTGGGGACAGAGTACCGAGGGACGGCCGCCACTATCAGGTTGCGGAATGCTTCTGTCTCCACAAGCCTAAAAGGCAACATTTCGAACCAAGCAGTCATGAATTGTGAGAATTTAGTAGTGTGGCCTGTGGGACATTGGCTGCATATTTGCGCTTGCATTCCAAGGACTGGAGTATGAACAACTGAATGCAGCACTGGGACAAGGACATGTACGTGCTTACTGATGCTGCTACTTGAGAGTGTGCAATGACAGGTGCAGGGCAGGAGGCATCTTTGCATGCACTATTGACAGGGGATTGGCTTGCATGCACAACAGCAGAAGAAGCAATGGTGCCACCTGTAGACACTGTTCCTGGACCCTGGTGTTCGGCCAACAAAGTCGAGTGCTTTGCTGCCATGTGCCTGATCATTGTGGTGGTGGTCAGGCTGGTCGTTTTGCCACCCCTGCTGATGCTGGTCTGGCTCGTGATGCAAATGGCCTTTTTGGAGCTATCGGCAGAGTCTTTAAAAACAACCAGACTCGGGAAGACCTAACAGTTGTAGTGGCAACTTCCTTCGTGTTGGTGTTACGGGGAACGGTAGCCTGCCTTCTGTCTGAGGCCACCACACTGCTTCTTCCTGCCTGTTGGGGTGCTCTGCCTCCCTCCCCCCGTGTGCTGCTGTCCTTGCTCTGCATGTCCTCCTGCCAGGTTGGGTCAGTTACTATATCATCCACCACCTCGTCTCCCATTTCTGCACCCTGGTACTATTCCTGACTTTCTGTCAATTGTGTCTCATCATCGTCCACCTCTTGTGACAGTTTCCCACCGTCGCCTTCATGTGACCATGGATGCTCAAATATTTGGGCATCGCTACACGTGATATCCTCTTGCCCCGCTTCAAGTGGACCGGGCGAGAGGCCCGAATCTATAAATGGAAAAGTGAACAGCTCTTCAGATTGTCCAAGTGTGGGATCAGTTGTCTCTGGGTACTCGGCATGGTGGGAGGAAGGAGGATCAGGGTGAGGAATATGCGGTCCAGACTCACGGCTACTGAGACTTGACCGTTTGGAAGACAGGGTGGTGGTGGTGGTGGCTAAGTGACTGGAAGCATTATCCGCTATCCAACCAACAACCTTTTGACACTGATCTGGGTTCAATAGTGGTGTGCTGCGGTCCCCTAGAAATTGGAACAGGAAGGTCAGGCGAGAAGATGTGGGTGTTTGCTGTGGTACAATTTCGACTTGCCCACGGCCTTGTCCTCGGCCTCTGCATGTACCATTACCATCACGTCCAGTTCCCCGTCCCTTGCCACGTGCCTTGCCCATTTTAAATGGAGGATAGTATCTTCCACGCTCACTACAAATGACTGAGTTTGAAGCGAAGTTATATGTGATCGGTGTGATGGAGAAAACAGAGTTTTAAATACCTGGCCTGTAGGTAAGTAGTGTGAACAGCAAACTGCTGTGAATTGCTTCACTGACACACTGAAAAAATGGAGGCCAGAAATGGCAGTATTTTCTGACAACGTATATGTGATCCGTGTGACGGAGAAAACACAGTTTTAAATAGCTGGATTTCTAGCGCTCTAATAAGGAAAGGACCTGGCTGTATTCTGCAGTGCCAACAAGCAAATGGCGCAGAAAAACGGTGTTCTCTGGATTGCTTTATAAGCAAATAATGAGGATTAAGATCCAAAGAAAAGTATTCCTGGCCCCTGAGACATGGGCCTTTGTATAGAAATATCTAACAGCAGCAGAAGGCAGAATTGGAATGGAGCCTTTTGTGCTATATGCACTGCAGTCTGCTATATACCCTGCCTGCCTGCCTATATACACTGCCTGCCTGATATCTCTGCAGATGGATTAGTCCTCAGAAGAACTGTTTGTTAAGATGGATATGTGTAATGTGCGGTTTTTCTCACTACACTACCTAATGCACGATCAAATCTCTCCCTAACGCAGCAGCAGCTCTCCCTACACTGTCTGATCCGGAGTGACTGTGATGAGCATGGCGGCGCCAGGTCAGATATAGACCTGATGACGCTGAGCAGCCAGCCAATCACTGTAATGCCCACAACCAACATGGCTATGGCATTACAGTGCATGGCAGGCAATCCCTGCATGTTCATTGGCTCTGTAAAGAGCGCCAAACATGCAGGGAGGGGACCCGACTTCCCGCCCGACTAACCCGGAAATACTCGGTGAGCGCAGAGCATCTCGAGCAGTGAGATACTCGGGCGAGCACCGAGCAGTAGCGAGCATGCTCGCTCATCACTAGTTGTCATTAAGATTTAAAAAGAGAAAACACAGAAATGTGACAGTAAATGGCTTCACCCAACCAAAAACCATGAGTGGAGAAAAAGTGTTTTTGTTATCATTCATTTTCTCTGAAACAAGGCCAAGAAAGGAAAAATTCTGCCGGGGTATGTAAACTTTTGAGCAGAACTGTATATGCGCCAGCCCCAGTGTCTCCTATTCTATATACTCCAGCCCCAGTGTCTCCTATTCTATATACTCCAGCTTCTTCTGTGATGTATATGCTCTAGCCCCAATGTATCCTGTGATGAATATACGCCAGCCCCAGTGTCTCCTATTCTATATACTCCAGCTCCAGTGTCTTCTGTGAAGTAGCTAATGTAGCCCTAATGTCTCTTATGCAGAGGCGTCGCATGATAAAGCAGAGAGACACAAGCTCCCTGCCCTAACACTATCTCTTTCATATGCCACAGATCGCAATAGGCCTGCGGTTAACGAGATGTCAGCATGTATGTGGGGCAGTGGGACCATCATAGTATATACAGGTGCATCTCACTAAATTAGAATATCTTCAAAAAGTTAATTTATTCCAGTTCTTCAATACTGTTTCAGTATGCTCCACAATCATGAGGAAGACTGCTGACTTGACAGATGTCCAGAGGGCAGTCATTGACACACTCCAGAAGGTCCTAGAGTTCCAATTTTCATTTGGAAATCAAGGTCCCAGAGTCTGGAGGAAGAGTGGAGAGTCCACAATCCAAGCTGCTTCAGGTCTAGTGTGAAGGCTCCACAATCAGTGATGGTTTGGGGGGCCATGTCATCTGCTGGTGTAGGTCCACTGTGTTTTATCAAGACCAAAGTCAGCACAGCCGGCTACCAGGACATTTTACAGCACTTCATGCTTCCCTCTGCCGACAAGCTTTTTGGAGATGGAAATGTCATTCTCCAGCAGGACTTGGCCCCTGTCCACACGGCCAAAAGTACCAATACCTGGTTTACACACAACAGTATCACTGTGCTTGATTGGCAGCAAACTCGCCTGACCTTAACCCCATAGAGAATCTATTATAGAGAATCTATGGGGTATTGTCAAGAGGAAGATGAGAGACACCAGACCCAACAATGCAGATAAGCTGAAAGACAGCGTTTTGTATTGAAGAACTGAAATAAATTAACTTTTTGATGATATTCTAATTTGGTGAGATGCACCTGTATATGGAGCAGTGGGACCATCATGCTATATATATGGAGGAGTGGGGGCATCATACTAAATATAGAGCAGTGTGTGTGTGTCACCCCAGGCCTGGATGCCACAAAAAATAATCTGTTTCTGAAAGCAGGAGGGAGGTCCCCTGGTTAGGGACAATTAGCATACAGCACCTCCTGTCCCAGGCCAGCAGGGGGAGCTGGCTGCCCCTATAAAAGCTGGAACTGGGGGCAGGGTTAGAGAAAACTGGATGACCTAGCTCAGGAGTGAGACTAGTCCCAGAGAAGGAGGGACAGTTCAGCTGTAGCTGAGGAGTCCATGAGGCAGAGGAGAAACTGTAAGCCAGTGACAGAGGCGACGAGAGCCGGTCCTGGCAGAGAACCAATCTACCGGACATTGGGGTCTGAGGCTGTCAGGGTTACAAGCCCAGCAGCAGAGAACCAACCTGCGAGGGATTTCAGGTCCCTTGGCCTAAGAAGCCTGGAGGCTCCGCCACACAGAGGGACCAGTACATCGAGGAGCAAGCAACAGGTACCCAAGGCCTGAGTCGCAAGCCATACAGGAGAGAAGTACACGGCCAGCTCAGGGACGTGGGCTATTACACTACGAAAAGGGGGATAGTCAGAAAGAGCATAGAGAGAACGGTAGGCCTACACACTCACCCTGACCAGTGGGGCTCGCCCGAATGCTCTCAGACACCCAGGCCCATTCCTAACCGGTACTGTTGGGTCATTAATAATATCTACAATAAAGACCCTGAACTGTTTGAAGCGGACTCTGAACTCTTACTATTGCGGCCTGCACTATCACCCCCAACATCCACCTACACTGCCCTGAGGCTACACTCTTCCCGTGGGGAGTTATCCTACCCCTGTGCTGCACACCAACACCAGCCTCAGCGGTCTGCCTTGCAGCGGCGGTTTTCTCCAACCGCAATCCACGGGTGGCGTAGTCGGACATTCAAAACACTGATAAATAGACTGCCACCATTTGGTCTGACCACCCTGAGCCACGGGATCGTGTTGCCACTACTACCCCCATCAGCACCGTACACTAGAAGGCCCGGTTCCGGGTACCCCACGGCCCAGGGGGCAAGTCAGCTTTGGCGAAGTCGGCAGAATTGTGACCAACCCGCCACAAATAGGTATTGCGTGCCTGGAAAAGACTCTATACATATCTGAGTGAAGTTTCCCGCCATTCGGGGCCATTTCCCACCAATCGGAGCCGTTTCCCGCCATCGGGCGCCATCTTCGGGACGCCGCGCGGGAAGAAGAGGGGCGTGGACGTCCAAAAACGCGCGAGACGTGAAGCCCCGCCCTACGCTGAGACGCTGCTCAAGGTCCTGGAAGGAGATCCAGCGGATGCCGACGTCATCACCGAGCAACGCAAGGTCCTCCCCCAGAGCATCGCGAGCGGAGCCGCGGCCTACAGAAGAGGATCGCCAGAAGGTAGGCCACGATTAACTAGGGGGGAGGAAGATGTCGGACGCGGAGGGACCCTCTACCAGCAGCTGTGATGCCGTTTACCATGCCCTATATCCATAGGCGGATTATAATGAGGGCAATCTGGGCGACCGCCCAGGGCCCCGAGCCTGCAGGGGGCCCGCGGCTCCAGGTGGGGTGTCTAATGCCGGATTGCCCTCATTATATGTGCGGGCCGCCGCGGCACGTAGCGGTAGCATTGGCGGGAGGGGGGGGCCCGGACCGCTCCCCCAGCAGCGGCCGCTGCTACTTCTTCATCGGCCGGGCCAGCACTGCAGCAGTTAACTTCCCTGTGCTGGCCCGGCCGCGTCACTGCTAGGAGACATGGCCCTGTGCGCGGCTGTGTCTCCTAGCTGTGACGTCACGCAGTGCGCCCCGGCCTGCAGTGCTGCACCGGAAAAGAGTGAGAGCAGGCAGGAGGAATTGAGCCGGGGGATGGTGAGTGTGTGTGTGTGTGGGCAGGTGTGTGTGTGTTTGTGAGCAGGTGTCTGTGGGGGCAGGTGTCTGTGTGGGCAGGTGTGCGTGTGTGTGTATATGTGTGTGTGTGTGTATATGTGTGTGTGTCTGTGTGGGCAGGTGTGTGTGTGTGTGTATATGTGTGTGTGTGTGTGTGTGTGTGTGTGGGCAGGTGTCTGTGTGGGCAGGTGTCTGTGTGGGCAGGTGTGGGTGTGTGTGTGGGCAGGTGTGTATGTGTGTGGGGGCAGGTGTGTGTGTGGGCAGGTGTGTGTATATGGGTGTGTGTGTGTGTTTGTGGGCAGGTGTCTGTGTGGGCAGATGTGTGTGTGGGCTGGTGTGTGTGTGTGTGTTGGCAGGTGTGCGTGTGTGGGCAGGTCTGTGTGTATGTGGGCAGGTGTTTGTGTGTGTGTGTGGGCAGGTGTGTATGTGTGTGGGCAGGTCTGTGTGTGTGTGTGTGTGGGCAGGTGTGTGTGTGTGGGCAGGTGTGTTTGTGTGTGGGCAGGTGTGTGTGTGTGTGGGCAGGTGTGTATGTGTGTGGGCAGGTGTGTGTGTGTGTGGGCAGGTGTGTGTGTGTCTGTGTGGGCAGGTGTGTGTGTGTGTCTGTGTGGGCAGGTGTGTGTGTGTGTATATGCGTGTGTGTGTGTGTGTGTGGGCAGGTTAGAAAGTCTTGCCCTGTTGAACACTACACCTGACTTGAGGCCACCACCTCTTGGTTGTCCAATGTTCTTGCTTCTCTAGGGCTCTTCTCAGATATTCATTATACCAGCTCCCCAGAATACCAAAGTTAGGGTGGGTGACCGCGAGCCCTGGTGGTGGTCATAACTGCGGCCACCCAGGGGCAATACTCCATAACAACAATCCCCTGAGGTGGTGTAGGATGTAAGGACCTATTCACACTACATTCAGCGCTGCATTCAGGTCTTTACACAAGGCTTACAACTGAATCCCTGAAATTCAGGATTGTGCTGTCTGAAATGAGACATCTGAAAGCAGAGAAAATGGAGCCTAAAGATTCAGACTTTAGCCTCGGTTTGCCTTTGTTCAAATCAATGGCTATGTCAAGGCACATCTGAATGCCATTTTTCAGGGATTTAGATAGAAGCCTGGAAAGAGGAGATGAACGCATTGCAAAATTCAGTGTGAATAGGCCCTTATATCTGGAGTCTTGATATTGATGCCACAAGTATTTTACTTGTTTTTATACACAGCGGGAGGCCGCACGGCGCCATCTATACACAGCGGGAGGCCGCACGGCGCCATCTATACACAGCGGGAGTCTCAGTGCTTTGCAAGAGCAGTCAATAAATTCTGCTTGACTAATTCTGAGCACCATAAAGTCTGGTTCGCTTCTAACCTGCTGTCTTCATTTTCAGCTTGCTGAATTCTAACTCATTTACTGTCATTCGAGACGATGCCTTTGCTGGTCTCTTTCACCTTGAATACCTGTAAGTGCTCCACTTAATGTCATATTTTTGATTCTGTTCTTCTTCATCTTTTGGCATGTGCAATTGTATGAGCAAGTATTCATATGAATTTATGACCTACTTAAACCTTTGAGGACCTTAAATTTTATTCAATCAAATTTTTTTCCAGTTTAAAACTATGGGACATATATGTGCCTTGGTCCTCAAAGGGTTTTTAAAGGGGCTGCAAACATAAATACGAAAAAAATAATTCAATTAGTGCTTTTTGTGTTCATTTAATTTTTATTTGAAGTTCATTTTTTTTATACACCTTGAAATTAAGCCCTACCCCATGGAATGAAGCCCTACCTACATGACATCTGAGAGCTACATGGATCCCGCTTGTGAGGTGCCTGTCCGTCACTACTATTCAGTTTTAGGGTCCACTCACTAAGCCATATATTCTCTCATGCAAGGGAATAGGGCCAATTATGCTAATGACACTGGGCTCAAACTCTGTCAGAGCTTCAACTGAGTGTGATCCAATTCTCTCGCAGCACAGATATGGAGAAGATGGAGAACTTAATTTCTCCATCTTCTCCATAGTCTCTGTGAGTGTTCATCGGACTGCACTTGGACGACATCCGAGTGCAGTCCAATGTTTTACGTGCACCCATAGACTTGTATGGGTGCACATGGTCCGAATATCGAATGAGATTATTTTCTCATGCCAATAATCGCACTGTCCCATAGTATAACATAGAGCCGAGTCCTATCCGATAAAACATCACATAGCATTCGGCCGTGTTATACGACAGTGTGAGCGAGCCCTTAGAGTCAAGGAATATTTACATGCAGATGATGATATTACTCTCCAAGTGTATATTTTTTTAGGCGAGTTCATAGTAAATGCTTTGCATTTTTGACATGTGATCAACTAAAGAACAAGAAAGATTTAGGACCTCCCCTATAGAGAAACGGAAAATAGTTTGGAGGACTTGCATGTCCTTTTTTATTTATTATGAGAAAATCATAAAAGATCCCGTTTTTTAACCATGCTGTGACTTTCTGCTGAGGGAGAGGGAGAGAGCTGCCCTATTCAGAGTCTGTAATAAGACCTGCTGACAAAAGTGTTGAAGATACAGTCTAATGTGAATTAACAATGAAAAAAAGTTAATTTAACAAATGGCTTGTATTTTTTTTAATACAAACTTTTTTGTCTTTACAGCTCCTTTAAAGGGAATCTGTCATCAGGTTTTTGCCACCTAATCTGAGAGCAGCATAATGTAGGGTTAGAGGCACTGATTCCAGTAATGTGTCACTTACTGGGCTGCTTAGTGTTGTTTTGATAAAATCATTGATTTGTCAGAAGGTAATTATCACTAGATGACTAGTAAGTTCTGTAGGACCCCACCCCCATCACTGATCAGTAGATTTCTGTGTACACTGAGCATGGGCAGAAAGCTGCCAATCAGTGGTGTGGGTGGGGCTATACAGAGCGCAGCATTCAGAGAGCTGCTAGATCTGCAGCAGATAAAACGGTGATTTTCTCAAAATGACAACAAGCAGCTGAAAAAGTGACACATCGCTGGAATCAGGGTATCTGCCCCAATATTGTGCTGCTCTCAGATGAGGCAGCACAATTAATATTATGCCAAATAAATTTCCTGTGAACTATCACATGATCTATCACAGGGGATCATGTGACATGTCACGTGATAAATCAGGTGTGTGGAGGGGGCCCGCGCCTTCTAAACTGCCCGGGGCCCTTGCTACTCTTAATCCACCCCTGCCTATAACCCCGGAGCGGCCTGGCTGCCCCAGTATGCCGGCGAGTCGCATACCTTGGGCGACTTTAAAGAAAGGCTGTATAGCCTGTTCAAAGTTTATCCCCTGACAGAAGGACAGAAAGTAAGCATACTGATAGGGCAGTTAACTGGTGCGGCCCAGCGGGAGGTAAAGTCTTGGACAGCTGAGGAGAAAAGGACTGTAAGGGGGGTTCTGACCCGTCTACGGGACACCTTTGATACCCGTACCTCAGCAGAAATCAAAATGCGGTTCTATGGATGTAAGCAGCGAGCTCAAGATAGCATCCGAGATTATGCCCTAAATTTACAGGAAGCCTTGGAGGCAATTAAGCAAGCTGACCCTGGCAGCGTGCAGGATACAGATAAACTATTGACTGACCAGTTCATAGAAGGTCTGCTGTCCAGCGCCCACAGAACCCAGCTGCGCCTCATGGCCCTACAGAACCCCGATTTGACTTTTGCACAGTTCAAAGATAGGGCCATCCGGGTGCTCCGAGAACCTGCACCGGGTGGCGCTGTAGCTTCCCGGCGCCCTATCCCGCAGACCTTGTGGGGGCTGATGCGCAGGCCCTAAATTCATCCCCGCCTGCAAACCTGCACCATCAGGTCCAAGAACTAACAAAGAGTGTTGCTGCATTGACCAGGACCGTACAGTCATTACAGATGGACCCGTCAGGACCAATCAAGCTGGCTTCCAGTCCAGAGGATGTCCCGTGGCGTCGACGGAGGAGGATCCCGTCGTTCAGAGGGAGGCCCGCCGATCATTACACTGAGGATGGACAGCCGATTTGCCGCCGTTGCAGCCAGCCGGGACACATAGCCAGGTACTGTACTTTAAATGGGTCCGACCTGGGGCAAAGGGCCAACCCCCAGGCATAAGGTCATCAGGCCCATCTAATTGGCGTGATAAGTACGTAGGGGGACGACCGGTTTTACCTGTAGTGCTGGACGGTATCCCCATGAGTGCACTGCTGGACACCGGGTCCCAAGTGACTACCATCCCCTATGTACTTTTCAAGCAGTACTGGAGTGACACTGATATAACTCGTTATCTAGACGATGACTTGAGCATCATCGCCAGCAATGGTCAACCCGTGCCGCAGGTAGGGTTCAGAGAGATGACCATTAAGATTGGTAAAGTTGAACTGCCGGCACAGGGAGTGATCATTGTGGACATTGACCGTCGAGAAAGTCACCCTAAAATAACCTTGGGTACTAATGTGATTGAAAATTGTCTTTCAGAAGCAATTGTAATTTTGCAGCAGGTGGCGATGAATGCGAGCTCCAGCCAACAGAGGGTCCTCCAGAAGGAGATAAGAGCCCTGATGAGATGGCAACAGGTAGAACTGTCTGGTGGTGAGATCGGTAGCGTGAGGATGTGACTCGCCCCCTGGGCCGTGGGGCACGCGGATCCGGGCGATAGGGGAACGATGGGGGTAGTAGTGGCGGCCCGGTCCCGCGGCTCAGGGTGGTCAGACCAATGGTAGTCCGTTATGTGCTATTGATAATGTCCGACTACGCCACCCGTGGATTGCGGTTATTAGGAACCGCCGCTGCAAGGCAGTCCGCTGGGGCTGATGACGTGTGCAGCTGGGATGGTGTGACTCCCCACGGGAAGAGTGCGGCCCCAGGGCAGTGTAGTGGATGGTGGGAGTGATGGTAGTGAGAGTCTCGGTACTGATAGTGCTGGAGGCGCGAAGGAGCACACGGACAACAAGTTACAGTCCAGGGTCTTTACTCACGGTTAATATCCAAGTCACTTCTGCAGGGAATGACTGCCCGAGCCGTGCTGCGTCCACCAGGTGAGGGGCTCGGTCAACTCCCAGGCAGTTCTGGAGCATAGCACAGGACCCCCTTTTATCCTTTCTCTGGCCTGCCTCACCAGTGACCCACTTTTGTCCAGCTGCCGCGGACCTGTGCGGTTAAACGTGGTCCCCGTTCTCCGCTGTACTATATGGTGCCTTCCTAGCAGGTTTGATGAGGTGTTGCACCAATAAATTGGGATCCGGTACCCTTAATCTGCCTGACCCTTCACCCTGGATTCTCGTGGGTTCTTAGGGTCCCTTCCACCTTCTTGTTGTTGAGCCCTTCTGTTTCTCTGTCTCTCCTCCGTCTTTCCTGTTCCTTCTTCTCCTCCCTTTCTCGTGGAGCTGGGCTCCGGTGGCACCACAGCTCCCCTTCACCTCCTCCTCGGCCTCTCACTAGGCCCTTCTGGAGTAGAGCTCCTACAGAGCCTCTACTCCCTGTCTTCTCCTCTCTGGACAGAACCTAGATCTAAGATGGTGCCCACCTTTTATACCTCCCTCTAGCTATGAGCCCAGGTGACCAGCAACCAATGGGCTCCTTCCTACGCTCAGGAACCACCCCCTATCTGCCCCTACAGCACTGGGTGTTCCACCTCCCTTCCCCACTCCAGGCAGGGACATGGTCGGTGGTGCCTGCACTTCTGTCTAGTGGGAGCACCGTTGAGCTGTCCCTCGGAAATGGGGTGTGTGTGCTGTATGCAGCTAACTGAGCCCTGGTCCATACTCCATCCTTACCTGGGAGTGGAATATCACACCTCTGGTCTGAGGTGCAATACCCCTGTAGCGGCCGAACCCTCGGGGCGCTACAGATGAGCGACCCGTTCCCCATTGCCATGCCCCCCAAAAGTGAAATGATCTGGTGTCGGACTGCAATCGGGTTAAGAGGGAGAGACTACCAAGCCATGGTAGAACCCGTGTACTCAGACAGCAGGCCCACCATTTTGACAGCCCGGGGGGTGGTCGATGTCCGCCATGGAAGGGTGCCCGTCCGGATCTTAAACATTGGGGAAAGGGAAGTACACTTGCCCCGGTATGCTACACTAGCCAAATTGTATACTGTTGAACACAATGCTGTCAGGGCCATTGGACCCTTGCCTCCATTACCCCAGGCGGAGGGTAATGGTTCCCAGAAACCCAAGGAGGACTGGTGCCAGAAACTCCACGTGGGTGCTGACTCCACTCCCTTGCACCAAAAACAAGGAGTCTACCGGGTGGTTCAAGAGTACGAGAGAATCTTTAGTAAGCACCCGCTAGACTTCGGCAGAGTGAAAGGGGTAGAACACCACATCCCCACGGGGAGCCACCCACCAATAAAAGAAAGATACAGACCTGTACCACCCCGCACACTATCAGAACGCAAAGGGCATGCTGAGAGAAATGAAGGAAGCCGGGGTCATTAGAGACAGTTGTAGCCCCTGGGCAGCCCCCTTGGTTCTGGTAAAAAAGAAAGACTGTACTATGAGAATGTGCGTGGACTATAGAGAAGTCAATCGTATCACCCATAAAGACGCATACCCATTGCCTAGAATAGAGGAGTCTTTGGTCACACTAAAATCAGCTAATTTCTTCTCTACTTTGGACCTTACTAGTGGGTACTGGCAGGTTCCTGTGGCAGAGGCTGATAAGGAGAAGACCGCCTTCACCACCCCGATGGGATTAAGTGAATTCAACTATATGCCGTTCGGGCTCTGCAACGCACCCGGGAGCTTCCAGAGGCTGATGGAATGCTGTCTAGGGCACCGAAACTTTGAGACGGTCCTACTTTACCTGGACGACGTGATTGTCTATTCGAAGACTTACGAGGACCATCTAAAGCACCTGGCCGAGGTGTTCGAGGCCCTGGCAGGCTTTGGCATGAAAGTGAAACCCTCCAAGTGCCATCTGTTAAAGCCGAAGGTACAGTACCTGGGACACGTGGTGAGTGCAGAAGGAGTAGCCCCCGACCCTGACAAACTCACGGCAATAAAGAACTGGCCAAGCCCCTCTAACATAAAAGAAGTGAGGCAGTTCCTCGGGTTGGTAGGCTACTACCGAAGGTTCATCCCCAGGTTCACCAAGATGGCAGCCCCTATGCAGGACCTCCTTATAGGACAATCTAAGACCAGAAGCCAAAAGCCACCCTTCAAGTGGGACAAGCCAGAAGAGGAGTTCTTCCGCCAGCTGAAGATGGCCCTCACGGGGATGAGATCCTGGCCTACCCTGATTATGGCCAGCCTTTTATCCTCCACACAGACGCCAGTAATGTGGGGCTGGGAGCCGTACTGTCACAGAACCAACAGGGCAGAGAAAGGGTGATCGCGTACGCCAGCCGGAAGCTGAGGCCCACCGAGAGAAACCCGGAGAATTACAGCTCCTTTAAGCTGGAGTCCTTGGCAGTGGTGTGGGCCGTAACAGAACGTTTCAAGCATTACCTGGCCTCTGTGAAGTTCACTGTGTACATGGACAACAATCCGTAGACACATCTGGACAAAGCGAGACTTGGTGCCCTAGAGCAGCGGTGGATGGCCCGGCTAGCAAACTATGACTTCACCATCAAGTACCGGGCAGGCCGAGCCAATGCCAATGCAGATGCCCTATCGAGAATGCCCCACTTGCCCGATGAGGGAGAAGATCCAGACGAGTTGGAGGAAATAGAGCTCCCTGCATTCCACCGGTACAGGGGCCACTCAGTACTCCCACCGTGTAAGAGACAAAGACTTGATCACTGTCATGTTCAATCCCTTACCTCACCACGGCTGGGCTGAAACGCAAGATAGTGACCCTGCAATTCGCCTGGTGAAAGACCTGTTGACCCAGGCAGACGCTAGCCCTGGCTCGGACGCTCCAGAGGAAGCCAATCAGTTATGGAAGGAGAAAAGCAGGCTATTCCTCTACGAAGGTAAGCTGTGCAGAAGGCTTGTCAACCACCGGACGCACGAGCTGACCTGGCAGGTAGTGGTCCCGAGACGAGATGCAGCAATGGTCCTGGAGGCCTACCATGACAGAGCGGGACACTTCGGGTGGAAGAAACTGGAGTTCCTACTGAGAGAGCGGTTCTACTGGGTCGGAATGAGAGGGGCCATAGAGAAGTGGTGCAGGGACTGCGGCCCATGTAACCTCAGAAGGAAGGACGGTACCAGCCAGAAGACGCCCTTGATGCCCATCGTCACCAGGCAGCTTCTTGAGCTGGTAGCTCTGGACCATGTGAAACTGGCTCCAAGCCGGTCGGGCTACGTCTATGCCCTGACAATAGTGGACCACTATTCCCGGTTCCTGGTGGTGGATCCTGTTAAAGACTTGACAGCCCAAACAGCGGCCAGAGCCTTCCAACAACACTTCTGCCATCCACACGGGTATCTGGAACAGGTCTTGACAGATCAAGGTCCAGCGTTTGAGGCTGAAATCTTCCAGGAGTTCTGCAACCTCTATGGCTGTAAGAAGATTCGGACAACGTCTTACCACCCACAAACCAACGGGCTATCTGAGAAAATGAATAATATCGTCATTGATCTCCTCAAAACGTTGCCCCTGGAAGAACGCAGCCTGTGGCCGGAGAAGCTGGCAGACCTGATAGACTTATACAACCATATCCCGGTGAATGCTACAAATTGCACCCCGGCTTACCTGATGAGGGCAAGACCAGGTAAGCTGCCGATAGACCTGGAGATGGGAGTCCTGACCCCCGAGGACACCTCCCCAGACGCGGACTGGGATACGGAACGGCGGCTACAGTACAAGAAGGTACAGGAGAGTGTGGAGAGGAGTCTGGCTCAAGCGAGAGAAAAGCAAGAGAGGCTCTTCAACCAACACGCCCCTGCTGGTCCCCTGGAACCTGGTGAGCAGGTCCTGAAGCAGAAGAGAAGGCTTCACAAGCTAGATGACCAGTGGGAGAGCGACCCGTACACAGTACTGCAGTCCAACCACAACAACCCGAAGGTATGTGTAATTACCAAGGATGGAGGAGAAACCACTAGCACCGTCTCCAGAGACCACCTAAAAAGGTGCCCCAAGCAACTACAGAGTGCAGGAGACGATCAAGATGACCTTGAACCCGCAGAAGACAAGAAAGAAATGATCAGCACAATTCTTGGAGAGTTCCCCCGGTCCTGGACTCGGATAAATGATGCAATAGTGGTACTCGTCCTACACTTCCTTCAACCAACCCAGCAGGAACCTACAGGAGAGCAGGAGGAATCAGAAGACCAAGCAGCCCTAGAGGCAGAAGAACCCATGCCAGCAGCCCAGGAGAGTCAACCCTCTGCTGACAGTGAGCCTGCCATACCTGCGGTAAGCCAAAGGACCCGCAGATAGCTGCCTGCACTGCCTGTAAACCCAGCTAGTAGCTGTACCCTGAATGCTAGTGGGGAAAGTCAGGTTAGACCACCACCAGACAGTGGGTTACGCAGGTCAACCCGGAGCACTAGGGGGCAAATACCAGCTCGCTGGAAGATCTAAATGCTGTATATTGTAAATGTTTTATGTTTGTTGCCTGGTTGCTAATTATGTTTTTCCAGTCTTTCTAGTTCATGGACTAACAGGTTATGGACGCTGAGTAACCGGAACTGTCTTGTAGATAGTTGCACTTGGTGCCCTCTTTCGAAGATGGCCACGGAAGAAAAATCTGTCCGGTGTGGCCTCCTTGTGGCCCAAAGTAGAGAGCTCAGCCTTGTCGCCATGCCCAAGGCCAGGATCTTGGGGTTTATGGAAACAGGTCCCCACACCGTGGAAAACTTCACCTTGTTGGGTGACATGGACACCCGGTCACGGAAGCGCCGTGACCTCAAGGACAAAATATACTTGTATATATGTTATGTTGTCATTTATACCCTGTATTTGTGTTTCCTGTTTAGTCCGGAGTACTAAATTTTACTAGGGGAGAATGTGTCACCCCAGGCCTGGATGCCACAAACAATAATCTGTGTCTGAGAGCAGGAGGGAGGTCCCCTGGTTAGGGACAATTAGCATACAGCACCTCCTGTCCGAGGCTAGCAGGGAGAGCTGGCTGCCCCTATAAAAGCTGGAACTGGGGGCAGGGTTAGAGAGAACTGGAAGACCTAGCTCAGGAGTGAGACTAGTCCCAGAGAAGGAGGGACAGTTCAGCTGTAGCTGAGGAGTCCGTGAGGCAGAGGAGAAACTGCAAGCCAGGGACAGAGGCGACGAGAGCCGGTCCTGGAAGAGAACCAATCTATCGGGCATTGGGGTCCGGGGATGTCAGGGTTACAAGCCCAGCAGCAGAGAACCAACCTGCGAGGGATTTCAGGTCCCTTGGCTTAAGAAGCCTGGAGGCTCCGCCACACAGAGGGACCAGTACAGCGAGGAGCAAGCAACAGGTACCTAAGGCCCTAGTCGCATGCCATACAGGCGAGAAGTACACGGCCAGCTCAGGGACGTGGGCTATTACACCACGAAAAGGGGGATAGTCAGAAAGAGCATAGAGAGAACGGTAGGCCTACACACTCACCCTGACCAGTGGGGCTCGCCCGAATGCTCTCAGACACCCAGGCCCATTCCTAACCGGTACTGTTGGGTCATTAATAATATCTACAATAAAGACCCTGAACTGTTTGAAGCAGACTCTGAACTCTTACTATTGCGGCCTGCACTATCACCCCCAACATCCACCTACACTGCCCTGAGGCTACACTCTTCCCATGGGGAGTTATCCTACACCTGTGCTGCACACCAACACCAGCCTCAGCAGTCTGCCTCGCAGCGGCGGTTATCCCTGACCGCAATCCACGGGTGGCGTAGTCGGACATTCAAAACACTGATAAATAGACTGCCACCATTTGGTCTGACCACCCTGAGCCATGGGATCGGGTTGCCACTACTACCCCCATCAGCACCGTACACTAGAAGGCCCGGTTCCGTGTACCCCACGGCCCAGGGGGCGAGTCATGTGCATCAAATTATACATACACATATGGGGCAGTGGGGCTTCATACTATATACAGGTGCTTCTCACAAAATTAGAATATCATCAAAAGTTAGTTTATTTCAGTTCTTCAATGCAAAAAGTGAAACTCCTATATTATATAGAGTCATTACACACAGAGTGATCTATTATATAGAGTCATTACACAGAGGGATCTATTATATAGAGTCATTACACACAGAGGGATCTATTATATAGAGTCATTACACACAGAGGGATCTATTATATAGAGTCATTACACAGAGGGATCTATTATATAGAGTCATTACACACAGAGGGATCTATTATATACAGTCATTACACACAAAGGGATCTATTATATAGAGTCATTACACACAGAGGGATCTATTATATAGAGTCATTACACACAGAGGGATCTATTATATAGAGTCATTACACACAGAGGGATCTATTATATAGAGTCATTACACACAGAGGGATCTATTATATAGAGTCATTACACACAGGGATCTATTATATAGAGTCATTACACACAGAGTGATCTATTATATAGAGTCATTACACAGAGGGATCTATTATATAGAGTCATTACACACAGAGGGATCTATTATATAGAGTCATTACACACAGAGGGATCTATTATATAGAGTCATTACACACAGAGGGATCTATTATATAGAGTCATTACACACAGAGGGATCTATTATATAGAGTCATTACACACAGAGGGATCTATTATATAGAGTCATTACACACAGAGGGATCTATTATATAGAGTCATTACACACAGAGTGATCTATTATATAGAGTCACTACACAAAGGGATCTATTATATAGAGTCATTACACACAGAGGGATCTATTATATAGAGTCATTACACACAGAGGGATCTATTATATAGAGTCATTACACACAGAGGGATCTATTATATAGAGTCATTACACACAGAGGGATCTATTATATAGAGTCATTACACACAGAGGGATCTATTTTAAGTGTTTATTTCTGTTAATGTTGATGATTATGGCTTACAGCCAATGAAAACACAAACGTCATTATCTCAGTAAATTAGAATACTTCATAACAACAGCTTGAAAAATGTTTTTAAAATCCGAAAACTTGGCCTACTGAAATGTATGTTTAGTAAATGCCCTCAATACTTGTTCGGGCTCCTTGTGCATCAATTGCTGCATCAATGCGGCAATGTGGCATGGAGGGATCAGCCTGTGGCACTGCTGAGGTGTTATGGAAGCCCAGGTGGCTTTGATAGCAGCCTTCAACTCATCTGTATTGTGGGGTCTGGGGTCTCATCTTCCTCTTGACAATACCCCATAGATTCTCTATAATAGATTCTCTATGGGGTTAAGGTCAGGCGAGTTTGCTGCCAATCAAGCACAGTGATACTGTTGTGTGTAAACCAGGTATTGGTACTTTTGGCCGTGTGGACAGGGGCCAAGTCCTGCTGGAGAATGACATTTCCATCTCCATAAAGCTTGTGGGCAGAGGGAAGCATGAAGTGCTGTAAAATGTCCTGGTAGACGGCTGCGCTGACTTTGGTCTTGATAAAACACAGTGGACCTACACCAGCAGATGACATGGCTCCCCAAACCATCACTGATTGTGGAGACTTCACACTAGACCTCCAGCAGCTTGGATTGTGGCCTCTCCACTCTTCCTCTAGACTCTGGGAACTTGATTTCCAAATGAAATGCAAAATTTACTTTTCATCTGAAAGCAACACCTTGGGCCACTGAGCATCAGTCCAGGTCTTTTTCTCTTTGGCCCAGGTAAGACGCTTCTGGCGTTGTCTATTGGTCATGAGGGGCTTGACACAAGCAATGCGACACTTGTAGCCCATGTCCTGGATACGTCTGTGTGTGGTGGCTCTTGAAGCAATGACTCCAGCAGCAGTCCACTCCTTGTGAATCTCCCCCAAATTTTTGAATGGCCTTTTCTTAGCAATCCTTTCAAGGCTGCGGTTATCCCGGTTGCTTGTGCACCTTTTTCTACTACACTTTTTCCTTCCACGTCCATTAATATGCTCGGATACAGCACTCTATGAACAGCTGCTTCTTTAGCAATGACCTTTTGTGGCTTACCCTCCTTGAGGAGTGTGTCAATGACTGCCTTCTGGACATCTGTCAAGTCAGCAGTCTTGCCCATGATTGTGGAGCCTACTAAAACAGACTAAGGGACTTTTTTAAATGCTTAAGAAGCCTTTGCAGGTGTTTCTTGTTAATTCTAATTTACTGAGATAGTGACTTTTGTGTTTTCATTGGCTGTAAGCCATAATCATCAACATTAGCAGAAATAAACACTTAAAACAGATCACTCTGTTTGTAATGACTCTGTATAATATATGAGTTTCACTTTTTGGATTGAAGAACTGAAATAAATTCACTTTTTGATGATATTCTAATTTTCTGAGAAGCACCTGTATGTAGCAGTGCGGCAATTATACTATATACAGTCAGGAGTATAAGTACTTGAGACACTGACAATTTCGAAAGTTTTTCCACCTACAAAGAATGAAGAGGTCAGTTTTGTTCTACTTAACTGCTGCAACTTGGACCTTTAACAGGATTTATATTTCACCTATGAGAAAGCATACTATGTGTATTTGGCAGATTAACTCAGGCATGTTTATGATAAACTGAATACCTGGATTGGAGTCCTATTTGTATACAGAATATTGACTATTAATGCTGGCAGAGTAAGTCTTAGGCTATATTCACACTAGGTGTTTTTTTTCTGCAGCAAAACATAATCTCTTGGCAGGAAAGAAGTAGCGTCAAAAACGCAGGTTTTGGTGTGTTTTTTTGCAGTGGTTCTTGGTGCATTTTTGGTGCGTTTTTCAGGATCCCAAAGTTCAGCTTTGCTTCCACCATAGACACATGAAAACAGGTCACCATTGCAAGACATATGTTCATGAAAAAGTACACATTACAAATGTAACAGGGGGGGGGAGGGTGAATTGGTCTGGAATGGTTTATCTAAGACCCTGGCAGTGCATTGAATTTGTAGGACACTATTTACTTTCACATTATGGTTTGCCAGGCATTGTTCATTTTCACACCTCCCTGGGCCACATGTGTTGTTCAATCTCACACCTAGCTCAACCAATGTTTACTTTGTAGGCATCACTAATTTAATTAAACTGTAATAATCCAAGCTGCTATCTCAGGTGACCAAGACAAGATGGTTTAAAGTTGGGAAAATCACAGGAATAAATGTGTGTCACATACTTGCTTTTTTCACTAAAAACGCAGCAAAATGTTCACACTAGGCTTTTTTTCAGCATTTTTTTCCACCACCCCTTTTTTAATGGGTGAAAAACGCTGAAACAAGTGACATACTCTATTGCAAAAAGCCATGGAGAGCACAAAATACTGAGGACAAATAAGCAAGCTGTGTGCATGAGATTTCGGAAATCTCATAGACTTTGTTGGTACTGTAAAACGCAGCTGAAAATTTGCATAAAAAAGCCCGCTAAAAAAACGTCTAGTGTGAATATAGCCTTGTATAACAGTTTGCCAATGAGTTAGGATATATGACCACGATGCAGAAATGCTGCAGATTTTTCCTAAGCGTTTCTGCATCTCCCTGGGTTGTCAAGCGCTTTGCCAAGTGATTTTAGCATCACTTGGAAAAGTGCTTGACAACTTGGTCACACTATATAATTCCATGCAACCGGCATGGATTTATATAGTGTGACCAAGTTACAATGCTGCAAATGCAGCATCAATAATAGAAAAAAAGAATAATAATGGTGAAAAATAAAAAAAAAACATTATACTCATCTTCCGATGGTCCTCGATCTCCTTCTCCGGTGCGTCCGGTGTCTTCGGCGGATCACGGTGCTGTAAAAGGACCTTCCATGACGTCATTTAGTCATGTGACAGGTCACGCGACCGCCGATGTCAGCGGTCGCGTGATCTGTCACATGAATAAATGGCGTCATGGAAGGTCCTTTTACCACCACGAGCAGCCGAAGAGCCAGCAGCACCGCCGGGAGCAGACAGGGGCCATCAGAAGGTAAGTATATGTTTATTTTTTATTTTAATTCTATTTTAACTACAGGTACTATGGTACCCGGGTCTGGAGGAGAATCTCTTCATCTCCAGAACCGGGTACCATCCACGCATTGAGTCGCATAATATCCGCATGTGTATTTGTAGTCATGCGGATGTTATGCGTTCCAATGCAAGTCAATGGCGGCTAAATCGCAGCGACTCTGCAAAATTAATAGACGTGCTCCGGATTTTTCCGCAATGATAATCCGCAGCGGAAATCTCCGCAGCATGTGCGCAGCACATGCGGATTATCATTGGGGACCATTGCAGACCTATCACCAAGCGTTTTTTAAGTGTTTCCGCGGCTGAAGTTACGCTGCAGAAACGCCTAAAAAACGCATAGTGGGCACACAGCCTTAAAAGTTCTATGGTGAAGAAAAACACGTGAGATAATAAATGCGAAATATACAATATTTCCCATAATATGACTGAGGATATCTTTAGGGTGTATTCACTGTTTTTTCTTCTGCAGCAAAAATGCTGTGTTTTACAGTACCATCTTAGTGAATGACATTTCTGAAATCTCATTCACATGCTGTTTTTTTTGCATTTTTTTTAAATCTGCAGCTTGTCAAGTCTTTCAGAGGTTTTGCAGCATTTTTCACCCATTCAAATGAATGGAAAAAAAACCACAAGTAAAAACACCTGAATTTTAAGCAGCGTTTTTCCTGCCACCTTTGATTTTTGGGGTAGAAAAAAAATGCTGCCAAAATCCAACTTGTGAACACACCTTTATCCTGGTTGTGTTCTAATTGGATATAAAATAGAACGGCCATGATAACATGGGTAGTTAATTGTACGGTGTTTTCACTTTATATAATACCAGGCCGCATTCTATTTGTGCAGAGCTGCTCCGTGAAGATTCTATCACAAGATTCCGTGATGACATCACAGGTGATGGTGACATCACTGCTCACAGGCGCTATATATACAATGCACATAGGCTCACCCGTGCCTTTCTTGGCTCTATAGTGACTGATAGCACTTGCAGTTTTTCACTATGGCTGGAATTGTTTTGGACATTCCTCAGGTAAAAGCACTATTGTTGATCCTTATGATCAATCGTCCTAACAGTGTGCTTCTACCACCCGATGGCGTCCTCAGCTTCACTCACCGGCTGGTGATGGAGCTAGTAAAGGATTGCCTGACCAAACACCGACAACGTCGTCTAACGTCAGACTATCTGACGGATTTACTTCAGAACATCAGGACATTACTACACCAGGTAAGTGGCGAACACTCTGCACAGAACATCTCAATATTGATAGATAATAATGGAGGGATAGAATCTTTTTCTTCTAATATATCATATTTTGCAGACCATAAGACGCACCAAAAATTTTTGGGAGGAAAATAGGAAAAACATTTATTATAATAAAATGGGGGTCTGTCTTCTAGTCCGAATTTTCGGTTGCTTACTGAGGGGAGTGGTGGCAGTGGAGCGAGGTCACAGGAGGCAGAGTCGCTGCTGCAGGAAGTCGGCAGTAGGAGTGGGGCGCTGCTGCGGGCCCCAAGCTGGGAGGAGCGGGGTGTCCAGAAGGTGCGAGGCTGCGGGCCCTGGGCTTCAAGGAAATGTTAGCGGTAATTCAGGAGGGGAGGCCCTGCTCTGCTTATTGATTTCTCTGCAGTGGGCTTCAAGAAGTAGGCTGCTGGAGATGGCCAATACGCAAATTGAGATCTCGGCTCGTCATTGAGCCGAGATCTAAATCTGCACATGCACTGCCTCCAGCGGCCATTTGCCTGAAGCCCACCACCAGAATATCAATGGGCAGAGCGGGGACTCCCCTCCTAAATCACCGCTAACATTTCCTTGAAGCCCAGGGCCCGCAGCCTCGCTCCTCCTGGATACCTCGCTCCTCCCAGCTCGGGGCCCGCAGCAGCGCCCCACTTCTACTGCCGGCTTCCTACAGCAGTGACCCTACCTCCTGTGACCTCACTCCACCACAGCCACCCCCCTGGTAAGCTACATTCAGACAATTATTATTATTAATAATCTGTCTGATATGCTGGGGTGGAGAGTTCCAGAGTAGGGGGGATGCACGGGAGAACTCTTGTATGCGATTGTGGGAAGAGGAGATAAGAGGGGAGTAGAGAAGAAGATCTTGTTAGGATCGGAGGTTGCGTGCAGGTAAGTACCGGGAGACTAGGTCACAGATATATGGAGGAGACAGGTTGTGGGTGGCTTTGCATGCCAAGGTTAGGGTCTTGAACTGGAGTCTCTGGGTAATGTGTAGCCAGTGAAGGGATTGGCGGAGCGAGGGGAGAAGCCAGGGAATAGCGGGGGGACAGGTGGATTAGTCAGACAGCAGAGTTTAGGATAGATTCGAGGGGTGCGAGAGTGTTAGAAGGGAGGTCAAAAATTTTGGAAAAAAAGGCATCTTATAGTCCAAAAAATACGGTAAAACACAACGAGTCCCCAAATACAGTATGTAGTCATTGTATCTGCAGACAGAGAACCGATGTCACATACAATTTCCGCCTCCATTCTGACCGATCTCATCTCAAAATTCTCCTTTCCATTTTTCCTTCTTTATAGGCTGAAGAAAGATCTCAGACTGAAGATTTGGCTGTCTTTAAAGAACTGGCCGAAAAAGTCCTGTCTATACTAGAACACTCATTGGAACGCCCGGTAAGGATCAATATTAGTAGACGTATCTTAATCCACCGTATCTGAGGAGACTTTCTGAGAAAAGGTCTGAAGATGGCGCGGGATTTGTATCGTTACAATTGGTGCATCTGTAAATGTTGGTTTAGTCCTTCATGATTTATGTATTTGGTGATTTAGTGAAATCTTCCACATATTAATTATATATATTATATCTATCAGGAAACAACAGGGGGCGACGCCAAATATGGGCAAAATGTAACCCCGAAAATCCCTGACCCTAATAGGAGTCAGCCGGAGCTGAACAGCGATCTGATTACAGGTGAGCGATCACCCGACCTTCTACAAGGAATGTCCAGATATTACAGAGGATGGAGGATAATGTTAGATTTACTCTCTACTCTGTGTAATGGGAACCTGGCAGCACATTGTTACATATAGAAGTAGTGGTGTGACGGTATAGGCCATTGTCCCCTAATAATAATTGTTTGTAGAAATCCAATGTGCCAGTCAGGAGAAATGTAAAGTAGACACCATATACAAATCAGAATGGAAGTGCACTGGGGGCGTGAAAGAAGAAATCCAAGTGCAGTGACACGCCCCCAGTGCACTTCCAGGCTAATTTGCAAATCTCTCCTATGTTTCAGCTCTCTTACCATCACTCATATGTGCAGCGTGGGTGTGGGGTTCCTCATTCATGTGATGGAGGGTCCATTCTGCAGTGCTATAGCAAGTAACATGAAATAAATTAAATTTAAATTGCATTACTGCTCTAGAAAATGGGAAAAAACTAAGATACTGAGCACATAATTTGGCCAATTCATGAATGCCCAGCAGCCAATGACAAGGCGATCTTTTTGTTGGAATCCTCTCCTAATGTGAATCCTCTCCTAGGCTGAAGCCTACATTTATATGGGTAGGTAGGATCCTGTTGTAATTAAAACCACCCCGGGCTGATGGGTGGAGATAGGTTCTCAGCAAAAAAGGTTGCCTTGCCGTGACTGCTGGGCATGCACCCAGCAAAAGAAGGTCGCCTTGTCGTGACTGCTGGGCATGCACCCAGCAAAAGAAGGTCGCCTTGTCGTGACTGCTGGGCATGCACCCAGCAAAAAAAAAGGTCACCTTGCCGTGGCTACTTGGCATGCACCCAGAAAAAGAAGGTCGCCTTGCCGTTGCTGCTGGCCATGCATGAATTGGCCAAATTATGCGCTAAGTATCTTCCTTTTATCCTATTTTCTACAGCAGTAATGCAATTCAAATTTCATTTATTTCATGTTTACATGCTATAGCGTTACAGAGTGCAACTTTGTTAGTTATGTATTTGGATGGCTACTCTTAGTATGCACCTGTTCACACCCAATTTCTTTTCGGAAGTGATGGTCAGTCTTTTGTTATTTATGAAGGGGTTCCTCCATCATTTACATTACATTTATCTATGGATTCCCCGTATATTCTCATATTTAGAATCCCCATATAACGAGTATTAATCCCATTTACAGACATCTTGTCATTTCTCCGTTATATTGCTGTATTATCTATCTAGGAATAATATCCTCTAATACATTTCATTTCTTCATCATTATTTTAGAAACAACTGAGCTGTCGAATCCTAACAATGGAATTAGTGAGATCCCGGAGATCCAAGAATCCGTAAGTATCATAGAGGGGGATGCGTGTGTGTCATCAGATCATGGGGTGTGAATGACTCGTCCAGTATTATCCCCCATACAACCATGGGACGTCTCTATTCTAAGTGTAGATGACCCTATGGTGTTAATTACATGTGAATTACAGGGAATCTGTCACCAGGTTTATGCTATTTGGTCTGAGAGAAGCATGATGCAGGGACAGAGACCCTGATTCCATGTGTT
Source organism: Phyllobates terribilis (assembly GCF_046119375.1). NCBI lineage: Eukaryota > Metazoa > Chordata > Amphibia > Anura > Dendrobatidae > Phyllobates > Phyllobates terribilis. The sequence continues at coordinate 608,707 of NW_027363463.1, forward strand.
GATTACTTTACTCGGTGGAGCAGTTGTGATAAAATCACTATTTTTTTCTGCTGCAGAGCTCTGAATGCTGAGTCTTGATTGGCAGCTTTCTGTGTACACTGTGCATAGGCAGAAAGCTGCTAATCAGTGGAGGAGGCAGGGGTACAGAGCAATAGGACTACCTGGCTAGACAGATAGTCTTCTAGTGATAATCTACTGATTTTATTGAAACAGCCACACACAGCCTAGTAAGTAACACATCACTGGAATCAGGGTCTCTGCCCCTACATCATGGTGCTTTCAGAATACATAGCAAACACCTGGTGACAGATTACCTGTAAGTCCTCCTCTGTGTGATCTCCCACATTATCCAGAATGTTATAGTAATGTATGATGACCGTTGCAGGGCGGCTCCAGGATTTCGTGGGCCCTGGGCGAAAGAGTCTCAGTGGCCCCTTTAACACATACCACGATTCATGATGCACACATACCGCAGATAAATATATATATATATATATATATAGTACAAGCCCGAAGATTTCACTTCTTACATTACATGAGCGATATCTATTGTAAATTCCACAATAACTCAGAAAGCGGCAAATCCTCACAGCTCACAGTGCAGACCGGACAGTAATGTCCTCCACACAGTATAATGGCACCACATAGTCCTCTATACCGTATTATGAGCTCCATATATTGCTCCATATAGAATAATGGACCCCATAAAATGCTCCACGCAGGCTGTGCCCCCATATAATGCCCCATGCAGGCTGTGACCCCACACATAATGCCCCATGCAGGCTGTGCCCCCCACATAATGCCCCATGCAGGCTTTGACCCCCCACATAATGCCCCATGCAGGCTGTGCCCCCCCCACATAATGCCCCATGCAGGATGTCCCCCTCCCACATAATGGCCCATGCAGGATGTCAACCCCCATATAATTCCCCATGCAGAATGTCCCTCCCACATAATGCCCCATGCAGGCTGTGCCCCCCACATAATGCCCCATGCAGGCTGTGCCCCCCCATATAATGGCCCATGCAGGATGTCACCCCCCATATAATTCCCCTTGCAGGATGTCCCCTCCACATAATGCCCCATGCAGGATGTCCCACCCCACATAATGCCCCATGCAGGATGTCCCCCACACATAATGCCCCATGCAGGATATCCCCCCCACATAATGCCCCATGCAGGATGTCACCCCCCATATAATGGCCCATGCAGGATGTCCCCCCCACATAATGCTCCATGCAGGATGTCCCACCCCACATAATGGCCCATACAGGATGTCACCCCCCATATAATGCCCCATGCAGGATGTCACCCCCCCCATATAATGCCCCATGCAGGATGTCCCCCCAACACATACGGCCCCATGTAGGATGTCACCTCTCAACCCATATATTGCCCCATGCAGGATGTCACCTCTCACCCCATATAATGCCCCATGCAGGATGTCACTTCTCCCCCCATATAATACCCCATGCAGGATGTCACTCCCCCCATATAATGCCCCATGCAGGATGTCACCCCCCATATAATGCCCCATGCAGAATGTCACCTCTCACCCCATATAAAGCCCTATGCTGGATGTCACTCCCCCCCCCACATAATGACCCATGCAGGATGTCACTTCTCCCCCTCATATAATACCCCATGCAGGATGTCACCCCCCTATATAATGCCCCATGCAGGATGTCCCCCCCATATAATGCCTCATGTAGGATGTCACCTCTCACCCCATATAATGCCCCATGCAGGATGTCACTCCCCCCATATAATGCCCCATGCAGGATGTCACTTCTCCCCCCCCATATAATACCCCACGCAGGATGTCCCTACCTCCCCCCATATAATGCCCCATGCAGGATGTCACTTCTCCCCCCATATAATGCCCCATACCTCCATACATAAAAAAAAAAAATCAAATGCTCACCTCACTGCTCACCAGCTGTGGAGAGGTAAGTATTGTGCCGGCCGTGGTCCTGGGCAAGCATTGGGGGAGAGCTAGGCCCACTAGCTGGCGCTGGCACCACTCTCCTCTGCTCACCGGTCCCATAGTTCGCCAGGGTGCCCGACAGCAAGTGGGCCCCTCGCCTACTCAGGGCCCCGGCACTTGCCTGGGTGTGCTGGGTGCTAGCGCCAGGTCTGCCCAGCGTCCGGTTTGTATCCTCCCAACATCATATCAGTGTAAATCATCTGGGACATAATATGGGGGGAGAAGTTTTTGCATCTGTAACTTTTTTCCAGCATCTTCAATAAATCAGTATTATTTCTTATTCTTTTATAGAGCGTGATGGATTCATTGGTTCCTGCGAGAAAGCCGCATATGAGCGACTATGAAACTTCCAAACTCATCAGCAGTGGAAATTTTGGGTGAGATATCTGTTGCCATAATCCATATTTCTCAGGGTTCCCTATGACAATGCTTCTGCCCCTGCACTCTGCCATTCAGTGTTATCATAGGGAAATTATGTGATCTGTAGCAAATCAAACTGTAAGGAAAGCGATTTAAATAATATAATTACATATAATATAATATATAATAATATAATATTATTACATTCGCCTGTGCTAGACCCTCATCTGTTCTTATGCTGCCTCCTCCACCTGAGATTTTCTGCTCTCCACTCTGATCTTTGTTTTGATGGGGGGGCTCCATTATGAAGCTGATCAGAGATCTTAGCTACACATGGTCATATGAAGGGTGACACCATATTGACGTCAATGACATCTACACCCTCCACCATGACCATGTGGGCCCAATCACTGGCCTCAGCAGCAGAAGAGAGCCCTGGAGCACATTCATTTTGGACCAATTTTATTTGCACTAAATTGTATTTGGTCAGTTATAGCGAATCTGCCCAAAGAGAATTTCGATAGATTCTCGTATCTATAATGTGACCTGGGTGATGGTGTCACGCTGTCTCTGTATACTGGAGGTAGGGGGCCTAAGCTGACCCTAAGCTGGGGCCCTGACTAGTCCCTCAACCTGGAGGTACTGTTAAAGGTACAGAGGTCCAGGCCGCCAGCGTAACCCCTACCTCCTGAGGATCCCTGCACCTAAGTAATCTAGTCCTGAGAAGGACCCCGATCACAACAAAAGGGGACAAGTAATAATATGCCCACACACAGTACTTAGACGAACGAGACAGTACAAGGGAAAAACCAAAACCACCTTGCATACAAAAACTACACAACTACAACAGAGGGAACACCAACGGGAAAGGAGATAAATGATAAAGCGAGGAAGGGAAAAAACACTCCAAATACACTTATCTCAGAAACTCCAAACACCACGATCCGCTCTGTTAGTCTGAATGAAATGCTTTCACCGACACTTCCCAAACAGACCAGCAGGCATTTGAAGGAGTCTCACTACAGCAGTATTGATTGCAGCTGGGCGAGGCTGGACCTCGTCTAGCACAGAGAGAGAGAGAATTAACTCCCTCACTGCCGAAAAACACAAAGCACCAACAAGTCAGCTGCGAGAAGTCAGGCTGTGTACTTGTGACGATCTTCGTGGCGACACACCCGTGACAGATGGCTCCGGCAGAAGTGGCATTGTGGAGACCTCCCATAGGTGATCTATGTAGTGCTATTTTATGTATTTCTAGATGTGGATTTATAGTGGCGGCCAGACTTCTAGTATTAAACATATGCAAATTGTCTCTTCAGAGAGGAAGCAAACTAGAACTCCACCTATAGGAAGTAGCAATCCTAAAAGTCAATATCGACCCTTTAACAAGCCTTGTCACATGACTTAGGATAATAGCCAAAACCAAAATCTCAATTTGCAGGAACTGTGTTCTGGGGTACTGCCCCTCTTCAGTGCAAAGTGTGAGATATGGTTTGACTGGGTGAGAGGTGTCTGACCGGTATCCAAGGGGTTGACGTTTCTCCTTGCGGACATGAGGAGACTTTTAAGCCGCAATGCTCCTCTGGGAAATAGGATTGCTACTTCCTATAGGTGGCACTAGGGTGCTAGTTCTCTTCCTCTCTGAAAAGAGACAATTTGCATATTTCCCAGAAGAGCATTGCAGCTTAAAAGTCTCCTCACCTTGACATGCTTAACATGGCTTTTTCCGCAAGGAGAAACGTTACCGCTTGGATCCCGGTCAGATGCCTCTCACCCAGCCAAACCATATCTCACACTTTGCACTGATGAGTGCTTGTACCCCAAAACATAGTGTCCAAAAATTGAGATTTTGGTTATGGCTATTATTACATGTCATGTGATAAGGCTCGTTAAAGGGTCGATATTGACTTTTAGGATTACTACTTCCTATAAGGGGCACTAGAGTTCTAGTTCTCTTCCTCTCTGAAGAGACAATTTGCATATTTCCCAGAGGATCATTGAGGCTTAAAAGTCTCCTCACCTTGACAAGCTTAACATGTCACTCTCCGCAAGGAGAAATGTTACCCCTTGGATACCAGTATTAAACATATAATGATTTCTATAGATGGATTATTAATAAGGATTTATTATAACCGATGGATTCTCCTTCTCTCCAGGGCCGTCTACTTAGTGCATCATAAAGACTCACACCAGACCTTTGCTATGAAGAAAATGGCTAAGCGGAACCTAAATACTGCACAGAGATTGGAATGGGCCTTTTTGGAGAGGGACATCTTAACATTTGCTGATTGTCCCTTTGTGGTCTCCATGCTCTGCTCCTTTCCAACTAGATCTCACCTGTGTATGGTCATGGAGTATGTAGGAGGTAAGACACATCTGTTGTATTATATTCAGCCCATGTCTGCTTTCATCTTATCACTGCTCATATCATTAGGACATTGTTGGTTACTTCCCCACAGAGCATTTACTATAGGTTATCTATTACCAAGATGCTCGTAAATTCATTGATCTTGGTGCAGGGGCGCTATGGGGCTCATCAGTCGGAGGGGGTCTGTCGACACTCGGCAGTGGGCAGCATCCCTCCACCTGTCATCACAATTTCAGCGGTATTTGCTTCTTCAAGGAGGTGGGGCTGGTGGGGGCAAAAATACTGAGTAGGTGGCTAGTAGGGGCCAAAATACTGAAAGGGGGCCGTATGACTAGATATGGGGGGACTGTGAATGCTGAGTGGAGGTCATCATATTAAGTGGGGTGCTGTGGGGGTCCTCACTCTATATGGAGGCCCCCATTCTGTGTGGGGACATCATACTGAGTGGGGAGTTATGCAGACCATTATATTGTGTGAGGGACTGTGGGAACCATTATCCTGAGTGGGAGGGTTGCTGTGGGTGCCATCACACTGCGTAGGGGGTTGTGGCTGGCCTCCTTCTAAGTGGTGGCCTCCTTAGGAGGATTCACTGTGGGGATACCATACTCATTGAGTGTGGGTGTGGGCATTTTTGTGAGCATCATACTCTAAAATGGCCATAAAAGTTGTATTGCTGGTGAGAACACCAAGCTGCTTCAACAGGGATATAAATATATTTCTTTTTTATTTTTTAGGGTGGGGGGCAATTACAACTTTTGATATGGGGTCTTGTGATTTCTATGTACACCACTATCTGTGTGATCTCCCCAGGATGTTTCCGCTCACTGCTCATTATACATCATGGTTATCTGCTCGTGGTATATCATGGTTATCTTCTGTATAAACCCCTCACCGGTCATATTTCCTTTCTTCTATAGGTGGAGACTGTGGGACCCTTCTAAGCACCAGGGGTCCTTTCTCTGTCCCCATGGCCCGCTTGTACTTTGCAGAGGCGGTACTTGCCGTGGAATACCTGCATAGTTATGGTGTGGTGCACAGAGACCTGAAGCCGGAAAAGTAAGTGCCCCCGTAGTATAATAAAGTGGGGAAAGTTGTCATTTATTATCATTCAGTCTGTGAGGCTAAAACCATCTTCTCTTTTGCAGCCTCCTGATTACATCTACTGGACATATTAAAGTTACCGATTTTGGGATTTCAAAACTTGGTCTAATGATACCGAAAACCAACACCTACAAGGAATTAGCAGTGGACATCTCCAGAGAGTTCCAGGACCGTGAGGTCAGCATCACCTACAAGAACTTAGCTTGTTATTTGCAAATCTCATCACACTATTGTCTCTTCTCTACGTTCTTCCTTTCTAGAGAACTTTTCCACTAATATTTTATCTTCTGCATTGTGTTTTAACGATGATATCTTGTCATAATAATTGTTTCATCGATTCTCATCTCTATGTTCTGTTGGTTTCCAGTTCTGTGGCACCCCATGTTACATAGCCCCAGAGATCATCCTGAAAGAAGGCTATGGAAGACCTGTTGACTGGTGGTCATTGGGGATCATCCTGTATAAATTCCTGCTGGGATGTGTACCATTTGATGCTGATTCCCTCACTGAGCTTTATAAAAGGGTTGTCATTGGTGAGTAGAATAATCCGATCATTGCGTTGATTGGTTACATTTGTTTAGTTATTTCCTTTGCTTTATGTTACAGTCCAGTAAAGAGGTTTTATTTTCTGTAATTTTCTATGTAACAGGAGAACTAATTTGGAATTGTGATCGCGCTCCACCCCTGGATGCTCAGAATCTCATCACTGAGCTGCTCAGAAGAAATCCTGTGCGTAGACTTGGGACAGGTAACAGATATACTAGTATTAATATTCCCTTATTAGACCAAGGACATATCGCTCATGTCCATGAAGATCAGCATTTCTCTATCAGCTCATCTACTGTATTTCTAGTTCGCCACACTAAGACTTTCAGTTTATTTCCTTCATGTCGGTTCAGTTTTGTCATTAGTTCAGATTACGATAAACTGTTCAGATATGGAGCCATCCCTGACTATGTCCGCATCACTTTTGTTTTTCTTTTTCTAGGAGGAGCATTTGAGATCAAGGTTCATCCATTCCTGAGTGACTTGGACTTTGACAACATTCTGAGCCAGGAGCTGGAGTATGTTCCTCAGCTTGTTTCAGACGCAGACACCAGCTTATTTATCAGTAAGTAGAAGGAGACGTCATCTATACTAAGCGACTGTTTGTCTCATCTTCCCTAATATGTGATCATCTGTTCCCATTAATATTAGTGATAAATAGTGACTGTGTTATACTGGCAACCTCTAATAATACTTCATTACCTATTTCTTGTAGATCATTCTGATATAAACAAACATCTGGTCTCAAAGGATGAGGAAGGCACAAGTGAGAACAATGAGAGCCTTGACTTCCAAAATTTTACGTCATCTTCTGAAAAGCTTTGTAAAGTAAGTATGTGATTAATAAATCCAAAATATGTAAAAAAAAATAAAAAAAACTCTAAAAGTACATAAAAAAAATATTTTATATCTTATTTTTATCCGTATTTAGCTCTGTACCATCGCTACCAGGATGGTGAACAATGAGGATCCCAATGCCCCTCAGGAGTATACACAAGAAACCAACACAAACATCTCAGAAATGTGAGTAGATTAGAAAGGGTCATTACTGGGAGTTCCAGGCTGATCTATGTACACAACACCAAATATAGGACATAAATAACAGAATATCAAATGCAGCATTCACCGCTTCATGGTTAACGGTCATTGTACTTTTGGCTTCAGAAAATGCAGAAGATAACAGCCCATAATTGTGGCAGGTCATGCATTTTTAGCACTGCCCACTCTGTAGGAGAGCTGTAGTATTACTTGCCAGCCATTCTTGGTAGTTGTGTTCTGATCCATGGAAGGTAGTTTGGAGCAGAAAACCTTCCCCACTATGACAGTCATATGTCCTATTAGGCCTTATAGTCAGTGTTCTTATAGTGAGACAACCCATTTTATACTGTGTTTACTTACGATTTACATGTTTTTCTTCTTCAAACAGGCAGAAAGAATCTGTTCCTGTATGTAATACAGACGATGCTGTTACCATCTTGCCACCCTCGTCCCCATTGCCAGGTATGTACATGTCTACAGCACCAACAATGTGAATGTTGACTTCAAGGCTCAAATATTTCCACATGGTTTTTCTGGTCTACTATGTTATCCATGTTTCATGGATCTCAGCTATATTGACCATGGGTTCGTACTGTATCCCTATTTCCCTAATTTTGTACAGGAGTTTTTTTTCATGTATTCTGTTTATTACGTTGCATCATCTTTTAACCTAGTGAGATATAGCGACTGTGTTATACTGACACCCTCTAACAATCCTTCCTTACCTATGTCTTGTAGATCACTCTGATGAAAACAACCATCTGATCTTAGAGGATAAGGAGGGCACAAGTGAGGATGATGAGAACTTTATCTTCCGAATATTTGCATCATCATCTTCTGAGAGGCTTTCTAAAGTAAGTATGTGATCGATAAATCCAAAATATGTGCAAAAAAAGGATCTATAAAATTAAAAATTATGTATATTTAATAACTTATTGTTATCCACATTTAGCACTCTACCACCACTAACGGGATGGTGAACAACGAGGATCCCAAGGCCCCTCCAGAGTGTACACCAGAATCCAACACAAACATCTTAGAAATGTGAGTAGATTATGGGGTCATTAATGGGAGCTCCAGGCTGATATATGTGCACAACATCAAATATAGGACATAAATACCATAATATCAAATGCAGCATCCACCGCCCCATGGTTATGGGTCATTGTGCTTTCAGCTTTCGGAATTGTTGGAGATAACAGCCTATAATTGTGGCCGGTCATGCACTTTTAGTGCTGCCCTCACTGTAGGAGAGATGTAGTATGAAATGCCGGCCATTCTTGGTAGTGGTTTTCCTCTCAGCTCTCTATAAAAGGTAGTCTTGAGCAGAAGACCTTCCCCACTATGACAGTCATATGTCCTACTAGTCCTTATAGTCGGTGTTCTTCTAGTGAGACAACCCCTTTTATACGGAGTTTACTTGAGATTTACATGTTTTTCTTCTTCAAACAGGCAGAAAGTATCTGTTCCTGTATGTAATACAGACGATGCTGTTACCATCTTGCCACCCTCGTCCCCATTGCCAGGTATGTACATGTCTACAGCACCAGCAATGTGAATGTTGACTTCAAGGCTCAAATATTCCCACATGGTTTTATACAATACTATAGGTCTCTTGTGTTATCCATATTATGACAAAGCAGATCCTATAAGAATATATTGTTACTGATTTTTTTTTTAATTTTTCATCAGAATTTCCATCTCATGAAGAAAGAAAATCGGCAATAAATCTGAGTATGGAGCAACAAAACTCAGAAAATGGAAAGAATGGGAAAAAGAGACGAGGTAAGTGTGAGAATCAACTCCATGTTGTGTGATGTCAGTGAGAATAATTCATGTGGAGTAGATGTCATCTGTCAGTGATGGGATTGTCACATGTATGATTGCTGACAATGACCCCTGACCTCTGCATGATAAAATTCCTCTGCCGTCCGGCCACAGTGACTGCATGTAATATGGAGTCCCATCACTTACATTATATTTATTTCTCTTCTCATAGGTTCCATCTTCCGCCGGATCTTATCATCCTGCCGGCGTGGATTATCCAGGGCTGCTCGCGCATTTGCATGCTGTCACTGTTGCCCTAAAACCATCTAAAAGACGGGACACCTAAGCATCCAGCGTCCTGAAGTCCAGCAGATCCATCATCACTGCTGGAGCTGTATAGAAGGACCTTCACCATCTACCTGTGGCCTTCTGACTGGTCAACCTGGACAAGTTTCAGTAACGCCTCTGTCATCGGGCTCCGCGGTATTCATACTGCTCGTCTGACTTGTCATTTACTGATCACCTGGTATCTGACCTCGGCTATCTTCCTGACTTTGATTTAGCCTATTGATAATGTTCACGATTTTATTCATCCCATTATTAATTAAAAAAATGTAAAATCTGTTACTGTTGCTCTGATTCCTTTTTGTCTTGAATTCACAAATACTTGTAACTCACTAATTGCTCTTCTTCACACTAAATGTATTTCTCATTATCCTTAATGCAGCAGTCAGTCTCATATTTCTGTCCAGCAGTTACACTGGTGCTTCCACCCTGTACCAGTCATTACACTCATCCACAAACCTCTCCACACTGCTGCACAGTCCTGCATCTCTACCATATCTACACTCCAATGAGCTAAGATTAACATCCTCCATAATCAGGACCTCCCACTCTCATGTCCAAGACATTTTCTCTGCTGCACCAGCTCTCAGGAGTGCACTACTGCAGGCAATCATGTTCATTCCCACTATCAGAGATTTTAAGTGTGCAGTAGAAACAGATTATTTGTGGCAGGACTATCAAATCACCTCACTATTCTAAGTTTTTCCTACAGCACTCATTAGCACTTAATATTTGTACATATACAGATAATGGTTGGTGACTGGTTCATGCAGCCTTAATTCCACAAAGATAGAAATAAAAGGTCAACATGTTTCATACATCCAAACCATCCTTAATCATGGCAGAAAAACATAATTTTAAGTTCCCACTATGAATATTTGGTGAGATATCACAGCTGTGTATTTTCACAGCACAAAGAACGCATCTTACAGATCAGCAAATCACAGTGTGCTGACGCTTAGTGTTGTAGTTTTGAACAACACCATTCATTTTATCATATAATGTGTTGAAAAATGAGAAAAAATGCCAGGTTTGGGTTCCTTCATTTTACAGTGTGTATTGTGTTGTAAAAACAAACTGACAAAATGATTCAGAGTCAGTAGTACGATTACTGTGATACCAAACTTATAAGGTTTATATATATATATATATATATATATATATATATATATATATATACAGTGTTTAGCATAAATCAGTACAGTAGTTTCCTTTCAGAATCATCATTTTATATGGGATACCATACTACAAAATACTCTCGCAAATTTGAGCCATTGAATGCAAACAAGATTTGGTATTTTGCAGACCCCAAAAAAGTAATTTTCTTAACAAACTCATTCAAGATCATGTTTCAAAAATGAGAACATCCCAGTAACAGTCTTAAGAGAAAAGCTAAGTTTAGACAACAAAATTCTAATTAACAAGAACTGAACCACAGGTAAGTGTAATTATTCATTAAACAGATGTCCAGCAGACAGGTGTCTGTAAAAGGAAGTTACTTAATAAAGAAAACTCCTTCCCATTTCATGCTATCAGCAATGGCACCACATGGAAGGGAAATGTCACAAAACCTGAGAAAGAAAATAATTTCTTTGCAATAAATGTGAAGTCTACAAGAAGATCAGCAAAACTTTACTTATCAGTCAGAATACTGTAGCAAAAGTGATGCAAAACTATAACAAAGATGGAACTGCAACCATCTTACAGAGACGGCCCGGCCGACTATGGAAGTTAACACCTAAACAAAAGCGTCCTCTGATGAGAAGGGTAAGTGGCACCACATAGAAGAGAAATGTCACAAGACATTTCGTAGAAAGAAAATCATTTCTTTACAAAAAATGTGAAGTCTACAAGAAGATCAGCAAAGCTTTTCTTATCAGTCAGATGGAAGTTAACATCTAAACAAAAGCATCTTCTGATGAGAAGAAAATCGACAGGCAAATTCATTGCTATTAGCTGAAGAAGAAGAAAGCCAAACCAGGGCGAGTGTTTTCCATGACACGACACGGTGTACACTGCAAATGAATGGCATTCATGAGTGTCCTCCACAAAGGAAGCCTCTCTCCCTTAAAGCCCATGAACAATAAAAGTCCGTGTACAATTTGCCAGGGTCCATGCTTAAAACTATGAGGACTACCGGGACTCTATACTGTGTATGTGCATCTTATGTGTATGTCCGTATTTTATGTTTGTGTGCACTATGTATATGCATACGTTAAAATGTGTATAGAGTATTAGCATGTGCAAATTTTATATGTGTGCCTAATATAAATATACATGGAAATGTATATGTAGGTGGTGCCTGATGGAGGGTGGGGGGCCCAGATCAGAAGTCCTGATTAAGGGCCCTTCACTGTCACTGTCTGCCCCTTATATAAACAGTAAAATCTCCTTTAATAACTGGACTTCCATTGGGGTGGACTTCTCATAGATGGCCAGTATGCATACTATATTGTGCATCTGGGCATCTCTCACAGAAAATCTGATCTGGATATGAGGGTGGTCTTCTATAAGCGGTGATGTTTTGGAGAGATTTAGGGAAAAGTCCCAATGCTTATCCATCGATCTGGTAATTTGAGTAAAATATTTGTGTTGATAACTGATCACAAAGTCACAAAATATGTAAGATTTGGCATAACCTGGCTCATTTTTCAAAAAGTTATGCTCAATTTTTTTAGCACCAAGTTTTGTTGCTTTTTTTGTAGACTTACACTAACTTAGTATATTGTGTGAGAATTAAATGAATTATGAATTAGTTTGCGCATTTTACCACACTCTGGGGGTCCCTGACAGTCCTTCTTTACCGGCCCTGTAGTGATGCCAATGTAAACTTCCAAGTGACCGCGCAGTCAATCACTGTCACGAATGCAGGACAACCTATGATTAGCTAATTTTGGGAAAATCCTTATAACAAAAGGGGATTGAAAATATTTACAATTATTTTAAAAGCATTAAAAAAAAAACAGACCCAATACTTATAATTAGTTTGTTGAAAGTAGTCTAATTAAAGGGAGCTGAAAGGATTAGAGATTATGAACCCGATTCACCAGTGTTTTTGCCAGAAAACTGGCATAAAGCTCTTGAAAAGTTGCAAAGTTTTGTGACTTTTCCCATTTTCACATAATTTTAACTTCTTTAAAGCCCAAGACGTACTGATACGTATCTGCGCCCTGGGACTTAAGAGCCTGATATGTATTAGTGCATCTTTGCGATCGCGCACAAAGGCTGTGCGGGCGTGATCGCCGCCGGGTGTCAACTGATTGTCACAGCTGACACCCGGTGCTATGTGCTGGGAGAGGTCCCACACATTAACCCCCGCAATGCTGCGATCAAAGTCGTTCGCAGCATTGCGGGGGCAAGGGGAGGTGATCGGGATAGTCACCTCTCCTGCCGGCGTCCAGCAATGTGTGCCGCGGCTTCCCGGATGTTGCCATGATGACCCGATTCACTGAGGGGTGCAGTTTTAAGAATGGTGTCACTTTTGGGTATTTTCAGTCATAAAGACCCCTCAAAGTGACTTCAAATGTGATGCGGTCCCTAATAAAATGGTTTTGTAAATTTTGTTGGAAAAATGAGAAATCGCTGGTCAATTTTAACCCTTATAGCTCCCTAATAAAAATAAATTTGGGTTCCAAAAATTGTGCTGATGTAAAGTAGACATATGGGAAATGTTATTTATTAACTTTTTTTGCGTGACATATCTCTCCGATTTAAGGGCATAAAAATTCAAATTTTGAAAATTGCAAAATTTAAAAAATTTTCGCCAAATATCTGTTTTTTTCACAAATAAACACAAGTGATATCGAAGAAATTTTACCACAATCATAAAGTACAATATGTCATGAAAAAATATTCTCAGAACCAGGGGGGATCCGTTGAAGCGTTCCAGAGTAATTACCTCATAAAGTGACAGTGGTCAGAATTGTAAAAATTGGCCTTCTCATTAACGTGCAAACCACTTTGGGTTGTAAAGGGGTTAAGGACTCTACCTGCATATACAGTCATGGCGGAAAGTGCTGGCACCCTTGAAATTGTTTCAGAAAATTACACATGTTTTATTACACGCATGTTTATTTCCTTTGTGTTTATTGGAACAACACAAAAAAACTGAGAAAAAAAAGGCAAATTGGACATAATTTCACACAAAACTCCAAAAATGGGCCGGAATACATATATATATTTTTGATGGGACAACACTGAAGATGCGACACTTTGATACAATGTACAGTAGTCAGTGTACAGCTTGTTTAACTGTAAATTTGGTGTGCCTGCAAAATAACTCAACACACAGCCATTAATGTCTAAACCGCTGGCAACAAAAGTGAGTACACCCCTAAGTGGGTTCTCAGCTGATGTTATTTGTTGGTTTTTCTTTGCATCCCGAACAATTTTCTTGGCAGTTGTGGCTGAAATTTTTGTTGGTCTACCTGACTGTGGTTTGGTTTTTACAGAGCATCTGATTTTCCATTTGTTAATCACAGTTTGAACACTGCAGACTGGCATTATCAATTCCTGGGATATCTTTTTGTATCCCTTGCCTGTGTTATACTCTTTTTGCCTCCCTTTCCTGTGTTATACAGTTCAACTACCTTTTCCCGTAGATCCGTTGATAATTCTTTTGCTTTCCCCATCTCAAAATCCAGAAACGTCAGTGGCTGGATCCCAGAAACTCACTCAGCTTTATGCACACACACTGATTACAAGCAAACAGGTCATAGGTGAAGATGCTACCTTTAGTAGCCATTCAAACCCATTTGTGTCAAATTCTGTGCATGTTATCAGGCCAAAATCACCAGGGTATGTGAACTTTTTGATCAGGATTATTTGGATGTTTTTGGTTGTCATTAGTGATGAGCGAGCACTAAAATGCTCGAGTACTCGTTGCTCGGGTCGAGCAAATTGAAATACTCGGGTGCTCAACCCGAGCAATGAGCCCAATATAAGTCTAGGGGAAACTTGAGCATTTTTCAGGTGGCTCCCCACGGCGGTCTGCAGAGGGCCTAAAAATTGCCCAAATCGATGGGAACTGTGCTCAAATTACATGGGAACAGCATGGGGAAGACCCCTGGAAGCATCTCTGACTCCCAGATCACTGCTGTCAACAACGTCGCCAGAGGATTACGCCACTTTTACGGCGTAAGGAACATCCTTTCCAGGGTGATGACTTGCATTTAAGGCAAAATAAATAAACAAAAACAAAAATACTCCTACACACCTTGGGCTATGTTCACACGTAGCATTTTTGACACGTTTTTGCACTTTTGCCTTGCTTTCAACCAAGACAAATGCATTCACCAGGAAATGTCATTTTAACATTTTACAACCTTATCTTGCCATGTGGTGTGTGACACATCATCAGACACATGCATACAGTGCTGAAAAGACATGGGAACAGCAAGGGGAAGAACTCTGGAAATATCTCTGACTCCCAGGTCACTGCCTAAATGTGTGCCCATCATAAGTGATCCTTGGCACATGCGAAGATGCCTCCCGCCATGCACCTGTCGTTGCAGACTTGCAACAATCACCGTCCACGTCCTTGTCCCACCGCAGTGTTCAGTTGTCCCTACCCCATTCCTTGGAATGCAAGCACAAGAATGCCGGCAGCCACCCACCCACAGGCTGCAATACTATACTGCCAAATTTTTGACAGCTGCTTGCACTTGAAATGTGGCCTTTTAGGCTCGTGGAGGCGGAAGCTTTTCATAACCTCATGCCGGCGGCGGCCGGGTGTCCATACTCGGTCCCCAGCCGCCACTATATTTCCCGGTATCGCCTCCGCCTTCCACAAGCACGGGTCCCATAACATTACCCGTGCCCTCCCCAGTGCACTTACTGGGAAGGACCGCCTAACCACAAACACGTGGACAGGTGAATGTGGCCAGGGACGATATGGAGCCAGTCCGCAACTTTTTTTGCTAAGAGTTGTATTTAGCTCGGAGAAAGGACTGGCATAGAGGGAAACCGTATCTACCCTGCGTGTCATTTCTCCCAGAAAATCCTGTAATTGAGCTTGTTGCAGTAGCAATGGCAGCCCATCCAACATCAACTCGCACTTGTCGGTGGTGCTTTGACACACACACATCTTTCTTTGCGCATTTAATTTCTTGAATACAGAGTTGGAAAATGGCCTGGTCTGTAATGCGTTTTGAGAAATAACATGCATAAGCATGGCCGATCCGCATTAAAAAAGCAGCCATAGAGTGTCCGGGAACCTTCCCCCACACTTTTCTTAGCCAGGGCTGCTTTTCGGCAGGGTTGGACGGGCCCACCAGAGAACCGGAGGCTCCTCCGGCGGGCCCTGGCTTCTCCTTCAGGAGAGTTCATAGTGCCGAGGTGAGGCCATGATGATGATAGAGGCCATCATCTGCTTAGTTTTCTGTTACTTGGAATGCAATTGCAAGTATGCAGCCAGCCACCCACCCACCCACAGGCCGCAACACTAAACTGACAGATTTCTGGGCAGCTCTTTGCACTTGAAATATGGCCTTTTAAGCTTGTGGAGGTGGAAGCTTTTCACAACCTCATGCAGGCGGCGGCCAGGTGTCCATACTCGGTCCCCTGCCGCCACTATTTTTCCCGGTATCGCCTTCGCCTTCCACAAGCACGGGTCCCACAACATTACCCATGCCCTACCCAGTGCACTTACTAAGAAAGGACTGGCATAGAGGGAAACCGTATCTACCCTGGGTGTCATTTCTCCCAGGAAGTCCTCTAAAGCTGCTTGCCTCCTACCAGCCTGGAATATTTCCAGCAAACTATGGTACAACACCATGGTATTAGCACTGCCCCCAGTACCAGTAGCGAAGCCATCCTCAATTTCCTTCTCTGGAATTTTATTTGGTAGACTGAGTGGCTGCCCAAATACATTTTCTCACAAAGGAGCTGATGATAGAGTGGCAGTAGGTTCAAGTTTCTCCAGCCTGTTAGATATTAGAGGGTGAACGGCAGCACATTGGATCAGTGGTTAGCACTGAAGTCTTGCAGCACTGGGATCCTGGGTTCAAATCCCAGCAAGGACAACATCTGCAAGAAATTTGTATGTTCTCCCCATGTTTGCATGTGTTTCCTCCTCAGTAAAAATAGAGTGTCCTGGAATCTTCCCACACACTTTTCTTAGCTGGGACTGCTTCTCGGCTGGGTTGGAAAGTCCCACCAGAGAATTCTCTGGTGTGCCTTGGCTTCTACCTCAGGAGAGTTCATGATAGTGCTAATTTTGCAGCTGCTATGGGGCTCTTGAGCGGGTGAGAAAGGTTAGCCCTCAGAAACAAATCCTCTGGTGGGCACAATGTTTTTCAATCTGAAACAGCTTCTCAGTGGGAGTTGTATTTCACCACAGCCATATTCTTTAGCTCTGTGAAAGGACTGGCATAGAGGGAAACCGTATCTACCCCGGTTGTCATTTCTCCGTCACCAGGTTCCGCCCATTGTAACACACGACCATGCCTGGCTGTATGTTCAGCGGTGAGAGCCACAGATCAAGCTGCTGTGTTACAGCTTTCAACAACTATGCAGCGCTGGGCGGTTTGTCAATTAAGCATTAAGCATGTTATTTTCAGCACAGCCTGTTGCTGTTTGGCCAAGGCAGTGCTGCAGTGCTGTCAGCTTCTGACTGATGTGGTCATTTCGGAGATGGAGGAGGAGGTGCATGAGCTGAACAATGTGATTACATTGAGGTTAAATTGGTGATGCTGTTTTTTGTACTAAAGAAAGATCCTATTGTTAGCCTAATACCCCTTTGAAGAGACATAGAGGAGGGTCTCAGTAAAAAAAAATTTCCCATTATAAAGGAGCGGGTCTTCTATAGTGGTAATGCCCATGCTGTGACTGCAAGGGTGGCCAAAATTTTTGAAAAAAAACACTAACAATTTAAAGACACAAAGAGCATGGCCACAGTAACAAGGTACGACATGTTCCCATTAGAAAGGAGAGGGTCTGCTATACAGTTATAGGGTATGCAGTGAATCCAACGGCTGACAAATTTTAGGAAAAACCCCACTAAGAATTTAAGGACACACAGAGCAGGGCCACAGTAACAAGGTACGACATGTTCCCGTTAGAAAGGAGAGGGTCTGCTATACAGTTATAGGGTATGCAGTGAATCCAACGGCTGACAAATTTTAGGAAAAACCCCACTAAGAATTTAAGGACACACAGAGCAGGGCCACAGTAACAAGGTACGACATGTTCCCAATAGAAAGGAGAGGGTCTGCTATACAGTTATAGGGTATGCAGTGAATCCAACGGCTGACAAATTTTAGGAAAAACCCCACTAAGAATTTAAGGACACACAGAGCAGGGCCACAGTAACAAGGTACGACATATTCCCATTAGAAAGGAGAGGGTTTGCTATACAGTTATAGGGTATGCAGTGAATCCAACAGCTGACAAATTTTAATGAAAAACCCCAATAAGAATTTATAGACACACAGAGCAGGGCCACAGTAACAAGGTACGACATGTTCCCATTAGAAAGTAGAGGGTCGGCTATACAGTTATAGGGTATGCAGTGAGTCCAACGGCTGACAGATTTTAGGAAAATCCCCACTAAGAATTTAAAGACACACAGAGCAGGGCCACAGTAACAAGATATGACATGTTCCCATTAGAAAGGAGAGGGTCTGCTATACAGTTATAGGGTATGCAGTGAGTCCAACGGCTGACCAAGTTTAGGAAAAACCCACTAAGAATTTAAAGACCCATAGACCAGGCCACAGTAATGACAAATTCCCATTAGAAAGGAGAGAGTCTCCCATAGTGTTGGACTATGCAGTGACTGCAAGGGCTGCCAAAAATTTGGAGGCACTTCAATGGCCCTTGAAAGAGACGTGGAGGAGCGCATCATAAAAATTTTTTACCATTAGAAAGGATCGGGCCTCCTATACTTGTAATGCCATGCACTAAGTGTATGGGCTGACAAACATTTACTCCTGGGGGGTATACATGAACATACTGTATAAAAAATTTTTTTTACGGGCATCATAAAAATGTAGCGCCCCGAGGGCTCGGCCGCTACAGGGGTATTGCACCTCTGCCAGAGGTGTGATATTCCACTCCCGGGTAAGGATGGAGTATGGACCAGGGTTCAGTTAGCTGCATACAGCACACTCACCCCATTTCCGAGGGACAGCTCAACGGTGCTCCCATTAAACAGAAATGCAGGCACGACAGACCATGTCCCTGGCTAGAGAGGGGAGGGGGTAGGAATACCCAGTGATGTAGGAGCAGATAGGGGTTGGTTCCTGAGCGTAGATAGGAGCCCATTGGTTGCTGGTCACCTGGGCTCATGTTCTAGAGGGAGGTATAAAAGGTGGGCACCATCTTAGAGCAGTGTTCAGTCAGAGAGAAAAAGTGACGGAGTGAAAGCCTCTGCAAGGGGCTCTGCTCCATAGGCGGGCCTAGCCTCTGAGGCACAGCCAGCACAGAAAGAAGAGAAAAAGAGAAGTTCAGTGAGTGGAGTAAGAGAAGGAGTTCAGCCAGAGATGGCTGACAGGGAGCTGTGGCTCAGTCTGGGCCCAGCTCCACGAGGCAGGCCTAGGGTGAAGGCCAGGAACAGAAAGGAACAAGAACAGAAAGGAACAAGAACAGAAAGGAACAGAAAAGAAAGAGAGAGAGAGAAACAGAAGGGCTCAGGAACAAGACGGCAGAAGGGACCCTAAGAACCCACGAGAATACAGGGTGAAGGGTCAGGCAGATTAAGGGTACCGGATCCCAAGTTGGTGGAGGAGAAACAGCCCTCAGCCAAAGACCGGAGGTCGTGATCATTTATTGGTGCGACACCTCATCAAACCTGCTAGGAAGGCACCATATAGGACAGCGGGGAACGGGAACCACGTTTACCCGCACAAGTCCGCGGCAGCTGGACAAAAGTGGGTCACTGGTGAGGCAGGCCAGAGAAAGGATTGAAGGGGGTCCTGTGCCATGCTCCTGAACTGCCTGGGGTTGACCGAGCCCCTCACCTGGTGGATGCAGCATGGCTCGGGCGGTCATTGCTGACAGAAGTGACCCGGAGTACATGAACTGTGAGTAAAAGACATTGGACTGCAGTACGTTGTCTGTGTACTCTTTCGCTCCTCCAGCACTAACGGCACTGGGACTCTCTGCACCATCACCCCCACCATCCACTACACTGCCCTGGGGCTGCACTCTTCCCGTGGGGAGTCACACTACCTCAGCTGCATACATCATCAGCCCCAGCGGTCTGCCTTGCAGCGGCGGTTCATAAATAACCGCAATCCACGGGTGGCGTAGTCGGACATCACTTAGGACTGCTAAAGGACTACCACTGGTCTGACCACCCTGAGCCACGGAACCGGGTCGCCACTACTACCCCCACCGTCTCCCTATTGCCTGACTCCGAGTGCCCCACGGCCCAGGGGCGAGTGAAACACCCTTTAAAAAATTATGAGGGTGTTGCATCATGGACCACAGTCACCCTGGTGATATGGTGGTGGAGGATGAGGAGAAGGAGGAGGACAAGAGCAAATAGCCAAAATCAGGAAGCGTATACCCATGTGTGGGTGTGAAAAGGTGCATGGGAATACACCTCCCAAGAAAAGACACTGGATTTGAGTTTATGTTACGCTGCTATCATTCGGTGGTGTTGAGAAGTCTGGCCCAATCCAGCCCTTGTTCATTTTTATAAGAGTCAGCCCGTCAGCATTTTCAGTTGACAGGAGGATGCGCTTATCAGTTATAATTCCACCAGCGGCACTAAAAACCCGATCTGATAAAACGCTGGCGGCAGGGCAGGCCAGGACCTCCAAGGCATAGAGAGCCAGTTCATTCCACATATCTAGCTTGGATACCCAATATTTATAAGGCACAGAGGAATCACGGAGGACGTTGGTACGGTACGGCAAGGTACTCCCTCAGTATCTTCCCAAACTTTGCACTCCTTGTGAGAGTACCCTGCGCCTCAGGGCCTGTGCGATGGGAGGGTCTGAGAAAACTCTCCCAGAACTTTGACAGTGTTCCCCTGCCTCTGCTGGATTGAAGTTGTGTCTCTCTCGCCTGTACTCCTTGGTTGTCGAACGAAGTGTGCCCTCTGCCTCCAGCGTTTTCAGATGGGAATTTTTTTAATAGTTCCGCAACAAGGGCCTTCTGGTACTGCCTCATTTTTGTACACCTGTCCGACACAGGAAAAAGAGATATAAAGTTCTCCTTGTAGAGTGGGTCTAGAAGTGTCACCAACCAGTAATCACCTAAAATTTTGAGAATGCGACGGTCATGGGAAAGGCAGCATAACATAAACTCAGCCATGCGTGCCAGACTACTAACAGGCAAGACTTCCGTGTCCTCACCAAGAGGATGACTGACCATGCTCTCCTCCTCCTCCTCTCTGTCCTCTGGCCATCCACGCTGAACAGACGGTATGACAGCTGTGCAGATAGCACCGTCTATAGTGCATGAAACTAGTTCCTGTCCTTCCTCCTCCTCCTCTTCCTCATTGTCACCCAATCCACGTTGGGATGAGATGAGGCTTGGCTGTGTGTAATCACCCTGTATGGTTAATTGCTCCATCTTATCGTGCTTCGCCTGCAATGCATCATCTTTGATTGTGAGCAGAGAGCGTTTCAGAAGACAGAGAAGCGGGATGGTGAGGCTAATTATGGCGTCATCGCCGCTCACCATCTTGGTGGAGTCCTCAAAGTTTTGGAGGATGGTACATATATCTGACATCCACGTCCACTACTGAGGTCTTATGTGTGGAGTCTGAACTGAATACCGATAGCCTTTTTGATGCTGGTACTCAACAACTGCCCTCTTCTGCTCACAAATCCTTCCCAACATCTGCAATATAGAGTTCCAACGTGTGGGGACATCACAGACCAGTCTGTGAGCCAGAAGCTGCAAACGCTGCTGAAACACTGCAAGGGCGGCGGAAGCTGTAGCTGACTTTCTAAAATGGGCACACAGGCGGCATACTTTAACAAGCAGATCCGGCAGCTCCGGGTAGGATTTGAGTAACCGCTGAACCACGAGGTTAAGCACATGGGCCAGGCATGGTACGTGTGTGAGCTCGCCTCGCCTCAGAGCCGCCACCAGGTTCCGGCCATTGTCACACATGACCATGCCTGGCTGTAGGTTCAGCGGTTTGAGCCACAGATCTGCCTGCTCTTTCAGAGCTGTCCATAACTCTTCAGCATTGTGTGTTTTTTCACCTAAGCATATTAGCTTCAGCACAGCTTGTTGCCGCTTGGCTGAGGCAGTGCTGCAGTGCTTCCAGCTTGAGACTGATGTGGTCATTTCGGAGATGGAGGCTGAGGAGGAGGAGGAGGCTGAGGAGCATGAGGTGCAGGAGCTGTAGACCGTGGGGGAAACCCTGATTAACCTAAGGCCTGCAATCCTTGGCGTCGGGAGGACGTGTTCCGTCCCAAGGTCCGACTGGGTCCCGGCTTCCACTATGTTAACCCAGTGTGCCATCAGCGAGATGTACCGTCCCTGCCCACAAGCACTTGTCCACGTGTCCGTGGTTAGGTGGACTTTACCGGTAACTGCATTGTTGAGGGCACGGCTAATGTTTTGGGACACGTGCTTGTGTAATGTGGGGACGGCACACTGGGAGAAATAGTGGCGGCTGGGGACAGAGTACCGAGGGACGGCCGCCAGCATCAGGTTGCGGAATGCTTCTGTCTCCACAAGCCTAAAAGGCAACATTTCGAGCCAAGCAGTCATGAATTGTGAGAATTTAGTAGTGTGGCCTGTGGGACGTTGGCTGCATATTTGCGCTTGCATTCCAAGGACTGGAGTATGAACAATTGAATGCTGCGCTGGGACAAGGACATGTGCGTGCTTCCTGATGCTGCTACTTGAGAGTGTGCAATGACAGGTGCAGGGCAGGAGGCATCTTTGCATGCACTATGGACAGGGGATTGGCTTGCATGCACAACAGCAGAAGAAGCAATGGTGCCACCTGTAGACACTGTTCCTGGACCCTGGTGTTCGGCCAACAAAGTCGAGTGCTTTGCTGCCATGTGCCTGATCATGCTGGTGGTGGTCAGGCTGGTCGTTTTGCCACCCCTGCTGATGCTGGTCTGGCTCGTGATGCAAATGGCCTTTTTGGAGCTATCGGCAGAGTCTTTAAAAAACAACCAGACTCGGGAAGACCTAACAGTTGTAGTGGCAACTTCCTTCGTGTTGGTGTTACGGGAAACGGTAGCCTGCCTTCTGTCTGCGGCCACCACACTGCTTCTTCCTGCCTGTTGGGGTGCTCTGCCTCCCTCCCCCTGTGTGCTGCTGTCCTTGCTCTGCATGTCCTCCTGCCAGGTTGGGTCAGTTACTATATCATCCACCACCTCGTCTCCCACTTCTGCACCCTGGTACTATTCCTGACTTTCTGCCAATTGTGTCTCATCATCGTCCACCTCTTGTGACAGTTTCCCACCGTCGCCTTCGTGTGACCGTGGATGCTCAAATATTTGGGCATCGCTACACGTGATCTCCTCTTGCCCCACTTCAAGTGGACCGGGCGAGAGGCCCGAATCTATAAATGGAAAAGTGAACAGCTCTTCAGATTGTTCAAGTGTGGGATCAGTTGTCTCTGGGTACTCGGCATGGTGGAAGGAAGGAGGATCAGGGTGAGGAATATGCGGTCCAGACTCACGGCTACTGAGACTTGACCGTGTGGAAGACAGGGTGGTGGTGGTGGTGGCTAAGTGACTGGAAGCATTATCCGCTATCCAACCAACAACCTTTTGACACTGATCTGGGTTCAATAGTGGTGTGCTGCGGTCCCCTAGAAATTGGGACAGGAAGGTCAGGCGAGAAGATGTGGGTGTTTGCTGTGGTACAATTTCGGCTTGCCCACGGCCTTGTCCTCGGCCTCTGCATGCACCATTACCATCACGTCCAGTTTCCCGTCCCTTGCCACGTGCCTTGCCCATTTTAAATGGAGGATAGTATCTTCCACGCTCACTACAAATGACTGAGTTTGAAGCGAAGTTATATGTGATCGGTGTGATGGAGAAAACAGAGTTTTAAATACCTGGCCTGTAGGTAAGTAGTGTGAACAGCAAACTGCTGTGAATTGCTTCACTGACACACTGAAAAAATGGAGGCCAGAAATGGCAGTATTTTCTGACAACGTATATGTGATCCGTGTGACGGAGAAAACACAGTTTTAAATAGCTGGATTTCTAGCGCTCTAATATGGAAAGGACCTGGCTGTATTCTGCAGTGCCAACAAGCAAATGGCGCAGAAAAACGGTGTTCTCTGGATTGCTTTATAAGCAAATAATGAGGATTAAGATCCAAAGAAAAGTATTCCTGGCCCCTGAGACCTGGGCCTTTGTATAGAAATATCTAACAGCAGCAGAAGGCAGAATTGGAATGGAGCCTCTTGTGCTATATGCACTGCAGTCTGCTATATACACTGCCTGCCTGCCTATATACACTGCCTGCCTGATATCTCTGCAGATGGATTAGTCCTCAGAAGAACTGTTTGTTAGGATGGATATGTGTAATGTGCGTTTTTTCTCCCTACACTACCTAATGCACGATCAAATCTCTCCCTAACGCAGCAGCAGCTCTCCCTACACTGTCTGATCCGGAGTGACTGTGATGAGCATGGCGGCGCCAGGTCAGATATAGACCTGATGACGCTGAGCGGCCAGCCAATCACTGTAATGCCCACAACCAACATAGCTATGGCATTACAGTGCATGGCAGGCAATCCCTGCATGTTCATTGGCTCTGTAAAGAGCGCCAAACATGCAGGGAGGGGACCCGACTTCCCGCCCGACCAACCCGGAAATACTCGGTGAGCGCAGAGCATCTCGAGCAGTGAGATACTCGGGCAAGCACCGAGCAGTAGCGAGCATGCTCGCTCATCACTAGTTGTCATTAAGATTTAAAAAGAGAACACACAGAAATGTGACAGTAAATGGCTTCACCCAACCAAAAACCATGAGTGGAGAAAAAGTGTTTTTGTTATCATTCATTTTCTCTGAAACAAGGCCAAGAAAGCAAAAATTCTGCCGGGGTATGTAAACTTTTGAGCAGAACTGTATATGCGCCAGCCCCAGTGTCTCCTATTCTATATAATCCAGCCCCAGTGTCTCCTATTCTATATACTCCAGCCCCAGTGTCTCCTATTCTATATACTCCAGCTTCTTCTGTGATGTATATGCTCTAGCCCCAATGTATCCTGTGATGAATATACGCCAGCCCCAGTGTCTCCTATTCTATATACTCCAGCCCCAGTGTCTCCTATTCTATATACTCCAGCTTCTTCTGTGATGTATATGCTCTAGCCCCAATGTATCCTGTGATGAATATACGCCAGCCCCAGTGTCTCCTATTCTATATACTCCAGTTCCAGTGTCTTCTGTGACGTAGCTAATGTTGCCCTAATGTCTCTTATGCAGAGGCGTCGCATGATAAAGCAGTGAGACACAAGCTCCCTGCCCTATCACTATCTCTTTCATATGCCACAGATCGCCATAGGCCTGCGGTTAACGAGATGTCAGCATACTCACGCAGGTGGCTCGATGACATCATTGCATCGCTCTGCTCTGCTGTCCCGCCATGGAAGAGGAGACAGAGGCCGTGATGTAGGGAATCAGGATTAAGTGAGAATAAACTTTATTTTTTTAAATGATCGGGCAGTGGAGCCATCCTACTATATATCTGGAGTAGTGGGTCCATCATACTACATATGGAGTAGTGGGGCCATTATACTATATGTATGTGGGGCAGTGGGACCATCATAGTATATACAGGTGCATCTCACTAAATTAGAATATCTTCAAAAAGTTAATTTATTCCAGTTCTTCAATACTGTTTCAGTATGCTCCACAATCATGAGGAAGACTGCTGACTTGATAGATGTCCAGAAGGCAGTCATTGACACACTTCACAAGGTCCTAGAGTTCCAATTTTCATTTGGAAATCAAGGTCCCAGAGTCTGGAGGAAGAGTGGAGAGTCCACAATCCAAGCTGCTTGAGGTCTAGTGTGAAGGCTCCACAATCAGTGATGGTTTGGGGGGCCATGTCATCTGCTGGTGTAGGTCCACTGTGTTTTATCAAGACCAAAGTCAGCACAGCCGGCTACCAGGACATTTTACAGCACTTCATGCTTCCCTCTGCCGACAAGCTTTTTGGAGATGGAAATGTCATTCTCCAGCAGGACTTGGCCCCTGTCCACACTGCCAAAAGTACCAATACCTGGTTTACACACAACAGTATCACTGTGCTTGATTGGCAGCAAACTCGCCTGACCTTAACCCCATAGAGAATCTATTATAGAGAATCTATGGGGTATTGTCAAGAGGAAGATGAGAGACACCAGACCCAACAATGCAAATGAGCTGAAAGACAGCTTTTTGTATTGAAGAACTGAAATAAATTAACTTTTTGATGATATTCTAATTTAGTGAGATGCATCTGTATATGGAGCAGTGGGACCATCATGCTATATATATGGAGGAGTGGGGGCATCATACTAAATATAGAGCAGTGTGTGTGTGTCACCCCAGGCCTGGATGCCACAAACAATAATCTGTTTCTGAAAGCAGGAGGGAGGTTCCCTGGTTAGGAACAATTAGCATACAGCACCTCCTGTCCCAGGCCAGCAGGGGGAGCTGGCTGCCCCTATAAAAGCTGGAACTGGGGGCAGGGTTAGAGAGAACTGGAAGACCTAGCTCAGGAGTGAGACTAGTCCCAGAGAAGGAGGGACAGTTCAGCTGTAGCTGAGGAGTCCGTGAGGCAGAGGAGAAACTGCAAGCCAGGGACAGAGGCGACGAGAGCCAGTCCTGGAAGAGAACCAATCTACCAGGCATTGGGGTCCGAGGCTGTCAGAGTTACAAGCCCAGCAGCAGAGAACCAACCTGCGAGGGATTTCAGGTCCCTTGGCCTAAGAAGCCTGGAGGCTCCGCCACACAGAGGGACTAGTACATCGAGGAGCAAGCAACAGGTACCCAAGGCCTGAGTCACAAGCCATACAGGAGAGAAGTACACGGCCAGCTCAGGGACGTGGGCTATTACACCACGAAAAGGGGGATAGTCAGAAAGAGCATAGAGAGAACGGTAGGCCTACACACTCACCTTGACCAGTGGGGCTCGCCCGAATGCTCTCAGACACCCAGGCCCATTCCTAACCGGTACTGTTGGGTCATTAATAATATCTACAATAAAGACCCTGAACTGTTTGAAGCGGACTCTGAACTCTTACTATTGCGGCCTGCACTATCACCCCCAACATCCACCTACACTGCCCTGAGGCTACACTCTTCCCGTGGGGAGTTATCCTACCCCTGTGCTGCACACCAACACCAGCCTCAGCGGTCTGTCTTGCAGCGGCGGTTATCTCCAACCGCAATCCACGGGTGGCGTAGTCGGACATTCAAAACACTGATAAATAGACTGCCACCATTTGGTCTGACCACCCTTAGCCACGGGATCGGGTTGCCACTACTACCCCCATCAGCACCGTACACTAGAAGGCCCGGTTCCGTGTACCCCACGGCCCAGGGGGGCGAGTCAGCTTTGGCGTAGTCGGCTGAATTGTGACCAACCCTCCACAAACGGGTATTGCGTGCCTGGAAAAGACTCTATACATATCTGAGTGAAGTTTCCCGCCATTCGGGGCCATTTCCCGCCAATCGGAGCCGTTTCCCGCCATCGGGTGCCATCTTCGGGACGCCACGCGGGAAGAAGAGGGGCGTGGACGTCCAAAAACGCGCGTGACCTGAAGCCCCGCCCTACGCTGAGACGCTGCGCAAGGTCCTGGAAGGAGATCCAGCGGATACCGACGTCATCATCGAGCAACGCAAGGTCCTCGCCCAGAGCATCGCGAGCGGAGCCGCGGCCTACAGAAGAGGATCGCCAGAAGGTAGGCTCCCCCAGCAGCGGCCGCCGCTACTTCTTCATCGGCCGGGCCAGCACTGCAGCAGTTAACTTCCCTGTGCTGGCCCGGCCGCGTCACTGCTAGAAGACATGGCCCTGTGCGCGGCTGTGTCTCTTAGCTCTGACGTCACGCAGTGCGCGCCCGGCCTGCAGTGCTGCACCGGAAAAGAGAGAGAGCAGGCAGGAGGAATTGAGCCGGGGGATGGTGAGTGTGTGTGTGTGTGGGCAGATGTGTGTGTGGGCAGGTGTGTGTGTGTTTGTGGGCAGGTGTCTGTGGGGGCAGGTGTCTGTGTGGGCAGGTGTGTGTGTGTGTATATGTGTGTGTGTATATGTGTGTGTGTGTGTGTGTGTGGGCAGGTGTGTGTGTGTTTGTGGGCAGGTGTCTGTGGGGGCAGGTGTCTGTGTGGGCAGGTGTGTGTGTGTATATGTGTGTGTGTATATGTGTGTGTGTCTGTGTGGGCAGGTGTCTGTGTGGGCAGGTGTGTGTGTGTGTGGGCAGGTGTGTGTGTGTGGGCAGGTGTGTGTGTGGGCAGGTGTGTGTATATGGGTGTGTGTGTGTGTTTGTGGGCAGGTGTCTGTGTGGGCACGTGTGTGTGTGTGTGTGGGCAGATGTGTGTGTGTGTGGGCAGGTGTGTGTGTGTGGGCAGGTGTGTGTGTGGGTGGGCAGGTGTTTGTGTGTGTGTGTGGGCAGGTGTGTATGTGTGTGTGTGTGGGCAGGTGTGTGTGTGTGGGGGCAGGTGTGTTTGTGTGTGGGCAGGTGTGTGTGTGGGCAGGTGTGTGTGTGTGTGGGCAGGTGTGTATGTGTGTGGGCAGGTGTGTGTGTGTGTGTGTGGGGGCAGGTGTGTGTGTGTGTGTGTCTGTGTGGGCAGGTGTGTGTTTGTGTGTGTCTGTGTGGGCAGGTGTGTGTATGTGTACATGTGTGTGTGTGTGTGTGTGTGTGTGTGGGCAGGTTAGAAAGTCTTGCCCTGTTGAACACTACACCTGACTTGAGGCCACCACCTCTTGGTTGTCCAATGTTCTTGCTTCTCTAGGGCTCTTCTCAGATATTCATTATACCAGCTCCCCAGAATACCAAAGTTAGGGTGGGTGACCGCGAGCCCTGGTGGTGGTCATAACTGCGGCCACCCAGGGGCAATACTCCATAACAACAATCCCCTGAGGTGGTGTAGGATGTAAGGACCTATTCACACTACATTCAGCGCTGCATTCAGTTCTTTACACAAGGCTTACAACTGAATCCCTGAAATTCAGGATTGTGCTGTCTGAAATGAGACATCTGAAAGCAGAGAAAATGGAGCCTAAAGATTCAGACTTTAGCCTCGGTTTGCCTTTGTTCAAATCAATGGCTATGTCAAGGCACATCTGAATGCCATTTTTCAGGGATTTAGATAGAAGCCTGGAAAGAGGAGATGAATGCATTGCAAAATTTAGTGTGAATAGGCCCTTATATCTGGAGTCTTGATATTGATGCCACAAGCATTTTACTTGTTTTTAACTTAAAAAAAAATACACACACACAAATTATACACACACACACACACACACTATACATACACACACGGCCCCCCGCTGAGTATAGATGTCACCGTGCGGCCTCCTGCTGTGTATAGATGGCTACATGCGGTCTCCCGCTGAGTATAGAAGGCACTGTGCGGCCTCCTGCTGTCTCTGGGGGAGCGCCGTGTGGCATCTATACTCAGCAGGAGGCCGCACGTAGCCATCTATACACGTATACTCGGCAGGAGGCCGCACGTAACCATCTATACGGTGCCATCTATACACTTCGGGAGGCCGCACGGCGCCATCTGTACACAGCGGGAGGCCGCACGGCGCCATCTATACACCGCGGGAGGCCGCACGGCGCCATCTATACACAGCGGGAGGCCGCACGGCGCCATCTATGCACAGCGGGAGGCCGCACGGCGCCATCTATACACAGCGGGAGTCTCAGTGCTTTGCAAGAGCAGTCAATAAATTCTGCTTGACTAATTCTGAGCACCATAAAGTCTGGTTCGCTTCTAACCTGCTGTCTTCATTTTCAGCTTGCTGAATTCTAACTCATTTACTGTCATTCGAGACGATGCCTTTGCTGGTCTCTTTCACCTTGAATACCTGTAAGTGTTCCACTTAATGTCATATTTTTGATTCTGTTCTTCTTCATCTTTTGGCATGTGCAATTGTATGAGCAAGTATTCATATGAATTTATGACCTACTTAAACCTTTGAGGACCTTAAATTTTATTCAATCAAATTTTTTTCCAGTTTAAAACTATGGGACATATATGTGCCTTGGTCCTCAAAGGGTTTTTAAAGGGGCTGCAAACATAAATACGAAAAAAATAATTCAATTAGTGCTTTTTGTGTTCATTTAATTTTTATTTGAAGTCCATTTTTTTTATATACCTTGAAATTAAGCCCTACCCCATGGAATGAAGCCCTACCTACATGACATCTGAGAGCTACATGGATCCCGCTTGTGAGGTGCCTGTCCGTCACTACTATTCAGTTTTAGGGTCCATTCACTAAGCCATATATTCTCTCATGCAAGAGAATAGGGCCAATTATGCTAATGACACTGGGCTCAAACTCTGTCAGAGCTTCAACTGAGTGTGATCCGATTCTCTCGCAGCACAGATATGGAGAAGATGGAGAACTTAATTTCTCCATCTTCTCCATAGTCTCTGTGAGTGTTCATCGGACTGCACTTGGATGACATCCGAGTGCAGTCCAATGTTTTACGTGCACCCATAGACTTGTATGGGTGCACATGGTCCGAATATCGAATGAGAATATTTTCTCATGCCAATAATCGCACTGTCCCATAGTATAACATAGGGCCGAGTCCTATCCGATAAAACATCACATAGCATTCGGCCGTGTTATATGACAGTGTGAGCGAGCCCTTAGAGTCAAGGAATATTTACATGCAAATGATGATATTACTCTCCAAGTGTATATTTTTTTAGGCGAGTTCATAGTAAATGCTTTGCATTTTTGACATGTGATCAACTAAAGAACAAGAAAGATTTAGGACCTCCCCTATAGAGAAACGGAAAATAGTTTGGAGGACTTGCATGTCCTTTTTTATTTATTATGAGAAAATCATAAAAGATCCCGTTTTTTAACCATGCTGTGACTTTCTGCTGAGGGAGAGGGAGAGAGCTGCCCTATTCAGAGTCTGTAATAAGACCTGCTGACAAAAGTGTTGAAGATACAGTCTAATGTGAATTAACAATGAAAAGAAGTTAATTTAACAAATGGCTTGTATTTTTTTTAATACAAACTTTTTTGTCTTTACAGCTCCTTTAAAGGGAATCTGTCATCAGGTTTTTGCCACCTAATCTGAGAGCAGCATAATGTAGGGTTAGAGGCACTGATTCCAGTAATGTGTCACTTACTGGGCTGCTTAGTGTTGTTTTGATAAAATCATTGATTTGTCAGAAGGTAATTATCACTAGATGACTAGTAAGTTCTGTAGGACCCCACCCCCATCACTGATCAGTAGATTTCTGTGTACACTGAGCATGGGCAGAAAGCTGCCAATCAGTGGTGTGGGTGGGGCTATACAGAGCGCAGCATTCAGAGAGCTGCTAGATCTGCAGCAGATAAAACGGTGATTTTCTCAAAATGACAACAAGCAGCTGAAAAAGTGACACATCGCTGGAATCAGGGTATCTGCCCCAATATTGTGCTGCTCTCAGATGAGGCAGCACAATTAATATTATGCCAAATTAATTTCCCGTGAACTATCACATGATCTATCACAGGGGATCATGTGACATGTCACGTGATAAATCAGGTGTGTGGAGGGGGCCCGCGCCTTCTAAACTGCCCGGGGCCCTTGCTACTCTTAATCCACCCCTGCCTATATCCCCGGAGTGGCCTGGCTGCTCCAGTATGCCGGCGAGTCGCATACCTTGGGCGACTTTAAAGAAAGGCTGTATAGACTGTTCAAAGTTTATCCCCTGACAGAAGAACAGAAAGTAAGCATACTGATAGGGCAGTTAACTGGTGCGGCCCAGCGGGAGGTAAAGTCTTGGACAGCTGAGGAGAAAAGGACTGTAAGGGGGGTTCTGACCCGTCTACGGGACACCTTTGATACCCGTACCTCAGCAGAAATCAAAATGCGGTTCTATGGATGTAAGCAGCGAGCTCAAGATAGCATCCGAGATTATGCCCTAAATTTACAGGAAGCCTTGGGGGCAATTAAGCAAGCTGACCCTGGCAGCGTGCAGGATACAGATAAACTATTGACTGACCAGTTCATAGAAGGTCTGCTGTCCAGCGCCCACAGAACCCAGCTGCGCCTCATGGCCCTACAGAACCCCGATTTGACTTTTGCACAGTTCAAAGATAGGGCCATCCGGGAGCTCCGAGAACCTGCACCGGGTGGCGCAGTAGCTTCCC
This sequence comes from Phyllobates terribilis, assembly GCF_046119375.1. NCBI lineage: Eukaryota > Metazoa > Chordata > Amphibia > Anura > Dendrobatidae > Phyllobates > Phyllobates terribilis. The sequence continues at coordinate 640,473 of NW_027363463.1, forward strand.
GGCGCCCTGCCATCCCTTACCACCAGGGGGCGGCGCCCTATCCCGCAGACCTTGTGGGGGCCGATGCGCAGGCCCTAAATCCATCCCCGCCTGCAAACCTGCACCATCAGGTCCAAGAACTAACAAAGAGTGTTTCTGCATTGACCAGGACCGTACAGTCGTTACAGATGGACACGTCAGGACCATTCAAGCTGGCTTCCAGTCCGGAGGATGTCCCGTGGCGTCGACGGAGGAGGATCCCGTCATTCAGAGGGAGGCCCGCCGATCATTACACTGAGGATGGACAGCCGATTTGCCGCCGTTGCAGCCAGCCAGGACACGTAGCCAGGTACTGTACTTTAAATGGGTCCGACCCGGGGCAAAGGGCCAACCCCCAGGCATAAGGTCATCAGGCCCATCTAATTGGCGTGATAAGTACGTAGGGGGACGCCCGGTTTTACCCGTAGTGCTGGACGGTATCCGCATGAGTGCACTGCTGGACACTGGGTCCCAAGTGACTACCATCCCCTATGTACTTTTCAAGCAGTACTGGAGTGACACTGATATAACTCGTTATCCAGACGATGACTTGAGCATCATCGCCAGCAATGGTCAACCCGTGCCGCAGGTGGGGTTCAGAGAGATGACCATTAAGATTGGTAAAGTTGAACTGCCGGCACAGGGAGTGATCATTGTGGACATTGACCGTCGAGAAAGTCACCCTAAAATAACCTTGGGTACTAATGTGATTGAAAATTGTCTTTCAGAAGTAATTGTAATTTTGCAGCAGGTGGCGATGAATGCGAGCTCCAGCCAACAGAGGGTCCTCCAGAAGGAGATAAGAGCCCTGATGAGATGGCAACAGGTAGAACTGTCTGGTGGTGAGATCGGTAGCGTGAGGATGAGCGACCTGTTCCCCATTGCTATGCCCCCCAAAAGTGAAATGATCCGGTGTCGGACTGCAATCGGGTTAAGAGGGAGAGACTACCAAGCCATGGTAGAACCCGTGTACTCAGACAGCAGGCCCACCATTTTGACAGCCCGGGGGGTGGTCTATGTCCGCCATGGAAGGGTGCCCGTCCGGATCTTAAACATTGGGGAAAGGGAAGTACACTTGCCCCGGTACGCTACACTAGCCAAATTGTATACTGTTGAACACAATGCTGTCAGGGCCGTGGAACCCTTGCCTCCATCTCCCCAGGCGGAGGGTAATGGTTCCCAGAAACCCAAGGAGGACTGGTGCCAGAAACTCCACGTGGGTGCTGACTCCACTCCCTTGCACCAAAAACAAGGAGTCTACCGGGTGGTTCAAGAGTACGAGAGAATCTTTAGTAAGCACCCGCTAGACTTCGGCAGAGTGAAAGGAGTAGAACACCACATCCCCACGGGGAGCCACCCACCAATAAAAGAAAGATACAGACCTGTACCACCCCGCACACTATCAGAACGCAAAGGGCATTCTGAGAGAAATGAAGGAAGCCGGGGTCATTAGAGACAGTTGTAGCCCCTGGGCAGCCCCTTGGTTCTGGTAAAAAAGAAAGACGGTACTATGAGAATGTGCGTGGACTAAAGAGAAGTCAATCGTATCACCCATAAAGATGCATACCCGTTGCCTAGAATAGAGGAGTCTTTGGCCGCACTAAAATCAGCTAATTTCTTCTCTACTTTGGACCTTACTAGTGGGTACTGGCAGGTTCCTGTGGCAGAGGCTGATAAGGAGAAGACCGCCTTCACCACCCTGATGGGATTAAGTGAATTCAACTATATGCTGTTCGGGCTCTGCAACGCACCCGGGACCTTCCAGAGGCTGATGGAATGCTGTCTAGGGCACCGAAACTTTGAGACGGTCCTACTTTACCTGGACGATGTGATTGTCTATTCGAAGACTTACGAGGACCATCTAAAGCACCTGGCCGAGGTGTTCGATGCCCTGGCAGGCTTTGGCATGAAAGTGAAACCCTCCAAGTGCCATCTGTTAAAGCCGAAGGTACAGTACCTGGGACATGTGGTGAGTGCAGAAGGAGTAGCCCCCGACCCTGACAAAATCACGGCAATAAAGAACTGGCCAAGCCCCTCTAACATAAAAGAAGTGAGGCAGTTCCTCGGGTTGGTAGGCTACTACCAAAGGTTCATCCCCAGGTTCACCAAGATGGCAACCTCCTTATAGGACAATCTAAGACCTGAAGCCAAAAGCCACCCTTCAAGTGGGACAAGCCGGAAGAGGAGTCCTTCCGCCAGCTGAAGATGGCCCTCACGGGGGATGAGATCCTGGCCTACCCTGATTATGGCCAGCCTTTTATCCTCCACACAGACGCCAGTAATGTGGGGCTGGGAGCCGTACTGTCACAGAACCAACAGGGCAGAGAAAGGGTGATCGCGTACGCCAGCCGGAAGCTGAGGCCCACCGAGAGAAACCCGGAGAATTACAGCTCCTTTAAGCTGGAGTCCTTGGCAGTGGTGTGGGCCGTAACAGAACGTTTCAAGCATTACCTGGCCTCTGTGAAGTTCACTGTGTACACGGACAACAATCCGTAGACACATCTGGACAATGCGAGACTTGGTGCCCTAGAGCAGCGGTGGATGGCCCGGCTAGCAAACTATGACTTCACCATCAAGTACCGGGCAGGCCGAGCCAATGCCAATGCAGATGCCCTATCGAGAATGCCCCACTTGCCCGATGAGGGAGAAGATCCAGACTAGTTGGAGGAAATAGAGCTCCCTGCATTCCACCAGTACGGGACCACTCAGTACTCCCACCGTGTAAGAGACAAAGACTTGACCACTGTCATGTTCAATCCCTTACCTCACCACAGCTGGGCTGAAACGCAAGATAGTGACCCTGCAATTCGCCTGGTGAAAGACCTCTTGACCCAGGCAGACGCTAGCCCTGGCTCGGACGCTCCAGAGGAAGCCAAGCAGTTATGGAAGGAGAAAAGCAGGCTATTCCTCTACGAAGGTAAGCTGTGCAGAAGGCTTGTCAACCACCGGACGCACGAGCTGACCTGGCAGGTAGTGGTCCCGAGACGAGATGCAGCAATGGTCCTGGAGGCCTACCATGACAGAGCGGGACACTTCGGGTGGAAGAAACTGGAGTTCCTACTGAGAGAGCGGTTCTACTGGGTCGGAATGAGAGGGGCCATAGAGAAGTGGTGCAGGGACTGCGGCCCATGTAACCTCAGAAGGAAGGACGGTACCAGCCAGAAGACGCCCTTGATGCCCATCGTCACCAGGCAGCCTCTTGAGCTGGTAGCTCTGGACCATGTGAAACTGGCTCCAAGCCGGTCGGGCTATGTCTATACCCTGACAATAGTGGACCACTATTCCTGGTTCCTGGTGGTGGTTCCTGTTAAAGACTTGACAGCCCAAACAGCGGCCAGAGCCTTCCAACAACACTTCTGCCGTCCACACGGGTATCCGGAACAGGTCTTGACAGATCAAGGTCCAGCGTTTGAGGCTGAAATCTTCCAGGAGTTCTGCAACCTCTACGGCTGTAAGAAGATTCGGACAACGTCTTACCACCCACAAACCAACGGGCTGTGTGAGAAAATGAATAATATCGTCATTGATCTCCTCAAAACGTTGCCCCTGGAAGAACGCAGCCTGTGGCCGGAGAAGCTGCCAGACCTGATAGACTTATACAACCATATCCCGGTGAATGCTACAAATTGCACCCCGGCTTACCTGATGCGGGCAAGACCAGGTAAGCTGCCGATAGACCTGGAGATGGGAGTCCTGACCCCCGAGGACACCTCCCCAGACGCGGACTGGGATACGGAACGGCGGCTACAGTACAAGAAGGTACAGGAGAGTGTGGAGAGGAGTCTGGCTCAAGCGAGAGAAAAGCAAGAGAGGCTCTTCAACCAACACGCCCCTGCTGGTCCCCTGGAACCTGGTGAGCAGGTCCTGAAGCGGAAGAGAAGGCTTCACAAGCTAGATGACCAGTGGGAGAGCGACCCGTACACAGTACTGCAGTCCAACCACAACAACCCGAAGGTATGTGTAATTACCAAGGATGGAGGAGAAACCACTAGCACCGTCTCCAGACACCACCTAAAAAGGTGCCCCGAGCAACTACAGAGTGCAGGAGAAGATCAAGATGACCTTGAACCCGCAGAAGACAAGAAAGAAATGATCAGCACAGTTCTTGGAGAGTTCCCCCGGTCCTGGACTCGGATAAATGATGCAATAGTGGTACCTGTCCTACACTTCCTTCAACCAACCCAGCAGGAACCTACAGGAGAGCAGGAGGAATCAGAAGACCAAGCAGCCCTAGAGGCAGAAGAACCCATACAAGCAGCCCAGGAGAGTCAACCCTCTGCTGACAGTGAGCCTGCCATACCTGCGGTAAGCCAAAGGACCCGCAGATAGCTGCCTGCACTGCCTGTAAACCCAGCTAGTAGCTGTACCCTGAATGCTAGTGGGGAAAGTCAGGTTAGACCACCACCAGACAGTGGGTTACGCAGGTCAACCCGGAGCACTAGGGGGCAAATACCAGCTCGCTTGAAGATCTAAATGCTGTATATTGTAAATGTTTTATGTTTGTTGCCTGGTTGCTAATTATGTTTTTCCAGTCTTTCTAGTTCATGGACTAACAGGTTATGGACGCTGAATAACTGGAACTATCTTGTAGATAGTTGCACTTGGTGCCCTCTTTCGAAGATGGCCACGGAAGAAAAATCTGTCCGGTGTGGCCTCCTTGTGGCCCAAAGTAGAGAGCTCAGCCTTGTCGCCACGCCCAAGGCCAGGAAATTGGGGTTTATGGAAACAGGTCCCCACACCGTGGAAAACTTCACCTTGTTGGGGGAAATGGATACCCGGTCATGGAAGCGCCGTGACCTCAAGGACAAAATATACTTGTATTTATGTAATGTTGTCATTTATACCCTGTATTTGTGTTTCCTGTTTAGTCCGGAGTACTAAATTTTACTAGGGGAGAATGTGTCACCCCAGGCCTGGATGCCACAAACAATAATCTGTGTCTGAGAGCAGGAGGGAGGTCCCCTGGTTAGGGACTATTAGCATACAGCACCTCCTGTCCCAGGCCAGCAGGGGGAGCTGGCTGCCCCTATAAAAGCTGGAACTGGGGGCAGGGTTAGAGAGAACTGGAAGACCTAGCTCAGGAGTGAGACTAGTCCCAGAGAAGGAGGGACAGTTCAGCTGTAGCTGAGGAGTCCGTGAGGCAGAGGAGAAACTGCAAGCCAGGGACAGAGGCGACGAGAGCCAGTCCTGGAAGAGAACCAATCTACCGGGCATTGGGGTCCGGGGCTGTCAGGGTTACAAGCCCAGCAGCAGAGAACCAACCTGCGAGGGATTTCAGGTCCTTTGGCCTAAGAAGCCTGGAGGCTCCGCCACACAGAGGGACCTGTACAGCGAGGAGCAAGCAGCAGGTACCCAAGGCCCTAGTCGCATGCCATACAGGCGAGAAGTACACGGCCAGCTCAGGGACGTGGGCTATTACACCACAAAAAGGGGGATAGTCAGAAAGAGCATAGAGAGAACGGTAGGCCTACACACTCACCCTGACCAGTGGGGCTCGCCCGAATGCTCTCAGACACCCAGGCCCATTCCTAACCGGTACTGTTGGGTCATTAATAATATCTACAATAAAGACCCTGAACTGTTTGAAGCGGACTCTGAACTCTTACTATTGTGGCCTGCACTATCACCCCCAACATCCACCTACACTGCCCTGAGGCTACACTCATCCTGTGGGGAGTTATCCTACACCTGTGCTGCACACCAACACCAGCCTCAGTAGTCTGCCTCGCAGCGGCGGTTATCCCTGACCGCAATCCACGGGTGGCGTAGTCGGACATTCAAAACACTGATAAATAGACTGCCACCATTTGGTCTGACCACCCTGAGCCACGGGATCGGGTAGCCACTACTACCCCCATCAGCACCGTACGCTAGAAGGCCCGGTTCCGTGTACCCCACGGCCCAGGGGGCGAGTCATGTGCATCAAATTATACATACACATATGGGGCAGTGGGGCTTCATACTATATACAGGTGCTTCTCACAAAATTAGAATATCATCAAAAGTTAGTTTATTTCAGTTCTTCAATGCAAAAAGTGAAACTCCTATATTATATAGAGTCATTACACACAGAGTGATCTATTATATAGAGTCATTACACAGAGGGATCTATTATATAGAGTCATTACACACAGAGGGATCTATTATATAGAGTCATTACACAGAGGGATCTATTATATAGAGTCATTACACACAGAGGGAACTATTAGATAGTCATTAAACACAGAGGGATCTATTATATAGAGTCATTACACACAGGGATCTATTATATAGAGTCATTACACACAGGGATCTATTATATAGAGTCATTACACACAGAGGGATCTATTATATAGAGTCATTACACACAGAGGGATCTATTATATAGAGTCATTACACACAGAGGGATCTATTATATAGAGTCATTACACACAGAGGGATCTATTATATAGAGTCATTACACACAGAGGGATCTATTATATAGAGTCATTACACACAGAGGGATCTATTTCACGTGTTTATTTCTGTTAATGTTGATGATTATGGCTTACAGCCAATGAAAACACAAAAGTCATTATCTCAGTAAATTAGAATACTTCATAACAACAGCTTGAAAAATGTTTTTAAAATCCGAAAAGTTGGCCTACTGAAATGTATGTTTAGTAAAAGCCCTCAATACTTGTTCGGGCTCCTTGTGCATCAATTACTGCATTAATGCGGCAATGTGGCATGGAGGCGATCAGCCTGTGGCACTGCTGAGGTGTTATGGAAGCCCAGGTGGCTTTGATAGCAGCCTTCAGCTCATCTGTATTGTGGGGTCTGGGGTCTCATCTTCCTCTTGACAATACCCCATAGATTCTCTATAATAGATTCTCTATGGGGTTAAGGTCAGGCGAGTTTGCTGCCAATCAAGCACAGTGATACTGTTGTGTGTAAACCAGGTATTGGTACTTTTGGCAGTATGGACAGGGGCCAAGTCCTGCTGGAGAATGACATTTCCATCTCCATAAAGCTTGTGGGCAGAGGGAAGCATGAAGTGCTGTAAAATGTCCTGGTAGATGGCTGCGATGACTTTGGTCTTGATAAAACACAGTGGACCTCCACCAGCAGAAGACATGGCTCCCCAAACCATCACTGATTGTGGAGACTTCACACTAGACCTCCAGCAGCTTGGATTGTGGCCTCTCCACTCTCCCTCCAGACTCTGGGACCTTGATTTCCAAATGAAATGCAAAATTTACTTTTCATCTGAACACAACACCTTGGGCCACTGAGCATCAGTCCAGGTCTTTTTCTCTTTGGCCCAGGTAAGACGCTTCTGGCGTTGTCTATTGGTCATGAGGGGCTTGACACAAGCAATGCGACACTTGTAGCCCATGTCCTGGATACGTCTGTGTGTGGTGGCTCTTGAAGCAGTGACTCCAGCAGCAGTCCACTCCTTGTGAATCTCCCCCAAATTTTTGAATGGCCTTTTCTTAGCAATCCTTTCAAGGCTGCGGTTATCCCGGTTGCTTGTGCACCTTTTTCTACCACACTTTTTCCTTCCACGACCATTAATATGCTCGGATACAGCACTCTGTGAACAGCTGCTTCTTTAGCAATGACCTTTTGTGGCTTACCCTCCTTGAGGAGTGTGTCAATGACTGCCTTCTGGACATCTGTCAAGTCAGCAGTCTTGCCCATGATTGTGGAGCCTACTAAAACAGACTAAGGGACCTTTTTAAATGCTTAGGAAGCCTTTGCAGGTGTTTCTTGTTAATTCTAATTTACTGAGATAGTGACTTTTGTGTTTTCATTGGCTGTAAGCCATAATCATCAACATTAGCAGAAATAAACACTTAAAACAGATCACTCTGTTTGTAATGACTCTGTATAATATATGAGTTTCACTTTTTGGATTGAAGAACTGAAATAAATTCACTTTTTGATGATTTTCTAATTTTCTGAGAAGCACCTGTATGTAGCAGTGCGGCAATTATACTATATACAGTCAGGAGTATAAGTACTTGATACACTGACAATTTCGAAAGTTTTTCCACCTACAAAGAATGAAGAGGTCTGTTTTGTTCTACTTAACTGCTGCAACTTGGACCTTTAACAGGATTTATATTTCACCTATGAGAAAGCGTACTATGTGTATTTGGCAGATTAACTCAGGCATGTTTATGATAAACTGAATACCTGGATTGGAGTCCTATTTATATACAGAATATTGACTATTAATGCTGGCAGAGTAAGTCTTAGGCTATATTCACACTAGGTGTTTTTTTTCTGCAGCAAAACATAATCTCTTGGCAGGAAAGAAGTAGCGTCAAAAACGCAGGTTTTTGTGTGTTTTTTTGCAGTGGTTCTTGGTGCATTTTTGGTGCGTTTTTCAGGATCCCAAAGTTCAGCTTTGCTTCCACCTGACACATGAAAACAGGTCACCATTGCAAGACATATGTTCATGAAAAAGTACACATTACAAATGTAACAGGGGGGGAGGTGAATTGGTCTGGAATGGTTTATCTAAGACTCTGGCAGTGCATTGAATTTGTAGGACACTATTTACTTTCACATTATGGTTTGCCATTGAGTTGCTCAGGCATTGTTCATTTTCACACCTCCCTGGGCCACATGTGTTGTTCAATCTCACACCTAGCTCAACCAATGTTTACTTTGTAGGCATCACTAATTTAATTAAACTGTAATAATCCAAGCTGCTATCTCAGGTGACCAAGACAAGATGGTTTAAAGTTGGGAAAATCACAGGAATAAATTTGCGTCACATACTTGCTTTTTTCACTAAAAACGCAGCAAAATGTTCACACTAGGCTTTTTTCAGCATTTTTTCCCACCACCCTTTTTTTTAATGGGTGAAAAACACTGAAACAAGTGACATACTCTATTTCAAAAAGCCATGGAAAGCACAAAATACTGAGGACAAATAAGCAAGCTTTGTGCATGAGATTTCGGAAATCTCATAGACTTTGTTGGTACTGTAAAACACAGCTGAAAATTTGCATAAAAAAAGCCCGCTAAAAAAAGTCTAGTGTGAATATTGCCTTGTATAACAGTTTGCCAATGAGTTAGGATATATGACCATGATGCAGAAATGCTGCGGATTTTTCCTAAGCGTTTCTGCATCTCCCTGGGTTGTCAAGCGCTTTGCCAAGTGATTTTAGCATCACTTGGAAAAGTGCTTGACAACTTGGTCACACTATATAATTCCATGCAACAGGCATGGATTTACATAGTGTGACCAAGTTACAATGCTGCAAATGCAGCATCAATAATAAAAAAAAAGAATAATAATGGTGAAAAATAAAAAAAAAACATTATACTCATCTTCCGATGGTCTTCGATCTCCTTCTCCGGTGCGTCCGGTGTCTTCGGCGGATCACGATGCTGTAAAAGGACCTTCCATGACGTCATTTAGTCATGTGACAGGTCACGCGACCGCCGATGTCAGCGGTCGCGTGAACTGTCACATGACTAAATGGCGTCATGGAAGGTCCTTTTACCACCGCGAGCAGCCGAAGAGCCAGCAGCACCGCCGGGAGCAGACAGGGGCCATCAGAAGGTAAGTATATGTTTATTTTTTATTTTAATTCTATTTTAACTACAGGTACTATGGTACCCGGGTCTGGAGGAGAGTCTCTTCATCTCCAGACCCGGGTACCATCCACGCATTGAGTCGCATAATATCCACATGTGTATTTGTAGTCATGCGGATGTTATGCGTTCCAATGCAAGTCAATGGCGGCTAAATCGCAGCGACTCTGCAGAATTAAAGGACGTGCTGCGGATTTTTCCGCAATGATAATCCGCAGCGGAAATCTCCGCAGCATGTGCGCAGCACATGCGGATTATCATTGGGGACCATTGCAGACCTATCACCAAGCGTTTTTTAAGTGTTTCCGCGGCGGAAGTTACGCTGCAGAAACGCCTAAAAAACGCATAGTGGGCACACAGCCTTAAAAGTTCTATGGTGAAGAAAAACACGTGAGATAATAAATACGAAATATACAATATTTCCCATAATATGACTGAGGATATCTTTAGGGTGTATTCACTGTTTTTTCTTCTGCAGCAAAAATGCTGTGTTTTACAGTACCATCTTAGTGAATGACATTTCTGAAATCTCATTCACATGCTGTTTTTTTGCATTTTTTTTAAATCTGCAGCTTGTCAAGTCTTTCAGAGGTTTTGCAGCATTTTTCACCCATTCAAATGAATGGAAAAAAAAACACAAGTAAAAACACCTGAATTTTAAGCAGCGTTTTTCCTGCCACCTTTGATTTTTGGGGTAGAAAAAAAATGCTGCCAAAATCCAACTTGTGAACACACCTTTATCCTGGATGTGTTCTAATTGGATATAAAATAGAACGGCCATGATAACATGGGTAGTTAATTGTATGGTGTTTTCACTTTATATATTACCAGGCCGCATTCTATTTGCGCAGAGCTGCTCCGTGAAGATTCTATCACAAGATTCCGTGATGACATCACAGGTGATGGTGACATCACTGCTCACAGTCGCTATATATACAATGCACATAGGCTCACCCGTGCCTTTCTTGGCTCTATAGTGACTGATAGCACTTGCAGTTTTTCACTATGGCTGGAATTGTTTTGGACATTCCTCAGGTAAAAGCACTATTGTTGATCCTTATGATCAATCGTCCTAACAGTGTGCTTCTACCACCCGATGGAGTCCTCAGCTTCACTCACCGGCTGGTGATGGAGCTAGTAAAGGATTGCCTGACCAAACACCGACAACGTCGTCTAACGTCAGACTATCTGACGGATTTACTTCAGAACATCAGGACATTACTACACCAGGCAAGTGGCGGACACTCTGCACAGAACATCTCAATATTGATAGATAATAATGGAGGGATAGAAGTTTTTTCTTCTAATATATCATATTTTGCAGACCATAAGACGCACCAAAAATTTTTGGGAGGAAAATAGGAAAAACATTTATTATAATAAAATGGGGGTCTGTCTTATAGTCCGAATTTTCGGTTGCTTACTGAGGGGGGAGGTGGCAGTGGAGCAAAGTCACAGGAGGCAGAGTCGCTGCTGCAGGAAGTTGGCAGTAGGAGTGGGGCGCTGCTGCGGGCCCCAAGCTGGGAGGAGCGGGGTGTCCAGAAGGTGCGAGGCTGCGGGCCCTGGGCTTCAAGGAAATGTTAGCGGTAATTCAGGAGGGGAGGCCCTGCTCTGCTTATTGATTTCTCTGCAGTGGGCTTCAAGAAGTAGGCTGCTGGAGATGGCCAATACGCAAATTGAGATCTCAGCTCGTCATTGAGCCGAGATCTAAATCTTCACATGCACTGCCTCCAGCGGCCATTTGCCTGAAGCCCACCGCCAGAAAATCAATGAGCAGAGCGGGGACTCCCCTCCTAAATCACCGCTAACATTTCCTTGAAGCCCAGGGCCCGCAGCCTCTCACCTCCTGGATACCCCGCTCCTCCCAGCTCGGGGCCCGCAGCAGCGCCCCACTTCTACTGCCGGCTTCCTACAGCAGTGACCCTACCTCCTGTGACCTCACTCCACCACAGCCACCCCCCTGGTAAGCTACATTCAGACAATTATTATTATTAATAATCTGTCTGATATGCTGGGGTGGAGAGTTCCAGAGTAGGGGGGATGCACGGGAGAAATCTTGTATGCGATTGTGGGAAGAGGAGATAAGAGGGGAGTAGAGAAGAAGATCTTGTGAGGATCGGAGGTTGCGTGCAGGTATGTACCGTGAGACTAGGTCACAGATATATGGAGAGACAGGTTGTGGGTGGCTTTGCATGCCAAGGTTAGGGTCTTGAACTGGAGTCTCTGGGTAATGTGTAGCCAGTGAAGGGATTGGCGGAGCGAGGGGAGAAGCCAGGGAATAGCGGGGGGACAGGTGGATTAGTCAGACAGCAGAGTTTAGGATAGATTCGAGGGGTGCGAGAGTGTTAGAAGGGAGGTCAAAAATTTTGGAAAAAAAGGCATCTTATAGTCCAAAAAATACGGTAAAACACAACGAGTCCCCAAATACAGTATGTAGTCATTGTATCTGCAGACAGAGAACTGATGTCACATACAATTTCCGCCTCCATTCTGACCGCTCTCATCTCAAATTTCTCCTTTCCATTTTTCCTTCTTTATAGGCTGAAGAAAGATCTCAGACTGAAGATTTGGCTGTCTTTAAAGAACTGGCCGAAAAAGTCCTGTCTATACTAGAACGCTCATTGGAACGCCCGGTAAGGATCAATATTAATAGACGTATCTTAATCCACCGTATCTGAGGAGACTTTCTGAGAAAAGGTCTGAAGATGGCGCGGGATTTGTATCGTTACAATTGGAGCATCTGTAAATGTTGGTTTAGTCCTTCATGATTTATGTATTTGGTGATTTAGTGAAATCTTCCACATATTAATTATATATATTATATCTATCAGGAAACAACAGGAGGCGACGCCAAATATGGGCAAAATGTTACCCCGAAAATCCCTGACCCTAATAGGAGTCAGCCGGAGCTGAACAGCGATCTGATTACAGGTGAGCGATCACCCGACCTTCTACAAGGAATGTCCAGATATTACAGAGGACGGAGGATAATGTTAGATTTACTCTCTACTCTGTGTAATGGGAACCTGGCAGCACATTGTTACATATAGAAGTAGTGGTGTGACGGTATAGGCCATTGTCCCCTAATAATAATTGTTTGTAGAAATCCAATGTGCCAGTCAGGAGAAATGTAAAGTAGACACCATATACAAATCAGAATGGAAGTGCGCTGGGGGCGTGAAAGAAGAAATCCAAGTGCAGTAACACGCCCCCAGTGCACTTCCAGGCTAATTTGCAAATCTCTCCTATGTTTCAGCTCTCTTACCATCACTCGTATGTGCAGCGTGGGTGGGGGGTTCCTCATTCATGTGATGGAGGGTCCATTCTGCAGTGCTATAGCAAGTAACATGAAATAAATTAAATTTAAATTGCATTACTGCTCTAGAAAATGGGAAAAAACTAAGAAACTGAGCACATAATTTGGCCAATTCATGAATGCCCAGCAGCCAATGACAAGGCGATCTTTTTGTTGGAATCCTCTCCTAATGTGAATCCTCTCCTAGGCTGAAGCCTACATTTATATGGGTAGGTAGGATCCTGTTGTAATTAAAACCACCCTGGGCTCATGGGTGGAGATAGGTTCCCAGCAAAAAAGGTCGCCTTGCCGTGACTGCTGGGCATGCACCCAGCAAAAGAAGGTCGCCTTGCCGTGGCAGCTAGGCATGCACCCAGCAAAAGAAGGTCGCCTTGTCGTGACTGCTGGGCATGCACCCAGCAAAAGAAGGTCGCCTTGTCGTGACTGCTGGGCATGCACCCAGCAAAAGAAAGTCGTCTTGCCGTGACTGCTGGGCATGCACCCAGCAAAAAAAAGGTCACCTTGCCGTGGCTACTTGGCATGCACCCAGAAAAAGAGGGTCGCCTTGCCGTGGCTGCTGGCCATGCATGAATTGGCCAAATTATGCGCTAAGTATCTTCCTTTTATCCTATTTTCTACAGCAGTAATGCAATTCAAATTTCATTTATTTCATGTTTACATGCTATAGCGTTACAGAGTGCAACTTTGTTAGTTATATATTTGGATGGCTACTCTTAGTATGCACCTGTTCACACCCATTTTCTTTTCGGAAGTGATGGTCAGTCTTTTGTTATTTATGAAGGGGTTCCTCCATCATTTGCATTACATTTATCTATGGATTCCCCGTATATTCTCATATTTAGAATCCCCATATAACGAGTATTAATCCCATTTACAGACATCTTGTCATTTCTCCGTTATATTGCTGTATTATCTATGTAGGAATAATATCCTCTAATACATTTCATTTCTTCATCATTATTTTAGAAACAACTGAGCTGTCGAATCCTAACAATGGAATTAGTGAGATCCCGGAGATCCAAGAATCCGTAAGTATCATAGAGGGGGATGCGTGTGTGTCATCAGATCATGGGGTGTGAATGACTCGTCCAGTATTATCCCCCATACAACCATGGGACGTCTCTATTCTAAGTGTAGATGACCCTATGGTGTTAATTACATTTGAATTACAGGGAATCTGTCACCAGGTTTATGCTATTTGGTCTGAGAGAAGCATGATGCAGGGACAGAGACCCTGATTCCATGTGTTGATTACTTTACTCGGTGGAGCAGTTGTGATAAAATCACTATTTTTTTCTGCTGCAGAGCTCTGAGTGCTGAGTCTTGTATAACCCCGCCCACACCATTGATTGGCAGCTTTCTGTGTACACTGTGCATAGGCAGAAAGCTGCTAATCAGTGGTGGAGGCAGGGGTACAGAGAAATAGGACTACCTGGCTAGACAGATAGTCTTCTAGTGATAATCTACTGATTTTATTGAAACAGCCACACACAGCCTAGTAAGTAACACATCACTGGAATCAGGGTCTCTGCCCCTACATCATGGTGCTTTCAGAATACATAGCAAACACCTGGTGACAGATTACCTGTAAGTCCTCCTCTGTGTGATCTCCCACATTATCCAGAATGTTATAGTAATGTATGATGACCGTTGCAGGGCGGCTCCAGGATTTCGTGGGCCCTGGGCGAAAGAGTCTCAGTGGCCCCTTTAACACATACCACGATTCATGATGCACAGATACCGCAGAAAAAATATATATATATATATGTATATATATATATATATACAGTACAGACCAAAAGTTTGGACACACCTTCTCATTTAAAGATTTTTCTGTATTTTCATGACTATGAAAATTGTACATTCACACTGAAGGCATCAAAACTATGAATTAACACATGTGGAATTATATACTTAACAAAAAAGTGTGAAACAACTGAAAATATGTCTTATATTCTAGGTTCTTCAAAGTAGCCACCTTTTGCTTTGATGACTGCTTTGCACACTCTTGGCATTCTCTTGATGAGCTTCAAGAGGTAGTCACCGGAAATGGTCTTCCAACAATCTTGAAGGAGTTCCCAGAGATGCTTAGCACTTGTTGGTTCTTTTGCCTTCACTCTGCGGTCCAGCTCAACCCAAACCATCTCGATTGGGTTCAGGTCTGGTGACTGTGGAGGCCAGGTCATCTGGCGTAGCACTCCATCACTCTCCTTCTTGGTCAAATAGCCCTTACACAGCCTGGAGGTGTGTTTGGGGTCATTCTCCTGTTGAAAAATAAATGATGGTCCAACTAAACGCAAACCGGATGGAATAGCATGCCGCTGCAAGATGCTGTGGTGGCCATGCTGATTCAGTATGGCTTCAATTTTGAATAAATCCCCAACAGAGTCACCAGCAAAGCACCCCCACACCATCACACCTGCTCCTCCATGCTTCACGGTGGGAACCAGGCATGTAGAGTCCATCCGTTCACCTTTTCTGAGTCACACAAAGACACGGTGGTTGGAACCAAAGATCTCAAATTTGGACTCATCAGACCAAAGCACAGATTTCCACTGGTCTAATGTCCATTCCTTGTGTTCTTTAGCCCAAACAAATCTCTTCTGCTTGTTGCCTGTCCTTAGCAGTGGTTTCCTAGCAGCTATTTTACCATGAAGGCCTGCTGCACAAAGTCTCCTCTTAACAGTTGTTGTAGAGATGTGTCTGCTGCTAGAACTCTGTGTGGCATTGACCTGGTCTCTAATCTGAGCTGCTGTTAACCTGCGATTTCTGAGGCTGGTGACTCGGATAAACTTATCCTCAGAAGCAGAGGTGACTCTTGGTCTTCCTTTCCTGGGGCAGTCCTCATGTGAGCCAGTTTCTTTGCAGAGCTTGATAGTTTTTGCAACTGCACTTGGGGACACTTTCAAAGTTTGCCCAATTTTTCGGACTGACTGACCTTCATTTCTTAAAGTAATGATGGCCACTCATTTTTCTTTACTTAGCTGCTTTTTTCTTGCCATAATACAAATTCTAACAGTCTATTCAGTAGGACTATCAGCTGTGTATCCACCTGACTTCTGCACAACACAACTGATGGTCCCAACCCCATTTATAAGGCAAGAAATCACACTTATTAAACCTGACAGGGCACACCTGTGAAGTGAAAACCATTTCCGGTGACTACCTCTTGAAGCTCATCAAGAGAATGCCAAGAGTGTGCAAAGCAGTCATCAAAGCAAAAGGTGGCTACTTTGATGAACCTAGAATATAAGACATATTTTCAGTTGTTTCACACTTTTTTGTTAAGTTTATAATTCCACATGTGATAATTCATAGTTTTGATGCCTTCAGTGTGAATTTACAATTTTCAAAGTCATGAAAATACAGAAAAATATTTAAATAAGAAGGTGTGTCCAAACTTTTGGTCTGTACTGTATATATATATATATATATATATATATATATATATATATATATATATATATATAGTACAAGCCCGAAGATTTCACTTCTTACATTACATGAGCGATATCTATTGTAAATTCCACAATAACTCAGAAAGCGGCGAATCCTCACAGCTCACAGTGCAGACCAGACAGTAATGTCCTCCACACAGTATAATGGCACCACATAGTCCTCTATACCGTATTATGAGCTCCATATATTGCTCCATGCAGGCAGTGACCCCACACATAATGCCCCATGCAGGCTGTGCCCCCCACATAATGCCCCATGCAGGCTTTGACCCCCCACATAATGCTCCATGCAGGCTGTGACCCCCACATAATGCCCCATGCAGGCTTTTACCCCCCACATAATGCCCCATGCAGGCTGTGCCCCCCCCACATAATGCCCCATGCAGGATGTCCCCCTCCCACATAATGGCCCATGCAGGATGTCACCCCCCATATAATTCCCCATGCAGAATGTCCCTCCCACATAATGCCCCATGTAGGCTGTGCCCCCCACATAATGCCCCATGCAGGCTGTGCCCCCCCACATAATGGCCCATGCAGGATGTCAACCCCCCATATAATTCCACATGCAGGATGTCCCCTCCACATAATGCCCCATGCAGGATGTCCCACCCCACATAATGCCCCATGCAGGATGTCCCCCACACATAATGCCCCATGAAGGATGTCACCCCCCATATAATTCCCCATGCAGGATGTCCCCCCCACATAATGCTCCATGCAGGATGTCCCACCCCACATAATGGCCCATACAGGATGTCACCCCCCATATAATTCCCCATGCAGAATGTCCCTCCCACATAATGCCCCATACAGGCTGTGCCCCCCACATAATGCCCCATGCAGGCTGTGCCCCCCCACATAATGGCCCATGCAGGATGTCAACCCCCCATATAATTCCACATGCAGGATGTCCCCTCCACATAATGCCCCATGCAGGATGTCCCACCCCACATAATGCCCCATGCAGGATGTCCCCCACACATAATGCCCCATGCAGGATATCCCCCCCACATAATGCCCCATGCAGGATGTCACCCCCCATATAATTCCCCATGCAGGATGTCCCCCCCACATAATGCTCCATGCAGGATGTCCCACCCCACATAATGGCCCATACTGGATGTCACCCCCCATATAATTCCCCATGCAGGATGTCCCCCCCACATAATGCTCCATGCAGGATGTCCCACCCCACATAATGGCCCATACAGGATGTCACCCCCCATATAATGCCCATGAAGAATATCACCCCCCCATATAATGCCCCATGCAGGATGTCCCCCCAACACATACTGCCCCATGTAGGATGTCACCTCTCACCCCATATATTGCCCCATGCAGGATGTCACCTCTCACCCCATATAATGCCCCATGCAGGATGTCACTTCTCCCCCCATATAATACCCCATGCAGGATATCCCCCCCCCACATAATGCCCCATGCAGGATGTCACCCCCCATATAATTCCCCATGCAGGATGTCCCCCCCACATAATGCTCCATGCAGGATGTCCCACCCCACATAATGGCCCATACAGGATGTCACCCCCCATATAATGCCCAAGAAGAATATCACCCCCCCATATAATGCCCCATGCAGGATGTCCCCCCAACACATACTGCCCCATGTAGAATGTCACCTCTCACCCCATATATTGCCCCATGCAGGATGTCACCTCTCACCCCATATAATGCCCCATGCAGGATGTCACTTCTCCCCCCATATAATACCCCATGCAGGATGTCACTCCCCCCATATAATGCCCCATGCAGGATGTCACCCCCCATATAATGCCCCATGCAGAATGTCACCTCTCACCCCATATAAAGCCCTATGCTGGATGTCACTTCCCCCCCCCCATATAATGACCCATGCAGGATGTCCCCCCATATAATGCCTCATGTAGGATGTCACCTCTCACCCCATATAATGCCCCATGCAGGATGTCACTCCCCCCATATAATGCCCCATGCAGGATGTCACTTCCCCCCCCCCATATAATACCCCACGCAGGATGTCCCTACCTCCCCTCCATATAATGCCCCATGCAGGATGTCACTTCTCCCCCATATAATGCCCCATACCTCCATACATGAAAAAAAAAAATCAAATGCTCACCTCACTGCTCACCAGCTGTGGAGAGGTAAGTATTGTGCCGGCCGTGGTCCTGGGCAAGCATTGGGGGGGGGAGCAAGGCCCACTAGCTGGCGCTGGCACCACTCTCCTCTGCTCACCGGTCCCATAGCGCGCCAGGGTGCCCGACGGCAAGTGGGCCCCTCGCCTACTCAGGGCCCCGGCACTTGCCTGGGTGTGCTGGGTGCTAGCGCCAGGTCTGCCCAGCGTCCGGTTTGTATCCTCCCAACATCATATCAGTGTAAATCATCTGGGACATAATATGGGGGGAGAAGTTTTTGCATCTGTAACTTTTTTCCTGCATCTTCAATAAATCAGTATTATTTCTTATTCTTTTATAGAGCGTGATCGATTCATTGGTTCCGGCGAGAAAGCCGCACATGAGCGACTATGAAACTTCCAAACTCATCAGCAGTGGAAATTTTGGGTGAGATTTCTGTTGCCATAATCCACATTTCTCAGGGTTCCCTATGACAATGCTTCTGTCCCTGGACTCTGCCATTCAGTGTTATCATAGGGAAATTATATGATCTGTAGCAAATCAAACTGTAAGGAAAGCGATTTAAATAATATAATTACATATAATATAATATATAATAATATAATATTATTACATTCGCCTGTGCTAGACCCTCATCTGTTCTTATGCTGCCTCCTCCACCTGAGCTTTTCTGCTCTCCACTCTGATCTTTGTTTTGATGGGGGGGGCTCCATTATGAAGCTGATCAGAGAAGTTGGCTACACATGGTCACATGAAGGGTGACACCATATTGACGTCAATGACATCTACACCCTCCACCATGACCATGTGGGCCCAATCACTGGCCTCAGCAGCAGAAGAGAGCCCTGGAGCACATTCATTTTGGACCAATTTTATTTGCACTAAATTATATTTGGTCAGTTATAGCGAATCTGCCCAAAGAGAATTTCGATAGATTCTCGTGTCTATAATGTGACCTGGGTGATGGCTCCGGCAGAAGTGGCATTGTGGAGACCTCCCATAGGTGATCTATGTAGTGCTATTTTATGTATTTCTAGATGTGGATTTATAGTGGCGGCCAGACTTCTAGTATTAAACATATGCAAATTGTCTCTTCAGAGAGGAAGCAAACTAGAACTCCACCTATAGGAAGTAGCAATCCTAAAAGTCAATATCGACCCTTTAACAAGCCTTGTCGCATGACTTAGGATAATAGCCAAAACCAAAATCTCAATTTGCAGGAACTGTGTTCTGGGGTACTGCCCCTCTTCAGTGCAAAGTGTGAGATATGGTTTGACTGGGTGAGAGGTCTCTGACCGGTATCCAAGGGGTTGACGTTTCTCCTTGCGGACATGAGGAGACTTTTAAGCCGCAATGCTCCTCTGGGAAATAGGATTGCTACTTCCTATAGGTGGCACTAGGGTGCTAGTTCTCTTCCTCTCTGAAAAGAGACAATTTGCATATTTCCCAGAAGAGCATTGCAGCTTAAAAGTCTCCTCACCTTGACATGCTTAACATGGCTTTTTCCGCAAGGAGAAACGTTACCGCTTGGATCCCGGTCAGATGCCTCTCACCCAGCCAAACCATATCTCACACTTTGCACTGATGAGTGCTTGTACCCCAAAACATAGTGTCCGAAAATTGAGATTTTGGTTATGGCTATTATTCCATGTCATGTGATAAGGCTCGTTAAAGGGTCGATATTGACTTTTAGGATTACTACTTCCTATAGGTGGCACTAGAGTTCTAGTTCTCTTCCTCTCTGAAGAGACAATTTGCACATTTCCCAGAGGGTCATTGAGGCTTAAAAGTCTCCTCACCTTGACAAGCTTAACATGTCACTCTCCGCAAGGAGAAATGTTACCCCTTGGATACCAGTATTAAACATATAATGATTTCTATAGATGGATTATTAATAAGGATTTATTATAACCGATGGATTCTCCTTCTCTCCAGGGCCGTCTACTTAGTGCATCATAAAGACTCACACCAGACCTTTGCTATGAAGAAAATGGCTAAGCGGAACCTAAATACTGCACAGAGATTGGAATGGGCCTTTCTGGAGAGGGACATCTTAACATTTGCTGATTGTCCCTTTGTGGTCTCCATGCTCTGCTCCTTTCCAACTAGATCTCACCTGTGTATGGTCATGGAGTATGTAGGAGGTAAGACACATCTATTGTATTATATTCAGCCCATGTCTGCTTTCATCTTATCACTGCTCATATCATTAGGACATTGTTGGTTACTTCCCCACAGAGCATTTACTATAGGTTATCTATTACCAAGATGCTCGTAAATTCATTGATCTTGGTGCAGGGGCGCTATGGGGCTCATCAGTCGGAGGGGGTCTGTCGACGCTCGGCAGTGGGCAGCATCCCTCCACCTGTCATCACAATTTCAGCGTTATTTGCTTCTTCAAGGAGGTGGGGCTGGTGGGGGCAAAAATACTGAGTAGGTGGCTAGTAGGGGCCAAAATACTGAAAGGGGGCCGTATGACTAGATATGGGGGGACTGTGAATGCTGAGTGGAGGTCATCATATTAAGTGGGGTGCTGTGGGGGTCCTCACTCTATATGGAGGCCCCCATTCTGTGTGGGGACATCATACTGAGTAGGGAGTTATGCGGACCATTATATCGTGTGAGGGACTGTGGGAACCATTATCCTGAGTGGGAGGGTTGCTGTGGGTGCCATCACACCGAGTAGGGGGTTGTGGCTGGCCTCCTTCTAAGTGGTGGCCTCCTTAGGAGGATTCACTGTGGGGATACCATACTCATTGAGCGTGGGTGTGGGCATTTTTGGGAGCATCATACTCTAAAATGGCCATAAAAGTTGTATTGCTGGTGAGAACACCAAGCTGCTTCAACAGGGATATAAATATATTTCTTTTTTATTTTTTAGGGTGGGGGGCAATTACAACTTTTGATATGGGGTCTTGTGATTTCTATGTGCGCCACTATCTGTGTGATCTCCCCAGGATGTTTCCGCTCACTGCTCATTATACATCATGGTTATCTGCTCGTGGTATATCATGGTTATCTTCTGTATAAACCCCTCACCGGTCATATTTCCTTTCTTCTATAGGTGGAGACTGTGGGACCCTTCTAAGCACCAGGGGTCCTTTCTCTGTCCCCATGGCCCGCTTGTACTTTGCAGAGGCGGTACTTGCCGTGGAATACCTGCATAGTTACGGTGTGGTGCACAGAGACCTGAAGCCGGAAAAGTAAGTGCCCCCGTAGTATAAGAAAGTGGGGAAAGTTGTCATTTATTATCATTCAGTCTGTGAGGCTAAAACCATCTTCTCTTTTGCAGCCTCCTGATTACATCTACTGGACATATTAAAGTTACCGATTTTGGGATTTCAAAACTTGGTCTAATGATACCGAAAACCAACACCTACAAGGAATTAGCAATGGACATCTCCAGAGAGTTCCAGGACTGTGAGGTCAGCATCACCTACAAGAACTTAGCTTGTTATTTGCAAATCTCATCACACTATTGTCTCTTCTCTACGTTCTTCCTTTCTAGAGAACTTTTCCACTAATATTTTATCTTCTGCATTGTGTTTTAACGATGATAACTTGTCATAATAATTGTTTCATCGATTCTCATCTCTATCTTCTGTTGGTTTCCAGTTCTGTGGCACCCCATGTTACATAGCCCCAGAGATCATCCTGAAAGAAGGCTATGGAAGACCTGTTGACTGGTGGTCATTGGGGATCATCCTGTATAAATTCCTGCTGGGATGTGTACCATTTGATGCTGATTCCCTCACTGAGCTTTATAAAAGGGTTGTCATTGGTGAGTAGAATAAACCGATCATTGCGTTGATTGGTTACATTTGTTTAGTTATTTCCTTTGCTTTATGTTACAGTCCAGTAAAGAGGTTTTATTTTCTGTAATTTTCTATGTAACAGGAGAACTAATTTGGAATTGTGATCGCGCTCCACCCCTGGATGCTCAGAATCTCATCACTGAGCTGCTCAGAAGAAATCCTGTGCGTAGACTTGGGACAGGTAACAGATATACTAGTATTAATATTCCCTTATTAGACTAAGGACATATCGCTCATGTCCATGAAGATCAGCATTTCTCTATCAGCTCATCTACTGTATTTCTAGTTCTCCACACTAAGACTTTCAGTTTATTTCCTTCATGTCGGCTCAGTTTTGTCATTAGTTCAGATCAAATAACTGTTCAGATATGGAGCCATCCCTGACTATGTCCGCATCACTTTTGTTTTTCTTTTTCTAGTAGGAGCATTTGAGATCAAGGTTCATCCATTCCTGAGTGACTTGGACTTTGACAACATTCTGAGCCAGGAGCTGGAGTATGTTCCTCAGCTTGTTTCAGACGCAGACACCAGCTTATTTATCAGTAAGTAGAAGGAGACGTCATCTAGACTAAGCGACTGTTTGTCTCATCTTCCCTAATATGTGATCATCTGTTCCCATTAATATTAGTGATAAATAGTGACTGTGTTATACTGACAACCTCTAATAATCCTTCATTACCTATTTCTTGTAGATCATTCTGATATAAACAAACATCTGGTCTCAAAGGATGAGGAAGGCACAAGTGAGAACAATGAGAGCCTTGACTTCCAAAATTTTACGTCATCTTCTGAAAAGCTTTGTAAAGTAAGTATGTGATTAATAAATCCAAAATATGTAAAAAAAAAAAAAAAACTCTAAAAGCACATAAAAAACATATTTTATATCTTATTTTTATCCGTATTTAGCTCTGTATCATCGCTACCAGGATGGTGAACAATGAGGATTCCAATGCCCCTCCAGAGTATACACCAGAAACCAACACAAACATCTCAGAAATGTGAGTAGATTATAAAGGGTCATTACTTCATTACTGGGAGTTCCAGGCTGATCTATGTACACAACACCAAATATAGGACATAAATATCAGAATATCAAATGCAGCATTCACCGCTTCATGGTTAACGGTCATTGTACTTTTGGCTTCAGAAAATGCAGAAGATAACAGCCCATAATTGTGGCAGGTCATGCATTTTTAGCACTGCCTACTCTGTAGGAGAGCTGTAGTATTACTTGCCAGCCATTCTTGGTAGTTGTGTTCTGATCCATGGAAGGTAGTTTTGAGCAGAAAACCTTCCCCACTATGACAGTCATATGTCCTACTAGGCCTTATAGTCAGTGTTCTTATAGTGAGACAACCCATTTTATTCTGTGTTTACTTACGATTTACATGTTTTTCTTCTTCAAACAGGCAGAAAGAATCTGTTCCTGTATGTAATACAGACGATGCTGTTACCATCTTGCCACCCTCGTCCCCATTGCCAGGTATGTACATGTCTACAGCACCAACAATGTGAATGTTGACTTCAAGGCTCAAATATTTCCATATGGTTTTTCTGGTCTACTATGTTATCCATGTTTCATGGATCTCAGCTATGTTGACCATGGGTTCGTACTGTATCCCTATTTCCATAATTGTGTACAGGAGTTTTTTTTCATGTATTCTGTATATTACGTTGCATCATCTATTAACCTAGTGAGATATAGCGACTGTGTTATACTGACACCCTCTAACAATCCTTCCTTACCTATGTCTTGTAGATCACTCTGATGAAATCAACCATCTGGTCTCAGAGGATAAGGAGGGCACAAGTGAGGACGATGAGAACTTTATCTTCCGAATATTTGCATCATCATCTTCTGAGAGGCTTTCTAAAGTAAGTATGTGATCGATAAATCCAAAATATGTACAAAAAAGGATCTATAAAATTAAAAAGTATGTATATTTAATAACTTATTGTTATCCACATTTAGCACTCTACCACCACTAACGGGATGGTGAACAACGAGGATCCCAAGGCCCCTCCAGAGTGTACACCAGAATCCAACACAAACATCTCAGAAATGTGAGTAGATTATGGGGTCATTACTGGGAGCTCCAGGCTGATATATGTGCACAACACCAAATATAGGACATAAATACCATAATATCAAATGCAGCATCCACCGCCCCATGGTTATGCGTCATTGTGCTTTCAGCTTTCGGAATTGTTGGAGATAACAGCCCATAATTGTGGCCGGTCATGCACTTTTAGTGCTGCCCTCACTGTAGGAGAGATGTAGTATGAAATGCCGGCCATTCTTGGTAGTTGTTTTCCTCTCAGCTCTCTATAAAAGGTAGTCTTGAGCAGAAGACCTTCCCCACTATGACAGTCATATGTCCTACTAGGCCTTATACTCGGTGTTCTTCTAGTGAGACAACCCCTTTTATACGGAGTTTACTTGAGATTTACATGTTTTTCTTCTTCAAACAGGCAGAAAGTATCTGTTCCTGTATGTAATACAGACGATGCTGTTACCATCTTGCCACCCTCATCCCCATTGCCAGGTATGTACATGTCTACAGCACCAGCAATGTGAATGTTGACTTCAAGGCTCAAATATTCCCACATGGTTTTATACAATACTATAGGTCTCTTATGTTATCAATATTATGACAAAGCAGATCCTATAAGAATATATTGTTACTGATTTTTTTTTTTAATTTTTCATCAGAATTTCCATCAGAAAATGGAAAAAATGGGAAAAAGAGACGAGGTAAGTGTGAGAATCAACTCCATGTTGTGTGATGTCAGTGAGAATAATTCATGTGGAGTAGATGTCATCTGTCAGTGATGGGATTGTCACATGTATGATTGCTGACAATGACCCCTGACCTCTGTATGATAATATTCCTCTGCCGTCCGGCCACAGTGACTGCACAGCATTATCATGTAATATGGAGTCCCATCACTTACATTATATTTATTTCTCTTGTCATAGGTTCCATCTTCCGCCGGATCTTATCATCCTGCCGGCGTGGATTATCCAGGGCTGCTCGCGCATTTGCATGCTGTCACTGTTGCCCTAAAACCATCTAAAAGACGGGACACCTAAGCATCTAGCGCCCTGAAGTCCAGTAGTTCCACCATCACTGCTGGAGCTGTATAGAAGGACCTTCACCATCTACCTGTGGCCTTCTGACTGGTCAACCTGGACAAGTTTCAGTAACGCCTCTGTCATCGGGCTCCGCGGTATTCATACTGCTCGTCTGACTTGTCATTTACTGATCACCTGGTATCTGACCTCGGCTATCTTCCTGACTTTGATTTAGGCTTTTGATAATGTTCACGATTTTATTCATCCCATTATTAATTAAAAAAAAGTAAAATCTGTTACTGTTGCTCTGATTCCTTTTTGTCTTGAATTCACAAATACTTGTAACTCACTAATTGCTCTTCTTCTCACTAAATGTATTTCTCATTATCCTTAATGCAGCAGTCTCATATTTCTGTCCAGCAGTTACACTGGTGCCTCCACCCTGTACCAGTCATTACACTCATCCACAAACCTCTCCACACTGCTGCACAGTCCTGCATCTCTACCATATCTACACTCCAATGAGCTAAGATTAACATCCTCCATAATCAGGACCTCCCACTCTCATGTCCAAGACATTTTCTCTGCTGCACCAGCTCTCAGGAGTGCACTACTGCAGGCAATCATGTTCATTTCATTATCAGAGATTTTATGTGTGCAGTAGAAACAGATTATTTGTGGCAGGACTATCAAATCACCTCACTATTCTAAGTTTTTCCTACAGCACTCAGTAGCACTTAATATTTGTACATATACAGATAATGGTTGGTGACTGGTTCATGCAGCCTTAATTCCACAAAGAGAAATAAAAGGTCAACATGTTTCATACATCCAAATCATCCTTAATCATGGCAGAAAAACATAATTTTAAGTTCCCACTATGAATATTTGGTGAGATATCACAGCTGTGTATTTTCACAGCACAAAGAACGCATCTTACAGATCAGAAAATCACAGTGTGCTGACGCTTAGTGTTGTAGTTTTGAACAACACCATTCATTTTATCATATAATGTGTTGAAAAATGAGAAAAAATGCCAGGTTTGGGTTCCTTCATTTTACAGTGTGTATTGTGTTGTAAAAACAAACTGACAAAATGATTCAGAGTCAGTAGTACGATTACTGTGATACCAAACTTATAAGGTTTATATATATATATATATATATATATATATATATATATATATATATATATATATATACAGTGTTTAGCATAAATCAGTACACCCAAATAGATTTGTCAGCAAACCTGTAGTTTCCTTTCAGAATCATCATTTTATATGGGATACCATACTACAAAATACTCTCGCAAATTTGAGCCATTGAATGCAAACAAGATTTGGTATTTTGCAGACCCCAAAAAAGTAATTTTCTTAACAAACTCATTCAAGATCATGTTTCAAAAATGAGAACATCCCAGTAACAGTCTTAAGAGAAAAGCTAAGTTTAGACAACAAAATTCTAATTAACAAGAACTGAACCACAGGTAAGTGTAATTATTCATTAAACAGATGTCCAGCAGACAGGTGTCTGTAAAAGGAAGTTACCTAATAAAGAAAACTCCTTCCCATTTCATGCTATCAGCAATGGCACCACATAGAAGGGAAATGTCACAAAACCTGAGAAAGAAAATAATTTCTTTGCAATAAATGTGAAGTCTACAAGAAGATCAGCAAAACTTTACTTATCAGTCAGAATACTGTAGTAAAAGTGATGCAAAACTATAACAAAGATGGAACTGCAACTTTCTTACAGAGACGTCCAGGCCGACTATGGAAGTTAACACCTAAACAAAAGCGTCCTCTGATGAGAAGGGTAAGTGGCACCACATAGAAGAGAAATGTCACAAGACATTTCTGAGAAAGAAAATAATTTCTTTACAAAAAATGTGAAGTCTACAAGAAGATCAGCAAAGCTTTTCTTATCAGTCAGATGGAAGTTAACATCTAAACAAAAGCATCTTCTGATGAGAAGAAAATCGACAGGCAAATTCATTGCTATTAGCTGAAGAAGTAGAAAGCTAAACCAGGGCGAGTGTTTTCCATGACACGACACGGTGTACACTGCAAATGAATGGCATTCATGAGTGTCCTCCACAAAGGAAGCCTCTCTCCCTTAAAGCCCATGAACAATAAAAGTCCGTCTACAATTTGCCAGGGTCCATGCTTAAAACTATGAGGACCACCGGATCTCTATACTGTGTATGTGCATCTTATGTGTATGTCCGTATTTTATGTTTGTGTGCACTATGTATATGCATACGCTAAAATGTGTATAGAGTATTAGCATGTGCAAATTTTATATGTGTGCCTAATATAAATATACATGGAAATGTATATGTAGGTGGTGCCTGATGGAGGGTGGGGGGCCCAGATCAGAAGTCCTGATTAAGGGCCCTTCACTGTCATTGTCTGCCCCTTATATAAACAGTAAAATCTCCTTTAATAACTGGACTTCCATTGGGGTGGACTTCTCATAGATGGCCAGTATGCATACTATATTGTGAATCTGGGCATCTCTCACAGAAAATCTGATCTGGATATGAGGGTGGTCTTCTATAAGCGGTGATGTTTTGGAGAGATTTAGGGAAAAGTCCCAATGCTTATCCATCGATCTGGTAATTTGAGTAAAATATTTGTGTTGATAACTGATCACAAAGTCACAAAATATGTAAGATTTGGCATAACCTGGTTCATTTTTCAAAAAGTTATGCTCAATTTTTTTAGCACCAAGTTTTGTTGCTTTTTTGTAGACTTACACTAACTTAGTATATTGTGTGAGAATTAAATGAATTATGAATTAGTTGGCGCATTTTACCACACTCTGGGGGTCCCTGACAGTCCTTCTTTACCGGCCCTGTAGTGATGCCAATGTAAACTTCCAAGTGACCGCGCAGTCAATCACTGTCACGAATGCAGGACAACCTATGATTAGCTAATTTTTGGGAAATCCTTATAACAAAAGGGGATTGAAAATATTTACAATTATTTTAAAAGCATTAAAAAAAAACAGACCCAATACTTATAATTAGTTTGTTGAAAGTAGTCTAATTAAAGGGAGCTGAAAGGATTAGAGATTATGAACCCAATTCACCAGTGTTTTTGCCAGAAAACTGGCATAAAGCTCTTGAAAAGTTGCAAAGTTTTGTGACTTTTCCCATTTTCACATAATTTTAACTTCTTTAAAGCCCAAGACGTACTGATACGTATCTGCGCCCTGGGACTTAAGAGCCTGATACGTATTAGTACATCTTTGCGATCGCGCCCGCACACAGGCTGTGCGGGCGTGATCGCCGCCGGGTGTCAACTGATTGTCACAGCTGACACCCGGTGCTATGTGCTGGGAGAGGTCCCGCACATTAACCCCCGCAATGCTGCGATCGAAGTCGTTCACAGCATTGCGGGGGCAAGGGGAGGTGATCGGGATAGTCACCTCTCCTGCCGGCGTCCAGCAATGTGTGCCGCGGCTTTCCGGATGTTGCCATGATGACCCGATTCACTGAGGGGTGCAGTTTTAAGAATGGTGTCACTTTTGGGTATTTTCAGTCATAAAGACCCCTCAAAGTGACTTCAAATGTGATGCGGTCCCTAATAAAATGGTTTTGTAAATTTTGTTGGAAAAATGAGAAATCGCTGGTCAATTTTAACCCTTATAGCTCCCTAATAAAAATAAATTTGGGTTCCAAAATTGTGCTGATGTAAAGTAGACATATGGGAAATGTTATTTATTAACTTTTTTTGTGTGACATATGACGCGCCCCCTGGGCCAGTGCTGTTGGGGATACCCGGAGCCGGATCAGATGGGGGTTGTAGTCTCCGAGTGGCTGTGACCCGGTCCGTGCCCAGGGTGTCAAACTCAGTGTGTGTCAGTCCTTATAGATGTTACTAGATGTTCTTTTGTGTCGACTACGCCACCCGTTGAATTGCGGTCAATACGGCCGCCGCTGCAGCAGGGTCCGCTGAGGCTGGTGATGTATGTGCAGCTCAGGTAGTATAACCCCCAACGGGAGCGTCCACCAGGTCCTGGACTCGGCCAACCCCCAAGTAGTTCTGGAGCGTGGTTCTGAGCTCCCTTTCTGTCCTGTCCTCTTCTCTGGCCTTCCCCACCAGGGATCCACCTATGTCCGGCTCCCTCGGGCCTCTTGGTGGTAAACCCTTTTCTCTGGGTTCCCTGACCCTATTCGTGGTCTGCCTTCCGGGTGGATTTAGTGGGTGATCGTGGCAGATCAGTCCTGCCCACGACCTCCGGTTCCTGGCTAAGGTGTGCTGTAGCCTCTGCCAGCTTGGGATCCGGTACCCTGTTGCCAACTCTTCACCCTCTGGTCTAATTTGGGCTCTTGGAGTTCCTTCTTTCTCCCCCTCTGGGTCTTTCTTTCTCCCCTCTCTCTCTCTCTGGGCCTTGGGGCTGCTCTGCTCCTCTGCTTTCCTCCACTGCTCTGCAAAAGACTGACAGACTGACCAGCCTTCTACAAAAGACTCCTCTGCAAAGACCCTGTTCTAAGATGGTGCCCACCTTATATACTCCCTCTATGTGTGAGCTCAGGTGACCAGCACCCAATGAGCTCCTAGCACTACCCAGACTGCTCCCCCTATCTGCCCCTACACTACTGGGATGTTCCACCCCCCTCCCACTCCAGCCAGGAACAGACACTGTCGTACCTGCACATTTCTCTAGTGGGAGTACCATCGGTCTGTTCCCCGGAAATGGGATGTGTGTAGTGCATGCAGCTAACTGAGCTCAGTTCCACACTCCATCCTTACCCGAGAGTGGAATACCACACCTCTGGCTTGAGGTGTAATACCCCTGTAGCAGCCGAATCCTCAGGGTGCTACATTCCCCCCTGGTAAACCACAGCACGTCCTCGGGCTGTAAGATATAAAACATCCACAAACATACATTTTTTTTTTTTTTTCATAAACATAAACATATAAAACATATAAAACATCATATACATCATCAGCAGCAATAAACTTTTCATATAAACATTCTTGTCTTCTGGTTCCTCCGGTCACGGTGCAACTTGTGACCGGGTAAAGTGCGACACTCTCTCTTGGAATAAAACAGTTTCCTATAAAACCGGTAGGGGGCGCTTTAGGAAGCGCAACTATATACAAGGGGATATGGCCGCTCTCAGTCCTCGGCCAGGTATTAGGGAGGATTGACCGCTCTCAGTCCTCGGTCAGTGGGACTAGGGACACACGGGGTTAACAGTTCACTCTTGGCTGGTCCCAACGGGGACTATATTTTAACTTGAACAGTTCTTATACCCCGACGGGTAACTTTATACAGTCTCTTCACTACCGTACTCAACGACGGCGTCCTCCTGCTCTTTCTTTGTGGACAGTTTCAGTTTCAGACCCGTCCGGGTCCTCTTGCTCCTCCTCACACCGCAGCTCCTCCTCCGTCAGGCGATGCACATGGAGGGCGTAGGGTCCTTTGGCACACTTGTGCCGGGTGAAGGTGACCTCGTCCCCTAAATACAGGTCACGACCTCTGTGTCCCTCCGGTAGGTGGGACTCAACGTCTCTCCTGGTCACGAAGACGTCGCCTGGGGTGCGGTGATCCCTGATGAAACCCCACCCTTGCTGCAGATTGAACTTTATCACAGTCCCGATGGTACGGGGACCATGCGCTGCACGGGGGTCTCTCCTGGTCCGGATCTTCTGCTCCGCGCTCCTTATTTGGGCTTGTTGTTCCCGGACCCGCCTCTCTCTCCGCTCCCTCTCGAAGACCTCGAGCTGCTGCCGGCAGCACTCTGCATGCTCCGCTGCGGCTGCCCGAGTCTCCTGAGTGAACCCCATGAGGTCTTCTCCGGTGGGATCCCACTCAAACTGGGTCTCTTCTAGCGGGGGCGAGATCCTCTTCATGGGCTTTGGAGCCGGGATCAGGGGTTCGCACATGGCCCTTGCTTTTTGCAGCTCCAGCTGGATGTATTCCTGGGGCCATACGAAGGGCTGCCCATCCGGGCACGTATGCTGGGCGAACAGGTCCTCACCCAGGTGCGGTACTTTAGGTGTTATGGGCGCCGTGGTGGTAGCGGCGCCCGGGTTAACCAGGCCTTGCGACCAGGCCTGGGGCACCTTGAAAGTAAAGGGCACCGTAAGAACGGCGGCGCCCTGTGTTACTTGGCCCTGCGACCAGGCCGGGGGCTCCGCGGAGGTAGGGGGCGCTGTTGGTATTGCGTCGCCCGGGGGTACTAGGCCTTGCGACCAGGCCGATGGTACTTCCTGCTTGGCCACGCTCGGGGTCGAGGCGTGTGACGTCACAGGGGTCGCGGCTTCCGTTTGAGGCCTAGTCTGCGGCGGTGACGTTGCAGCGACGGGCACGGCAGGGGGTACTTCGGGCTCTGCGACGGGGAGCTGGGGCAGGCACGCGGTTTCCCGGCTCGGGGTAGTGACGTCCCCTTTACCTGCCTCCATTCGTTCGGCTCCCTTCTCGGCGCCGTCTCCGGCCTTCAGTCCTCCTGCGCCATCCTCAGAGGCGGTCTGTCTCCTCGTCTCGGGTGGCGTGCTCCGCTGACGAGTCTCGGTCTGCTGGGCCATCTCTCGGCTCCACTCCGCCAACGTCTCTCGTTGCACCCAGGCCATCCTCCGTGCGAGGCCCTCCAGCGCGGTCTGTGCACACTCCCGGTCTCGGGGGAGCTGTGTTAGGATCTCCAGCAGGCCTTCTGGAGTGGCGACCTGCAACAGGCTCCTGACCACTGGGTCGGTGCTGCCTGGAGTGGCGGCCCGCATCAGGCTCCTGACCACTGGGTCGGTGCTGCCTGGCTCTCCCTCCATCTCCGGGTGTGCTTTCTCTGGACTCTCTTCCAGACGTCTTGTCTCCGGGTGCGCTCTCTCCAGACTGCTCCAGGCGACACCCATCTTTGTTCTCTTGTTCTGTCTCCGCCCACATCGAGGGTGTTCCCGGGGCAACTTCAGTTCCAGGGGCAGTTCTCTCACGCTGATGGACACTTCCAGCATCACAGTCTCTGTTGGTGGGGGCGGTTTCCGCTTTTGGCGCCATTCTTCGACCTGGCCCACGATGGGAGGTGGCCTCTTGCCACCCTCTGGCACGCCCATAATGGCGTCCGCTCCCCCAAGGCGGGAAATCTTCAGAAATGGCGGGAATCATCTCCCAGTGGCGGGAAACTCCATGGATGGCGGGAAAAAGCTGCAAATGGCGGACAACCGGCGGGAAACGACCTGTGATGGGGTCCGATGGCGGGGACCCTCCGGAACCGGCGGGAGACTTCTTTTTAAGGTAACGGTGAACTTTTCTTCAGGCACGCAGTACCCGGTTGTTGCGGGCACGTAATCCTGCCGACTACGCCAAAGTTGACGCGCCCCCTGGGCCAGTGCTGTTGGGGATACCCGGAGCCGGATCAGATGGGGGTTGTAGTCTCCGAGTGGCTGTGACCCGGTCCGTGCCCAGGGTGTCAAACTCAGTGTGTGGCAGTCCTTATAGATGTTACTAGATGTTCTTTTGTGTCGACTACGCCACCCGTTGAATTGCGGTCAATACGGCCGCCGCTGCAGCAGGGTCCGCTGAGGCTGGTGATGTATGTGCAGCTCAGGTAGTATAACCCCCAACGGGAGGGGTATAGCCTCAGGGGGTCAGGTGCAGAGGATGGTGGTTGTGGAGGTGCAGTGAGGATGGTAATGAGAGTCAGAGTCGGGCTGTGCAGTTCAGGGTTTGTTTACTTACTGCTGTTCTTGAACCGGTCACTCCGGCCTTGAGTGACCACCCGAGCCGCGCTGCGTCCACCAGGTCCTGGACTCGGCCAACCCCCAAGTAGTTCTGGAGCGTGGTTCTGAGCTCCCTTTCTGTCCTGTCCTCTTCTCTGGCCTTCCCCACCAGGGATCCACCTATGTCCGGCTCCCTCGGGCCTCTTGGTGGTAAACCCTTTTCTCTGGGTTCCCTGACCCTATTCGTGGT
Source organism: Phyllobates terribilis (assembly GCF_046119375.1). Classification (NCBI taxonomy): domain Eukaryota; kingdom Metazoa; phylum Chordata; class Amphibia; order Anura; family Dendrobatidae; genus Phyllobates; species Phyllobates terribilis. The sequence continues at coordinate 673,782 of NW_027363463.1, forward strand.
CTGCCTTCCGGGTGGATTTAGTGGGTGATCGTGGCAGATCAGTCCTGCCCACGACCTCCGGTTCCTGGCTAAGGTGTGCTGTAGCCTCTGCCAGCTTGGGATCCGGTACCCTGTTGCCAACTCTTCACCCTCTGGTCTAATTTGGGCTCTTGGAGTTCCTTCTTTCTCCCCCTCTGGGTCTTTCTTTCTCCTCTCTCTCTCTCTCTCTGGGCCTTGGGGCTGCTCTGCTCCTCTGCTTTCCTCCACTGCTCTGCAAAAGACTGACAGACTGACCAGCCTTCTACAAAAGACTCCTCTGCAAAGACCCTGTCCTAAGATGGTGCCCACCTTATATACTCCCTCTATGTGTGAGCTCAGGTGACCAGCACCCAATGAGCTCCTAGCACTACCCAGACTGCTCCCCCTATCTGCCCCTACACTACTGGGATGTTCCACCCCCCTCCCACTCCAGCCAGGAACAGACACTGTCGTACCTGCACATTTCTCTAGTGGGAGTACCATCGGTCTGTTCCCCGGAAATGGGATGTGTGTAGTGCATGCAGCTAACTGAGCTCAGTTCCACACTCCATCCTTACCCGGGAGTGGAATACCACACCTCTGGCTTGAGGTGTAATACCCCTGTAGCAGCCGAATCCTCAGGGTGCTACACATATCTCTCCGATTTAAGGGTATAAAAATTCAAATTTTGAAAATTGCAAAATTTTCAACATTTTCGCCAAATATCTGTTTTTTTCACAAATAATCACAAGTGATATCGAAGAAATTTTACCACAGTCATAAAGTACAATATGTCATGAAAAAATATTCTCAGAACCAGGGGGATCCGTTGAAGCGTTCCAGAGTAATTACCTCATAAAGTGACAGTGGTCAGAATTGTAAAAATTGGCCTTCTCATTAACGTGCAAACCACTTTGGGTTGTAAAGGGGTTAAGGACTCTACCTGCATATACAGTCATGGCGGAAAGTGCTGGCACCCTTGAAATTGTTTCAGAAAATTTCACATGTTTTATTACACGCATGTTTATTTCCTTTGTGTTTATTGGAACAACACAAAAAAACTGAGAAAAAAAAGGCAAATTGGACATAATTTCACACAAAACTCCAAAAATGGGCCGGAATACATATATATATTTTTGATGGGACAACACTGAAGATGCGACACTTTGATACAATGTACAGTAGTCAGTGTACAGCTTGTTTAACTGTAAATTTGGTGTGCCTGCAAAATAACTCAACACACAGCCATTAATGTCTAAACCGCTGGCAGCAAAAGTGAGTACACCCCTAAGTGTGTTCTCAGCTGATGTTATTTGTTGGTTTTTCTTTGCATCCCGAACAATTTTCTTGGCAGTTGTGGCTGAAATTTTTGTTGGTCTACCTGACTGTGGTTTGGTTTTTACAGAGCATCTGATTTTCCATTTGTTAATCACAGTTTGAACACTGCAGACTGGCATTATCAATTCCTGGGATATCTTTTTGTATCCCTTGCCTGTGTTATACTCTTTTTGCCTCCCTTTCCTGTGTTATACAGTTCAACTACCTTTTCCCGTAGATCCGTTGATAATTCTTTTGCTTTCCCCATCTCAAAATCCAGAAACATCAGTGGCTGGATCCCAGAAACTCACTCAGCTTTATGCACACACACTGATTACAAGCAAACAGGTCATAGCTGAGGATGTTACCTTTAGTAGCCATTCAAACCCATTTGTGTCAAATTCTGTGCATGTTATCAGGCCAAAATCACCAGGGTATGTGAACTTTTTAATCAGGATTATTTGGATGTTTTTGGTTGTCATTAGTGATGAGCGAGCACTAAAATGCTCGAGTACTCGTTGCTCGGGTCGAGTAAATTGAAATACTCGGGTGCTCAACCCGAGCAATGAGCCCAATATAAGTCTAGGGGAAACTTGAGCATTTTTCAGGTGGCTCCCCACGGCGGTCTTCAGAGGGCCTAAAAATTGCCCAAATCGATGGGAACTGTGCTCAAATGACATGGGAACAGCATGGGGAAGACCCCTGGAAGCATCTCTGACTCCCAGATCACTGCTGTCAACAACGTCGTCAGAGTATTACGCCACTTTTACGACGTAAGGAACATCCTTTCCAGGGTGATGACTTGTATATAAGGCAAAATAAATAATCAAAAACAAAAATACTCCTATACATCTTGGGCTATGTTCACACGTAGCATTTTTGACACGTTTTTGCACTTTTGCATTGCTTTCAACCAAGACAAATGCATTCACCAGGAAATGTCATTTTAACATTTTACAACCTTATCTGGCCATGTGGTGTGTGACACATCATCAGACACATGCATACAGTGCTGAAAAGACATGGGAACAGCAAGGGGAAGAACTCTGGAAACATCTCGGACTCCCAGGTCACTGCCTAAATGTGTGCCCATCATAAGTGATCCTTGGCACATGCGAAGATGCCTCCTGCCATGCACCTGTCGTTGCAGACTTGCAACAATCACCGTCCACGTCCTTGTCCCACTGCAGTGTTCAGTTGTCCCTACCCCATTCCTTGGAATGCAAGCACAAGAATGCCGGCAGCCACCCACCCACAGGCTGCAATACGATACTGCCAAATTTTTGACAGCTGCTTGCACTTGAAATGTGGCCTTTTAGGCTCGTGGAGGCGGAAGCTTTTCATAACCTCATGCCGGCGGCGGCCGGGTGTCCATACTCGGTCCCCAGTCGCCACTATATTTCCGGTATCGCCTCCGCCTTCCACAAGCACGGGTCCCATAACATTACCCGTGCCCTCACCAGTGCACTTACTGGGAAGGACAGCCTAACCACAAACACGTGGACAGGTGAATGTGGCCAGGGACGGTACGGAGCCAGTCCACAACTTTTTTTGCTAAGAGTTGTATTTAGCTCGGTGAAAGGACTGGCATAGAGGGAAACTGTATCTACCCTGTGCGTCATTTCTCCCAGAAAATCCTGCAATTGAGCTTGTTGCAGAAGCAATGGCAGCCCATCCAACATCAACTCGCACTTGTCAATGGTGCTTTGACACACACACATCTTTCTTTGCGCATTTAATTTCTTGAATACAGAGTTGGAAAATGGCCTGATCCGTAATGCGTTTTGAGAAATAACATGCATAAGCATAGCCGATCCGCATTAAAAAAGCAGCCATAGAGTGTCCAGGAACCTTCCCCCACACTTTTCTTAGCCAGGGCTGCTTTTCGGCAGGGTTGAACGGGCCCACCAGAGAACCGGAGACTCCTCCGGCGGGCCCTGGCTTCTCCTTCAGGAGAGTTCATAGTGCCGAGGTGTGGCCATGATGATGATAGAGGCCATCATCTGCTTAGTTTTCTGTTACTTGGAATGCAATTGCAAGTATGCAGCCAGCCACCCACCCACCCACAGGCCGCAACACTAAACTGACAGATTTCTGGGCAGCTCTTTGCACTTGAAATATGGCCTTTTAAGCTTGTGGAGGTGGAAGCTTTTCACAACCTCATGCAGGCGGCGGCCGGGTGTCCATACTTGGTCCCCAGCCGCCAGTATTTTTCCCGGTATCGCCTTCGCCTTCCACAAGCACGGGTCCCACAACATTACCCATGCCCTACCTAGTGCACTTACTAAGAAGGACTGCCTAACCACAAACACGTGGACAGGTGAATGTGGCCAGGGACGGTACGGAGCCAGTCCACAACTTTTTTTGATAAGAGTTGCATTTAGCTCAGTGAAAGGACTGGCATAGAGGGAAACCGTATCTACCCTGAGTGTCATTTCTCCCAGGAAGTCCTCTAAAGCTGCTTGCACTTGAAATGTGGCCTGAACATTACTGCTGGTACTTTTCTGTGGGAATTTTCTTGCCTCCTACCAGCCTGGAATATTTCCAGCAAACTATGGTACAACACCATGGTATTAGCACTGCCCCCAGTACCAGCAGCGAAGCCATCCTCAATTTCCTTCTCTGGAATTTTATTTGGTAGACTGAGTGGCTGCCAAAATACATTTTCTCACAAAGGAGCTGATGATAGAGTGGCAGTAGGTTCAAGTTTCTCTAGCCTGTTAGATATTAGAGGGTGAACGGCAGCACATTGGATCAGTGGTTAGCACTGAAGTCTTGCAGCACTGGGATCCTGGGTTCAAATCCCAGCAAGGACAACATCTGCAAGAAATTTGTATGTTCTCCCCATGTTTGCATGTGTTTCCTCCTCAGTAAAAATAGAGTGTCCTGGAATCTTCCCACACACTTTTCTTAGCCAGGACTGCTTCTCGTCAGGGTTGGACAGTCCCACCAGAGAATTCTCTGGTGTGCCTTGGCTTCTACCTCAGGAGAGTTCATGATAGCGCTAACTTTGCAGCTGCTATGGGGCTCTTGAGCGGGTGAGAAAGGTTAGCCCTCAGAAACAAATCCTCTGGTGGGCACAATGTTTTTCAATCTGAAACAGCTTCTCAGTGGGAGTTGTATTTCACCACAGCCATATTCTTTAGCTCTGTGAAAGGACTGGCATAGAGGGAAACCTTATCTACCCCGGTTGTCATTTCTCCGTCACCAGGTTCCGCCCATTGTAACACACGACCATGCCTGGCTGTATGTTCAGCGGTGAGAGCCACAGATCAAGCTGCTGTGTTACAGCTTTCAACAACTATGCAGCGCTGGGCGGTTTGTCAATTAAGCATTAAGCATGTTGTCTTCAGCACAGCCTGTTGCTGTTTGGCCAAGGCAGTGCTGCAGTGCTGTCAGCTTGTGACTGATGTGGTCATTTCGGAGATGGAGGAGGAGGTGCATGAGCTGAACAATGTGATTACATTGAGGTTAAATTGGTGATGCTGTTTTTTATACTAAAGAAAGATCCTATTGTTATGTTTTTTTATGTTATTTTTTATGACAAATGCATTCACCGGGAAATGTCATTTTAACATTTTACAACCTCATCTGGCAATGTGGTGTCATCAGACACATCCTGTTTTATTTATGATGGAGGGACTCTGAAAGTCATAAAGCCTATTTTTATAGGAACATCAGACGGCCCTTACTATTCTTAAAAGGCCAGCAGTCGGCCCTAGCTATTGTTAGAGAGCCATCAGAGGGCTATGCTTTGTTGTTCCCATTATTAACAAGTGGGTCTCCTATACTGTTATTGCGCATCCAGTGAATGCAAGGGTTGTCAAAAATTTGGACGCAACCTAATACCCCTTTGAAGAGACATAGAGGAGGGTCTCAGTAAAAAAAATGTTCCCATTATAAAGGAGCGGGTCTTCTATAGTGGTAATGCCCATGCTGTGACTGCAAGGGTGGCCAAAATTTTTGAAAAAAAACACTAACAATTTAAAGACACAAAGAGCAGGGCCACAGTAACAAGGTACGACATGTTCCCGTTAGAAAGGAGAGGGTCTGCTATACAGTTATAGGGTATGCAGTGAATCCAACGGCTGACAAATTTTAGGAAAAACCCCACTAAAAATTTAAGGACACACAGAGCAGGGCCACAGTAACAAGGTACGACATGTTCCCATTAGAAAGGAGAGGGTCTGCTGTACAGTTATAGGGTATGCAGTGAGTCCACCGGTTGACCAAGTTTAGGAAAAAACCCACTAAGAATTTAAAGACACATAGACCAGGCCACAGTAATGACAAATTCCCATTAGAAAGGAGAGAGTCTCCCATAGTGTTGGACTATGCAGTGACTGCAAGGGCTGCCAAAAATTTGGAGGCACTTCAATGGCCCTTGGAAGAGACGTGGAGTAGCGCATCATAAAATTTTTTTACCATTAGAAAGGAGCGGGCCTCCTATACTTGTAATGCCATGCACTAAGTGTATGGGCTGACAAACATTTACTCCTGGGGGGTATACATGAACATACTGTATAAAAAAATTTTTTTAAGGGCATCATAAAAATGTAGCGCCCCGAGGGCTCGGCCGCTACAGGGGTATTGCACCTCTGCCAGAGGTGTGATATTCCACTCCCGGGTAAGGATGGAGTATGGACCAGGGTTCAGTTAGCTGCATACAGCACACTCACCCCATTTCCGAGGGACAGCTCAACGGTGCTCCCATTAGACAGAAATGCAGGCACGACAGATCATGTCCCTGGCTGGAGTGGGGAGGGGGTAGGAATACCCAGTGATGTAGGAGCAGATAGGGGTTGGTTCCTGAGCGTAGATAGGAGCCCATTGTTTGCTGGTCACCTGGGCTCATGTTCTAGAGGGAGGTATAAAAGGTGGGCACCATCTTAGAACAGTGTTCAGTCAGAGAGAAGAAGTGACAGAGTGGGGGCCTCTGCAAGGGGCTCTGCTTCGTAGGCGGGCCTAGCCTCTGAGGCCCAGCCAGCACAGAGAGAAGAGAAGAAGAGAAGTTCAGTGAGTGGAGGAAGAGAAGGAGTTCAGCCAGAGAGGGCTGACAGAGAGCTGTGGCTCAGTCTGGGCCCAGCTCCACGAGGCAGGCCTAGGGTGAAGGCCAGGAACAGAAAGGAACAAGAACAGAAAGGAACAAGAACAGAAAGGAACAGAAGAGAAAGAGAAAGAGAGAAACAGAAGGGCTCAGGAACAAGACGGCAGAAGGGACCCTAAGAACCCACGAGAATACAGGGTGAAGGGTCAGGCAGATTAAGGGTACCGGATTCCAAGTTGGTGGAGGAGAAACAGCCCTCAGCCAAAGACCGGAGGTCGTGATCATTTATTGGGGCGACACCTCATCAAACCTGCTAGGAAGGCACCATATAGGACAGCGGGGAACGGGAACCACGTTTACCCGCACAAGTCCGCGGCAGCTGGACAAAAGTGGGTCACTGGTGAGGCAGGCCAGATAAAGGATTGAAGGGGTCCTGTGTCATGCTCCTGAACTGCCTGGGGTTGACCGAGCCCCTCACCTGGTGGACGCAGCACGGCTCGGGCGGTCATTGCTGACAGAAGTGACCCGGAGTACATGAACTGTGAGTAAAAGACATTGGACTGCAGTACGTTGTCTGTGTACTCTTTCGCTCCTCCAGCACTAACGGCACTGGGACTCTCTGCACCATCACCCCCACCATCCACTACACTGCCCTGGGGCTGCAATCTTCCCGTGGGGAGTCACACTACCTCAGCTGCATACATCATCAGCACCAGCGGTCTGCCTTGCAGCAGCGGTTCATAATAACCGCAATCCACGGGTGGCGCAGTCGGACATCACTTAGGACTGCTAAAGGACTACCACTGGTCTGACCACCCTGAGCCACGGAACCGGGTCGCCACTACTACCCCCACCGTCTCTCTATTGCCCGGCTCCGAGTGCCCCACGGCCCAGGAGCGAGTCAAACACCCTTAAAAAAAATTATGTGGGTGTTGCATCATGGACCACGGTCACCCTGGTGATATGGTGGTGGAGGATGAGGAGAAGGAGGAGGACAAGAGCAAATAGCCAAAATCAGGAAGCGTATACCCATGTGTGGGTGTGAAAAGGTGCATGGGAATACACCTCCCAAGAAAAGACACTGGATTTGAGTTTATGTTACGCTGCTATCATTCGGTGGTGTTGAGAAGTCTGGCCCAATCCAGCCCTTGTTCATTTTTATAAGAGTCAGCCTGTCAGCATTTTCAGTTGACAGGAGGATGCGCTTATCAGTTATAATTCCACCAGCGGCACTAAAAACCCGATCTGATAAAACGCTGGCGGCAGGGTAGGCCAGGACCTCCAAGGCATAGAGAGCAAGTTCATTCCACATATCTAGCTTGGATACCCAATATTTATAAGGCACAGAGGAATCACGGAGGACGTTGGTACGGTACGGCAAGGTACTCCCTCAGCATCTTCCCAAACTTTGCACTCCTTGTGAGAGTACCCTGCGCCTCAGGGCCTGTGCGATGGGAGGGTCTGAGAAAACTCTCCCAGAACTTTGACAGTGTTCCCCTCCCTCTGCTGGATTGAAGTTGTGTCTCTCTCGCCTGTACTCCTTGGTTGTCGAACGAAGTGTGCCCTCTGCCTCCAGCGTTTTCAGATGGGAATTTTTTTAATAGTTCCGCAACAAGGGCCTTCTGGTACTGCCTCATTTTTGTACACCTGTCCGCCTCAGGAATAAGAGATATAAAGTTCTCCTTGTAGAGTGGGTCTAGAAGTGTCACCAACCAGTAATGACCTAAAATTTTGAGAATGCGAGGGTCATGGGAAAGGCAGCATAACATAAACTCAGCCATGCGTGCCAGACTACTAACAGGCAAGACTTCCGTGTCCTCACCAAGAGGATGACTGACCATGCTCTCCTCCTCCTCCTCTCTGTCCTCTGGCCATCCACGCTGAACAGACGGTATGACAGCTGTGCAGATAGCACCGTCTATAGTGCATGAAACTAGTTCCTGTCCTTCCTCCTCCTCCTCTTCCTCATTGTCACCCAATCCATGTTGGGATGAGATGAGGCTTGGCTGTGTGTAATCACCCTGTATGGTTAATTTCTCCATCTTATCGTGCTCCGCCTGCAATGCATCATCTTTGATTGTGAGCAGAGAGCGTTTCAGAAGACAGAGAAGCGGGATGGTGACGCTAATTATGGCGTCATCGCCGCTCACCTTCTTGGTGGAGTCCTCAAAGTTTTGGAGGATGGTACATATGTCTGACATCCACGTCCACTACTGAGGTCTTATGTGTGGAGTCTGAACTGAATACCGATAGCCTTTTTGATGCTGGTACTCAACAACTGCCCTCTTCTGCTCACAAATCCTTCCCAACATCTGCAATGTAGAGTTCCAACGTGTGGGGACATCACACACCAGTCTGTGAGCCAGAAGCTGCAAATGCTGCTGAAACACTGCAAGGGCAGTGGAAGCTGTAGCTGACTTTCTAAAATGGGCACACAGGCGGCATACTTTAACAAGCAGATCTGGCAGCTCCGGGTAGGATTTGAGTAACCGCTGAACCACGAGGTTAAGCACATGGGCCAGGCATGGTACGTGTATGAGCTCGCCTCGCCTCAGAGCCGCCACCAGGTTCCGGCCATTGTCACACACGACCATGCCTGGCTGTAGGTTCAGCGGTTTGAGCCACAGATCTGCCTGCTCTTTCAGAGCTGTCCATAACTCTTCAGCATTGTGTGTTTTTTCACCTAAGCATATTAGCTTCAGCACAGCCTGTTGCCGCTTGGCCGAGGCAGTGCTGCAGTGCTTCCAGCTTGTGACTGATGTGGTCATTTCGGAGATGGAGGCTGAGGAGGAGGAGGAGGCTGAGGAGCATGAGGTTCAGGAGCTGTAGACCGTGGGGGCAACCCTGATTGACCTAGGGCCTGCAATCCTTGGCGTCGGGAGGACGTGTTCCGTCCCAAGGTCCGACTGGGACCCGGCTTCCACTATGTTAACCCAGTGTGCCATCAGCGAGATGTACCGTCCCTGCCCACAAGCACTTGTCCACGTGTCCGTGGTTAGGTGGACTTTACCGGTAACTGCGTTGTTGAGGGCACGGCTAATGTTTTGGGACACTTGCTTGTGTAATGTGGGGATGGCACACTGGGAGAAATAGTGGCGGCTGGGGACAGAGTACCGAGGGACGGCCGCCGCTATCAGGTTGCGGAATGCTTCTGTTTCCACAAGCCTAAAAGGCAACATTTCGAGCCAAGCAGTCGTGAATTGTGAGAATTTAGTAGTGTGGCCTGTGGGACGTTGGCTGCATATTTGCGCTTGCATTCCAAGGACTGGAGTATGAACAACTGAACGCTGCGCTGGGACAAGGACATGGATGTGCTTCCTGATGCTGCTACTTGAGAGTGTGCAATGACAGGAGCAGGGCAGGAGGCATCTTTGCATGCACTATGGACAGGGGATTGACTTGCATGCACAACAGCAGAAGAAGCAATGGTGCCACCTGTAGACACTGTTCCTGGACCCTGGTGTTCGGCCCACAAAGTCGAGTGCTTTGCTGCCATGTGCCTGATCATGCTGGTGGTGGTCAGGCTGGTCGTTTTGCCACCCCTGCTGATGCTGGTCTGGCTCGTGATGCAAATGGCCTTTTTGGAGTTATCGGCAGAGTCTTTAAAAAACAACCAGACTCGGGAAGACCTAACAGTTGTAGTGGCAACTTCCTTCATGTTGGTGTTACGGGAAACGGTAGCCTGCCTTCTGTCTGCGGCCAGCACACTGCTTCTTCCTGCCTGTTGGGGTGCTCTGCCTCCCTCCCCCTGTGTGCTGCTGTCCTTGCTCTGCATGTCCTCCTGCCAGGTTGGGTCAGTTACTATATCATCCACCACCTCGTCTCCTACTTCTGCACCCTGGTACTATTCCTGACTTTCTGCCAATTGTGTCTCATCATCGTCCACCTCTTGTGACAGTTTCCCACCGTTGCCTTCGTGTGACCGTGGCTGCTCAAATATTTGGGCATCGCTACACGTGATCTCCTCTTGCCCCGCTTCAAGTGGACCGGGCGAGAGGCCCGAATCTATAAATGGAAAAGTGAACAGCTCTTCAGATTGTCCAAGTGTGGGATCAGTTGTCTCTGGGTACTCGGCATGGTGGGAGGAAGGAGGATCAGGGTGAGGAATATGAGGTCCAGACTCATGGCTACTGAGACTTGACCGTGTGGAAGACAGGGTGGTGGTGGTGGTGGCTAAGTGACTGGAAGCATTATCCGCTATCCAACCAACAACCTTTTGACACTGATCTGGGTTCAATAGTGGTGTGCTGCGGTCCCCTAGAAATTGGGACAGGAAGGTCAGGCGAGAAGATGTGGGTGTTTGCTGTGGCACAATTTCGGCTTGCCCACGGCCTTGTCCTCAGCCTCTGCATGCACCATTACCATCACGTCCAGTTCCCCATCCCTTGCCACGTGCCTTGCCCATTTTAAATGGAGGATAGTATCTTCCACGCTCACTACAAATGACTGAGTTTGAAGCGAAGTTATATGTGATCTGTGTGGTTGAGAAAACAGAGTTTTAAATACCTGAGCTGTAGGTAAGTAGTGTGAACAGCAAACTGCTGTGAATTGCTTCACTGACACACTGAAAAAATGGAGGCCAGAAATGGCTATATTTTCTGACAACGTATATGTGATCCGTGTGACGGAGAAAACACAGTTTTAAATAGCTGGATTTCTAGCGCTCTAATATGGAAAGGACCTGGCTGTATTCTGCAGTGCCAACAAGCAAATGGCGCAGAAAAACGGTGTTCTCTGGATTGCTTTATAAGCAAATAATGAGGATTAAGATCCAAAGAAAAGTATTCCTGGCCCCTGAGACCTGGGCCTTTGTATAGAAATATCTAACAGCAGCAGAAGGCAGAATTGGAATGGAGCCTCTTGTGCTATATGCACTGCAGTCTGCTATATACACTGCCTGCCTGCCTATATACACTGCCTGCCTGATATCTCTGCAGATGGATTAGTCCTCAGAAGGACTGTTTGTTGAGATGGATATGTGTAATGTGCGGTTTTTCTCACTACACTACCTAATGCACGATCAAATCTCTCCCTAACGCAGCAGCAGCTCTCCCTACACTGTCTGATCCGGAGTGCCTGTGATGAGCATGGCGGCGCCAGGTCAGATATAGACCTGATGACGCTGTGCGGCCAGCCAATCACTGTAATGCCACAACCAACAAGGCTATGGCATTACAGTGCATGGCAGGCAATCCCTGCATGTTCATTGGCTCTGTAAAGAGCGCCAAACATGCAGGGAGTGGACCCGACTTCCCGCCCGACCAACCCGGAAATACTCGGTGAGCGCAGAGCATCTCGAGCAGTGAGATAATCGGGCAAGCACCGAGCAGTAGCGAGCATGCTCGCTCATCACTAGTTGTCATTAAGATTTAAAAAGAGAAAACACAGAAATGTGACAGTAAATGGCTTCACCCAACCAATAACCATGAGTGGAGAAAAAGTGTTTTTGTTATCATTCATTTTTTCTGAAACAAGGCCAAGAAAGGAAAAATTCTGCCGGGGTATGTAAACTTTTGAGCAGAACTGTATATGCGCCAGCCCCAGTGTCTCCTATTCTATATACTCCAGCCCCAGTGTCTCCTATTCTATATACTCCAGCTTCTTCTGTGATGTATATGCTCTAGCCCCAATGTATCCTGTGATGAATATACGCCAGCCCCAGTGTCTCCTATTCTATATACTCCAGCTCCAGTGTCTTCTGTGACGTAGCTAATGTAGCCCTAATGTCTCTTATGCAGAGGCGTCGCATGATAAAGCAGTGGGACACAAGCTCCCTGCCCTATCACTATCTCTTTCATATGCCACAGATCGCCATAGGCCTGCGGTTAACGAGATGTCAGCATTCTCACGCAGGTGGCTCGGTGACATCATTGCATCGCTCTGCTCTGCAGTCCCGCCATGGAAGAGGAGACAGAGGCCGTGATGTAGGGAATCAGGATTAAGTGAGAATAAACTTTATTTTTTTAAATGATCGGGCAGTGGAGCCATCCTACTATATATCTGGAGTAGTGGGTCCATCATACTACATATGGAGTAGTGGGGCCATTATACTATATGTATGTGGGGCAGTGGGACCATCATAGTATATACAGGTGCATCTCACTAAATTAGAATATCATCAAAAAGTTAATTTATTCCAGTTCTTCAATACTGTTTCAGTATGCTCCACAATCATGAGGAAGACTGCTGACTTGACAGATGTCCAGAAGGCAGTCATTGACACACTCCACAAGGTCCTAGAGTTCCAATTTTCATTTGGAAATCAAGGTCCCAGAGTCTGGAGGAAGAGTGGAGAGGCCACAATCCAAGCTGCTTGAGGTCTAGTGTGAAGGCTCCACAATCAGTAATGGTTTGGGGGGCCATGTCATCTGCTGGTGTAGGTCCACTGTGTTTTATCAAGACCAAAGTCAGCACAGCCGGCTACCAGGACATTTTACAGCACTTCATGCTTCCCTCTGCCGACAAGCTTTTTGGAGATGGAAATGTCATTCTCCAGCAGGACTTGGCCCCTGTCCACACGGCCAAAAGTACCAATACCTGGTTTACACACAACAGTATTACTGTGCTTGATTGGCAGCAAACTCGCCTGACCTTAACCCCATAGAGAATCTATTATAGAGAATATATGGGGTATTTTCAAGAGGAAGATGAGAGACACCAGACCCAACAATGCAGATGAGCTGAAAGACAGCTTTTTGTATTGAAGAACTGAAATAAATTAACTTTTTGATGATATTCTAATTTAGTGAGATGCACCTGTATATGGAGCAGTGGGACCATCATGCTATATATATGGAGGAGTAGGGGCATCATACTAAATATAGAGCAGTGTGTGTGTCACCCCAGGCCTGGATGCCACAAACAATAATCTGCTTCTGAAAGCAGGAGGGAGGTCCCCTGGTTAGGGACAATTAGCATACAGCACCTCCTGTCCCAGGCCAGCAGGGGGAGCTGGCTGCCCCTATAAAAGCTGGAACTGGGGGCAGGGTTAGAGAAAACTGGACGACCTAGCTCAGGAGTGAGACTAGTCCCAGAGAAGGAGGGACAGTTCAGCTGTAGCTGAGGAGTCCGTGAGGCAGAGGAGAAACTGCAAGCCAGGGACAGAGGCGACGAGAGCCGGTCCTGGCAGAAAACCAATCTACCGAACATTGGGGTCCGAGGCTGTCAGGGTTACAAGCCCAGCAGCAGAGAAAGAACCTGCGAGGGATTTCAGGTCTCTTGGCCTAAGAAGCCTGGAGGCTCCGCCACACAGAGGGACCAGTACATCGTGGAGCAAGCAACAGGTACCCAAGGCCTGAGTCGCAAGCCATACAGGAGAGAAGTACACGGCCAGCTCAGGGACGTGGGCTATTACACCTCGAAAAGGGGGATAGTCAGAAAGAGCATAGAGAGAACAGTAGGCCTACACACTCACCCTGACCAGTGGGGCTCGCCCGATTGCTCTCAGACACCCAGGCCCATTCCTAACCGGTACTGTTGGGTCATTAATAATATCTACAATAAAGACCCTGAACTGTTTGAAGTGGACTCTGAACTCTTACTATTGCGGCCTGCACTATCACCCCCAACATCCACCTACACTGCCCTGAGGCTACACTCTTCCCGTGGGGAGTTATCCTACCCCTGTGCTGCACACCAACACCAGCCTCAGCGGTCTGCCTTGCAGCGGCGGTTATCTCCAACCGCAATCCACGGGTGGCGTAGTCGGACATTCAAAACACTGATAAATAGACTGCCACCATTTGGTCTGACCACCCTGAGCCACGGGATCGGGTTGCCACTACTACCCCCATCAGCACCGTACACTAGAAGGCCCGGTTCCGGGTACCCCACGGCCCAGGGGGCGAGTCAGCTTTGGCGTAGTCGGCAGAATTGTGACCAACCCGCCACAAACGGGTATTGCGTGCCTGGAAAAGACTCTATACATATCTGAGTGAAGTTTCCCGCCATTTGGGGCCATTTCCCGCCAATCGGAGCCGTTTCCCGCCATCGGGCGCCATCTTCGGGACGCCGTGCGGGAAGAAGAGGGGCGTGGATGTCCAAAAACGCGTGAGACCTGAAGCCCCGCCCTACGCTGAGACGCTGCTCAAGGTCCTGGATGGAGATCCAGCGGATGCCGACGTCATCACCGAGCAACGCAAGGTCCTCTCCCAGAGCATCGCGAGCGGAGCCGCGGCCTACAGAAGAGGATCGCCAGAAGGTAGGCCACGGTTAATTAGGGGGGAGGAAGATGTCAGACGCGGAGGGACCCTCTACCACCAGCGTAGCCGCTGCAGCTGTGATGCCGTTTTCCTTGCCCTATATCCATAGGCGGATTATAATGAGGGCAATCCGGGCGACCGCCCAGGGCCCCGAGCCTGCAGGGGGTCCGCGGCTCCAGGCGGGGTGTCTAATGCCAGATTGCCCTCATTATATGTGCGGGCCGCCGCGGCACATAGCGGTAGCAGTGGCTGGAGGGGGGGGCCTGGACCACTCCCCCAGCAGCGGCCGCCACTACTTCTTCATCGGCCGGGCCAGCACTGCAGCAGTTAACTTCCCTGTGCTGGCCCGGCCGCGTCACTGCTAGGAGACATGGCCCTGTGGGCGGCTGTGTCTCCTAGCTGTGACGTCACACAGTGCGCCCCGGCCTGCAGTGCTGCACCGGAAAAGAGAGAGAGCAGGCAGGAGGAATTGAGCCGGGGGATGGTGAGTGTGTGTGTGTGTGTGGGCAGATGTGTGTGTGGGCAGGTGTGTGTGTGTTTGTGGGCATGTGTCTGTGGGGGCAGGTAACTGTGTGGGCAGGTGTGTGTGTGTGTGTATATGTGTGTGTGTGTATATGTGTGTGTGTCTGTGTGGGCAGGTGTGTGTGTGTGTATATGTGTGTGTGTGTATATGTGTGTGTGTGTGTGTGTGTGTGTGTGTGTGGGCAGGTGTGTGTGTGGGCAGGTGTGGGTGTGTGTGTGGGCAGGTGTGTGTGTGTGTGTGTGGGCAGGTGTGTGTGTGGGCAGGTGTGTGTATATGGGTGTGTGTGTGTTTGCGGGCAGGTGTCTGTGTGGGCAGATGTGTGTGTGGGCAGGTGTGTGTGTGTGTGTGGGCAGGTGTGTGTGTGTGTGGGCAGGTGTGTGTGTGTGTCGGCAGGTGTGTGTGTGTGTGGGCAGGTGTTTGTGTGTGTGTGTGGACAGGTGTGTATGTGTGTGGGCAGGTGTGTGTGTGTGTGGGCAGGTGTGTGTGTGTGGGCAGGTGTGTTTGTGTGTGGGCAGGTGTGTGTGTGTGTGGGCAGGTGTGTGTGTGTGTGTGGGCAGATGTGTATGTGTGTGGGCAGGTGTGTGTGGGCAGGTGTGTGTGTGTGTCTGTGTGGGCAGGTGTGTGTGTGTATATGTGTGTGTGTGTGTGTGTGTGTGTGGGCAGGTTAGAAAGTCTTGCCCTGTTGAACACTACACCTGACTTGAGACCACCACCTCTTGGTTGTCCAATGTTCTTGCTTCTCTAGGGCTCTTCTCAGATATTCATTATACCAGCTCCCCAGAATACCAAAGTTAGGGTGGGTGACCGCGAGCCCTGGTGGTGGTCATAACTGCGGCCACCCAGGGGCAATACTCCATAACAACAATCCCCTGAGGTGGTGTAGGATGTAAGGACCTATTCACACTACATTCAGCGCTGCATTCAGGTCTTTACACAAGGCTTATAACTGAATCCCTGAAATTCAGGATTGTGCTGTCTGAAATGAGACATCTGAAAGCAGAGAAAATGGAGCCTAAAGATTCAGACTTTAGCCTCGGTTTGCCTTTGTTCAAATCAATGGCTATGTCAAGGCACATCTGAATGCCATTTTTCAGGGATTTAGATAGAAGCCTGGAAAGAGGAGATGAATGCATTGCAAAATTCAGTGTGAATAGGCCCTAATATCTGGAGTCTTGATATTGATGCCACAAGCATTTTACTTGTTTTTAACTTAAAAAATAAATGCACACACACAAATTATACACACACACACTATACATACACACACAGTATACATACACACACATTATACACACACACACACTATACATACACACACACAGATGTGTATGTGGGCAGGTGTGTGTGTGTGGGCAGGTGTGTGTGTGTGTGTGGGCAGGTGTGTGTGTGTGTGATGTCTGTCTGTTTGTGTGTGTGTGTGTGTGGGCAGATGTCATTGTGTGATGTCTGTTTGTATGTATTTTTGTGTTTCAAATGTGTTTATGCATGTCTGTATATGTTTGTGTGTGTGTATGACTGCATGCGGCCTCCTGCTGAGTATAGTTGGCGCCGTGCGGCCTCCTGATGTCTCTGGGGGGGCTCCGTGCAGCCTCCCGCTGTGTATAGATGGCTACGTGCGGCCCCCCGCTGTTTATAGACGGCGCCGTGCGGCCCCCCGCTGTGTATAGATGGCTACGTGCGCCCCCCGCTGTGTATAGATGGCTACGTGCGGCCCCCCGCTGAGTATAGATGTCGCCGTGCGGCCTCCTGCTGTGTATAGATGGCTACGTGCGGTCTCCCGCTGAGTATAGATGGCGCTGTGCGGCCTCCTGCTGTCTCTGGGGGGAGCGCCGTGCGGCATCTATACTCAGCAGGAGGCCGCACGTAGCCAGCTATACACGTATACTCAGCAGGAGGCCGCACGTAGCCATCTATACACAGCGGGAGGCCGCACGGCGCCATCTATACACAGCGTGAGGCCGCACGGCGCCATCTATGCACAGCGGGAGGCCGCACGGCGCCATCTATACACAGCGGGAGTCTCAGTGCTTTGCAAGAGCAGTCAATAAATTCTGCTTGACTAATTCCGAGCACCATAAAGTCTGGTTCGCTTCTAACCTGCTGTCTTCATTTTCAGCTTGCTGAATTCTAACTCATTTACTGTCATTCGAGAGGATGCCTTTGCTGGTCTCTTTCACCTTGAATACCTGTAAGTGCTCCACTTAATGTCATATTTTTGATTCTGTTCGTCTTCATCTTTTGGCATGTGCAATTGTATGAGCAAGCATTCATATGAATTTATGACCTACTTAAACCTTTGAAGACCTTAAATTTTATTCAATCAAATTTTTTTCCAGTTTAAAACTATGGGACATATATGTGCCTTGGTCCTCAAAGGGTTTTTAAAGGGGCTGCAAACATAAATATGAAAAAAATAATTCAATTAGTGCTTTTTGTGTTCATTTAGTTTTTATTTAAAGTCCATTTTTTTTATATACCTTGAAATTAAGCCCTACCCCATGGAATGAAGCCCTACCTACATGACATCTGAGAGCTACATGGATTCCGCTTGTGAGGTGCCTGTCCGTCACTACTATTCAGTTTTAGGGTCCACTCACTAAGCCATATATTCTCTCATGCAAGAGAATAGGGCCAATTATGCTAATGACACTGGGCTCAAACTCTGTCAGAGCTTCAACTGAGTGTGATCCGATTCTCTCGCAGCACAGATATGGAGAAGATGGTGAACTTAATTTCTCCATCTTCTCCATAGTCTCTGTGAGTGTTCATTGGACTGCACTTGGATGACATCCGAGTGCAGTCCAATGTTTTACGTGCACCCATAGACTTGTATGGGTGCACATGGTCCGAATATCGAATGAGATTATTTTCTCATGCCAATAATCGCACTGTCCCATAGTATAACATAGAGCCGAGTCCTATCCGATAAAACATCACATAGCATTCGGCCGTGTTATACGACAGTGTGAGCGAGCCCTTAGAGTCAAGGAATATTTACATGCAGATGATGATATTACTCTCCAAGTGTATATTTTTTTAGGCGAGTTCATAGTAAATGCTTTGCATTTTTGACATGTGATCAACTAAAGAACAAGAAAGATTTAGGACCTCCCCTATAGAGAAACGGAAAATAGTTTGGAGGACTTGCATGTCCTTTTTTATTTATTATGAGAAAATCATAAAAGATCCCGTTTTTTAACCATGCTGTGACTTTCTGCTGAGGGAGAGGGAGAGAGCTGCCCTATTCAGAGTCTGTAATAAGACCTGCTGACAAAAGTGTTGAAGATACAGTCTAATGTGAATTAACAATGAAAAAAAGTTAATTTAACAAATGGCTTGTATTTTTTTTAATACAAACTTTTTTGTCTTTACAGCTCTTTTAAAGGGAATCTGTCATCAGGTTTTTGCCACCTAATCTGAGAGCAGCATAATGTAGGGTTAGAGGCACTGATTCCAGTAATGTGTCACTTACTGGGCTGCTTAGTGTTGTTTTGATAAAATCATTGATTTGTCAGAAGGTAATTATCACTAAATGACTAGTAAGTTCTGTAGGACCCCACCCCCATCACTGATCAGTAGATTTCTGTGTACACTGAGCATGGGCAGAAAGCTGCCAATCAGTGGTGTGGGTGGGGCTATACAGAGCGCAGCATTCAGAGAGCTGCTAGATCTGCAGCAGATAAAACGGTGATTTTCTCAAAATGGCAACAAGCAGCTGAAAAAGTGACACATCGCTGGAATCAGGGTATCTGCCCCAATATTGTGCTGCTCTCAGATGAGGCTGCACAATTAATATTATGCCAAATTAATTTCCCATGAACTATCACATGATCTATCACAGGGGATCATGTGACATGTCACGTGATAAATCAGGTGTGTGGAGGCGGCCCGCGCCTTCTAAACTGCCCGGGGCCCTTGCTACTCTTAATCCACCCCTGCCTATATCCCCGGAGCGGCCTGGCTGCCCCAGTATGCCGGCGAGTCGCATACCTTGGGCGACTTTAAAGAAAGGCTGTATAGACTGTTCAAAGTTTCTCCCCTGACAGAAGAACAGAAAGTAAGCATACTGATAGGGCAGTTAACTGGTGCGGCCCAGCGGGAGGTAAAGTCTTGGACAGCTGAGGAGAAAAGGACTGTAAGGGGGGTTCTGACCCGTCTACGGGACACCTTTGATACCCGTACCTCAGCAGAAATCAAAATGCGGTTCTATGGATGTAAGCAGCGAGCTCAAGATAGCATCCGAGATTATGCCCTAAATTTACAGGAAGCCTTGGGGGCAATTAAGCAAGCTGACCCTGGCAGCGTGCAGGATACAGATAAACTATTGACTGACCAGTTCATAGAAGGTCTGCTGTCCAGCGCCCACAGAACCCAGCTGCGCCTCATGGCCCTACAGAACCCCGATTTGACTTTTGCACAGTTCAAAGATAGGGCCATCCAGGTGCTCCGAGATCCTGCACCGGGTGGCGCTGTAGCTTCCCGGCGCCCTGCCATCCCTTACCACCAGGGGGCGGCGCCCTATCCCGCAGACCTTGTGGGGGCCGATGCGCAGGCCCTAAATCCATCCCCGCCTGCAAACCTGCACCATCAGGTCCAAGAACTAACAAAGAGTGTTGCTGCATTGACCAGGACCGTACAGTCGTTACAGATGGACCCGTCAGGACCAATCAAGCTGGCTTCCAGTCCGGAAGATGTCCCGTGGCGTCGACGGAGGAGGATCCCGTCGTTCAGAGGGAGGCCCGCCGATCATTACACTGAGGATGGACAGCCGATTTGCCGCCGTTGCAGCCAGCCGGGACACGTAGCCAGGTACTGTACTTTAAATGGGTCCGACCTGGGGCAAAGGGCCAACCCCCAGGCATAAGGTCATCAGGCCCATCTAATTGGCGTGATAAGTACGTAGAGGGACGCCCGGTTTTACCCGTAGTGCTGGACGGTATCCCCATGAGTGCACTGCTGGACACCGGGTCCCAAGTGACTACCATCCCCTATGTACTTTTCAAGCAGTCCTGGAGTGACACTGATATAACTCGTTATCCAGACGATGACTTGAGCATCATCGCCAGCAATGGTCAACCCGTGCCGCAGGTGGGGTTCAGAGAGATGACCATTAAGATTGCTAAAGTTGAACTGCTGGCACAGGGAGTGATCATTGTGGACATTGACCGTCGAGAAAGTCACCCTAAAATAACCTTGGGTACTAATGTGATTGAAAATTGTCTTTCAGAAGCAATTGTAATTTTGCAGCAGGTGGCGATGAATGCGAGGTCCAGCCAACAGAGGGTCCTCCAGAAGGAGATAAGAGCCCTGATGAGATGGCAACAGGTAGAACTGTCTGGTGGTGAGATCGGTAGCGTGAGGATGAGCGACCCGTTCCCCATTGCCATGCCCCCCAAAAGTGAAATGATCTGGTGTCGGACTGCAATCGGGTTAAGAGGGAGAGACTACCAAGCCATGGTAGAACCCGTGTACTCAGACAGCAGGCCCACCATTTTGACAGCCCAGGGGGTGGTCGATGTCCGCCATGGAAGGGTGCCCGTCCGGATCTTAAACATTGGGGAAAGGGAAGTACACTTCCCTCGGTACGCTACACTAGCCAAATTGTATACTGTCAAACACAATGCTGTCAGGGCCATGGAACCCTTGCCTCCATCTCCCCAGGCAGAGGGTAATGGTTCCCAGAAACCCAAGGAGGACTGGTGCCAGAAACTCCACGTGGGTGCTGACTCCACTCCCTTGCACCAAAAACAAGGAGTCTACCGGGTGGTTCAAGAGTACGAGAGAATATTTAGTAAGCACCCGCTAGACTTCGGCAGAGTGAAAGGGGTAGAACACCACATCCCCACGGGGAGCCACCCACCAATAAAAGAAAGATACAGACCTGTACCACCCCGCACACTATCAGAACGCAAAGGGCATGCTGAGAGAAATGAAGGAAGCCGGGGTCATTAGAGACAGTTGTAGCCCCTGGGCAGCCCCCTTGGTTCTGGTAAAAAAGAAAGACTGTACTATGAGAATGTGCGTGGACTATAGAGAAGTCAATTGTATCACCCATAAAGACGCATACCCGTTGCCTAGAATAGAGGAGTCTTTGGTCGCCCTAAAATCAGCTAATTTCTTCTCTACTTTGGACCTTACTAGTGGGTACTGGCAGGTTCCTGTGGCAGAGGCTGATAAGGAGAAGACCGCCTTCACCACCCCGATGGGATTAAGTGAATTCAACTATATGCCGTTCGGGCTCTGCAACGCACCCGGGACCTTCCCGAGGCTGATGGAATGCTGTCTAGGGCACCGAAACTTTGAGACGGTCCTACTTTACCTGGACGACGTGATTGTCTATTCGAAGACTTACGAGGACCATCTAAAGCACCTGGCCGAGGTGTTCGAGGCCCTGGCAGGTTTTGGCATGAAAGTGAAACCCTCCAAGTGCCATCTGTTAAAGCCGAAGGTACAGTACCTGGGACACGTGGTGAGTGCAGAAGGAGTAGCCCCCGACCCTGACAAAATCACGGCAATAAAGAACTGGCCAAGCCCCTCTAACATAAAAGAAGTGAGGCAGTTCCTCGGGTCGGTAGGCTACTACCGAAGGTTCATCTCCAGGTTCACCAAGATGGCAGCCCCTATGCAGGACCTCCTTATAGGACAATCTAAGACCAGAAGCCAAAAGCCACCCTTCAAGTGAGACAAGCCGGAAGAGGAGTCCTTCCGCCAGCTGAAGATGGCCCTCACGGGGGATGAGATCCTGGCCTACCCTGATTATGGCCAGCCTTTTATCCTCCACACAGATGCCAGTAATGTGGGGCTGGGAGCCGTACTGTCACAGAACCAACAGGGCAGAGAAAGGGTGATCGCGTACGCCAGCCGGAAGCTGAGGCCCACCGAGAGAAACCCGGAGAATTACAGCTCCTTTAAGCTGGAGTCCTTGGCAGTGGTGTGGGCCGTAACAGAACGTTTCAAGCATTACCTGGCCTCTGTGAAGTTCACTGTGTACACGGACAACAATCCGTAGACACATCTGGACAATGCGAGACTTGGTGCCCTAGAGCAGCGGTGGATGGCCCGGCTAGCAAACTATGACTTCACCATCAAGTACCGGGCAGACCGAGCCAATGCCAATGCAGATGCCCTATCGAGAATGCCCCACTTGCCTGATGAGGGAGAAGATCCAGACGAGTTGGAGGAAATAGAGCTCCCTGCATTCCACTGGTACGGGGCCACTCAGTACTCCCACCATGTAAAAGACAAAGACTTGACCACTGTCATGTTCAATCCCTTACCTCACCACGGCTGGGCTGAAACGCAAGATAGTGACCCTGCAATTCGCCTGGTGAAAGACCTGTTGACCCAGGCAGACGCTAGCCCTGGCTCGGACGCTCCAGAGGAAGCCAAGCAGTTATGGAAGGAGAAAAGCAGGCTATTCCTCTACGAAGGTAAGCTGTGCAGAAGGCTTGTCAACCACCGGACGCACGAGCTGACCTGGCAGGTAGTGGTCCCGAGACGAGATGCAGCAATGGTCCTGGAGGCCTACCATGACAGAGCGGGACACTTCGGGTGGAAGAAACTGGAGTTCCGACTGAGAGAGCGGTTCTACTGGGTCGGAATGAGAGGGGCCATAGAGAAGTGGTGCAGGGACTGCGGCCCATGTAACCTCAGAAGGAAGGACGGTACCAGCCAGAAGACGCCCTTGATGCCCATCATCACCAGGCAGCCTCTTGAGCTGGTAGCTCTGGACCATGTGAAACTGGCTCCAAGCCGGTCGGGCTACGTCTATGCCCTGACAATAGTGGACCACTATTCCCGGTTCCTGGTGGTGGTTCCTGTTAAAGACTTGACAGCCCAAACAGCGGCCAGAGCCTTCCAACAACACTTCTGCCGTCCACACGGGTATCCGGAACAGGTCTTGACAGATCAAGGTCCAGGGTTTGAGGCTGAAATCTTCCAGGAGTTCTGCAACCTCTACGGCTGTAAGAAGATTCGGACAACGTCTTACCACCCACAAACCAACGGGCTATGTGAGAAAATGAATAATATCGTCATTGATCTCCTCAAAACGTTGCCCCTGGAAGAACGCAGCCTGTGGCCGGAGAAGCTGCCAGAACTGATAGACTTATACAACCATATCCCGGTGAATGCTACAAATTGCACCCCGGCTTACCTGATGAGGGCAAGACCAGGTAAGCTGCCGATAGACCTGGAGATGGGAGTCCTGACCCCCGAGGACACCTCCCCAGACGCGGACTGGGATACGGAACGGCGGCTACAGTACAAGAAGGAACAGGAGAGTGTGGAGAGGAGTCTGGCTCAAGCGAGAGAAAAGCAAGAGAGGCTCTTCAACCAACGCGCCCCTGCTGGTCCCCTGGAACCTGGTGAGCAGGTCCTGAAGCGGAAGAGAAGGCTTCACAAGCTAGATGACCAGTGGGAGAGCGACCCGTACACAGTACTGCAGTCCAACCACAACAACCCGAAGGTATGTGTAATTACCAAGGATGGAGGAGAAACCACTAGCACCGTCTCCTGAGACCACCTATAAAGGTGCCCCAAGCAACTACAGAGTGCAGGAGAAGATCAAGATGACCTTGAACCCGCAGAAGACAAGAAAGAAATGATCAGCACAGTTCTTGGAGAGTTCCCCCGGTCCTGGACTCGGATAAATGATGCAATAGTGGTACCCGTCCTACACTTCCTTCAACCAACCCAGCAGGAACCTACAGGAGAGCAGGAGGAATTAGAAGACCAAGCAGCCCTAGAGGCAGAAGAACCCATGCCAGCAGCCCAGGAGAGTCAACCCTCTGCTGACAGTGAGCCTGCCATACCTGCGGTAAGCCAAAGGACCCGCAGATAGCTGCCTGCACTGCCTTTAAACCCAGCTAGTAGCTGTACCCTGAATGCTAGTGGGGAAAGTCAGGTTAGACCACCACCAGACAGTGGGTTACGCAGGTCAACCCGGAGCACTAGGGGGCAAATACCAGCTCGCTGGAAGATCTAAATGCTGTATATTGTAAATGTTTTATGTTTGTTGCCTGGTTGCTAATTATGTTTTTCCAGTCTTTCTAGTTCATGGACTAACAGGTTATGGACGCTGAATAACCGGAACTGTCTTGTAGATAGTTGCACTTGGTGCCCTCTTTCGAAGATGGCCACGGAAGAAAAATCTGTCCGGTGTGGCCTCCTTGTGGCCCAAAGTAGAGAGCTCAGCCTTGTCGCCACGCCCAAGGCCAGGAACTTGGGGTTTATGGAAACAGGTCCCCACACCGTGGAAAACTTCACCTTGTTGGGTGACATGGACACCCGGTCACGGAAGCGCCGTGACCTCAAGGACAAAATATACTTGTGTATATGTTATGTTGTCATTTATACCCTGTATTTGTGTTTCCTGTTTAGTCCGAAGTACTAAATTTTACTAGGGGAGAATGTGTCACCCCAGGCCTGGATGCCACAAACAATAATCTGTGTCTGAGAGCAGGAGGGAGGTCCCCTGGTTAGGGACAATTAGCATACAGCACCTCCTGTCCCAGGCCAGCAGGGGGAGCTGGCTGCCCCTATAAAAGCTGGAACTGGGGGCAGGGTTAGAGAGAACTGGAAGACCTAGCTCAGGAGTGAGACTAGTCCCAGAGAAGGAGGGACAGTTCAGCTGTAGCTGAGGAGTCCGTGAGGCAGAGGAAAAACTGCAAGCCAGGGACAGAGGCGACGAGAGCCGGTCCTGGAAGAGAACCAATCTACCAGGCATTGGGGTCCGGGGCTGTCAGGGTTACAAGCCCAGCAGCAGAGAACCAACCTGCGAGGGATTTCAGGTCCCTTGGCCTAAGAATCCTGGAGGCTCCGCCACACAGAGGGACCAGTACAGCGAGGAGCAAGCAACAGGTACCCAAGGCCCTAGTCGCATGCCATACAGGAGAGAAGTACACAGCCAGCTCAGGGACGTGGACTATTACACCACGAAAAGGGGGATAGTCAGAAAGAGCATAGAGGGAACGGTAGGCCTACACACTCACCCTGACCAGTGGGGCTCGCCCGAATGCTCTCAGACACCCAGGCCCATTCCTAACCGGTACTGTTGGGTCATTAATAATATCTACAATAAAGACCCTGAACTGTTTGAAGCGGACTCTGAACTCTTACTATTGCGGCCTGCACTATCATCCCCAACATCCACCTACACTGCCCTGAGGCTACACTCTTCCCGTGGGGAGTTATCCTACACCTGTGCTGCACACCAACACCAGCCTCAGCAGTCTGCCTCGCAGCGGCGGTTATCTCTGACTGCAATCCACGGGTGGCGTAGTCGGACATTCAAAACACTGATAAATAGACTGCCACCATTTGGTCTGACCACCCTGAGCCACGGGATCGGGTTACCACTACTACCCCCATCAGCACCGTACACTAGAAGGCCCGGTTCCGTGTACCCCACGGCCCAGTGGGCGAGTCATGTGCATCAAATTATACATACAGATATGGGGCAGTGGGGCTTCATACTATATACAGGTGCTTCTCACAAAATTAGAATATCATCAAAAGTTAGTTTATTTCATTTCTTCAATGCAAAAAGTGAAACTCCTATATTATATAGAGTCATTACACACAGAGTGATCTATTATATAGAGTCATTACACAGAGGGATCTATTATATAGAGTCATTACACACAGAGGGATCTATTATATAGAGTCATTACACACAGAGGGATCTATTATATAGAGTCATTACACACAGAGGGATCTATTATATAGTCATTACACACAGAGGGATCTATTATATAGAGTCATTACACACAGAGAGATCTATTATATAGAGTCATTACACACAGAGGGGTCTATTCTATACAGTCATTACACACAGAGGGATCTATTATATAGAGTCATTACACACAGAGTGATCTATTATATAGAGTCATTACACAGAGGGATCTATTATATAGAGTCATTACACACAGAGGATCTATTATATAGAGTCATTACACACAGAGGGATCTATTATATAGAGTCATTACACACAGAGGGATCTATTATATAGAGTCATTACACACAGAGGGATCTATTATATAGAGTCATTACACACAGAGGGATCTATTATATACAGTCATTACACACAGAGGGATATATTATATAGAGTCATTACACACAGAGTGATCTATTATATAGAGTCATTACACATAGGGATCTATTATATAGAGTAATTACACACAGAGGGATCTATTATATAGAGTCATTACACACAGAGGGATCTATTATATAGAGTCATTACACACAGATTGATCTATTATATAGAGTCATTACACACAGAGGGATCTATTATATACAGTCATTACACACAGAGGGATCTATTATATAGAGTCATTACACACAGAGGGATCTAATATATAGAGTCATTACACACAGAGGGATCTATTATATAGAGTCATTACACACAGAGGGATCTATTATATAGAGTCATTACACACAGAGGGATCTATTTTAAGTGTTTATTTCTGTTAATGTTAGAATCATAGAATGGTAGAGTTGGAAGGGACCTCCTGGGTCATCTGGTCCAACCCCCTGCTCAAAGCAGAATTCACTAGATCATCTCAGACAGATGTCTGTCCATAGAATCATAGAATGGTAGAGTTGATGATTATGGCTTACAGCCAATGAAAACACAAACGTCATTATCTCAGTAAATTAGAATACTTCATAACAACAGCTTGAAAAATGTTTTTAAAATCCGAAAAGTTGGCCTACTGAAATGTATGTTTAGTAAATGCCCTCAATACTTGTTCGGGCTCCTTGTGCATCAATTACTGCATCAATGCGGCAATGTGGCATGGAGGGATCAGCCTGTGGCACTGCTGAGGTGTTATGGAAGCCCAGGTGGCTTTGATAGCAGCCTTCAGCTCATCTGTATTGTGGGGTCTGGGGTCTCATCTTCCTCTTGACAATACCCCATAGATTCTCTATAATAGATTCTCTATGGGGTTAAGGTCAGGCGAGTTTGCTGCCAATCAAGCACAGTGATACTGTTGTGTGTAAACCAGGTATTGGTACTTTTGGCAGTGTGGACAGGGGCCAAGTCCTGCTGGAGAATGACATTTCCATCTCCATAAAGCTTGTCGGCAGAGGGAAGCATGAAGTGCTGTAAAATGTCCTGGTAGACGGCTGCGCTGACTTTGGTCTTGATAAAACACAGTGGACCTTCACCAGCAGATGACATGGCCCCCCAAACCATCACTGATTGTGGAGACTTCACACTAGACCTCAAGCAGCTTGGATTGTGGCCTCTCCACTCTTCCTCCAGACTCTGGGACCTTGACTTCCAAATGAAATGCAAAATTTACTTTTCATCTGAAAACAACACTTTGGGCCACTGAACATCAGTCCAGGTCTTTTTCTCTTTGGCCCAGGTAAGACGCTTTTGGCGTTGTCTATTGGTCATGAGGGGCTTGACACAAGCAATGCGACACTTGTAGCCCATGTCCTGGATACGTCTGTGTGTGGTGGCTCTTGAAGCAATGACTCCAGCAGCAGTCCACTCCTTGTGAATCTCCCCCAAATTTTTGAATGGCCTTTTCTTAGCAATCCTTTCAAGGCTGCGGTTATCCCAGTTGCTTGTGCACCTT
This sequence comes from Phyllobates terribilis, assembly GCF_046119375.1. Classification (NCBI taxonomy): domain Eukaryota; kingdom Metazoa; phylum Chordata; class Amphibia; order Anura; family Dendrobatidae; genus Phyllobates; species Phyllobates terribilis. The sequence continues at coordinate 701,457 of NW_027363463.1, forward strand.
TTTCTACCACACTTTTTCCTTCCACGTCCATTAATATGCTCGGATACAGCACTCTGTGAACAGCTGCTTCTTTAGCAATGACCTTTTGTGGCTTACCCTCCTTGAGGAGTGTGTCAATGACTGCCTTCTGGACATCTGTCAAGTCAGCAGTCTTGCCCATGATTGTGGAGCCTACTGAAACTGACTAAGGGACCTTTTTAAATGCTTAGGAAGCCTTTGCAGGTGTTTCTTGTTAATTCTAATTTACTGAGATAATGACTTTTGTGTTTTCATTGGCTGTAAGCCATAATCATCAACATTAGCAGAAATAAACACTTAAAACAGATCACTCTGTTTCTAATGACTCTGTATAATATATGAGTTTCACTTTTTGGATTGAAGAACTGAAATAAATTCACTTTTTGATGATATTCTAATTTTCTGAGAAGCACCTGTATGTAGCAGTGCGGCAATTATACTATATACAGTCAGGAGTATAAGTACTTGATACACTGAAAATTTCGAAAGTTTTTCCACCTACAAAGAATGAAGAGGTCTGTTTTGTTCTACTTAACTGCTGCAACTTGGACCTTTAACAGGATTTATATTTCACCTATGAGAAAGCATACTATGTGTATTTGGCAGATTAACTCAGGCATGTTTATGATAAACTGAATACATGGATTGGAGTCCTATTTGTATACAGAATATTGACTATTAATGCTGGCAGAGTAAGTCTTAGGCTATATTCACACTAGGTGTTTTTTTTCTGCAGCAAAACATAATCTCTTGGCAGGAAAGAAGTAGCGTCAAAAACGCAGGTTTTTGTGTGTTTTTTTGCAGTGGTTCTTGGTGCATTTTTGGTGCGTTTTTCAGGATCCCAAAGTTCAGCTTTGCTTCCACCATAGACACATGAAAACAGGTCACCATTGCAAGACATATGTTCATGAAAAAGTACACATTACAAATGTAACAGGGGGGGGTGAATTGGTCTGGAATGGTTTATCTAAGACCCTGGCAGTGCATTGAATTTGTAGGACACTATTTACTTTCACATTATGGTTTGCCATTGAGTTGCTCAGGCATTGTTCATTTTCACACCTCCCTGGGCCACACGTGTTGTTCAATCTCACACCTAGCTCAACCAATGTTTACTTTGTAGGCATCACTAATTTAATTAAACTGTAATAATCCAAGCTGCTATCTCAGGTGACCAAGACAAGATGGTTTAAACTTGGGAAAATCACAAAAGTAAACGTGTGTCACATACTTGCTTTTTTCACTAAAAATGCAGCAAAATGTTCACACTAGGCTTTTTTTCAGCATTTTTTTCCACCACCCTTTTTTTTAATGGGTGAAAAACGCTGAAACAAGTGACATACTCTATTGCAAAAGGCCATGGAAAGCACAAAATACTGAGGACAAATAAGCAAGCTTTGTGCATGAGATTTCGGAAATCTCATAGACATTGTTGGTACTGTAAAACGCAGCTGAAAATTTGCATAAAAAAGCCCGCTAAAAAAACGTCTAGTGTGAATATAGCCTTGTATAACAGTTCGCCAATGAGTTAGGATATATGACCACGATGCAGAAATGCTGCGGATTTTTCCTAAGCGTTTCTGCATCTCCCTGGGTTGTCAAGCGCTTTGCCAAGTGATTTTAGCATCACTTGGAAAAGTGCTTGACAACTTGGCCACACTATATAATTCCATGCAACCGGCATGGATTTATATAGTGTGACCAAGTTACAATGCTGCAAATGCAGCATCAATAATAAAAAAAAAGAATAATAATGGTGAAAAATAAAAAAAAACCATTATACTCATCTTCCGATGGTCCTCGATCTCCTTCTCCGGTGCGTCCGGTGTCTTCGGCGGATCACGGTGCTGTAAAAGGACCTTCCATGACGTCATTTAGTCATGTGACAGGTCACGCGACCGCCGATGTCAGCGGTCGCGTGACCTGTCACATGACTAAATGGCGTCATGGAAGGTCATTTTACCACCGCGAGCAGCCGAAGAGCCAGCAGCACCGCCGGGAGCAGACAGGGGCCATCAGAAGGTAAGTATATGTTTATTTTTTATTTTAATTCTATTTTAACTACAGGTACTATGGTACCCGGGTCTGGAGGAGAATCTCTTCATCTCCAGAACCGGGTACCATCCACGCATTGAGTCGCATAATATCCACATGTGTATGTGTAGTCATGCGGATGTTATGCGTTCCAATGCAAGTCAATGGCGGCTAAATCGCAGCGACTCTGCAGAATTAAAGGACGTGCTGCGGATTTTTCCGCAATGATAATCCGCAGCGGAAATCTCCGCGGCATGTGCAGAGCACATGCGGATTATCATTGGGGACCATTGCAGACCTATCACCAAGCGTTTTTTAAGTGTTTCCGCGGCGGAAGTTACGCTGCAGAAACGCCTAAGAAACGCATAGTGGGCACACAGCCTTAAAAGTTCTATGGTGAAGAAAAACACGTGAGATAATAAATGCGAAATATACAATATTTCCCATAATATGACTGAGGATATCTTTAGGGTGTATTCACTGTTTTTTCTTCTGCAGCAAAAATGCTGTGTTTTACAGTACCATCTTAGTGAATGACATTTCTGAAATCTCATTCACATGCTGTTTTTTTTGCATTTTTTTTAAATCTGCAGCTTGTCAAGTCTTTCAGAGGTTTTGCAGCATTTTTCACCCATTCAAATGAATGGAAAAAAAAACACAAGTAAAAACACCTGAATTTTAAGCAGCGTTTTTCCTGCCTCCTTTGATTTTTGAGGTAGAAAAAAAATGCTGCCAAAATCCAACTTGTGAACACACCTTTATCCTGGTTGTGTCCTAATTGGATATAAAATAGAACGGCCATGATAACATGGGTAGTTAATTGTACGGTGTTTTCACTTTATATAATACCAGGCCGCATTCTATTTGCGCAGAGCTGCTCCATGAAGATTCTATCACAAGATTCCGTGATGACATCACAGGTGATGGTGACATCACTGCTCACAGTCGCTATATATACAATGCACATAGGCTCACTCGTGCCTTTCTTGGCTCTATAGTGACTGATAGCACTTGCAGTTTTTCACTATGGCTGGAATTGTTTTGGACATTCCTCAGGTAAAAGCACTATTGATGATCCTTATGATCAATCGTCCTAACAGTGTGCTTCTACCACCCGATGGCGTCCTCAGCTTCACTCACCGGCTGGTGATGGAGCTAGTAAAGGATTGCCTGACCAAACACCGACAACGTCGTCTAACGTCAGACTATCTGACGGATTTACTTCAGAACATCAGGACATTACTACACCAGGTAAGTGGCGGACACTCTGCACAGAACATCTCAATATTAATAGATAATAATGGAGGGATAGAAGCTTTTTCTTCTAATATATCGTATTTTGCAGACCATAAGACGCACCAAAAATTTTTGGGAGGTAAATAGGAAAAACATTTATTATAATAAAATGGGGGTCTGTCTTATAGTCTGAATTTTTGGTTGCTTACTGAGGGGGGTGGTGGCAGTGGAGCGAGGTCACAGGAGGCAGAGTCGCTGCTGCAGGAAGTCGGCAGTAGGAGTGGGGCGCTGCTGCGGGCCCCAAGCTGGGAGGAGCGGGGTGTCCAGAAGGTGCGAGGCTGCGGGCCCTGGGCTTCAAGGAAATGTTAGCGGTAATTCAGGAGGGGAGGCCCTGCTCTGCTTATTGATTTCTCTGCAGTGGGCTTCAAGAAGTAGGCTGCTGGAGATGGCCAATACGCAGATTGAGATCTCAGCTCGTCATTGAGCCGAGATCTAAATCTGCACATGCACTGCCTCCAGCGGCCATTTGCCTGAAGCCCACCACCAGAAAATCAATGGGCAGAGCGGGCACTCCCCTCCTAAATCACCGCTAACATTTCTTTGAAGCCCAGGGCCCGCAGCCTCGCACCTCCTGGATACCCCGCTCCTCCCAGCTCGGGGCCCGCAGCAGCGCCCTACTTCTACTGCCGGCTTCCTACAGCAGTGACCCTACCTCCTGTGACCTCACTCCACCACAGCCACCCCCCTGGTAAGCTACATTCAGACAATTATTATTATTAATAATCTGTCTGATATGCTGGGGTGGAGAGTTCCAGAGTAGGGGGGGTGCACGGGAGAAATCTTGTATGCGATTGTGGGAAGAGGAGATAAGAGGGGAGTAGAGAAGAAGATATTGTGAGGATCGGAGGTTGCGTGCAGGTAAGTACCGGGAGACTAGGTCACAGATATATGGAGGAGACAGGTTGTGGGTGGCTTTGCATGCCAAGGTTAGGGTCTTGAACTGGAGTCTCTGGGTAATGTGGAGCCAGTGAAGGGATTGGCGGAGCGAGGGGAGAAGCCAGGGAATAGCGGGGGGACAGGTGGATTAGTCAGACAGCAGAGTTTAGGATAGATTGGAGGGGTGCGAGAGTGTTAGAAGGGAGGTCAAAAATTTTGGAAAAAAAGGCATCTTATAGTCCAAAAAATACGGTAAAACACGAGTCCCCAAATACAGTATGTAGTCATTGTATCTGCAGACAGAGAACCGATGTCACATACAATTTCCGCCTCCATTCTGACCGCTCTCATCTCAAAATTCTCCTTTCCATTTTTCCTTCTTTATAGGCTGAAGAAAGATCTCAGACTGAAGATTTGGCTGTCTTTAAAGAACTGGCCGAAAAAGTCCTGTCTATACTAGAACGCTCATTGGAACGCCCGGTAAGGATCAATATTAATAGACGTATCTTAATCCACCGTATCTGAGGAGACTTTCTGAGAAAAGGTCTGAAGATGGCGCGGGATTTGTATCGTTACAATTGGTGCATCTGTAAATGTTGGTTTAGTCCTTCATGATTTATGTATTTGGTGATTTAGTGAAATCTTCCACATATTAATCATATATATTATATCTATCAGGAAACAACAGGAGACGACGCCAAATATGGGCAAAATGTGACCCCGAAAATCCCTGACCCTAATAGGGGTCAGCCGGAGCTGAACAGCGATCTGATTACAGGTGAGCGATCACCCGACCTTCTACAAGGAATGTCCAGATATTACAGAGGACGGAGGATAATGTTAGATTTACTCTCTACTCTGTGCAATGGGAACCTGGCAGCACATTGTTACATATAGAAGTAGTGGTGTGACGGTATAGGCCATTGTCCCCTAATAATAATTGTTTGTAGAAATCCAATATGCCAGTCAGGAGAAATGTAAAGTATACACCATATACAAATCAGAATGGAAGTGCACTGGGGGCATGAAAGAAGAAATCCAAGTGCAGTGACACGCCCCCAGTGCACTTCCAGGCTAATTTGCAAATCTCTCCTATGTTTCAGCTCTCTTACCATCACTCGTATGTGCAGCGTGGGTGGGGGGTTCCTCATTCATGTGATGGAGGGTCCATTCTGCAGTGCTATAGCAAGTAACATGAAATAAATTAAATTTAAATTGCATTACTGCTCTAGAAAATGGGAAAAAACTAAGATACTGAGCACATAATTTGGCCAATTCATGAATGCCCAGCAGCCAATGACAAGGCGATCTTTTTGTTGGAATCCTCTCCTAATGTGAATCCTCTCCTAGGCTGAAGCCTACATTTATATGGGTAGGTAGGATCCTGTTGTAATTAAAACCACCCCGGGCTGATGGGTGGAGATAGGTTCCCAGCTAAAAAGGTCGCCTTGCCGTGGCTGCTAGGCATGCAACCAGCAAAAGAAGGTCGCCTTGTCGTGACTGCTGGGCATGCACCCAGCAAAAGAACGTCGCCTTATAGTAACTGCTGGGCATGCACCCAGCAAAAGAAGGTCGTCTTGCCGTGACTGCTGGGCATGCACCCAGCAAAAAAAAAGGTCACCTTGCCGTGGCTACTTGGCATGCACCCAGAAAAAGAAGGTCGCCTTGCCGTGGCTGCTGGCCATGCATGAATTGGCCAAATTATGCGCTAAGTATCTTCCTTTTATCCTATTTTCTACAGCAGTAATGCAATTCAAATTTCATTTATTTCATGTTTACATGCTATAGCGTTACAGAGTGCAACTTTGTTAGTTATGTATTTGGATGGCTACTCTTAGTATGCACCTGTTCACACCCATTTTCTTTTCGGAAGTGATGGTCAGTCTTTTGTTATTTATGAAGGGGTTCCTCCATCATTTACATTACATTTATCTATGGATTCCCCGTATATTCTCATATTTAGAATCCCCATATAACGAGTATTAATCCCATTTACAGACATCTTGTCATTTCTCCGTTATATTGCTGTATTATCTATGTAGGAATAATATCCTCTAATACATTTCATTTCTTCATCATTATTTTAGAAACAACTGAGCTGTCGAATCCTAACAATGGAATTAGTGAGATCCCGGAGATCCAAGAATCCGTAAGTATCATAGAGGGGGATGCGTGTGTGTCATCAGATCATGGGGTGTGAATGACTCGTCCAGTATTATCCCCCATACAACCATGGGACGTCTCTATTCTAAGTGTAGATGACCCTATGGTGTTAATTACATTTGAATTACAGGGAATCTGTCACCAGGTTTATGCTATTTGGTCTGAGAGAAGCATGATGCAGGGACAGAGACCCTGATTCCATGTGTTGATTACTTTACTCGGTGGAGCAGTTGTGATAAAATCACTATTTTTTTCTGCTGCAGAGCTCTGAATGCTGAGTCTTGTATAACCCCGCCCACACCATTGATTGGCAGCTTTCTGTGTACACTGTGCATAGGCAGAAAGCTGCTAATCAGTGGTGGAGGCAGGGGTACAGAGCAATAGGACTACCTGGCTAGACAGATAGTCTTCTAGTGATAATCTACTGATTTTATTGAAACAGCCACACACAGCCTAGTAAGTAACACATCACTGGAATCAGGGTCTCTGCCCCTACATCATGGTGCTTTCAGAATACATAGCAAACACCTGGTGACAGATTACCTGTAAGTCCTCCTCTGTGTGATCTCCCACATTATCCAGAATGTTATAGTAATGTATGATGACCGTTGCAGGGCGGCTCCAGGATTTCGTGGGCCCTGGGCGAAAGAGTCTCAGTGGCCCCTTTAACACATACCACGATTCATGATGCACAGATACCGCAGATAAATATATATATATATAGTACAAGCCCGAAGATTTCTCTTCTTACATTACATGAGCGATATCTATTGTAAATTCCACAATAACTCAGAAAGCGGCGAATCCTCACAGCTCACAGTGCAGACCGGACAGTAATGTCCTCCATACAGTATAATGGCACCACATAGTCCTCTATACCGTATTATGAGCTCCATATATTGCTCCATATAGAATAATGGACCCCATAAAATGCTCCACGCAGGCTGTGCCCCCATATAATGCCCCATGCAGACTGTGACCCCACACATAATGCACCATGCAGGCTGTGCCCCCCACATAATGCCCCATGCAGGCTGTGCCCCCCCCCCACATAATGCTCCATGCAGGCTGTGACCCCCACATAATGCCCCATGCAGGCTTTGACCCCCCACATAATGCCCCATGCAGGCTGTGCCCCCCCCCACATAATGCCCCATGCAGGATGTCCCCCTCCCACATAATGGCCCATGCAGGATGTCACCCCCCATATAATTCCCCATGCAGAATGTCCCTCCCACATAATGCCCCATGCAGGCTGTGCCCCCCACATAATGCCCCATGCAGGCTGTGCCCCCCCACATAATGGCCCATGCAGGATGTCACCCCCCCACATAATGCCCCATACAGGATGTCCCCTCCACATAATGCACCATGCAGGATGTCCCACCCCACATAATGCCCCATGCAAGATGTCCCAGCCACATAATGCCCCATGCAGGATATGCCCCCCACATAATGCCCCATGCAGGATGTCACCCCCCATATAATTCCCCATGCAGGATGTCCCCCCCACATAATGCTCCATGCAGGATGTCCCACCCCACATAATGGCCCATACAGGATGTCACCCCCCATATAATGCCCCATGCAGGATGTCACCCCCCCATATAATGCCCCATGCAGGATGTCCCCCCAACGCATACTGCCCCATGTAGGATGTCACCTCTCACCCCATATATTGCCCCATGCAGGATGTCACCTCTCACCCCATATAATGCCCCATGCAGGATGTCACTTCTCCCCCCATATAATACCCCATGCAGGATGTCACCCCCCCCATATAATGCCCCATGCAGGATGTCACCCCCCATATAATGCCCCATGCAGAATGTCACCTCTCACCCCATATAAAGCCCTATGCTGGATGTCACTTCCCCCCCCATATAATGACCCATGCAGGATGTCACTTCTCCCCCTCATATAATACCCCATGCAGGATGTCATACCCCCTATATAATGCCCCATGCAGGATGTCCCCCCCATATAATGCCTCATGTAGGATGTCACCTCTCACCCCATATAATGCCCCATGCAGGATGTCACTCCCCCCCCCATATAATGCCCCATGCAGGATGTCACTCCCCCCCATATAATGCCCCATGCAGGATGTCACTCCCCCCCCCATATAATACCCCACGCAGGATGTCCCTACCTCCCCCCCATATAATGCCCGATGCAGGATGTCACTTCTCCCCCCATATAATGCCCCATACCTCCATACATAAAAAAAAAAAAATCAAATGCTCACCTCACTGCTCACCAGCTGTGGAGAGGTAAGTATTGTGCCGGCCGTGGCCCTGGGCAAGCATTGGGAAGGGGGAGCAAGGCCCACTAGCTGGCGCTGGCACCACTCTCCTCTGCTCACCGGTCCCATAGCACGCCAGGGTGCCCGACAGCAAGTGGGCCCCTCGCCTACTCAGGGCCCCGGCACTTGCCTGGGTGTGCTGGGTGCTAGCGCCGGGTCTGCCGAGCGTCCGGTTTGTATCCTCCCAACATCATATCAGTGTAAATCATCTGGGACATAATATGGGGGGAGAAGTTTTTGCATCTGTAACTTTTTTCCTGCATCTTCAATAAATCAGTATTATTTCTTATTCTTTTATAGAGCGTGATGGATTCATTGGTTCCGGCGAGAAAGCCGCATATGAGCGACTATGAAACTACCAAACTCATCAGCAGTGGAAATTTTGGGTGAGATTTCTGTTGCCATAATCCACATTTCTCAGGGTTCCCTATGACAATGCTTCTGCCCCTGCACTCTGCCATTCAGTGTTATCATAGGGAAATTATATGATCTGTAGCAAATCAAACTGTAAGGAAAGCGATTTAAATAATATAATTACATATAATATAATATATAATAATATAATATTATTACATTCGCCTGTGCTAGACTCTCATCTGTTCTTATGCTGCCTCCTCCACCTGAGCTTTTCTGCTCTCCACTCTGATCTTTGTTTTGATGGGGGGGCTCCATTATGAAGCTGATCAGAGAAGTTGGCTACACATGGTCACATGAAGGGTGACACCATATTGACGTCAATGACATCTACACCCTCCACCATGACCATGTGGGCCCAATCACTGGCATCAGCAGCAGAAGAGAGCCCTGGAGCACATTCATTTTGGACCAATTTTTATTTGCACTAAATTGTATTTGGTCAGCTATAGCGAATCTGCCCAAAGAGAATTTCGGTAGATTCTCGTATCTATAATGTGACCTGGGTAATGGCTCCGGCAGAAGTGGCATTGTGGAGACCTCCCATAGGTGATCTATGTAGTGCTATTTTATGTATTTCTAGATGTGAATTTATAGTGGCGGCCAGACCTCTAGTATTAAACATATGCAAATTGTCTCTTCAGAGAGGAAGCAAACTAGAACTCCACCTATAGGAAGTAGCAATCCTAAAAGTCAATATCGACCCTTTAACAAGCCTTGTCATATGACTTAGGATAATAGCCAAAACCAAAATCTCAATTTGCAGGATCTGTGTTCTGGTGTACTGCCCCTCTTCAGTGCAAAGTGTGAGATATGGTTTGACTGGGTGAGAGGTGTCTGACCGGTATCCAAGGGGTTGACGTTTCTCCTTGCGGACATGAGGAGACTTTTAAGCCGCAATGCTCTTCTGGGAAATAGGATTGCTACTTCCTATAGGTGGCACTAGGGTGCTAGTTCTCTTCCTCTCTGAAAAGAGACAATTTGCATATTTCCCAGAAGAGCATTGCAGCTTAAAAGTCTCCTCACCTTGACTTGCTTAACATGGCTTTTGCCGCAAGGAGAAACGTTACCCCTTGGATCCTGGTCAGATGCCTCTCACCCAGCCAAACCATATCTCACACTTTGCACTGATGAGTGCTTGTACCCCAAACATAGTGTCCAAAAATTGAGATTTTGGTTATGGCTATTATCTTATGTCATGTGACAAGGCTCGTTAAAGGGTCGATATTGACTTTTAGGATTACTACTTCCTATAAGGAGCACTAGAGTTCTAGTTCTCTTCCTCTCTGAAGAGACAATTTGCATATTTCCCAGAGGATCATTGAGGCTTAAAAGTCTCCTCACCTTGACAAGCTTAATATGTCACTCTCCGCAAGGAGAAATGTTACCCCTTGGATACCAGTATTAAACATATAATGATTTCTATAGATGGATTATTAATAAGGATTTATTATAACCGATGGATTCTCCTTCTCTCCAGGGCCGTCTACTTAGTGCATCATAAAGACTCACACCAGACCTTTGCTATGAAGAAAATGGCTAAGCGGAACCTAAATACTGCACAGAGATTGGAATGGGCCTTTCTGGAGAGGGACATCTTAACATTTGCTGATTGTCCCTTTGTGGTCTCCATGCTCTGCTCCTTTCCAACTAGATCTCACCTGTGTATGGTCATGGAGTATGTAGGAGGTAAGACACATCTATTGTATTATATTCAGCCCATGTCTGCTTTCATCTTATCACTGCTCATATCATTAGGACATTGTTGGTTACATCCCCACAGAGCATTTACTATAGGTTATCTATTACCAAGATGCTCGTAAATTCATTGATCTTGGTGCAGGGGCGCTATGGGACTCATCAGTCGGAGGGGGTCTGTCGACGCTCGGCAGTGGGCAGCATCCCTCCACCTGTCATCACAATTTCAGCGGTATTTGCTTCTTCAAGGAGGTGGGGCTGGTGGGGGCAAAAATACTGAGTAGGTGGCTAGTAGGGGCCAAAATACTGAAAGGGGGCCGTATGACTAGATATGGGGGGACTGTGAATGCTGAGTGGAGGTCATCATATTAAGTGGGGTGCTGTGGGGGTCCTCACTCTGTATGGAGGCCCCCATTCTGTGTGGGGACATCATACTGAGTGGGGAGTTATGCGGACCATTATATTGTGTGAGGGACTGTGGGAACCATTATCCTGAGTGGGAGGGTTGCTGTGGGTGCCATCACACCGAGTAGGGGGTTGTGGCTGGCCTCCTTCTAAGTGGTGGCCTCCTTAGGAGGATTCACTGTGGGGATACCATACTCATTGAGTGTGGGTGTGGGCATTTTTGGGAGCATCATACTCTAAAATGGCCATAAAAGTTGTATTGCTGGTGAGAACACCAAGCTGCTTCAACAGGGATATAAATATATTTCTTTTTTACTTTTTAGGGTGGGGGGCAATTACAACTTTTGATATGGGGTCTTGTGATTTCTATGTACGCCATTATCTGTGTGATCTCCCCAGGATGTTTCCGCTCACTGCTCATTATACATCATGGTTATCTGCTTGTGGTATATCATGGTTATCTTCTGTATAAACCCCTCACCGGTCATATTTCCTTTCTTCTATAGGTGGAGACTGTGGGACCCTTCTAAGCACCAGGGGTCCTTTCTCTGTCCCCATGGCCCGCTTGTACTTTGCAGAGGCGGTACTTGCCGTGGAATACCTGCATAGTTATGGTGTGGTGCACAGAGACCTGAAGCCAGATAAGTAAGTGCCCCCGTAGTATAATAAAGTGGGGAAAGTTGTCATTTATTATCATTCAGTCTGTGAGGCTAAAACCATCTTCTCTTTTGCAGCCTCCTGATTACATCTACTGGACATATTAAAGTTACCGATTTTGGGATTTCTAAAGTTGGTCTAATGATACCGAAAACCAACACCTACAAGGAATTAGCAGTGGACATCTCCAGAGAGTTCCAGGACCGTGAGGTCAGCATCACCTACAAGAACTTAGCTTGTTATTTGCAAATCTCATCACACTATTGTCTCTTCTCTACGTTCTTCCTTTCTAGAGAACTTTTCCACTAATATTTTATCTTCTGCATTGTGTTTTAACGATGATATCTTGTCATAATAATTGTTTCATCGATTCTCATCTCTATCTTCTGTTGGTTTCCAGTTCTGTGGCACCCCATGTTACATAGCCCCAGAGATCATCCTGAAAGAAGGCTATGGAAGACCTGTTGACTGGTGGTCATTGGGGATCATCCTGTATAAATTCCTGCTGGGATGTGTACCATTTGATGCTGATTCCCTCACTGAGCTTTATAAAAGGGTTGTCATTGGTGAGTAGAATAATCCGATCATTGCTTTGATTGGTTACATTTGTTTAGTTATTTCCTTTGCTTTATGTTACAGTCCAGTAAAGAGGTTTTATTTTCTGTAATTTTCTATGTAACAGGAGAACTAATTTGGAATTGTGATCGCGCTCCACCCCTGGATGCTCAGAATCTCATCACTGAGCTGCTCAGAAGAAATCCTGTGCGTAGACTTGGGACAGGTAACAGATATACTAGTATTAATATTCCCTTATTAGACCAAGGACATATCGCTCATGTCCATGAAGATCAGCATTTCTCTATCAGCTCATCTACTGTATTTCTAGTTCTCCACACTAAGACTTTCAGTTTATTTCCTTCATGTCGGCTCAGTTTTGTCATTAGTTCAGATTACGATAAACTGTTCAGATATGGAGCCATCCCTGACTATGTCCACATCACTTTTGTTTTTCTTTTTCTAGGAGGAGCATTTGAGATCAAGGTTCATCCATTCCTGAGTGACTTGGACTTTGACAATATTCTGAGCCAGGAGCTGGAGTATGTTCCTCAGCTTGTTTCAGACGCAGACACCAGCTTATTTATCAGTAAGTAGAAGGAGACGTCATCTAGACTAAGCGACTGTTTGTCTCATCTTCCCTAATATGTGATCATCTGTTCCCATTAATATTAGTGATAAATAGTGACTGTGTTATACTGACAACCTCTAATAATACTTCATTACCTATTTCTTGTAGATCATTCTGATATAAACAAACATCTGGTCTCAAAGGATGAGGAAGGCACAAGTGAGAACAATGAGAGCCTTGACTTCCAAAATTTTACGTCATCTTCTGAAAAGCTTTGTAAAGTAAGTATGTGATTAATAAATCCAAAATATGTAAAAAAAATTAAAAAAACTCTAAAAGTACATAAAAAAAATATTTTATATCTTATTTTTATCCGTATTTAGCTCTGTATCATCGCTACCAGGATGGTGAACAATGAGGATCCCAATGCCCCTCCAGAGTATACACCAGAAACCAACACAAACATCTCAGAAATGTGAGTAGATTATAAAGGGTCATTACTTCATTACTGGGAGTTCCAGGCTTATCTATGTACACAACACCAAATATAGGACATAAATATCAGAATATCAAATGCAGCATTCACCGCTTCATGGTTAACGGTCATTGTACTTTTGGCTTCAGAAAATGCAGAAGATAACAGCCCATAATTGTGGCAGGTCATGCATTTTTAGCACTGCCTACTCTGTAGGAGAGCTGTAGTATTACTTGCCAGACATTCTTGGTAGTTATGTTCTGATCCATGGAAGGTAGTTTTGAGCAGAAAACCTTCCCCGCTATGACAGTCATATGTCCTATTAGGCCTTATAGTCAGTGTTCTTATAGTGAGACAACCCATTTTATACTGTGTTTACTTACGATTTGCATGTTTTTCTTCTTCAAACAGGCAGAAAGAATCTGTTCCTGTATGTAATACAGACGATGCTGTTACCATCTTGCCACCCTCGTCCCCATTGCCAGGTATGTACATGTCTACAGCACCAACAATGTGAATGTTGACTTCAAGGCTCAAATATTTCCACATGGTTTTTCTGGTCTACTATGTTATCCATGTTTCATGGATCTCAGCTATGTTGACCATGGGTTTGTACTGTATCCCTATATCCCTAATTTTGTACAGGAGTTTTTTTTCATGTATTCTGTATATTACGTTGTATCCTCTAGTAACCTAGTGAGATATAGCGACTGTGTTATACTGACACCCTCTAACAATCCTTCCTTACCTATGTCTTGTAGATCACTCTGATGAAAACAACCATCTGATCTCAGGGGATAAGGAGGGCACAAGTGAGGACGATGAGAACTTTATCTTCCGAATATTTGCATCATCATCTTCTGAGAGGCTTTCTAAAGTAAGTATGTGATCGATAAATCCAAAATATGTACAAAAAAGGATCTACAAAATTAAAAAGTATATATATTTAATAACTTATTGTTATCCACATTTAGCACTCTACCACCACTAACGGGATGGTGAACAACGAGGATCCCAAGGCCCCTCCAGAGTGTACACCAGAATCCAACACAAACATCTCAGAAATGTGAGTAGATTATGGGGTCATTACTGGGAGCTCCAGGCTGATATATGTGCGCAACACCACATATAGGACATAAATACCATAATATCAAATGCAGCATCCACCGCCCCATGGTTATGGGTCATTGTGCTTTCAGCTTTCGGAATTGTTGGAGATAACAGCCCATAATTGTGGCCGGTCATGCACTTTTAGTGCTGCCCTCACTGTAGGAGAGATGTAGTATGAAATGCCGGCCATTCTTGGTAGTTGTTTTCCTCTCAGCTCTCTATAAAAGGTAGTCTTGAGCAGAAGACCTTCCCCACTATGACAGTCATATGTCCTACTAGGCCTTATAGTCGGTGTTCTTCTAGTGAGACAACCCCTTTTATACGGAGTTTACTTGAGATTTACATGTTTTTCTTCTTCAAACAGGCAGAAAGTATCTGTTCCTGTATGTAATACAGACGATGCTGTTACCATCTTGCCACCCTCGTCCCCATTGCCAGGTATGTACATGTCTACAGCACCAGCAATGTGAATGTTGACTTCAAGGCTCAAATATTCCCACATGGTTTTATACAATACTATAGGTCTCTTATGTTATCCATATTATGACAAAGCAGATCCTATAAGAATATATTGTTACTGATTTTTTTTTTAAATTTTTCATCAGAATTTCCATCTCATGAAGAAAGAAAATCGGCAATAAATCTGAGTATGGAGCAACAAAACTCAGAAAATGGAAAAAATGGGAAAAAGAGACGAGGTAAGTGTGAGAATCAACTCCATGTTGTGTGATGTCAGTGAGAATAATTCATGTGGAGTAGATGTCATCTGTCAGTGATGGGATTGTCACATGTATGATTGCTGACAATGATCCCTGACCTCTGTATGATAATATTCCTCTGCCGTCCGGCCACAGTGACTGCACAGCATTATCATGTAATATGGAGTCCCATCACTTACATTATATTTATTTCTCTTGTCATAGGTTCCATCTTCCGCCGGATCTTATCATCCTGCCGGCGTGGATTATCCAGGGCTGCTCGCGCATTTGCATGCTGTCACTGTTGCCCTAAAACCATCTAAAAGACGGGACACCTAAGCATCCAGCGCCCTGAAGTCCAGCAGATCCACCATCACTGCTGGAGCTGTATAGAAGGACCTTCACCATCTACCTGTGGCCTTCTGACTGGTCAACCTGGACAAGTTTCAGTAACGCCTCTGTCATCGGGCTCCGCGGTATTCATACTGCTCGTCTGACTTGTCATTTACTGATCACCTGGTATCTGACCTCGGCTATCTTCCTGACTTTGATTTAGTCTTTTGATAATGTTCACGATTTTATTCATCCCATTATTAATTAAAAAAAAGTAAAATCTGTTACTGTTGCTCTGATTCCTTTTTGTCTTGAATTCACAAATACTTGTAACTCACTAATTGCTCTTCTTCTCACTAAATGTATTTCTCATTATCCTTAATGCAGCAGTCAGTCTCATATTTCTGTCCAGCAGTTACACTGGTGCCTCCACCCTGTACCAGTCATTACACTCATCCACAAACCTCTCCACACTGCTGCACAATCCTGCATCTCTACCATATCTACACTCCAATGAGCTAAGATTAACATCCTCCATAATCAGGACCTCCCACTCTCATGTCCAAGACATTTTCTCTGCTGCACCAGCTCTCAGGAGTGCACTACTGCAGGCAATCAGGTTCATTCCCACTATCAGAGATTTTAAGTGTGCAGTAGAAACAGATTATTTGTGGCAGGACTATCAAATCACCTCACTATTCTAAGTTTTTCCTACAGCACTTAGTAGCACTTAATATTTGTACATATACAGATAATGGTTGGTGACTGGTTCATGCAGCCTTAATTCCACAAAGATAGAAATAAAAGGTCAACATGTTTCATACATCCAAACCATCCTTAATCATGGCAGAAAAACATAATTTTAAGTTCCCACTATGAATATTTGGTGAGATATCACAGCTGTGCATTTTCACAGCACAAAGAACGCATCTTACAGATCAGCAAATCACAGTGCGCTGACGCTTAGTGTTGTAGTTTTGAACAACACCATTCATTTTATCATATAATGTGTTGAAAAATGAGAAAAAATGCCAGGTTTGGGTTCCTTCATTTTACAGTGTGTATTGTGTTGTAAAAACAAACTGACAAAATGATTCAGAGTCAGTAGTACGATTACTGTGATACCAAACTTATAAGGTATTATATATATATATATATATATATATATATATATATATATATATATATATATATATATGTATACAGAGTTTAGCATAAATCAGTACACCCAAATAGATTTGTCAGCAAACCTGTAGTTTCCTTTCAGAATCATCATTTTATATGGGATACCATACTACAAAATACTCTCGCTAATTTGAGCCATTGAATGCAAACAAGATTTGGTATTTTGCAGACCCCAAAAAAGTAATTTTCTTAACAAACTCATTCAAGATCATGTTTCAAAAATGAGAACATCCCAGTAACAGTCTTAAGAGAAAAGCTAAGTTTAGACAACAAAATTCTAATTAACAAGAACTGAACCACAGGTAAGTGTAATTATTCATTAAGCAGATGTCCAGCAGACAGGTGTCTGTAAAAGGAAGTTACTTAATAAAGAAAACTCCTTCCCATTTCATGCTATCAGCAATGGCACCACATAGAAGGGAAATGTCACAAAACCTGGGAAAGAAAATAATTTCTTTGCAATAAAAGTGAAGTCTACAAGAAGATCAGCAAAACTTTACTTATCAGTCAGAATACTGTAGCAAAAGTGATGCAAAACTATAACAAAGATGGAACTGCAACCATCTTACAGAGACGTCCAGGCCGACTATGGAAGTTAACACCTAAACAAAAGCCTCCTCTGATGAGAAGGGTAAGTGGCACCACATAGAAGAGAAATGTCACAAGACATTTCTGAGAAAGAAAATAATTTCTTTACAAAAAATGTGAAGTCTACAAGAAGATCAGCAAAGCTTTTCTTATCAGTCAGATGGAAGTTAACATCTAAACAAAAGCATCTTCTGATGAGAAGAAAATCGACAGGCAAATTCATTGCTATTAGCTGAAGAAGTAGAAAGCCAAACTAGGGTGAGTGTTTTCCATGACACGACACGGTGTACACTGCAAATGAATGGCATTCATGAGTGTCCTCCACAAAGGAAGCCTCTCTCCCTTAAAGCCCATGAACAATAAAAGTCCGTCTACAATTTGCCAGGGTCCATGCTTAAAACTATGAGGACTACCGGGACTCTATACTGTGTATGTGCATCTTATGTGTATGTCCGTATTTTATGTTTGTGTGCACTATGTATATGCATACGTTAAAATGTGTATAGAGTATTAGCATGTACAAATTTTATATGTGTGCCTAATATAAATATACATGGAAATGTATATGTAGGTGGTGCCTGATGGAGGGTGGGGGGCCCAGATAAGAAGTCCTGATTAAGGGCCCTTCACTGTCATTGTCTGCCCCTTATATAAACAGTAAAATCCTCTTTAATAACTGGACTTCCATTGGGGTGGACTTCTCATAGATGGCCAGTAGGCATACTATATTGTGAATCTGGGCATCTCTCACAGAAAATCTGATCTGGATATGAGGGTGGTCTTCTATAAGCGGTGATGTTTTGGAGAGATTTAGGGAAAAGTCCCAATGCTTATCCATCGATCTGGTAATTTGAGTAAAATATTTGTGTTGATAACTGATCACAAAGTCACAAAATATGTAAGATTTGGCATAACCTGGTTCATTTTTCAAAAAGTTATGCTCAATTTTTTTAGCACCAAGTTTTGTTGCTTTTTTGTAGACTTACACTAACTTAGTATATTGTGTGAGAATTAAATGAATTATGAATTAGTTGGCGCATTTTACCACACTCTGGGGGTCCCTGACAGTCCTTCTTTACCGGCCCTGTAGTGATGCCAATGTAAACTTCCAAGTGACCGCGCAGTCAATCACTGTCACGAATGCAGGACAACCTATGATTAGCTAATTTTTGGGAAATCCTTATAACAAAAGGGGATTGAAAATATTTACAATTATTTTAAAAGCATTAAAAAAAAAACAGACCCAATACTTATAATTAGTTTGTTGAAAGTAGTCTAATTAAAGGGAGCTGAAAGGATTAGAGATTATGAACCCGATTCACCAGTGTTTTGCCAGAAAACTGGCATAAAGCTCTTGAAAAGTTGCAAAGTTTTGTGACTTTTCCCATTTTCACATAATTTTAACTTCTTTAAAGCCCAAGACGTACTGATACGTATCTGCGCCCTGGGACATAAGAGCCTGATACGTATTAGTACATCTTTGCGATCGCGCACACAGGCTGTGCGGGCGTGATCGCCGCCGGGTGTCAACTGATTGTCACAGCTGACACCCGGTGCTATGTGCTGGGAGAGGTCCCGCACATTAACCCCCGCAATGCTGCGATCGAAGTCGTTCGCAGTATTGCGGGGGCAAGGGGAGGTGATCGGGATAGTCACCTCTCCTGCCGGCGTCCAGCAATGTGTGCCGCGGCTTCCCGGATGTTGCCATGATGACCCGATTCACTGAGGGGTGCAGTTTTAAGAATGGTGTCACTTTTGGGTATTTTCAGTCATAAAGACCCCTCAAAGTGACTTCAAATGTGATGCGGTCACTAATAAAATGGTTTTGTAAATTTTGTTGGAAAAATGAGAAATCGCTGGTCAATTTTAACCCTTATAGCTCCCTAATAAAAATAAATTTGGGTTCCAAAATTGTGCTGATGTAAAGTAGACATATGGGAAATGTTATTTATTAACTTTTTTTGTGTGACATATCTCTCCGATTTAGGGGCATAAAAATTCAAATTTTGAAAATTTAAAAATTTTCAAAATTTTCGCCAAATATCTGTTTTTTTCACAAATAAACACAAGTGATATCGAAGAAATTTTACCACAATCATAAAGTACAATATGTCATGAAAAAATATTCTCAGAACCAGGGGGATCCGTTGAAGCGTTCCAGAGTAATTACCTCATAAAGTGACAGTGGTCAGAATTGTAAAAATTGGCCTTCTCATTAACGTGCAAACCACTTTGGGTTGTAAAGGGGTTAAGGACTCTACCTGCATATACAGTCATGGCGGAAAGTGCTGGCACCCTTGAAATTGTTTCAGAAAATTACACATGTTTTATTACACGCATGTTTATTTCCTTTGTGTTTATTGGAACAACACAAAAAAACTGAGAAAAAAAAGGCAAATTGGACATAATTTCACACAAAACTCCAAAAATGGGCCGAAATACATATATATATTTTTGATGGGACAACACTGAAGATGCGACACTTTGATACAATGTACAGTAGTCAGTGTACAGCTTGTTTAACTGTAAATTTGGTGTGCCTGCAAAATAACTCAACACACAGCCATTAATGTCTAAACCGCTGGCAACAAAAGTGAGTACACCCCTAAGTGTGTTCTCAGCTGATGTTATTTGTTGGTTTTTCTTTGCATCCCGAACAATTTTCTTGGCAGTTGTGGCTGAAATTTTTGATGGTCTACCTGACTGTGGTTTGGTTTTTACAGAGCATCTGATTTTCCATTTGTTAATCACAGTTTGAACACTGCAGACTGGCATTATCAATTCCTGGGATATCTTTTTGTATCCCTTGCCTGTGTTATACTCTTTTTGCCTCCCTTTCCTGTGTTATACAGTTCAACTACCTTTTCCCGTAGATCCGTTGATAATTCTTTTGCTTTCCCCATCTCAAAATCCAGAAACGTCAGTGGCTGGATCCCAGAAACTCACTCAGCTTTATGCACACACACTGATTACAAGTGACGCGCCCCTGGGCCTGAGTCGCGCAGCGTTGCGCACGCGGGAGCCTACCCGGAGCCGGATCAGATGGGGGTAGTAGTCTCGTGGCGGTGACCCGGTCCGTGCCCAGGGAGTCAGACTAAGTGGCAGTCTATTAGCAGTAGATGGTGGATGACTACGCCACCCGTTGAATGCAGCTATGGAGCTGCCGCTGCAGGGCAGACCGCTGAGGCCGGTGGAAGGATGGTGCAGCGTGGATGGTATAACCCCCAACGGGAGGGGTATGGCCTCAGGGCAGCCGACGTGGATGATGGGGGTAGCAGGAACCACTCAGAGACGATGCGGTGTAGTTCAGGGTCTTTACTGGTGACAAAGATAGACCCTCCCGGAGTACTTGCTAGCAATCGGGGCCTGGTCAGTCCTTGAGCAGATGGGATCTCCCCTGGCCAGGCGGAGTTGTAGGCCTTCCCAACTAACTGTACTCTTCTGGCTACCTTGCTAGAGGCGGGTAAAAGTAGCCCACGTCCCTGAGTGTACCGTGTGGTGCTCACCCGTATGGCCGGTGACTCGGGGCCTTCTAATGGCTTCCGCTCCACGATGGCGGTGCTGGTCCCACGCGTGTGACCGTGCCTTCGGGTTTCTGGGCCAGAGGACCTGCAATCCCCTGCCGGTCGGTTTCTGCTGCTGGATAGGAGTTAGTCCTTGCAGCCTCGGACTCCGGGTCCGGTGATAACTTCTCAGTCAGGGCGAGCTCTGCAGCTGCCAGCCCCTGACTCCTTGTAGCACTGCTCCCACAGAGCTCCTGTTGTTTCTTCCTATAGCTGCTTCTCTTTCTCTACTTCTTCTCTACTCACTAACCCTGCCTCAGCCCCAGGTTTATATAGGGGAAGTCCTTCCCCTCCCAGGACTGGGCAGGAGGTGTGGCATGCATAGGATTCCTGACCAAGAGACCTCCCACCTGCTCTCAGACATAACATTGCAGTTACTGTGGAAACCAGACCCCTGGGGTGCCACACAAGCAAACAGGTCATAGGTGAGGATGTTACCTTTAGTAGCCATTCAAACCCATTTGTGTCAAATTCTGTGCATGTTATCAGGCCAAAATCACCAGGGTATGTGAACTTTTTGATCAGGATTATTTGGATGTTTTTGGTTGTCATTAGTGATGAGCGAGCACTAAAATGCTCGAGTACTCGTTGCTCGGGTCGAGCAAATTGAAATACTCGGGTGCTCAACCCGAGCAATGAGCCCAATATAAGTCTAGGGGAAACTTGAGCATTTTTCAGGTGGCTCCCCACGGCGGTCTGCAGAGGGTCTAAAAATTGCCCAAATCGATGGGAACTGTGCTCAAATGACATGGGAACAGCATGGGGAAGACCCCTGGAAGCATCTCTGACTCCCAGATCACTGCTGTCAACAACGTCGTCAGAGTATTACGCCACTTTTACGGCGTAAGGAACATCCTTTCCAGGGTGATGACTTGTATATAAGGCAAAATAAACAAAAACAAAAATACTCCTACACACGTAGCATTTTTGACACGTTTTTGCACTTTTGCATTGCTTTCAACCAAGACAAATGCATTCACCAGGAAATGTCATTTTAACATTTTACAACCATATCTGGCCATGTGGTGTGTGACACATCATCAGACACATGCATACAGTGCTGAAAAGACATGGGAACAGCAAGGGGAAGACCTCTGGAAACATCTCTGACTCCCAGGTCACTGCCTAAATGTGTGCCCATCATAAGTGATCCTTGGCACATGCGAAGATGCCTCCCGCCATGCACCCGTCATTGCAGACTTGCAACAATCACCGTCCACGTCTTTGTCCCACTGCAGTGTTCAGTTGTCCCTACCCCATTCCTTGGAATGCAAGCACAAGAATGCCGGCAGCCACCCACCCACAGGCTGCAATACTATACTGCCAAATTTTTGACAGCTGCTTGCACTTGAAATGTGGCCTTTTAGGCTCGTGGAGGCGGAAGCTTTTCTTAACCTCATGCCGGCGACGGCCGGGTGTCCATACTCGGTCCCCAGCCGCCACTATATTTCCCGGTATCGCCTCCGCCTTCCACAAGCATGGGTCCCATAACATTACCCGTGCCCTCCCCAATGCACTTACTGGGAAGGACCGCCTAACCACAAACACGTGGACAGGTGAATGTGGCCAGGGACGGTACGGAGCCAGTCCACAACTTTTTTTGCTAAGAGTTGTATTTAGCTCGGTGAAAGGACTGGCATAGAGGGATACCGTATCTACCCTGCGTGTCATTTCTCCCAGAAAATCGTGTAATTGAGCTTGTTGCAGAAGCAATGGCAGCCCATCCAACATCAACTCGCACTTGTCAATGGTGCTTTGACACACACACATCTTTCTTTGCGCATTTAATTTCTTGAATACAGAGTTGGAAAATGGCCTGATCCGTAATGCGTTTTGAGAAATAACATGCATAAGCATGGCCGATCCGCATTAAAAAAGTAGCCATAGAGTGTCCAGGAACCTTCCCCCACACTTTTCTTAGCCAGGGCTGCTTTTCGGCAGGGTTGGACGGGCCCACCAGAGAACCGGAGACTCCTCCGGCGGGCCCTGGCTTCTCCTTTAGGAGAGTTCATAGTGCCGAGGTGAGGCCATGATGATGATAGAGGCCATCATCTGCTTAGTTTTCTGTTACTTGGAATGCAATTGCAAGTATGCAGCCAGCCACCCACCCACCCACAGGCCGCAATACTAAACTGACAGATTTCTGAGCAGCTCTTTGCACTTGAAATATGGCCTTTTAAGCTTGTGGAGGTGGAAGCTTTTCACAACCTCATGCAGGCGGCGGCCGGGTGTCCATACTCGGTCCCCAGCCGCCAGCATTTTTCCCGGTATTGCCTTCGCCTTCCACAAGCACGGGTCCCATAACATTACCCATGCCCTACCCAGTGCACTTACTAAGAAGGACTGCCTAACCACAAACACGTGGACAGGTGAATGTGGCCAGGGACGGTACGGAGCCAGTCCACAACTTTTTTTGATAAGAGTTGTATTTAGCTCAGTGAAAGGACTGGCATAGAGGGAAACCGTATCTACCCTGCATGTCATTTCTCCCAGGAAGTCCTCTAAAGCTGCTTGCACTTGAAATGTGGCCTGAACATTACTGCTGGTACTTTTCTGTGGGAATTTTCTTGCCTCCTACCAGCCTGGAATATTTCCAGCAAACTATGGTACAACACCATGGTATTAGCACTGCCCCCAGTACCAGTAGCGAAGCCATCCTCAATTTCCTTCTCTGGAATTTTATTTGGTAAACTGAGTGGCTGCCCAAATACATTTTCTCACAAAGGAGCTGATGATAGAGTGGCAGTAGGTTCAAGTTTCTCCAGCTTGTTAGATATTAGAAGGTGAACGGCAGCACATTGGATCAGTGGTTAGCACTGAAGTCTTGCAGCACTGGGATCCTGGGTTCAAATCCCAGCAAGGACAACATCTGCAAGAAATTTGTATGTTCTCCCCATGTTTGCATGTGTTTCCTCCTCAGTAAAAATAGAGTGTCCTGGAATCTTCCCACACACTTTTCTTAGCCGGGACTGCTTCTCGGCAGGGTTGGACAGTCCCACCAGAGAATTCTCTGGTGTGCCTTGGCTTCTACCGCAGGAGAGTTCATGATAGTGCTAACTTTGCAGCTGCTATAGGGGCTCTTGAGCGGGTGAGAAAGGTTAGCCCTCAGAAACAAATCCTCTGGTGGGCACAATGTTTTTCAATCTGAAACAGCTTCTCAGTGAGAGTTGTATTTCACCACAGCCATATTCTTTAGCTCTGTGAAAGGACTGGCATAGAGGGAAATCTTATCTACCCCGGTTGTCATTTCTCCGTCACCAGGTTCCGCCCATTGTAACACACGACCATGCCTGGCTGTATGTTCAGCGGTGAGAGCCACAGATCAAGCTGCTGTGTTACAGCTTTCAACAACTCTGCAGCGCTGGGCGGTTTGTCAATTAAGCATTAAGCATGTTATCTTCAGCACAGCCTGTTGCTGTTTGGCCAAGGCAGTGCTGCAGTGCTGTCAGCTTGTGACTGATGTGGTCATTTCGGAGATGGAGGAGGAGGTGCATGAGCTGAACAATGTGATTACATTGAGGTTAAATTGGTGATGCTGTTTTTTATACTAAAGGAAGATCCTATTGTTATGTTTTTTTATGTTATTTTTTATGACAAATGCATTCACCGGGAAATGTCATTTTAACATTTTACAACCTCATCTGGCAATGTGGTGTCATCAGACACATCCTGTTTTATTTATGATGGAGGGACTCTGAAAGTCATAAAGCCTATTTTTATAGGGACATCAGACGGCCCTTACTATTCTTAAAAGGCCAGCAGTCGGCCCTAGCTATTGTTAGAGAGCCATCAGAGGGCTATGCTTTGTTGTTCCCATTATTAACAAGTGGGTCTCCTATACTGTTATTGCGCATCCAGTGACTGCAAGGGTTGTCAAAAATTTGGACGCAACCTAATACCCCTTTGAAGAGACATAGAGGAGGGTCTCAGTAAAAAAAATGTTCCCATTATAAAGGAGCGGGTCTTCTATAGTGGTAATGCCCATGCTGTGACTGCAAGGGTGGCCAAAATTTTTGAAAAAAAACACTAACAATTTAAAGACACAAAGAGCATGGCCACAGTAACAAGGTACGACATGTTCCCGTTAGAAAGGAGAGGGTCTGCTATACAGTTATAGGGTATGCAGTGAATCCAACGGCTGACAAATTTTAGGAAAAACCCCACTAAGAATTTAAGGACACACAGAGCAGGGCCACAGTAACAAGGTACGACATGTTCCCATTAGAAAGTAGAGGGTCTGCTATACAGTTATAGGGTATGCAGTGAATCCAACGGCTGACAAATTTTAATGAAAAACCCCAATAAGAATTTAAAGACACACAGAGCAGGGCCACAGTAACAAGGTACGACATGCTCCCATTAGAAAGGACAGGGTCTGCTATACAGTTATAGGGTATGCAGTGAGTCCAACGGCTGACCAATTTTAGGAAAAAACCCACTAAGAATTTAAAGACACATAGAGCAGGGCCACAGTAACGACAAATTCCCATTAGAAATGATAGGGTCGGCTATACTGTTATAGGGTATGCAGTGAGTCCAACGGCTGACAGATTTTAGGAAAATCCCCACTAAGAATTTAAAGACACACAGAGCAGGGCCACAGTAACAAGATATGACATGTTCCCATTAGAAAGGAGAGGGTCTGCTATACAGTTATAGGGTATGCAGTGAGTCCAACGGCTGACCAAGTTTAGGAAAAAACCCACTAAGAATTTAAAGACACATAGACCAGGCCACAGTAATGACAAATTCCCATTAGAAAGGAGAGAGTCTCCCATAGTGTTGGACAATGCAGTGACTGCAAGGGCAGCCAAAAATTTGGAGGCACTTCAATGGCCCTTGGAAGAGACGTGGAGGAGCGCATCATAAAATTTTTTTACCATTAGAAAGGAGCGGGCCTCCTATACTTGTAATGCCATGCACTAAGTGTATGGGCTGACAAACATTTACTCCTGGGGGGTATACATGAACATACTGTATAAAATTTTTTTTTTATAGGCATCATAAAAATGTAGCGCCCCGAAGGCTCGGACGCTACAGGGGTATTGCACCTCTGCCAGAGGTGTGATATTCCACTCCCGGGTAAGGATGGAGTATGGACCAGGGTTCAGTTAGCTGCATACAGCACACTCACCCCATTTCCGAGGGACAGCTCAACGGTGCTCCCATTAGACAGAAATGCAGGCACGACAGACCATGTCCCTGGCTGGAGTGGGGAGGGGGTAGGAATACCCAGTGATGTAGGAGCAGATAGGGGTTGGATCCTGAGCGTAGATAGGAGCCCATTGTTTGCTGGTCACCTGGGCTCATGTTCTAGAGGGAGGTATAAAAGGTGGGCACCATCTTAGAACAGTGTTCAGTCAGAGAGAAGAAGTGACAGAGTGGGGGCCTTGGTTGTCGAACGAAGTGTGCCCTCTGCCTCCAGCGTTTTTAGATGGGAATTTTTTAATAGTTCCGCAACAAGGGCCTTCTGGTACTGCCCCATTTTTGTACACCTGTCCGCCTCAGGAATAAGAGATATAAAGTTCTCCTTGTAGAGTGGGTCTAGAAGTGTCACCAACCAGTAATGACCTAAAATTTTGAGAATGCGAGGGTCATGGGAAAGGCAGCATAACATAAACTCAGCCATGCGTGCCAGACTACTAACAGGCAAGACTTCCGTGTCCTCACCAAGAGGATGACTGACCATGCTCTCCTCCTCCTCCTCTCTGTCCTCTGGCCATCCATGCTGAACAGACGGTATGACAGCTGTGCAGATAGCACCGTCTATAGTGCATGAAACTAGTTCCTGTCCTTCCTCCTCCTCCTCTTCCTCATTGTCACCCAATCCACGTTGGGATGAGATGAGGCTTGGCTGTGTGTAATCACCCTGTATGGTTAATTGCTCCATCTTATCGTGCTCCGCCTGCAATGCATCATCTTTGATTGTGAGCAGAGAGCGTTTCAGAAGACAGAGAAGCGGGATGGTGAGGCTAATTATGGCGTCATCGCCGCTCACCATCTTGGTGGAGTCCTCAAAGTTTTGGAGGATGGTACATATGTCTGACATCCACGTCCACTACTGAGGTCTTATGTGTGGAGTCTGAACTGAATACCGATAGCCTTTTTGATGCTGGTACTCAACAACTGCCCTCTTCTGCTCACAAATCCTTCCCAACATCTGCAATGTAGAGTTCCAACGTGTGGGGACATCACACACCAGTCTGTGAGCCAGAAGCTGCAAACGCTGCTGAAACACTGCAAGGGCGGCGGAAGCTGTAGCTGACTTTCTAAAATGGGCACACAGGCGGCATACTTTAACAAGCAGATCCGGCAGCTCCGGGTAGGATTTGAGTAACCGCTGAACCACGAGGTTAAGCACATGGGCCAGGCATGGTACGTGTGTGAGCTCGCCTCGCCTCAGAGCCGCCACCAGGTTCCGGCCATTGTCACACACGACCATGCCTGGCTGTAGGTTCAGCGGTTTGAGCCACAGATCTGCCTGCTCTTTCAGAGCTGTCCATAACTCTTCAGCATTGTGTGTTTTTTCACCTAAGCATATTAGCTTCAGCACAGCCTGTTGCCGCTTGGCCGAGGCAGTGCTGCAGTGCTTCCAGCTTGTGACTGATGTGGTCATTTTGGAGATAGAGGCCGAGGAGGAGGTGGAGGCTGAGGAGCATGAGGTTCAGGAGCTGTAGACCGTGGGGGCAACCCTGATTGACCTAGGGCCTGCAATCCTTGGCGTCGGGAGGACGTGTTCCGTCCCAAGGTCCGACTGGGTCCCGGCTTCCACTATGTTAACCCAGTGTGCCATCAGCGAGATGTACCGTCCCTGCCCACAAGCACTTGTCCACGTGTCCGTGGTTAGGTGGACTTTACCGGTAACTGCGTTGTTGAGGGCACGGCTAATGTTTTGGGACATGTGCTTGTGTAATGTGGGGACGGCACACTGGGAGAAATAGTGGCGGCTGGGGACAGAGTACCGAGGGACGGCCGCCGCCATCAGGTTGCGGAATGCTTCTGTCTCCACAAGCCTAAAAGGCAACATTTCGAGCCAAGCAGTCGTGAATTGTGAGAATTTAGTAGTGTGGCCTGTGGGACGTTGGCTGCATATTTGCGCTTGCATTCCAAGGACTGGAGTATGAACAACTGAACGCTGCGCTGAGACAAGGACATGGACGTGCTTCCTGATGCTGCTACTTGAGAGTGTGCAATGACAGGTGCAGGGCAGGAGGCATCTTTGCATGCACTATGAACAGGGGATTGACTTGCATGCACAACAGCAGAAGAAGCAATGGTGCCACCTGTAGACACTGTTCCTGGACCCTGGTGTTCGTCCCACAAAGTCGAGTGCTTTGCTGCCATGTGCCTGTGTAGCACCCTGAGGATTCGGCTGCTACAGGGGTATTGCACCTCAACCCAGAGGTGTGGTATTCCACTCCCGGGTAAGGATGGAGTGTGGAACTGAGCTCGGTAGGCTGCATGCACTACATACATCCCATTTCCGAGGAACAGGCCGACGGTACTCCCACTTAGAAATGTGCAGGTACGACCGAGTCTGTTCCTGGCTGGAGTGGGAGGGGGGTGGTACATCCCAAGTAGTGTAGGGGCAGATAGGGGGAGCAGTCTGGGTAGTGATAGGA
Organism: Phyllobates terribilis; assembly: GCF_046119375.1. Classification (NCBI taxonomy): domain Eukaryota; kingdom Metazoa; phylum Chordata; class Amphibia; order Anura; family Dendrobatidae; genus Phyllobates; species Phyllobates terribilis. The sequence goes on from NW_027363463.1 coordinate 730,023, forward strand.
GCTCATTGGGTGCTGGTCACCTGAGCTCACACATAGAGGGATATATAAGGTGGGCACCAACTAGAATCAGGGTCAGTCTGTCAGAATCAGGAAGAGGAGCAGAGCAGAGCCCTAGAGAGAGAGAGAGTGGAGCAGAGAAAGAGAGACCCAGAGGGGGAAGCAGAAGAGAGGACTCCAAGATCCCAAATTAAAACAACGGGTGAAGAGCCGGCATCAGGGTACCGGAACCCAAGCTGGTGGGGGCAGAAACACACCCCAGCCAGAGACCGGAGGCCGTGGGCAGCGTCTGCCACGGCCACCCACCACATCCACCCCGAAGGCATACCACGCGGAGGGTCAGGGAACCCAAGGCCAAGGGTCACCCAACAGAAGGCCCGAGGGAGCTGGACCTGGGTGGATCACTAGTGGGGACGGCCAGAGAAAGGACAGAAGGAGAGCTCAGGGTCACGCTCCGGACTCGCTTGGGGGTTGGCTGGATCCAGGACCTGGTGGACGCAGCACGGCTCGGGTGGTCACTAGCAGCTGGAGTGACCGGAACATCAGCAGTGAGTAAATACCCTAAACTGCACAACCCGACTCTGTCTTCCTTTAACATCTATGCTGCACCACCACAACCCCCATCCTCTGCACCTGACCCCCTGAGGCTATACCCCACCCGTTGGGGGTTATACCATCAAAAGCTGCACCTACACCATCAGCCTCAGCGGACCCTGCTGCAGCGGCGGCCATAGTGACCGCAATACAACGGGTGGCGTAGTCGACACAAAAGAACTTTAGTAACATCTGTAGAACTGCCACATCACACTGAGCTTGACGCCCTGGGCACGGGACCGGGTCACAGCCGCTCGGAGACTACAACCCCCCATCTGATCCGGTGCCGGGTATTCCCCTCAAAAAGGAATATGTCCCAGGGGGCGCGTCAACTTTGGCGTAGTCGGCAGGATTACGTGCCCGCAACACCCGGGTACTGCGTGCCTGAAGAAAAGTGCAAGTTTACCTCAGAAAGAAGTCTCCCGCCGGTTCCGGAGGGTCCACGCCATCGGACTCCATCACCAGTCGTTTCCCGCCGATTGTCCGCCATTTCCAGCTTGTTCCCGCCATCTGCAGAGTTTCCCGCCACTGGGCGACGCTTCCCGCCAAAACCGCAGATTTCCCGCCTTGGAAGAGCAGCGGACGCCATTATGGGCGTGCCAAAGGAGGGCAAGAGGCCACCTCCCATCGTGGGCCGGGACAGAAAATGGCGCCAAAAGTGGAAACCGCCCCCACCAACAGAGACTGTGATGTTGGAGATGTCTGTCAGCGTGAAAGAACTACCCCTGGAGCTGACAGTCACCGAGTTGCCCCGGGACCGCCCTCGAGGTGGGAGGAGACGAAAGAGAAGAGAAAAGATGGGTGCCGCTTGGAGCAGTCTGGAGCGAGCGGACCCGGAGGCAAGAGGTCTAACGAGGAGTAGCGGAGGAGCTCACCCGGAGATGGAGAGAAAGCAGAACAGCACCGGACCGCTGGCCAGGAGTCTGCTAGAGACCGAGGAAGGAGGGCAGAGCAGCACCGGCCCGCTGGCCAGGAGCCTGCCGGAAGAAGAGCAGAGCAGCACCGACCCGATGGTCAGGAGCCTGCTAGAGTCCACAACCCCGCTAGGTCTAGCGGAGATCTTAGCGCAGCTCCCCCGAGACCGGGAGTGTGCACAAACTGCCTTGGAGGGCCTCGCAAGGAGGATGGCCCGGGTACAGCGAGAGATACTGGCGGAGTGGAGCCGGGAGATGGCCCAGCAAGCTGGAACCCGTCCACGGAGCATGCTCCCCTGGGAGAGGACACCAACTGCCTCTACGGATGACGCGGGAGGACCCAAGGTCGGAGACGGCGCTGAGAAGGGAGCCGAACGTATGAAGGCAGGTAAAGGGGACGCTTATACCCCATACCGAGAGACCGCCCACCTGCCCCGGTTCCCCGTCGCAGAGCCCGAAAGTCCCCCGTCCGTGCCAGTAACCGCCATGTCACCGCTAATGACTAGGCCCCGACCAGAAGCCGCCGCCGCGACCCCTGTGACGTCACACGCACCGACCCGGAGCGTGACCAAGCAGGAAGAGCCTCCGGCCTGGTCGCAAGGCCCGGTACTCCCGGGCCCCGCATCACCAACAGCGCCCCCTACCTCCGCGGAGCCTCCGGCCTGGCCGCAAGGCCAGGTAGCCCAGGGCGCCGCCGTCCTAACGGTGCCCTTCACCTTCCAGGTGCCCCAGGCCTGGCCGCAAGGCCTGGGCAACCCGGGCGCCACCACCACCGCGCCCGCACCCGTAAAACCAAGGGTGCCGAGTTTGGGAAAGGACCTCTTCAGCCAGCTCACATGGCCGGACGGGCGGCCCTTTATCTGGCCCGAGGAGTTTTGTGAGCTGGAGCGGCAACAAAGACTAGGGCCCTTGTGTGAGCCCCTGATCCCGGCTCCGAAGCCCGTGACTCGGGTCTCGCCTCCTTTAGAAGAAGCCCAATTCGTGTGGGACCCCACGGGAGAAGATTTGATGGGGTTCACCGGAGAAACTCGGGCAGTCGCCGCTGAGCGTACTGAGTGTTGTCGTCAGCAGCTAGCAGAGTTTGCGAGAGAACGGGAGGAGAGGCGGGTCAGAGAACAACAGGCCCAAATCCGGAGCGCGGAGCAGAAGAGCCGGACTAGGAGGAACCCCCGTGCAGCGCACTGTCCCCGCACCATCGGGACGGTGATAAAGTTCAACCCGCAGCATGGGTGGGGCTTTATTCGGGACCGTAACAACCGCGGTGACGTTTTTGTGACCCGCAGAGACGTCGAGTCCCACCTGCCGGAAGGTCACAAAGGCCGTGACCTCTACGTAGGAGACGAGGTCACTTTCACCCGGCACAAGTGTGCCAAAGGACCTTACGCCCTCCACGTACACCGCTTGACGGAGGAGGAGTTGCGGTACGGGGAGGAGGAGCCAGAGGACCCGGACGGGTCTGAAGCAACACCATATCACCAAGAAAAAGCAGGAGGGAGCCGTCGTTGAGGACGGGGGTAGAGACTGTATATAGTTGCCCGTCGGGGCACAGTGAACCGTTGCTGCTAAAATAGTCCCCGTTGGGACCAGTGAACTGTTTACCCGTTAACCCCTTCATCCTACAGGCTGAGGACTGTGAGCAGCCATTCCCTTCCCTCTACCTGGCCGAGGACTGAGAGCGGCCAACTTCCCCTGTAAATAGTTGCGCGTCCTAAAGCGCCCCCTACCGGTTTTATAGAAAACCAGTTTTCCAAAGAGACTGTCGCACTTTTCCCGGACACACGTTGCACAGTGTCCGGAGGAGGAACCAGAAACAAGAGACGACGAGAATGTTATATGAAAAGTTTTATATATATATAATGTTTTATATGTTTTCTATGTTTATAAAAAAATTTGTATGTTTTGGTGTTTATGTCTTACAGCCCGAGGACGTGCTGTGATTTACCAGGGGGGAATGTAGCACCCTGAGGATTCGGCTGCTACAGGGGTATTGCACCTCAACCCAGAGGTGTGGTATTCCACTCCCGGGTAAGGATGGAGTGTGGAACTGAGCTCGGTAGGCTGCATGCACTACATACATCCCATTTCCGAGGAACAGGCCGACGGTACTCCCACTTAGAAATGTGCAGGTACGACCGAGTCTGTTCCTGGCTGGAGTGGGAGGGGGGTGGTACATCCCAAGTAGTGTAGGGGCAGATAGGGGGAGCAGTCTGGGTAGTGATAGGAGCTCATTGGGTGCTGGTCACCTGAGCTCACACATAGAGGGATATATAAGGTGGGCACCAACTAGAATCAGGGTCAGTCTGTCAGAATCAGGAAGAGGAGCAGAGCAGAGCCCTAGAGAGAGAGAGAGTGGAGCAGAGAAAGAGAGACCCAGAGGGGGAAGCAGAAGAGAGGACTCCAAGATCCCAAATTAAAACAACGGGTGAAGAGCCGGCATCAGGGTACCGGAACCCAAGCTGGTGGGGGCAGAAACACACCCCAGCCAGAGACCGGAGGCCGTGGGCAGCGTCTGCCACGGCCACCCACCACATCCACCCCGAAGGCATACCACGCGGAGGGTCAGGGAACCCAAGGCCAAGGGTCACCCAACAGAAGGCCCGAGGGAGCTGGACCTGGGTGGATCACTAGTGGGGACGGCCAGAGAAAGGACAGAAGGAGAGCTCAGGGTCACGCTCCGGACTCGCTTGGGGGTTGGCTGGATCCAGGACCTGGTGGACGCAGCACGGCTCGGGTGGTCACTAGCAGCTGGAGTGACCGGAACATCAGCAGTGAGTAAATACCCTAAACTGCACAACCCGACTCTGTCTTCCTTTAACATCTATGCTGCACCACCACAACCCCCATCCTCTGCACCTGACCCCCTGAGGCTATACCCCACCCGTTGGGGGTTATACCATCAAAAGCTGCACCTACACCATCAGCCTCAGCGGACCCTGCTGCAGCGGCGGCCATAGTGACCGCAATACAACGGGTGGCGTAGTCGACACAAAAGAACTTTAGTAACATCTGTAGAACTGCCACATCACACTGAGCTTGACGCCCTGGGCACGGGACCGGGTCACAGCCGCTCGGAGACTACAACCCCCCATCTGATCCGGTGCCGGGTATTCCCCTCAAAAAGGAATATGTCCCAGGGGGCGCGTCACCTGATCATGCTGGTGGTGGTCAGGCTGGTCGTTTTGCCACCCCTGCTGATGCTGGTCTGGCTCGTGATGCAAATGGCCTTTTTGGAGTTATCGGCAGAGTCTTTAAAAAACAACCAGACTCGGGAAGACCTAACAGTTGTAGTGGCAACTTCCTTCGTGTTGGTGTTACGGGAAACGGTAGCCTGCCTTCTGTCTGCGGCCACCACACTGCTTCTTCCTGCCTGTTGGGGTGCTCTGCCTCCCTCCCCCTGTGTGCTGCTGTCCTTGCTCTGCATGTCCTCCTGCCAGGTTGGGTCAGTTACTATATCATCCACCACCTCGTCTCCC